>NC_087344.1:207291875-207932043 GCF_030014295.1 Loxodonta africana | reverse complement strand
CGGGCGAGTCGATTCGGACTCTGCGACCCTGTAGGACAGAGTAGAGCTGTCCCATAGGGTTCCCAAGGCTGTAAATCTTTCCGGAAGCAGACTGCCACGTCTTTCTCTCCTGTAGCGGCTGGTGGGTTCCAACCACCGACCTTTCGGTTAGCTACGGAGCGCTTTACCA
This sequence comes from Loxodonta africana, assembly GCF_030014295.1. Taxonomy (NCBI): domain Eukaryota; kingdom Metazoa; phylum Chordata; class Mammalia; order Proboscidea; family Elephantidae; genus Loxodonta; species Loxodonta africana. The sequence goes on along the minus strand of NC_087344.1, from coordinate 207,931,874 downwards.
CTGCCACCACGGCTCCTAGGTAGGAACTAGCAGCAGTAATCCTGCACTTGGTAGAGAGTTGCAGGCCTAGAGCCCTATTCGGGCCCGTATTTTCACGATTCCAATGCACAGTTCTGGCAAAAAGTCAAATTTAAAAATTCACTAAGAGGTTTTTCAGGTGTTCAGGTAGCAGAATTTCGCCCACCTCCAGCTCATATTCGAATGGTTTTAGTGGAAGAATGATGTCTTTAGCAGTCCAACTTAGATATCTCCTCCTGAAATTGTAGCTTCTCTGAGTGTGACCCCTGGGCTCCTCTGTCACTGTGTATTCCAGTGGAGCAGGCAGTGCTCCTGGTTTCACTGATAAGTAACTGTTTTTCAAATAGTTGTTCAGTGCGCCCTCGAGTTCCATATTCAGAACTGTGCTTAGCCTTTGGGCTATGAGAGCGTTAAAACGTAAACCCTGAGCACCTTCCAGAACTAGAGACGATGATTAAATGTGGGAAGTAGTAAGTACAACCATTGGAGGTTCTGTAGCCGATGGGGTTGTACAGAAACAAGGAGGAAGAATAGAAAAACCTAAGTTGGTGGAGGGAACAAGACTTTTACAGGATGGTGTGTGTGTGTGTGTGTGTGTGATCATGGATTCTCAATAATTCTCTGGGGAGTGGTGGTCAATGCATTTTACAAACGGGGAAACTGAGACTCTGAAAGCTAGCTTTTTGCCCCAGATAAGGTAGGTGTAGTAAGTGCTCACACGAGGATTTGAACTCAGGCTTGTCTGGCTTCGGAATGCGTGCACTTCTCTTTGTACCGTGCTTTTCCAGTTATAGTGACATCTGAGTTGAGTTTTGAAGACCACATGGGAGATCCTCCCCAGAGAGAGGCACAACAGTGCATTATAGGTGGTGCTTCAGAAAATAGCTGAATATCATGAGTTGGAAACCTGAGGTGGGAGTAAGATTTGAGTCTTCACAAAACACAACTTACTGCCTGGTGGAGCTGACATGAGTAAAAAAAAAAAAAAAAAAAAAATGAGTGGATTGAGGAAATAGGGTCACACCAGGCCTAGGTTTCAACAGTAAAGTAAACAGCAGGGGATTTCAATTGTAACTTCTATTTGGAGCCTATGATTTCCTCTCAGTTCTTGAGTAATAGATGCTTGTTTCAGAGAAAAGAACACCCGTGATCAGTTTGTTTTTTGCAACATAGAAAGCCCACTCTCACATAGTCTGTATCGTTGTAGCTAAACGTGGTTTTCACTAGTGAGTTTCTCTAACCAGTGATGTTTCAGGGTGGAGTCCAGATCAACTCTGGAATGCTCTTTTCTCCTGACAGTAGCATCTCCACTTCCTGAAAACATGCAGCAGCCAAGGCAAGACTAGATCCCTTGAAGTGTCTGAAGCACGTTCGCTCGCTTTGATCACCATCTCCCTCTCGTACGTGTTTTTCCCCAGGTGCTGGTGATTGGGTGCGGCAACTCAGAGCTGAGCGAGCAGCTGTACGATGTGGGCTATCAGGATATCGTGAACATTGACATCAGCGAGGCTGTCATCAAGCAAATGAGGGAACACAATGCCAGCCGGCGGCCCCACATGAGCTTCTTGAAGATGGACATGATGCAGATGGAGTTTCCCGATGCCTCGTTCCAGGTGGTGTTGGACAAGGGCACCCTGGACGCTGTCCTGACAGACGAGGAGGAGAAGACCCTGCAGCAGGTGGACAGGATGCTGGCTGAGGTTGGCCGTGTCCTGCAGGTGGGCGGTCGCTACCTCTGCATCTCCCTGGCACAGGCTCACGTCCTGAAGAAAGCAGTGGGTCACTTCGCTGGGGAGGGGTGGATGGTGAGGGTGCACCAGGTGGCCAACAGCCAGGACCAGGTGTTGGAAGCAGAGCATCGCTTCTCCCTACCCGTTTTTGCCTTCATCATGACCAAGTTCAGACCAGTCCCTGGCTCTGCCCTGCAGATCTTTGAGCTGTGTGCTCAGGAGCAGGGCAAGCCTGTGCGGCTGGAGAGTGCTGAGCGGCTGGCTGAGGCGGTGCTGGAACGGCAGCAGTATGCCTGGCTGTGCAGCCAGCTACGCCGCAAGGCTGGGCTGGGGAGTGTGTCTCTGGACTTGTGTGATGGGGACACGGGGGAGCCGCGCTACACCCTCCACGTGGTGGACAGCTCCACTGTGAAACCATCGAGGGACAATCATTTTGCCATTTTCATCAGTGAGTTGGCCTTGCTCCTTCTCTTCCCTGGAGGGGCTGGCTTCCAGGGGTTGGGGCTAGGGCTGGGGTGCGGACTTTGGTAGATGGCTATGTCTTGGCTGTTTGTATCCTGCAGGGCCCCAGAGAGAGTAGCTAGGGGCAAGGCATGTGAAGGGAAAGTAGCTCTCCAGCTGCTGCTTAGACTGAGATTTATTCCTTCCTGTCTTCTTTTCCAAAGGCTTGACTAAGTGTGAGGATAAGGTTGATAGGGAGGAGAGAGAAATAATAGGAACTTAGGCAAATCACACGTGTAGAGGTGTTCCTTTGTAGCATAGAGCAGTGGAAGCAACACTGGACAGCTGGCCTAAGGCGTGGGTTCTAGTTCCAGCTCTGTGAGCTGTGAGCTGCAGCACCAAGAGAAGTCACTGTGCTTGTCTGCTGACTTTGGAGAGGTGGTACAGAGTAGTAGCTGAAAAAAGGAGCTCTGGAAACAGACCATTTGGGTTCCAGTCCTGGTATAGTCACTTTCTGGCAGTGCGACATTGGACAAGTTACTTTTGTTTCTGCTCCTCTGATTCCTCGTCTATAAAATGGGAATAATGATAGTCTTGTGTAGTCGTGAGACATGTAAAAGCACTCAGAACAGTGCCTGGCATGTTGTAAGTGCTTTATAAGTGCTATCTGTTGTTATGGACAGGGATAAATGACACCAGATTTACCTTAAGAATCAAAAGAGGTAGCGTGAGGAAATACTTTCAAAAGTAGAACGTTCTAGTCAAATGCAAAGTGCTGATATGGTCATGCAGATAATTTGGTTTTTGGTGGCCGAGCCGTTTTTCCAAGAGAGATTCCATGATGTTAACTCCACTCGTGGGAACAAACAGTGCAGTGGGTGTGAGTATGGACTCAAGCCATCTGCCTGGATTGAGGCCCAGCTTCACCATTTACTAGCTCTGTGAACCTGGGCAAATAATGGAACTTCTGGGTCTCAATTTCTTCATTTGTGAAATGGGAGTGATACTAACAGTAATGCCCGCGTCTTGTGCCACTGTGAGGATCTGATCAGTTTGTATTTGTATACTGCTAACCATAATGTCTGCACTAGCATTCTTGTTACTTTTCTTGCACTAGTTGCCTGCCTCCGTGCCCCTATGTACACGCTCACACTTCTTATCCACCCCTTGGCCCTGCCTCCTGTCTGATGGGCTGCTTTGCTCTGGGCCTTGCGCACTAGGGAATCGATAGGCCTCAGTGGGTCATGGTTGGAAGAGATGTTGGTCCTGGCGGGGGCTGGCTGTCTGCCATGTGGGGCACATTAGATGTGGGCTTGAACCCTCTTCTCAGGACTCCCTGTCACCAAGTCCCTTTTCCCAGTCCCCCAGGGCCGGGAGACCGAGTGGCTCTTCGGCATGGAGGAGGGTCGGAAGCAGCTGGCGGCCAGTGCAGGCTTCAGGAGGCTGGTCACAGTGGCCCTTCACCGAGGTCAGCAGTACGAAGGCATGGACAGCATCCAGGCCGAGCTGTCGGCCAGAGTCATGGAGCTGACCCCGGCGGGGATGCCCGCCCAGCAGCAGGTAACCAAGGCAGAGCTTTGGCAGCAGCTGCACAGGTCTCTGGAGAAGTCACTTTAGCAGCCAGCAGGGCAGCGGGGGCCTTGGAAGGAGCAAGGACCAGAGCCGGTGACCCCAGTCTGTTCTGGAGGGTATGTCAGCAGCTCAGGGCTAAGTGGACAGAAAAACACCTTCCCCTGTCCCAGGCACTTAGAGGAGGGTGAGCAGGTGCCCTTGTTCAGAACCATAGTAGCACCTGTGTCTGGGGCCTTTCGGACCAAGGGCGAGCTGGAAGGAAACACCCTACACGCCACAGTCTCCGGCACTTCACAGCATGGATTCCCCAAACCCTGCGTTTCTTCTTCCCCGCTTTTGCACGGGACTTCTTTGGCCATTCTACTTCTCAGGTCCATCGTTATCTGAGGGTGGAATGGGAAGGGGCCCAGACACAGGTCAGCACAGTTTTCAGGGTATCAGCAAGGCTGGTCTGGTGTTTTAATGGAAAGGAAACTGAAGGTTTGTGCAGAATGGTGACGCGGTGTTGTCAGGAGACGACGCCTGTGTTGTGCCTTCCCAGTCACGTGCGTAATTGCCAGCTGACCTCATAGCCAGGGTGTATGGTAAGAGTTTATCCTTCCTGATAGGGGCAAATCCAAGTACCTGGAGGCTCGGTACTGTCGTAACAGATCTGAAGAAAAGAACCTGGGTTCTCAGCCCGTGGTTCTGCCTACTAGACTGACTTGAGCTTACAGAAGGATGTGTGCTTGATTCTTCCTGGGCAGGCTTTGAGGTTGGTGTCCATCAGAAAGACTTCTTTCAGCAAGGCTAGCTCCCATTGGGTGGTTCATTTGTGACCTTCTCTTACTATGTCTGACTTCTCTGTAAAGCCAGGCGTCACTGATGATAATTACCATTCTTAGAAGTCTTTAAAAACAAAGATGTGAAGACTGGGGGACCAAAGGAAAAGTTTAGGGGCAAAATGTGTTTTTCTCCTGAGGTTTAAAAAAAATGGGAAGAAAACAATAACTGGAGGAAGAGAAATTTCTCTAAATTTGGGGTGGTTCTTACCCTGAATTTTATTATGTTTATCCTGTTCAGATTCCTTTTCTTGTAATTACAGCCCTTTCCTGAGGGTTCCCTCTGGCTTTCTTTGTTCTGGACCATTGTGAGACCTTTTTGGGATCACCGATAAATGCTCTTAGATTTTTTTCGGGAGAACCAACTGCATTGTACTAATGGTTATGTGTTTAGTTGATTTTCAAAAGATGAATTAAACCTTTTGAGATCTACTTCTGGGCCCCAGAAAAGTGCTCCAGTAGAATAGCAAATCTTTGGAATTTGGTTGATGCCCAGAACCTTGAAATGGGCTTTGTGTCCTTATGTAGAAGGAGCCCTGGTGGTGAAAATGGTTCAGCACTTGGCTGCTAACTAAAAGGTTGGCGGTTCAAACCCACTCAGTGGCTCCATGGGAGAAAAACCTGGCAATCTGCTCCCTAAAGATTAAAAAAAAAAAGAAAATCTTATGGGCAGTCTCCTCTGTCACATGGGGTCCCCGGGAGTCAGAATCCACTCCTTGGTACCCAACAACAATGGTCCTTACATACACACAAAAGGGAGGGATTGCAGGTGCTCTTCCTTGCTGAAGCTGGTGACTCACCCTGTCCTGTGTCTCTGGCTGTGCTTCAGGTGCCCTTTCTGTCTGTGGGTGGGGACATTGGCATCCGGACGGTCCAGCACCGAGACTGCAGCCCTATGAGTGGTGACTTTGTCGTTGAGGATGTGCAGGGGGATGACAAGCACTTCTTCCGGCGGCTCATCTTCCTCAACAACAGGAACGTGGTGCAGTCAGAAGCCAGGCTGCTCAAGGATGTGTCTCACAGAGGTGAGCTTGTTGGTGGCGATGAGTGGGCCTGCCGTGGACTCTCCATTTAGGGTGAGAGCTTGGCTGGGATGTGGATGGACCTGGGTCCCCGAGGCACGTGGCTCTGGGTTGCCCTTTCTTACCATCTGGGATTTTAGGGTATGAGTGGTGATAAGCAGTTAGAGGCATATGTTCTGTTCTCGAGCAGACCTGGCTGTGAAATGGCAGGAAGCAGGGTGGTGGCTTACCAAGTGAACACTGCAATCACTCTAATACCTTCAGTTAAAGAGCTTCTGTTGTCAGGTTGCTCGTGTGCTCCTGTGTATTATTTCAGTAGGCCGTTGTGAGGTGTGCCAGCAACACGGGATGCAGGTGAGCTCTGCCCTCCTCCACCACACAACTCACTGTCACCTGTTTTAGAGTTCACGGGTACCTTAGGCGTCATTTAAAACCAGTTGCCGTCAAGTTGATTCAGACTCATGGGGACCCTGAGTGTGTCAGTGTAGAACTGTGCTCATAGGGTTTTTAATGGCTGATCTTTCGACAGTAGATCGCCAGACCTTTCTTCTAAGGCAACTCTGGGTGGGCTCGAACCTCTGACCTTTCAGTTAGCAGCTGAGCATGTTAGCTATTTGTACCACCCAGGGACTCCAGAGGCTATTTAGTTTTATTCAGTAGAACTTGCCACAGTGCAGGAAATGTTTGCTATCTGCATTGTCGGGTGTAGTAACCACTGGCCACGTGTGGATACTGAGCGCTTGAGATGTGCTGGTGTGACAGAGGGCTGAATATTTATTTAATTGTGGTTTACTTGGCCACTGGTGGCTAGCAGCTACCGCGGTGAACAGTGTAGACCTAGGCCATCTCCTGAAGTTCCCTTCTGCCCCTCCTCAGCACATCCTCCCTTTCGAGCACAGAGATTGAGTGATGGAATCTGAGACTGGGTTTCTGATTCCCAGTCACTCTCTTTACCTGACCGTCTGTCCTTCTGGCAGGGCTGCCTGGGAGGAGCTGGAGAGAGAATTCAGAACCCTAGTGTTGTGGATTTACCCCTCAGCAGGATGGGATTCTTTAGGGGTTTATCGAGCTCCTGCCCTGTTATGTGGCCACTCTGGCTGTGGGCCAGTTCAGTTTCATCTCTAAAACCTCAGTAAAAATTCTGCAAAGAACATCGTGCCCTCCAGTTTGGGTTTCAGGTTTTTCCACGGCTGCCAGGTTTCTTGCTTTCTTGGTATCATGTTCTCCCCGTGAGAACGGCCCACCTCTTGGGAGGATTGGTCAGTAAGAAAGCAGGCATATTAAAGACGATTTATTGTTTCTGAAGAGCACCACGTGGTGCACATCAGTCTTGATGCTGCGAGGGATGAGGCTGTTCTCTGAAAACACGGATCGTCTGTTCAGTGTGAGAGCCCTGAGCAATCTGGGGAGTGGGCAGAGGGCAGTGGCGGGGCCTCTTGTTTCTCCTCTTACGTGAACACCTGGGATTTCCTTGCACGGCAGGGAGGTACGCGTTGGCTGTCCGTGTGGCACAGTGGAAAGACAAGAGGTCTTAGAGACAGGCAGTCCTAGGTCCTACTCCTGGCTGCACTACCTACTGATTCTGGGCTTATTTACTTAACTCTTCAGGTCCTCAATTTTTCCACCTGCTGAGAATTGAATAATAGGGTTGTTATAGGGCAGTCACAAGAGCTAAAAGAATAAAAGCCCTGCAACACTAATTGGTACAGAGAAGGTGATTACTAAATTACTAAAAGAATTTTATGAGTAAACGTCTTCCCTGGCAGCGGCCTTACGTTTCTCAGCAGGGAGGTGCTGGGGCTCCTCAGCTGACCTTTTCCAGGCTCTTGGGGGTGTCTTTGCCGCTTTGCCGCGTTGCCTTTTCTGACTCCCTAATATCCAGCGCTGTGCTGTTAAATGTTTAACAAGTCTCTCTGGGTTTGTAGTGTTTGCCAATTTCCATGGTATAAATACTCCCACTGTGGCTGATTTCCGGCTACCAGCATTGATGTCAGCCAGCTTGCAAAATCCCTGCATATTCAACAGTTGGCTCTTGTGAATCTGTTCAGGCCAGCTCTTGGTATCCTTTGCTTCCCTGCATTAGCATACTAAGCATAGGACTTCACTTCTCTTTCTCTCTCACTTAGCCCAGAAGAAGCGCAAAAAGGATAGGAAGAAGCAGCGGCCTGCTGACACGCCAGATGCGGTCCCTGCAGCTATTGACAAGAGTTACCTCTGCTGTGAACACCACAAAGCCATGATCGCTGGCCTCGCCCTGCTGAGAAACTCGGAGCTGCTCCTAGGTAAGGGGAGCGTGTGAGGTTACAGACATCGGCAGTTGGTGTCAGCTGCATTGCATTTTGAGAACAGTGGTTGTGGACTGGCAAATGCACACATTTCCTTCATCCCAGCCATTGGCTGAGTTAATGAACTTTTGCCTCAAGCTTAGCTTGTAACCTTGAAACGGCTTCGTGTGTTGGTATCTAAATATCTCATTCTTTTTCTCCTACTCATTTCTTTTTAAAGGTGAGATATAAAATATATTCATTGAGGAATGTAAGGTACACAAATCTTAAATTAAGCTAGATGAATTTTTTTATTGTTGAAAATGTACACAGCAAAACATAAACCGATTCAGCAATTCCTACATGTACAATTCAGTGACATTGATCACATTCTTCAAGTTGTACAACCATTCTCACTCTTCTTTTCCGAATGGTTCCTCCCCCATTTACATAAACTCACTGCTCCCCAAGCTTCCTGTCCAACCTTTCAAGTTGTTGTCTAGTTGATACCGTATAAATCTTTAAAAGAGCACGGTGCTCAAACAGACATACTTCGCTAATTACATCTTGATGAATTTTCACATATGTGTATACCTGTGTAACTAGATGGCTTAAAATCTTGTCACCAGTGCCTTGGAATTTTAAGAAAATTTCTGGCTTTTCAGTAATACGTTACTTGAGCGTTAGAAGGAATTCTGACTTGAATTGCTCCTTTAAAAAAAAAAAAAAGCCCGTATTATATATAGATAGTGCAGTCATACCTTATCACTAATAACAGGTTTGGATCTGATCACATGAGCAAAAATGTTTGTTTTTCTATCTACACTCAGAACTTTCCTCTCTCAGATCCTTGCGTGTTCCTCATTGAAGCACCCTATGTTTTGACCTGTCTTTGTGTTGACCCTGGAGTCTAGGTTCTTAGATTTAATCCTCAAGGTGTGTCTCCTTTTGGTGATTATTGCCTTTCTTCAAGACAAGTTCCTGTGGTCTGTGTTCAGGGATGGTACTTGGGCCTTTGTTTTCTGTAATTTACGGAACTTGGATGGATTTTCCTTGTGTTGTTGGGTTGTCTGAGAGCATGGTTGTGGCCTCTGAGTCCAAAGTGGGGCAGTGGACATTGCCACCTACATTTCCTTGTGATTGTGAAAAAAATTTCTTAAGTCATTGTCCCTTTGTTTCCTAGAGGAGAATAATAACACTTATCATGGGGACCCTTGATTCAGTGTCAGCTGAGTGCTTTGGGATCTTTAAAGGACCATAATAATAACACACTAGTTCATCTTCCAGACCTGGTCATTGTGAAGTCAGGGTTGAGTTTTCAGATGTCAAATTGATTCCTGAATTCCTGGGATGAGACAAGAAAGCCAGTTCTCTAAATCCTATATCTCCTGGGCAGAACCTGATTCCCTTTTTTGCCCTGCCCAAGATTGGTACAAAGCTTCCCAGATGCCAAAGTGATGCTCTATTCTTTTATCACAGAGACCCCACTGGCATTGTTGGTGGTAGGCCTGGGTGGGGGCAGCCTCCCCCTCTTTGTCCACGATCATTTCCCGAAGTCCTGCGTTGATGCTGTGGAGATTGACCCCTCTATGTTGGAAGTGGCCACCCAGTGGTTCGGCTTCTCTCAGAGCGACCGGATGCAGGTCCACATCGCAGATGGTCTGGACTATGTCACCAGCCTGGCGCGAGGAGGAGAAGGTACTACCGTTGCGGAATTTGGAGGGGAGCTTAGGGAAGACGGATCCAAGCTTGTCAGGCCTGCAAGAGCCTCTAGAACTCATCTCTAAGAGGGTGGCATCAATGCCATCCTGTCATTCCCCTGTTCATTTGTTGATGTGTTTACTGAATACATACAGAGTGTCAACCACACGCTGAGCACGCGCTAGTGTTGGGCTACAGCAATAAGTGAAACAGACTGTTGCGGCCCTAGTGGTGCTAACAGACCAACGGGCTTCTCTTCTGACCCTGTAAGCCTGCGCTTCCTCACCCTCCCAAGAAACTAAAGTCTGTAGCTGGGGGAGGAAAGGGAGAAGAAAGGGTGGGGGGTGTGTTTGGAGGTGTTTCCTGCAAATCCTCCAGCTGGGGGTGGAGGCCAGTAAAAAAGCAAAACAGCATTGGTGTAGATCAGCACCTGTCAGCTTGTCAGTGCTGCCTCTCAGGAGTCACCTGGCAGTGCCTGTGCTTGTCACAACCTAGGGAGAGCCTGCCATGGCACCTGGTGGGTGGAGGCCGGGAGTGCTGCTCAACATCCCACTGTGTGCAGGACGACCTCCCGCAGCAGGGAGTTGTCGAGTTCCCAATGTCAGCAGTGCCGAGGCTGAGAGACCCTGACTCAAATGCTGTTCACTAGGAATTTTGGTAGTCCTCCTGCTGCTGAAAGGAGCCCAGGTGGCGCAGTGGTTAGGGGCTAGGCTGCTAACTGAAAGGTTGGCAGTTGTAACCCATCCAGCAGCTCTGTGGGAGAAAGACCTGACGATCTGTGTCTGTAAAGATTATAGCCTAGGAAACAATGTGGGGCGGTTCCCACTCTGTCCCCTGGGGTTGCGATGAGTCAGAATCAACTCAACAACATTTAACAACAACCTGCTGCCGGAGTTAAGGTTCCATTCTGCTCTAAAAATTTGTACCCAGAGTTAAGACAAAAGGCGTGTTGATTTTCTGCAATACCGGAGACAGCCGCCTTTCTCATGGTTTTGTAAACTCTGTATATAGGCTCCTGGTGACCTGGATGCTTACAAAGCTTGAGTGCCTGAGGAGAAGTCAGGCTGCTTCAGTCCCTCTGGGGAACTCAGGGCACCCTCTGCTGCTCTGCTCATTTCATAACAGATCTCCAGTTCTCACTAGATTAGAATAGCTTCCAGTACGGGCCTGGCAAATTCAAGTTGCCTGGGGTTAGGGTTTGTTACTGGGATGGGCAGACACTGCCTTAATCTTAACTGTAAACTGAACCGTAACCATATCAGAGTTTCACAGGTTGGCTGGCTGAGACGAGGGCCAGTTTGGGGGCCCATGCCCAAGATAACAAATACATGTGAAGCATTTAACACAGGCGCCAGGCAGGTGGGAGGTCCTCAAGCCGCGATTGCTGCTGGTGTTGTTCTTACCTGTGGGTGGGTTTTGAACAGCCTTGCCTGCCTTCTCTAACTGCCACAACCGTCCAGGTGATTGGAGTGCTGAGGGCTGTAGATGTGGGCCATTGTGTGTTTGTGGCCTTTGATGAGCCAGCATGTTCTGCTCTCTGAAAGACCAAACTCAGATCTGTGCTTATGGACAGTGCTGGGCCTGTAGTCGTCCTGAGTAAATACTTACTGATGATAGAATAATCCTTCGCACAGTCTCATTGTTCGTCCTGCCCTCTGTTAAAACTATGTGACGTCATGACAGCAGATCCAGTGCATCCTAGGTTCCTTCTCACCCACTTTGCAAAGTCATCTCTTTCTTGAACCAGCTATTGTTCGAATAACTAGAAAAGATACACTATCTCAAATTTCAGGGACGTTTTCTCCTCAGGGGCAACATATGCTGAGTTACCCCAGATCTCCTTAAGGTCAAGTTATTGTTTGCTGGGTCAGCTCTCAAAGGCCTTGAAGGCTGCTTTGTGTACATGAGTGGTTCTCAGCCCTGACAGTATTTAGGGTTACTGGAGAGCTTAAGAAAACACCCAAGGCTCCCCTCTCTCCTCCCTCTGCCCCTGTCACTCAGGGTTTCTGCTCAGGTGGTCAGAAGAGGGGCCTGGGTTCTGTGAAGGTTTAGATGCCCCCAAGGTGAGTCTAAGTTCGGCCAGGTCTGCACACCGCTGGTATGGATCAATTCTGAACTAAGCAATGTTCACACAAGGGTGGATCCCATTAATGTGTGCCTTTGTTGGAAGATTCTTATGTGGAGGTAGATGAGGTGAAGGTCCATCCTGCTGTGATGTGTGCACACCCGTGACTTCAGTGCCCTTCCAGGCAAACCACATCCTCCATGTCCCCTCCTGACTTAGCCACCGGTACTCACCAAGGTCACGGAGGAGACTTGCTGTGGAATATGAACAGGGTTATTTTATCCAGCAAAGACGAGGACTTGTTTGCTTCTCTTTCCCAGCACGGCTTCGCTACGACGTCATAATGTTTGACGTGGACAGTAAGGACCCAACACTGGGAATGAGCTGCCCACCCCCAGCGTTTGTGGACCAAGCTTTCCTGCAAAATGTCAAAAGCATCTTGACTCCTGAAGGTATGGAGAGTAAAAGGTTGGAGAGGGAGGAGGGAAGAGTCCTTTAAAAAAAATTTTTTTATTATACTTTAGATGAAGGTTTACAGAACAAACTAGTTTCTCATTAAACAGTCAGTACACACATTGTTCTGTGACATGGGTTAGCAACCCCCACAACATGTCAGCACTCTACCTTTTCAACCTTGGGTTCCCTATTACCAGCTTTCTTATTCCCTCCTGCCTCCTAACCCCTGCGCCTGGGCTGGTGTGCCCCGTTAGTTTCATTTTGTTTTATGGACCTGTCCAGTCTTTGGCTGAAGGGTGAACCTCAGGGGTGACTTCATTACTGAGCTGAAAGGGTGTCTGGGGGTCATACTCTCATGGTTTCTCCAGTCTCTGTCAGGCTAGCAAGTCCGGTCCTTCTTTTTGAGTTAGAATTTTGGTCTACATTTTTCTTTAGCTTTGTCTAGGACCCTCTGTTGTGACCCCTGTCCGGGCAGTCGGTGGTGGAAGTCGGGCACCACCTAGTCATACTGGACTCGTTCTCGGTGGAGGCCGTGGTGGACGTGGTCCGTTAGTCCTCTGGCCTAATCTTTCCCTTGTACCTTTAGTTTTCTTCGTTCTCCTTTGCCTCCCGAAGGGGTGAGACCAATGGAGTATCTTAGATAGCAGCTCACAGACTCTTAGGACCCCAGACGCTACTCACCAAAGTAGACTGTAGAACATTTTCTTTATAAACTATGTTGTGCCAATTGAGCTAGATGTTCCCCGAGACCATGGTTCCCACAGCCCTCAGCCCAGCAGTTCGGTCCCTCAGGGAGTTTGGGTGTGTCTGTGGAGCATCCATGACCCTGCCTGTACAAGCTGTGCTGGCTTCCCCAGTATTGTGTACTGTCTTAACCTTCACCAAAGTTACAATTTAACTATTGTCTATTTAATGTTTTTCTATTCCCACCCCTCCCCTCCCTCATAACCATCAAAGATTGTTTCTTTTTCTGTGTAAACCTTCTCATGAGTTTTTGCCATAGTGTTCTCTTACAATATTTGTCCTTTTGTGATTGACTTATTTCACTCAGCATAATGCCCTCCAGATTCATCTGTGTTGTGAGATGCTTCACAGATTCATCATTGTTCTTTATTGTTGTGTGTGCGTACCACCGTTTGATAATCCATTCATCTGTTGATGGGCAGCTAGGAAGGACCCTTTTTAAAATTTACCTTTTTAATGGAAAATGCACATAGCATTTTTGTTTAGAAAATGAGTTTCCCCAAGTAACACCTAATTTACCAGCATCAAATGCAGAACGTTGCCAGCATCCCAGAAGCCCACCTCTTAACCCCTTCTAGTAACATCCCTCTCTTCCAAAGGGTACACTCTTTAAGTGCCTGGTTTCTTTCCCTCGACATGTTTGTGGTACTCATCCATAGTGTTGTTCTACGTCGTTCATTCTATTTCTGCGTAGTGTCTTCGGACCACATCTCCTTAACATTGTAGCAAAGAACAAATCCATCGATTCTTTCTCACCTGTGTAACAGAATAGTATCTTTTTGGATTATAGGACATCTCATCCATTTTACTGTTGGTGTTTGGGTTATTTCCTCTATTGGACTTTTCCGAATAGCGCTCCCATTAACATTCTGTTCCATGCCTTTCGGTTGTGTATACACCTAGGATTGTCATTGCTGGGTTGTGGGTTCAGCTTCCATAGATGGTGCCAAGCAGTTTTCTGCAGCGGTTGTAGCAGTGTACACGACCACCAGCGTGGCGGTGCTGGCTACCACTTGACTGCTTCCCACGTGCACTGCCCTAGGCAGGATGTAATAGGCACACTTTCAGGTGGGAAACTGAGGCAAAGGCTTGCCAAGATAACATGAGGTCCCGGCTGGGGCTCCAGCCCAGCTTCGTGTCCCCTGAAAGCTGGCACTCTTAACCCTGATGTTCACAGCCTCCCAGGCGTTGCGATTTGGTGTAGGGTCACCTGGGTCCTCTCATACATTGATACTGTATGACGTGTATGTCAAGGGTGTATAATCCCTGTGGAGCTGGTAAGTTCTTTCTTGTGGTATTAATTCTTTCTCAAAGCAATTGTTTCAGAAACTGAGGGGCGGAAATGATATCATCATGTATTCCCCACGCCTTTCCCTTTCTACCTTTGAGTGCTCCGTGTCCTGCAAACCCACTGCCTCTCTTAGGATATTTTCCTCAGAGCTGAAGCTTGCCTCTGATGGTCCCCCTGGTCTGCAGGCATCCTGACTCTCTCCTTCCACCTGACAGGTGTCTTTATCCTCAACCTCGTGTGCCGAGACTCTGGGCTGAAGGACTCAGTGCTAGCGGGGCTCAAGGCAGTATTCCCCCTCCTGTATGTCCGGCGAATTGAGGGTGAAGTCAACGAGATCCTCTTCTGCCAACTGCACCCGGAGCCGAAGCTTGCTGCACCGGAGCTCCTGGAAACGGCCCAGGCCTTGGAGCGGACCCTGAGGGGGCTCGGGAGGGGCTGGGATGACACGTACGTCCTCTCAGACATGCTCAAGACCGTGCAGATTGTGTGATTGCTGAGGCCAGGTGTGCTCTCCGTGCTGTGAGAGTGTTCGTCAGAATAGTTGGTGGCTTAGGCTGTTAACACGAACCCTGGTCTGACTCTGCGCGGCCTCTCCCTGCGTGGTAAGGAAAGGGTTTTGTCTGTGGGGGCAGAGCTATCTGTGCCACTGGAGAGTTCACAGGCCAATGGGTCTTTACCGGAATTCTGCCCAAGTTTAGGCATGAAGACTTTGGAGAAGGGGAGGGTTGTAAACTCAAGGGCTTACCAAGCCAGGCAAGTAACTTAAATATGTGAAGCAAACCAGAAGTAAAACAGGGTAGGATGAGACCTGTGGCAGCCTGGAGAGTGAATGCCCATGTAAAGACAACAGCTGAGGGTTGTCCTGCTGGAATGCTGTCCCAGTGTAGCTAGACAAGCCAGACATCGTGTGTGTGTGTGCATGTGTAACAGGGAGACAGAAATATCTTGGTATTAAAATCTTGGCCAATAAAACACATTTTCAAGGCACGTTCGGCCTGTGACTTCCACTGTCAGGAGACAGCCCAGGCACTCAGTGAGCATGAAATGAGGAACAAGCTGTAGCTACCAGTCACAGCCCTCAAAGATAGCCTAGCGAGACCCATTTCAGACTTCCAAACCACAGAATTCTGAGGTAATAAATTTGTCTTGTTTTAAGCCAATAAGTTTGTTTTAATTTGTTATAGCAGCAAAAGGAAACAGATACACCCGGGAAACTAAAAACTGCTTAGACTTGGGCCCCACCTCTGTGAGATTTTGATTTCATTGGTCCAGGGAGCAGCTTCTATGTCTGAATTTTTAGATACTTTCTGGATAGTGCCGCTGCGCAGCTGGGTGGGGGTGGCGGAGGGGGGCTCTGTGAATGGCCGGCATGAGGGAAGGGGGAAGGAGGAAGGAGTTAGTACTCATCCGTGACCACCAGTTGCCCTGAGATGCAAGCAGCAGCAGGGACTTGCTCACTGGAATATTCTCCCTGCCCACCGACACCTAGGTCTTTGCCCTCCTGGTGGGTGATTGTGGTATGAGGAGGCGGTTGTCCTGCACCCCCCACCCCCCCGCCAGCTGGGTCCTGAGCGAGCATCCTGACAGTTGCTTAACGCTTAGACCCCAGAAGAGGAGACCCTGTGCAGCCCAGTTTCCCACTTGAGGCTTGTCTTGCCGTCCGGTTCCTGTAATCTGTCAACAATCATCAACAAGAAGCAGGATTGTTAACTTGGGTTTTTATTTTATATATTCAATAGGCATCTTTTTTTTGTTGTTGTTTTTAAGAGGCTGTTTGGTGCCAGGCACTGATTGTGCCAAGGATCCCAGGAGGAAAGACAGCCCATGTTACCAACTCAACACCTAGCTCGGGAGACAGTCAAGCAAACTGATCTGTTCCAGCATGGGCGCGTCAGGCGCAGGAGCAGCACAGAGGATGATCAGGTGTTGGCTGCGTCTTCTTAGATGCTCGCTGCATCAGGCAGAAAAGGGCCCAGCCTCCATAAAAGCTGCCACGTCAAGTGGCTGAGGAGTGCTGGTGATGCAGTGATTAAGAGCTTGACTACTAAGCAAAAGGTTAGCAGTTTGAATCCACCAGGGGCTCCTTGGAAGCTATAGGGCAGTTCTACTGTATATTTTTTGGGTTACTGTATCCTCTAGGGTCGCTATGAGTTGGAATCGACTCGATGACAAAGGGTTCAAGTGATTGAAGAGCCCTGATGGTGCAGTGGTTAAGAGCTATGGCTGCTAACCAAAAGGTTGGCAGTTCGAATCCACCAGCCGCTCCTCAAAAACCTTATGGGGTAGTTCCACTCTGTCCTATAGGGTCGCTATGAGTCGTAATCCACTTGACAGCAATGGGTTTGGTTGAAGCAACCAAAGACAGAACTCACTTTTCAGGACTCACAAGCAGAGCTGGTTCACGTGCTTCCCAGCAGATGGCACTAGCAACCACACATTTAAGTTGTGGGATTTCTACAAAATTTCCTTTGGGAGAGAGGCACTCTCGAGCAGCTGTTTCATCTGGTCCAGTATTTCCTGCTTTCTCTCATTGACAAGGACAGACTGCCACTTTGCCTACATTTCTCTGATGAGTCAGTAGCCTACCGTGTCTGCAATGGGTGAAGCCCTGCATGGAGCCAAGGGTCCCTTCTCCCTACATCCCTGATTTTAGAAATAATGACCAGAAATAGAGCAATAGGATAAGGTTAATAGGGCATGAGGGAGCTTAAAGCGAAGAAGCATACTTAAGACGCTCGTGAGTTATGAACCTGAAATTACCAAGTCATCATCCTGCTTCCTTCCAAAAAGGCGAGTAGGCGTTAAATACATAAAAATGTAATGGTGTGCATCTGGGCCTGAGCTGGCATGTCTGCAGGTTTTCTGCCAAGATGGTGTAAGTCATTTCTGTCATAATAATAAACTAGTAGGAGCTCTGGTGATGGCAACAGTTAAGTGCTCAGCTGCTAACCAAAAGGTTGACGGTTCATACCCAGGGACCTGTGAGAGAAAGACCCGCTGATCTACTCCCGTAAAGGTTACACCTAGAAAACCCTATGGGACAGTTCTGCTATGCCACATGGGGTCTCTATGAGTCAAAAATTGACTGGACAGCACCCAGCAACAATAGTAAATTAGTAGAGGAGGGGGAAGTTGGCTGAAGTGAAATTTGCAGCGACGGCTTTGCCTGTGCTGCTCCACAGAAGCAGAGCTCGCAGGGCCTCTCAGTCATGTGCTGTGTGTGGTTTAGCCCTCACAGGAAACTTTATATAAAATCTGGATTTCTGGCTTCTGAAAACTTGGAAGTTGTGGCAGCATGAGGAGCCTGTGTTCATACTCGGCTGTACATGAGCAGTCTGTCCCTTTTAGATGGCCACATTTGCTGCGGCCCCCACTGCCCCTCCATGTGTGTGTGTTACCTTCCTGGTCCTGCAAGCATTTGAGTTTTTAGCTCCTGAGTATGCATCAAGGAGCCAAGGTGGTGCGGTGGGTGAGCACTAGGCTCCTAAGTGAAAAGCCAGAGGTTCGCACCCACCAGCTACTCTTCGGGAGAAAAGACCAGATCTGCTCCTATAAGGATTACAGCCTAGGAAACTTTATAGGGTAGGTATCTGCCATATAGGGGCGCAATGAGTTGGAATCCACTCTCTGGCACACAGCAACGTAAATCATCAGGTTTGGTAGGTTAGGGGATACAGTCCTCCCCTTTAAAACAAGGGGAAAGCAGTGCCTGATTTTGTGCTCAGTGTTCCAGGAATTTTCTATATAGCAGCTCAGTGTAGAAGGTGGTCTACAAACCTGGCTGCTCAACAAGGCCTCTTGGGGATCATTTTCAATATGCAAGTTCTGGACCCCATCCCAGGCCTGCAGTATCAGAGTCTCAGCGTGCCTTCAGAGGGGCGATGGGCTAGGTAGGGGTACAGCCCAGGGATTTTTTTTTTTTTTTAGGATTACCATAGATATTTATTTAAAGTAATACAATTGCAGCCCAGATAGTTGTTAAATTGTACATCTCAGGTTGAACGAACTTCATAAAAATACTCAGGACAGCTGCATCCACAGATTTCAGTTACACGGTTTTTTTTTTTTTTTTTGCCCATCTCTTCTTTCCTCTTTCCTGAATAACTTCTTCCAGGTATGGTTCCAGGTAGAGTTTATCCTCGTGTTTTATCCACTGCTCTTTAGGGTAGACCTGTGCCTCATGGCCAGGACCAGGGCGCTCTTAATGCAAAACATCCTGTTACCATAAAAGTTCTCAGGAAGCCTTCTTACGGCTTCTTTCACATCTCCATCCTCATATACGGTATCATCGCGCACTAACCTGAGTTTATTGACCCCTGCCTGCAGCGTTGTAATACCGTTTTGGAATACCATTCAGCCACTGGCCCGATGCTGCAACCGTAGACTGGCTCGCCATTTTGACCCCAGGATTATGCGTTTTTCAAAGCCCCCAAGCGATTCCCATAACCAGGAGGGCTTAGAAGAGTTTCTCCAGGATACTATCTTCCAGGCCTAGAAAGAGGGAGGCACTTTGAAGGCCACTGGAACTCTTTGAAGCATATTGTTTTAAAAAAGTCTTTTTCTCGTGGAAATCAGGATGCTTTGCCATCTTTTGTGGAGTTTTAAGTGCTTGAATTTGTCAGATCTTTTCTATATGTATCCATTGCAGTTGAGTGGATTCTGACTCAGAGTGACCCTACAGGACACTGTAGAACTGCCCCATCGTGTTTCCATGGAGCACCTGGTAAATTGGAATTGCTGACCTTTTGGTTAGCAGATGAAGCTCTTAACCACTACACCCCCAGGGTTTCCTCCTTCTATATAAGTATCTGTAAACCAAGAGTGGCAAAACAAGGCTTTTCCTTTATTAAAAAGCACAGAAGTGAACACTAAATTAAAATTATAATGATACATTTTATTCATCTAGGGGACACATTCACACAAACTCTTGTCTGCTTTTCTGGTTCTAGGTGGGAACAGGCTGAGAAGCTGGCACTCAGGGCTTGTTGACCTGCTGAAGGACACGGTCTGCTACATTTTGTAGCGATAGCATTGATTAGGTTGTGATTTAATCTATAACTCTGAAATAGCTATTTCTGTCTGTCTTCTTTAAAATAAGGCTTGGCTTTTTACCAGTCTCCTGTGGGTGCTAGTAGACTACCTGAAGGAGTTAATGAGCAAATGTTCGAGAGTATGCAAAGAAAGTTGTTAGGCAAGATGAAGTTACCATTATTTTGGTCAAGGAAGGTGGCACACATTTTGCAATCTGTCAAAGCATTGCAAACAGATTCAATTCACGAGGACATTATTAAATGATTCTCCTATTCAGTAAGGGAAACCTTGGTGGCGTAGTGGGTAAGTGCTACGGCTGCTAACCAAAGGGTTGGCAGTTCAAATCCACCAGGCGCTCCTGGGAAACTGGGGGGCAGTTCTACTCTGTCCTATAGGGTCGCTATGGGTCAGAATCGACTCGACAGCACTGGGTTTGGTTTTTGGCTTTGGTGTTCAGTAAGCACTTATGGAGTGCCTAATAGGTGCCAGGAATCCCTGGTGGCACAGTGGTTAAGAGCTATGGTTGCTAACCAAAAAGGTCAACAGTAGGAATCCACCAGGTGCTCCTTGGAAACCATATGGGACCATTCTACTCTGTCCTCTAGGGTGGCTGTGAGTTGGAATCGACTCTATGGCAGTGGGTTGGGTTTGATTTGGAATATGTCCCAGGTACTGCTCTGTTGCATTGGAAACACTGTAGTCATTGCAGAGCTCAGCTCACCCAGAGCGAGGCCTCAAGGCAGTGGGTCAAGGCCTTTCTTCCCTGTTAATTAGAGTCAGCTCTTTAGGTTTTCCTGAGGACCACATTCAGATGATTGAAATGAACTTATTTGACTATGCCTACAGTATCTTATAAGGGGTCCTGGTGGTGCAGTGGTTAAGTGCCCAGCTGCTAACTGAAAGGTTGGCTTTTGGAACCCACCCAGTGGGAGCATTTCTGCTCCGCCATTTTGGGTCCCTGTGAGTTAGAGTCGTTCGACAGCACATAACAGCAGGGTCTTGTAGTCTTTTGGAAGGCATTTTGGAAGGTAAGCATTTACAGGAATAATAAGAACCCATAGATAAGCTTACTTTCAACATATCTGAAAGTGATGAGTAGAAAAACAACACTCTGAAAAGCCAGTGTTTAAAGTTAATTGGGAATTTTAAAATGTGTATTTTCTTAAGGCATGGTCTTTAGATTCTTAGAGATAACTGTGCCAGCTCATTCCCCACGAGATCTTTTTCTGGTGGGTGTATCCCGAATTCCCCCAGCCCACCAGCCTGGGGGCGCAGATGAGGTCAGATTAGCAGTAATGGCTCCAATTTCCTAGACCTCATGCTCTCACTTGCATAGTGAGTCCTAAAGCCCATGTCCCTTCCCCCAACCTCGATGATTTCTGTCTGTCCCGGGAGTCTAGAACGGCCTCTCAGCCTTTTGCTCTGGTCTCCCTTGGCACTGGCAAAGCTGCAAACCACTCAAGATGCCAAAATGGCAATGCATCCCCTTCTGTCTTTGCACCACAGCGCTGCTGGATCTGGGCCAGAAATGGGGGGGTATTCCCGCTGCCTCCTGTTCTGAGCTGTACTTAACCTTCTAAAGCAGAACTGCTTGGAGACCAGGCCAAGCCTCTCAGGGGTGCATTAGCTACTGTCGGAGCCCTCTGGGGTGGCCCTGCACCAATTTTGCCCTCATGGCCCTTCTCCCGCACCACAACAAAAGCAACGCCTGCCAGCCTTGAGCTCTGCGCCTTTAGGAGACACACTGGGGCTTCTTGGAATGCCCTGTTTGGAAGCTCTGCTGGGACCTCCATTACTGCTAGTGTGACCTCACCTGTTCCCCAGGCTGGTGGGACTGGGGAAATTCAGGATACACCCATCATGAGGAGTAAGCTGGCACAATTATCTCTAAGAATCTAAAGGCAGTACACGTTGGGAGAGCCAGAGGCCACCATGCAGGCGGGCTGGAGCAGGGGTAGAAACTTTGGTCTTCTCCTTCGTTTCTTCCTTCTCGCAACATTTACCAAGCACTGGCCACATACTGAGGTCCCTGGGAGGCACAAGAATTGTGTGCTGATCTACTAACCAAAAGGTCGGTGGTTCAAACCCACCTAGTGGCACTGTGGAAGAAAGGCCTGGTGATCTGCTTCTGTAAAGATTACAACCAAGAAAACCCTATGGAGCAGTTCTGCTCTGTAACACACGGGGTCGCGATGAGTCAGAACTGACCTGACAGCAATGGGTTTGCTTTATTTTTGGTTTAGCTACGTACCGGACACTGTGCTGGGGCAGTGGGGGTACAAAACCCGAGAACCTCGCCTTCCGATGGGTCATCAAATTGGCTTAGGCTGTTAACGCTGGTGGCTTGGGGGATGACACGGAGAGGAGGGAAGCGAGGCTGGCCTTCCTCACTGCCTGGCTGTCTGGGGCATTGCTGATACAGAGCTGCTAACCTTCGAAAAACTGACAAGAAAGATGATTCAGCAGTTTAGCCTTTTAGACGTGGTTCCTGCAGTCTTCTGGTGAGAAAAGAGCTCCTGTAACCAGAAATTCAGATTCTGTTAGTTCATAGCTGTAAAGCATACTTGTTAAAAGGAAGAGATTAACATTTACTGAGGACCTACTATGTGAGAGGTGCCATATAAACATCGTGTAATTTTTAAAAGCAGCTTCATTGAGGTAAAATTGACGTATGACAAATTGCATGTGTTTAACGTGTACGATTTGATAAGATTTGACATGTGTATACACTCATGAAACAATTAGCATGATTAAGATAATGAACATCTTCAAGAGTTTCCTCATGCCCCTTTGTTCTCCCTCTGTCCTGCACCCCCACCCCAACCTCTATCCTCATGTAACCAGTGTTCTGCTTTCTGTCACTATAGATAAGTCTGCATTTTCTAGAATTTTATATTACAGGAATCATATCGTATGTACTCTTTTTTGTTTGGCTACTTTCACTCAACATAATTTATTTTGAGATTCATTGTATTGTTCTGTGTATCAATAGCTGATTGACTTCCATTGCTGAGGAGTACTCCATTGTATGGCTACACTTTAAGTTGTGTATCCATTCCTCCCTTGATGAATGTTTAAGTAATTTACAGTTTCTGGCTGTTACAAATTAAGCTGCTGTGAACATTCATGTCAAGTTTTTGTATGGACATATGGAATTGCTATGGTAGGTGTATGGTTAACTTTTTCAGAAACAGCCAAACTGTTTTTGAAAGTAGTTGTACCATCTTACATTCCCAGCAGCAGTTTATGGAAGCTCCAGTTGATCCATGTCCTTGTCAACACTTAGTATGGTCAGTCTTCTTAATTTTAGATGTCTTTTTAATTTTGGATATTTAGATATATTTTAATTTAAATATTTTTAATATTTATATATTTAGATTTAGTTAATGGCTAATGATATTGGCCATTTTTTGTATATCTTCTTCGGCAAAGTATGTTTAGATATTTTGCCCATTAAAAAAATTGGATTGTTAATTTTTTTATTATTGAGTTTTCAGAGTTCTTTATATATTCTAGATACAAGTTCTTTATCAGATATGAGATTTGCAAATCTTTTCTTTCGTTCTCTGGCTGCTTTTTTTATTTTCTTAACAGTGTCCAAAGAGCAGATATTCTTAACTTTGATGAAGTCCAATTTATCACCTTGTTCTTTTCTGCGTTGTGCTTTTGTTAGGTGCCATCGAGTTGGTTCCAACTCGCAGTGACCCTGTGTGCAACAGAATGAAACACTGCCCAGTCCTGCAGCATCCTCGTAATTGTTGCTATGTTTGGGCCCATTGTTGCAGCCACTGTGTCAATTCATCTCATTGAGAATCTTTCTCTTTTTCGTTGGCTCTCTGCTTCACCAAACATGATGTCCTTCTCCAGGAACTGGTCCCTTCTAATAACATGTCCAAAGTATGTAAAATAAAACCTTGCCATGCTCACTTCTAAGGAGCATTCTGGCTATACTTCTTCCAAGACAGATTTGTTCGTTCTCTTGACAGTCTATGGTATATTCAATACTCTGCCCCAACACCATAGTTCAAACCCATCAGTTCTTCTTCAGTCTTCCTTATTCATTATCCAGTTTTTGCATGCACATGAGGTGATTGAAAATACCATGACTTGAGTCAGGAGAACCTTAGTCCTCAAAGTGCATCTTTGCTTTTTAACACTTTAAAGAGGTCTTTTGCAGCAAATTTGCTCAGTGCAATTCATCATTTGATTTCTTGACTGCTGTTTCCACAGGTGTTGATTGTGGATCCAAGTACTGTGAAATCCTTGACAACTTCAATATTTTCTCCGTTTATCCTGGTGTTGCTTATTAGACTAGTTGTGAGGATTTTTGTTTTCTTTATTTTGAGGTGTAATCCATGCCGAAGGCTATTGTCTTTGATCTTGATCAGTAAGTGCTTCAAGTCCTCCAGCAAGCAAGGTTGTATCATCTGCATAACACTGGTTCTTAATGAGTCTTCCTCCAATCCTGATGCCTGTTCTTCTATAGTCCAGCTTCCTGGATTATTTGCTCAGGATACAGGTTGAATAAGTATGGTGAAAGGATACAACCCTGATGCACACCTTTCCTGACTTTAAACCACGCAGTATCCCCTTGTACTGTTCAAATGACCGCCTCTTGATCTCTGTACAGGTTCTGCATGAGCACATTAAGTGTTCTGGAATTCCCATTCTTCCCAATGTTATTCATAATTTATTATGATCCACACAGTCGTATGCCTTTGCACAGTGAATGAAACACGGGTAAACATCTTTCTGGTATTCTCTGCTTTCAGCCAGGACCCATCTTACGTCAGCAATGATATCCCTGGTTCCACATCCTCTTCTGAATCTGGCTTTAATTTCTGGCAGTTGCCTGTTGATATACCGCTGCAGCTGCTTTTGTATGATCTTCAGCAAAATTTTACTTGCATGTGATATTAATGATATTGTTTGATAATTTCCTCATTCTGTTGGATCACGTTTCTTTGGAATGGGCACAAATACGGATCTCTTCCAGTTAGTTGGCCAGGTAGCTGTCTTCCAATTTTCTGGGCATAGATGAGTGAATGCTTCCAGTGTTGTATCCATTTGTTGAAACATCTCAATTGACAGTCCATCAATTCCTGGAGCCTTGTTTTTTGCCAGTGCCTTCGGTGCAGCTTGGACTTCTTTCAATACCATTGGCTCTTGATCATATGCTACCTCCTGAAATGGTTGAACATTGACCAATTCTTTTTGGTATAATGACTCTGTGTTCTTTCCAACTTCTTTTGATGCTTCCTACGTCTTCCAATTTTTTTGCCCATAGACTCCTTCAACGTTGCAACTCAAGGTTTGAATTTTTTCTTCAGTTCTTTCGGTTTGAGAAATACCAAGGGTGTTCTTCTTTTTTGGTTTCCTAACTCCAGGTCTTTTCATATTTCATTATAATACTTTGCCTTCTTGAGCTGACCTTCGAAATCTTCTTTTCAGTTCTTTTATCATTTCTTCTATTCGCTTTAGCTACTATATGTTCAAGAGCAAGTTTCAGAGTCTCTTCTGACATCAATTTTGGTCTTTTCTTTCTTTCCTGTCTTTTTTAATGACTTCTTGCATTCTTCATGTATGATGCCCTTGATTTCATCCCACAACTTGTCTTTGGTCATTAATGTTCAATGCATCAAATCTAACCTCTGACTTCAGGTGGGATATACTCAATGTTGTCCTTTGGCTCTCTTGGACTTGTTATAATTTTATTCAGCTTCAACTTGAACTTGCATATTAGCAATTGATGATCTGTTCCACAGTCGGTCCCTGACTGATGATACAGAGCTTCTCCATTACCTCTTTTTACAGAGTTAGTCGATTTGATTCTTGTGTATTCCATCTGGTGAGGTCCATCTGTATAGCTGCCATTTATGTTGTTGAAAAGGTATTTCCAGTGAATAGGTAGTTGGTCTTGCAAAATTCTGTCATGTGCTCTCCGGCATTGTTTCTGTCACCAAGGCCGTATTTTCCAACTACTATCCTTCTTTGTTTCCAACTTTCGAATTCCAGTCACCAGTAATTATCAGTGCGATCATATGTTTGATCAATTTCAGACTGCAGATGTTGGTAAAAAATCTTCAATTTCTTCATCTTTGGCCTTAGTGGTTGGTGTGTAAATTTGAATAATAGTCATTTTAGATGGTCTTTCTTATAGGCCTATGGCTATTAACCTATCACTGACAGGGTTGTACTTCAGGATAGATTTTGAAATGTTCTTTTTGACGATGAATGCAATGCCATTCGTCTTCAATTTGTCATTCCTGGGATAGTAGACCATATGCTTGTCCGATTCAAAATGGCCAATATCCATCTATACAAAACCAACAGCCAACATTATTCTTAATGGAGAGAGACTGAGAACATTCCTCTTGAGAACAGAAACAAGACAAGGATGCCCTTTATCACCACTCCTATTTAACATTGTGCTTGAAGTCCCAGTAGAGCAATAAAGCAAGAAAAAGAAATAAAGGGCATCCAAATTGGTAATGAAGAAGTTAAACTGTCCCTATTTGTGGATGATATGATACTCTACATAGAAAACCCAAAAGACTCCATGAGAAAACTACTGGAACTAACAGAAAGATTCAGCAGAGTAGTAGGATACAAGATAAACATACAAAAATAAGTTGGGTTCCTATACACCAATAAAGAGAATGATAAAAAGGAAATCAGGAAAATGTTGCCATTTATAATAGCCCCTAAAAAATATAAAGTATTTAGGAATAAATCTAACCAGGAGTGTAAAAGACCTATGCAAAGAAAACTACAAAATGCTACTGCAAGAAATCAAACGAGATCTACATAAATGGAAGAACATACTGTGCTCTTGAATAGGTAGACTCAATATTGCGAAAATGACAATTCCACTCAACCAAAAAAAATACCAAGCCATTTGCCATCAAGTCAATTCTGACTCATAGTGACCCTATGGGACAGAGTAGAACTGCTCCATAGAGTTTTCAAGGAGTGCCTGGCAGATTCAAACTGCTGGTTAGCAGCCAAGCTCTTAAACACTGTGCCACCAGGGTTTCCTATTCTGCCCAAAGAGATTTACAAATAAAAAGCAATCCAGATCCAAATACCAACAACATTCTTTAAAGAGATGGAAAAACTTATCGACAACTTTTATATGGAAAGGGAAGAGGCCCCAGATAAGTAAAGCACTATTGAAGAAGAAGAATAAAGTAGGAGGACTTGCACTACCTGACCTCAGAACCTACTATACAGCTATAGTAGCCAAAACAACCTGGTATTGGTACAAAGACAGATACATTGACCAATGGAACGGAATTGAGAACCCAGGTGTAAATCCATTCACCTACAATCACCTGATCTTCAACAAGGGCCCAAAGTCCATCAAATGGAGAAAAGACAGCCTTTTTAAACAAATGGTGCCTGTAAAACCGAATGTCCATCTTCAAAAAAAAAAAAAAGAAACAGGACCCATACCTCACACCATACACAAAAACTAACGCAAAATGGATCAAAGACCTAAATATAAAACCAAAAACTATGAAGCTCATAGAAGAAAAAATAGGATAAATGCTAGAGGCCCTAATACATGGCATTAACAGGATACAAACCATAACTAACAACAGATAAACTCCAGAAGATAAGCTAGATAACTGGGATCTTCTAAAAAATTAAACAATTAGGCTCATCAAAAGACTTCGTCAAAAGAGCCAAAAGAGAAGCTACAGACTGGGGAAAAAAATTTGGCTATTATAAACCTGACAAAAGCCTGATCTCTAAAATGTACAGGAAAACCCAACACCTCTACAACAAAAAGACAAAAAATCCAATTAAAAAATGGACAAAGGAAATGAACAGACACTTCACCAAAAAAGACATTCAAGCAGCTAACAGACACATGAGGAAATGCTTGAGATCATTAGCCATCAGAGAAAAAAAAAAAAGAAGTACAGATCAAAACCATAGCAAGACAACATCTCACCCCAGCATTACTGGTACAAATAAAAGAAACGGAAAATAACAAATGTTGGAGAGGCTGTGGCGAGATTGGAACTGTTATGCACTGGTGGTGGGAATACAAAATGGCACAACCATTTTGGAAAATGATATGGCGCTTTCTTAAAAATCTAGAAATACCATATGATCCAGCAATCCCACTCCTGGGGATATATCCCAGAGAAATAAGAGCCATAACACAAAAAGACATATGCACACCCATGTTCATTGCAGAATTGTTCACAATAGCAAAAAGATGGAAACAACCTAGATGCCCATCAACAGATGAACGGATAAACAAACAGTGGTACATACACGCAAAGGAGTACTACACAACTACAAAGAACAACGATGAATCTGTGAAGCATCTCGCAACATGGATGAACCTGGAGAGTATTATGCTGAGTGAAATAAGTCAATCGCAAAAGGACAAATATTATATGAGACCACTACTATAAAAACTCATGAAAAGATTTACACACAGAAAGAAACAATCTTTGGTGGTTACGAGGGAGGGGAGGGAAGGGGATGGAAAAACACTAAATAGACAATGGATAAGTAGTAATTTTGGTGAAGGGTAAGACAGCACACAATACTGGGGAAGCCAGCCCAATTTGTACAAGGCAAGGTCATGGAACCTCCATAGACACATCCAAACTCCCTGAGGGATCAAATTGCTGGAGTGGGGGCTGTGGGGACCATGGTCTTGGGGAACATCTAGCTCAATTGGCACAACATAGTTTATAAAGAAAATGTTCTACATTCTACTTTGGTGAGTAGCACCTGGGGTCTTAAAAGCCTGTGTGAGTGGCCATCTAAGATGCTCCACTGCTCTCACCTGTTGGGGAGCAAGGGAGAATGAAGAAAACTAAAGGTACGAGGAAACGGTTAGTTCAAAGGACTAATGGACCAGTAATGGCCTCCACCAATCTGAGTCCAGTACAACTAGATGGTGCCTGGCTACCACCATTGACCACTCTGACAGGGATCACAATACAGGTTTCTGGACAGAGCTGGAGGAAGATGTAGAACAAAATTCTAACTCACACACACACAAAAAAAGACTAGACTTACTGTCCTGATAGAGACTGGAGAAACCCTGAGAGTATGGCCCCTGGACACCCTTTTAACTCAGTAATGAAGTCACTCCTGAGGTTCACCATTCAGCCAAAGATTAAAGAGGCCCATAAAACAAAATGAGACTAAAAGGGCACCCCAGCCCAGGGAACAGGAAAGCTGGTAATAGGGAACCCAAGTTCGAGAACGGAGAGTGTTGACATGTTGTAGGGTTGTGAACCAATGTCATAAAACAGCCTGTGTACTAGCTGTTTAATGAGAAGCTAGTTTGTTCTGTAAACCTTCATCTAAAGTACAATAAAAAAAAAAAAAAAAAACAAACCAAAATGGCTGATATCAGGACATTTCAGCTCACTAGTACCTAGGATATCTATCTTCAGGTGTTCCATTTCATTTTGACAACTTTCAATTTTCTGAGTCCATTTTGAGTTAATTTGTGTATATGATGGGAGTTATGGCTCAGAGGTGTTTTGGTTTTGCATATGTGCATCTAATTGTTGCAGCATCATTTGTTAAAAAGATGATCTTTTCTCCACTGAATTGCCTTTGCACCTTTGTAAAAAATCAATTGTTTATATATGTGTGCATCCCTTTCTGGACTCTACTCTGTCCCACTAATCTTCTTGGCTGTCTTTATGCCAGTAACACACTGTCATGATTTCCATAGCATTACATTCAGTCTTGCAGTCGGATAGTGTAAGTCCTCCAAATTTGTTCTTGTTTAAAATTGGGTTATTCTAAGCCTTTTGCATTTCCATATGAATTTTATAATCAAATTGTCAGTGTTCACAAACAACAAAAACCTGCTGGGATTTAGATTGTATTTGCATTCACTCTGTAGATCAATTAAAAGAGAATTGACATCTTAAAAATATTGAGTCTTCTTCCATTTATTTAAGTCTTCTCAGCAATGTTTTATAGTTTTCAGTGTACAGGTCTTGCACATCCTTAGTGAGATTTATCCATATATATTTCATATTTTTAATGCTATTATAAATGGTATTTTAAAATTTCTATTTATTGTTCTTTGCTAATATATGGAAATATATTGATTTTGCATGCTGAAACTTTGCTAATGCATTTAATCCAGTAGTTTTTTTCTTAGTTTTCATAATGTTTTCTATGTAGACAATCATGTGTGAATAAAAGGAGTTTTACTTTTTCCTTTCCAACTTGATACCTTGTATTTTTTCTTGTCTTATTAGACTGGCTAGCACCTCCAGTACAATGTTGAGTAGAAATAGTGGGAACAGACATCTTTACCTTGCTCCTGCTTGTGGGGAAAGCTTTCAGTCTTTGGCCACTATTTGTAATGTTAGTTGTAAGTTTTTCATGTTGTTGTGTGCTGTTGAGTCAATTCATAGATGTCCTTTATCAGGTTGAGGAGGCTGCCTTCTATTCCTAGGTTACTGAGAATTTTTATCAGGAATGGATGTTGGATTTTTGTCAAAAGTTTTTTCCTCATCTGTTGAAATTTCTTTTTTTAGTTTGTTATTATGGTGAATTACATTAATTATTTTTTTAAAACCAACCTTATATTTCTGGAATAGAACCCACTTGGGTCATAATGCATTATTCTTTTAAAATATTATTAGATTACGTTGTTGCTTGACACATTACATTGGGCAAATCTGCTGCAAAGCATCTCTTTAAAGTATTGAAAAGTAAAGATGTCACCTTGAAGACTAAGGTGTGCCTGACCCAAGCCGTGGTATTTTCAATTGCATCATATGCATGTGAAAAGTGAACAGTGAATAAGGAAGACTGAAGAAGAATTGACGCATTTGAATTCTGACGTTGGTGAAGAATATTGAATATACCACGGACTGCCAAAAAGAATGAACAAATGTGTCTTGGAAGAAGTACAACCAGAATGCTTCTTAGAAGCAAGGATGGCGAGACTGCGTCTTACATACTTGGGACATGTTGTCAGGAGGGATCAGACCCTGGAGAAGGCCATCTTGCTTGGCAAAGTACAGGGCCAGCAGAAAAGAGGAAGACCCTCAATGAGGTGGATTGACACAGTGGCTGCAACAATGAGCTCAAGCATAACAACGATTGTGAGGATGGCGCAGGACCGGGCAGTGTTTCGTTCTGTTGTGCATAAGGTCACTATGAGTCGGAACCAACTTGACGGCAGCTAACAACAACACCCTGTTGCTGTTGAGTTGATTCTGACTCATAGCGACCCTATAGCAACCGTGTAGGATGGAGTAGAACTTCCCCATAGGGTTTCCAAGGCTGTAAATCTTTACAGATGCAGGCTACCACATCTTTCTCCCATGGAGTGGCTAGTGGGTTCAAACTGCCAACTTTTCAGTTGGCAGAGCACTTATCCACTGTGCCACCAGGACCCCTGTTGGATTAGATTTGTTAAATTTTTCTTTAGCTTTTTTTTGTGCGTGTGTCTATGCTCATGAGGAATGTGAGTCAGTAATTTTCTTAAAATGTCTTTATTTGATTTTGGTGTCAAAGTAATGCTGGCCTCAGAAAGAGTTGGAAAATATTCCCTCCACTTTAATTCTCTGAAAGTGTTTGTGTAGAGTGGGAATTGTTTCTTCCTTAAATCCTTGGTGCCATTCACTGGTGAATCCGTCTGGGCCTGGAGTGTTCTCTGTGGCAGGATTTTACCTACAAACACCATTTATTTAATACATATGGGGATATTTAGACTTTTTAAAAAATCTTCTTTTTGGGTGAACTTTGGTAGTTTGTGTCTTTCAAGGAATTTGTCCATTTCATCTAAGTTGTCGAATGTATTGACATAAAGACGTTCCTAATAATGTTCATATATCTTTTTCCTTTTGTTGCTTTTAAGATTTTCTCTTTATCACTGTTTTCAAGCAACGTCATTACAGTTGTCTTGATGTAGTTTTCTTTGTTTCTCATGCTTGGGATTCTGTGAGCTTCTTGGATCTATTGGTTTATAGTTTTTATAAAATTTGGAAAATGTTTGACCAGTGTTTCTTCATATTTCTTGTTCTGTTCGTTCCTTCCCTCTTTTTTCTCTCTCTTGTGGACTCCAATTACATATGTTAGGCTGCTGGAGGCTATTCCACAGCTCGGTTTTTCCTCTATTACTTTCTCAGTCTCTTTTTTGCTCTTTTATTCTGGGTGATTTCTGTTGTTAGGTCTGCAAATTCACTAACGTTTTCTTCTGCAATCTTTAATGTGCCATTAATTTCCTCCATTGTATTTCTCATCTCAGACATAGTTTTCATTTCTGTGAGCTTGACTGGGGTTATCTTTTGTGTTATATATATTTCTATTTAAAATATTTGATCTTTCCTCTAGCTTCTTAGATGTTATGAAATACAGTTATAATAACTGCTTTACTGTCCTGTCTACTCATTCTATCATCTGTATCTTTTTGGGTTTGGTTTCGATTGATTGATTTTTCTCCTCAGTATGAGTTGTTTTACGGCTGCTAACCAAAGGGTCGGCAGTTCGAATCCGCCAGGCGCTCTTTGGAAACTCTATGGGGCAGTTCTACTCTGTCCTATAGGGTCGCTATGAGTCGGAATTGACTCGAGCGCACTGGGTGTTTTTATGAGTTGTTTATTTCCCGCTTCTTTACATGCTTGTTAATATTTGATTGAATGCTAGACATTGTGCATTTTACATTGTTGAGTGCTAGATATATTTGTATACCCGTAAATATTCTTTGGCTTTATTCTGGAACACAGTTAAATTACTTGGAGACAGTTTGATCCTTTCAGGTTTTGCTTTTAAAGCTTTGTGGTAAGGAACATAGAGCAACATAGAGTTTAAGGTTTATTTTTCCCCGACATTGTGGCAAAACTCTACCTAATACCCCATGAATTATGAGATTTTCCACTCTGGAAACAAGAACTAACCCTCAACCTGTATGAGTTCGTGGACCCTTTCAGTCCTCTATTGTATACGAAACTCTCTGCCCTGAAATTCTAAGTGCCCTGGTCTTTCTGGACTCCCAGCTCTGTCTCTTCAACTCAGGGAGTCCACTAAGTTTTGTGGATCCCCTCCACCTGCGCTGTGGCCTGGAAACTCAAGCCAGTAAGCTGGGACACTCATAAGGCTCACCTCACTTGATTCCTATCCCTTAAGGACCACTGTACTTTGTTGCCTGATGCCCAATGCCTTCAAAACCATTGTTTCATGTATTTTGTCTTTTATTTAGTTGTTTCCAGTAGGAGAGGACATCTGGCCCTTGTTGGAAGTGGAAATTACAGCATGTCATTTAACCCTGATAACCACCTCATCTTACAATGAGTATTTTTTATCCCTGTTTTTCAGATGAGAAAATAGTAGCTTAGTGAGGTTTCATTTTGAGCTAATAAAGGGTAAGGCTAGAATTTATTCTAAAGCCTGAGCTCTCTTCACTGCAGTGCACTCACGGGGTCACCTAAAATGCAGTCAGGGCTGGATTTCAGGCCAGTCCCTGACTTAAGCCATCTGTATAATCTTAGTCAAGTCATGCAAGTTTTCTACTTCAGAAAACCCAAGGGAACCTTTCAGTTGCTGTGTTCCGGGGCTACCCTTTAGACCATGCACACTCCATAGGCCCCATGTTTTCAGCCTGGTTTCCTGTCTCATTTAAAGAGATAACCCTGTCCTTTAGGTTATTTTTCTTTAAAACTCCCTTCTCTCCCAAGTGCTTAGGGCAGGGCTTGGCACACAAAAAGGTCCTTAATAAATGATTATTGATAAATAAATAAGTGAGTGCATACGTGATTGGACAGGACACCCTTCCTTGTCTTTTCCCAACAGCCTCTGTGACACCGGGATAGCATGAAGTCAGACTAACACCAGTGACCCAGTGTACTGGCCCCTCTAGTTCAAGCAGGACTGCTAGCTCCTCCAAACCCTAACATGTATTTCTGAATTTACAAGGGAAAACCACCAAGTACTTTGAGCTCTTGGAAAGAAAGGTATTAACTATAGTTATATAAATAGAAGGTGGTCATTTTTTTTTTCTCAAGTCAGGAACCTAAGTCTGAATTTCCGATTGTATTAGGTTTGGACTATAAATAATCGCTTGTTAGGAAGAAAGCCAAGAAATTCACAAAAGGACACTTTTCTTCCTAAGACAGCTCTGGCTTAAATAGCTCCTGCTGACCAGGTGATGAGATGATTCAAGGCCCCTTCCTGGCACTCAGCCATTATAAGGAGACTTGAGCACTTTGCTTCCAGGAGCTCCTATGCAGCCCAGTGGGCTATGGAACAAGGAGGAGGGACTGGAACAGAAGGTTCTGCCTCAATTCCCTAGTGTCCTCTCTCTCGTGCACACACACGTACCCACATGTCTGTGTCCTTCTGGCATGGTGACATATCATTTCTTGATTCCACAAAATGGTTGGTCCCGGAGGCTGACATTTAGGGACCTGGGGAATTCAGTTCTATTTGACCACTATTTACGGAGTGTAGGCTGTGTGTCCAGCTCGTGCTCTCACAGAGGTGGTGTTTGACTCTCTGTGTGGTAGAGGTCTCTCTCCTAAACTCCTTGTTCTCAGGAGAGAACACTCAGAGGTAACAGCCTGGGGCCTGGGAGGTCAGAGTTGGAGAGAGAGTGATAGCTCTTAGAGCACAAAGGCTTCTAAGAGTTTTAATGTGTTGTTGTTAGGTGCCATCAAATCGACTCTCGACTCATAGTGATTCCGTGTGACCGAGTAAAATATCCGGTAGGGTTTTCTAGGCCGTAATGTATGGGAGCAGATCGCCACATTTTTCTCCCACATGGCCACTGGGTGGGTCCTAGTTGCCAATCTTTCGGTTAATAGCTGAGCGCTTGACAACTAGGGCTCCACTAATAGTTTTAGGGCTGCCCAAAGGTTCCCTGCCCTTTCTAACAGTGCTCCCCACCGCTTGGGTCTTAAAAATGCTAACAGTCGTTAGAGATGAGTTCAGGTAAATCCAATGAGGTATATAGTATGATACAGGTGTTTTAATTGCTTTTTAAAATTTACACTTAAAATTAGGTGTTTAATATGTGTTAGTCATATTCATGTGGTTATTTCATCTTTATAATATTATGAGGATGAAATACGATATTTCATTATGTGAGATAGGTGCTAGAATTTTCTCTATTTTATAGATAAGGAAATTGAAAAGGGTTAAGTGATTTATCAAACAAGTTGGATACTGAAACATAATTAAAATTTGGTATGCTAATTCTAGTTACATTGCTCTTCTCACCATACTCTTTTTCTCTCGGCAGAATGTCTTTATAGGTCAAAAAATGTTTGTTTTAGCTCTTGGATTTACCTGCCAGCATTAAGCAGCACAGATAGTAGAAGAAGCACCAGTTTTGGTATTGGATATACCTCCTTTTGAATCCTGGATCCACCATTTTTGACTTTTGATAAATTACTTAACACCTCTGACCCTCGGTTTCCTTACCTATAAAATGAGGATAAAAGCACCTGCCTTCCTGTTGATTAGAATCTGAGAGGTTATATGTATATGTGCCTGGCACACTAAGTTCACTGGGAGTATCTGTTATTAGCCATCCAATCCTCATTTCTTTCACAACACATTCTCTCATTTCCATTCAAGTATCTTCTCCTTCATGAAGTCTTCCTTCTTGTGCCATCTCTCACGAATCTACTTTTTCTCTGAATTACTTCGACATTCACAAACTTCATTGTCCAATTCCACAATTTATTATATATTGTCTCATATTCTTAATGTCATCTCCCTGACTAGAAGCTTCTGGGGGCTATTAGGCTAGGTCTGAGGTCTCTGTGTGTTCTAAGGTGTTGAACACACAGAGAGTGCCATCAATACTTGATGGAGTGAGATGGCTTAGGTTCTTTGGAAGTAATTCTTATAATCATAGTGGAAAGCTGAAGGTAGCCTATCACAGTGCCATTGGTGTGTACCAGCATATCTAGCTCATTTCACTGTAAGAATAGTGAGAAGACAAGGGCAGCAGCCCCCCTCCCTCCCTCTGTCCCAGTACCCCGTCTCTAGGAAGACAGAGATTTTGTCCTGCATCTCCTCCTCAGGCTCATAACCTAGAGTGACTCGGCACTCGGTGAAGGTGGCCGAGGGGCCAACCATGAGTTTCAGGGAACCGTTTGAATGTCAGCTCCACTCTTAACTACCTTTGGGTCCCTGGGCAAGTTGTATCAGCTCTCTGGATCTGTCTCCTTATCTTTAAAAAGGGGATAGTAGTCCTTCATAGGGCTGCTATAAAGATAAAATGAGATTTATTAAGTGGAAGAGTTTAGTATGCCTGGGATTGCCATGAGTTGGGGGCCAATTTGATGGCAGCTAACAACAACAACAACATGCAGTAAAATTTTTTAAAATGGTTTTTAAGAAATATTTGGATCCTTGTTTTACTATGTTAAAAAGGTAGGGAAGAGTAAACGGAAGGCAATAAGAAGGGAGCTAATTTGGAGCTGCCTAAATTGTGTTGGTCCATCCTCAAGGAAAATGAGAAAAAAAGGGAGTGAGAGAATTTCTTGGGTGGGGGGGTGGGTATCAGAGGATTACTGGCAATTCTGTGAACCAGATCCAGACAAAGGGCCCAGACAAAGGATTCCTTTTCACAACCCCTGAATAGTGAAAGAGTTAAGCCTGGCCTCAGGGAGTGTGGTGTGGAAGAGCAAGAAACAGCCGTGATCCTGGGGACCAGGTTTGGGGAAGGAACCTGTGGACTGGGAAGGGAGGAGAACCTGTGCCCAGCCAGTGGGCCAAGTGGGATGACGGTGACAATGATGAGCTGATATTTAGCAATCAAACATGTACTGGACACTGTGGTAAGTATTTTACATGCTATATTTCACTTACTCCTCACAACAACCTTTGAGGCAGGTGGTATCTCTATCCCTGCTTTACTGGTGAGGAAACAGAAGCTCGGAGAAGTAAAGTTATCTCAAGAGCAGATCTTGCTCTGCAGGACTGCCTCTCATTCAATATGTTCTACTTTCTTGAACCTTGTGAATTTATTATCTCCACTTAGTGCTTTTTCCCTCCAAATATTTTACTTTGGCATAAAAATTACTTCTGTATGTTCGGGGCCAGATTAAGGCATGTGAGGGCCCTAAACACTGATCGTCTGTGGTGTCCCCTCCTCTGCTTACTCACACATTTGAACAGAATATATAAGATACGGATACGTGTGTGTGTGTGTGTGTGTGTGTCTTAGCTATCCATGATGTAACTTCTTTTAAAACATGACTGTAATATTAGTAACTGAACACAGAAGTAGCGTGTGCCATTGTAGCAGAATGAAATGACCTGGCTTATAAACATTTTAGTGGATGCTGTGTACTGAAATTTTTACTATATACCACATTTTCTACAAAAAGAATATTCCACATATTCTACAACAATGAAAATGAGTCAATGAAGTTAGTTTTTTCAACAATCAATGTAAAATTCTGTTGATCTCCCACAGCAAAAATTATTTTGATCAGTTTTAAATCTAGCAGCACTAGATGACTAAGACAACTTCAATTTTGATGCTTAAGTTTTGTAATAAATTCTGTAATTATAAATCAACACATGAAAAGATGTCATAAAATAAAACTTAAGGATCAGAAAACAAATATTACTATATTTTATTTCTAGACAAATCTTTCATCTCTAACATGTTATAATTAAAATCATTTCTTTCTATTCTTTGCTCTTACGAATTCTTCAGTGATTTCATCACAATTAAGCTGCTGAACAATATATACTTCTGTTATGGATTGAATTATGTCCCCCTAAAATATCTGTCAACTTGGCTAGGTCGTGATTCCCTTGTACGACTGTTTACCATTTTATCATCTGATGTGATTTCCCTATGTGTTGTAAATCTTATCTCTATAATGTAATAAGATGGATTAGCTGCAGTTATATTGATGAGAGCCACAAGACTAGACAGTATCTTAAGCCAATCTCTTTTGAGATACAAACGAGAGAAGTGAGCAGAGAGACAGGGGGGCCTCATACCACCAAGAAAGAAGTGTTGGGAGCAGAGTGCGTCCTCTGGACCTGAGATTCCTGCACTGAGTTGCTCCCAGACCAAGGGAAGACTGATGACAAGGACCTTCCTCCAGAGCAGACAGAGAGAGAAAGACTTCCCCTGGAGCCAGTGCCCTGAATTCGGACTTCTAGCCTACTGGACTGTGAAAGAATAAATTTCTCTTTGTCAAAGCCATCCACTTGTGGTATTTCTGTTATAGCAGCATTAGATGACTAAGACAACTTCCATACATAATAAGGATAATGAATGGAGTCTTTCTTGAACCATTGTTGTATGCTGTGGGTTTTTGAGTCTCTTTAGGATCAAAAATGAGCATTCTACCGTGAAGTTTTTTTTATCATTAAAGTTAGGAATATGTATAAAGCACTTTCAACATTGGGAAATATGCATTGTATTTTATCTTCTATTACGGACTTATACATGCCTACTTAAGTAAAATTTGTCTTTCCTGAATCTGTAAACTTAGTTCTCATGTAAGAATTAAATTGTCACGTTTCCCCATAAATGTTTGTATTTAAGTCATTGGGATAAGCCTGCTCTGATTTCTTGGACGCCTTCACACACTCTTCATCAGGTGTATCCACATTGTTTAAGAAGGAAAATCAATTTGAAAGAACTTCATACACTTTTGACCTTCTTTTCATGCAAGATTAAAGTATGTCAATGATGGTGTAGCATGTGGTTATGTGAAATGGATCTCTGGCACTCAATGATACTTCCAGAACACTTCCATTATTTACCTGTTTCTTTCTAATGTGTCTGTGATGGTGAACTGCTTGGTAATGAGCAAACTGATAATTTGGCAATATTTCTTGTGTTTTCAAATTTTTCAAAATCTTCTCTTAAGTAATATAAATACCCTGTTAATGACTGGTAGAGATCTTCACATGTCTTTAAATTTACTTCTGAATCTTGGAGAGCATGACTTGTCCAATGAAAATGCTGCAATATATTATTCCACATAACCAACATAAATCCATACTCTAGTGCTTGCATTTTGTTGGTGATGTTTTCAGCTTCTCTTTTGGTATTGCCTTTTTGTGTCTGGTCTTCAGCAATACTTTCTAAGGCATCTAGAATTTGAGTGTGTACAATTTCAGGATTGCACTTGTTGCTACAGCATGCACTCCTCAACATGTATTAGAAAGATGTTTTAATACTTGATCATTGCCTAAAATGTTTTAAGAACTGCCAATCGGTGAGTAGTGGTGGCAAAAAATGCATAGAGTAACTGAACAGTAGAGAAAAAACCAACTGCTTCTGGAAAACAATCTACTGTATTACATAGTGAATGCACAGCACGTGGTATGAAAATGGCATATTCATTATGTTCTAAAATTATCTGTTCTAT
The DNA here is from genome assembly GCF_030014295.1 of Loxodonta africana. Lineage (NCBI taxonomy): Eukaryota > Metazoa > Chordata > Mammalia > Proboscidea > Elephantidae > Loxodonta > Loxodonta africana. Next base: position 207,893,357 of record NC_087344.1, on the reverse strand, counting down.
TCCTTAATAAAGCCCTGACATATTGGCAGCATTGTCATAGGACTGGCCTCTGCACTTAGAAAGGTAAAATTTGCAAACTTCCCCTAAATAGTGAAGTACTTGGTTTGCAATTTCTTCACCAGTGTGACTTGTTAAGTTAGTAAATGTGATAAGAGGCTTCACAGGTTTGCCTTGTTGGAGATATGTATCTTAACACAATACTTAGATGATCCGTGTGAGAAAAATCAGGAGTAGAATCTACAGACTAACTGAAATAATGAGCTGTACTTATTTCACTGAAAACAGTTGATTGAGCTTTATCATTTATTTTTTAAATTCTTCACATGTTGTTTTAGACATATACGATGGGTTGCCCTTTCCTATGTTACCATATTATGAGATACGACCTGAGAAAAATGGATCAAACAGAACAAGTTTAAGTCAACCCCCAAAATTTCCATCTTGTGAAGATTCAAACACCTCATTTCTTCCTCTAAAAGATAGTCCACACTCAGCAGTTGTTATGCAAGCAACAACACATTGCAAAATGGCTTTCCAATACTGATGTTCTTCATTAGTGTTTCCAGTTCATGAGTTAAGCCAAAACCATCTTCAGTTTAAATATGACAACATCCAATCTCTTTGAATTGAGCTGTTTTCATGTTTATCAATCATATCCCAGTTGCACCAACTGCTAAATCCATCTGTAGCAAATCAAGACTAAAATGATTTAGGGCTGAAGTGTTTGCAAACAAAACAATATACAAAGCCAACTGATGGAGAATACAGTAGCCACTCCGTCTTGTAATTTTCACATTATCTTTACACCCAGAAATATATTCTGGCTACAGAACCTTGTTTGTTTACCATTCAGAAATTTTCTACATGAATTTTTGAATGGTCCACTGTGATGATGACAATCACTTGACCTTCTTTCAATCCAGTAGTTTACATCATTGGAAAGATTATTACCCAAAGCAGGATTTATATTTCTGTTATTTATGGGGTCTGCAGATGTGACAATTTCAGATTCTAAAATAGTTTCACCTTCTACACCATTAATTTTTTTACTATAGCAAGATATGAATGTAGAATTCAGAGCAAATTCTGTTATATTTATATTGCTGTTAGTAACTTAAGCACTTATAGTACTAGTACAATGATTTGTACCCATTAAACTTGAGCATTCAATGGAAGAAGTCCCTTCTCATAATTATATTTTAAAGAGGAAGTTAAATTTGGAATTGTCTTTAGGGATTCACAAATCCTTTTCTTTTTATATTCTGCTAGCTTTCTTTTTTGTTTTCAGCTTTAGTTGTTGCTGTTTCATTTTACCTGGATATGAAATTGTGTTGATGTTTTATTTTACCCGGATATAAAATTAAGTGGTTCTACCAAGCAAATGAATTTAAAGGCAGTCAGAAATAATTTCATTTATTTGTCGTATGATGTTTGTTGATGGGCCTTTTGCAGATCTCTAACTGTTTTTCATCTTGAAATAATACCTTAAAACCTGCACACTCACCTTCTGTCCTTTGATGCTGCATCTTCACAGTTCTTTGGACTACTACCTGATGGAGGTGACAGCGCTTGCAAAGAGCATGATACACATTCAAGGGAATGCTCAATCTGAAGATGTGTTTTGGTTCACGTTGTGCAGGACCAGATACATCGTGTGATTATACTGTCGCTGACGTGATCGTATGTGGTCAATGAAAGAGAACTGAATGTGAGGTTATACCTGATTGGTCTGAAATGAAAAGGAAATTATAATCGTTATCCTATACAAAATTCATAAAATGTACATTTTATTTCTTTGTGGAATTGTTCAACTCCCATATTCAGAGATACATAAATAATTGATGTAACAATAGCACCCTTTTTCAATGGGCAGATTGTTTTGTGACTTATAACAATATTAATCAATTTCTTAAAGGAAAGTCTGAAGGGAAATGGAAAATAAAATGATTTATATAATTCATAATATCTAAATATTCATCTAATTTATTTCCTCAAGGAATTGTTTAATTTCCTTGCATGGAGATATGTAAATATTCTGATAAAATATAAATGTAATGTTTTGATAAACGTCCTTTGTTGCTTTCTTGGACAATGAATTTAGAAACACACTCATTGGTGCAAAAGAGAAACATATCTTGCACAATAAATAAATAATTGGATTTTACAACCTCTTGCTGTGCCTAATACCTCACTGATTAGCACATATAGAGTAATATCAAGCACTGTGTCTCCTGCAGTAGACAATAAAAAAGAAACTCACTCGATACATAAATTAAAACTTTTTGTGCTAGATAAATATTAGTATTTCCAGTATTTTTGGGGTATTTGCTGTTAGTATTAAACTGTTACCCATGTTTGTGTTATATTAAATGTATGCCAGATTGCATCTGCGTGTATGCCAAATATATTTTAAAATTGTAAATATTATTGTTTATAAAACTTAGGACAGAGTTCTGTATGTAAACGCTGTACAATTAAAAAGTAACTTGATTGAATTTATTACAATGGTTGACTTATTCGAGTTCCCTTGCTTTTTTGAGTCATCTGGGAGTAGAGTTCCCATTGTTTTTTTTTTTTACCAGGACATGCGCAAAAGCAAAGAGCATTGCTGGCCCTCCTGGCTGGAGTTGCTGGATCAGGAGATGTGGAGGTACATGAGAGTTCTCTCAGACTGGATCAGAGACCTGTTATGTATTAAGATAATTTATTCTTGCCCAGTAATTGCTCATGTTGGATCCGGTTGCATATTAGGTGAATGAGTTTTTGTAGTAAGAGTTAGACTCGATAGCCCACCCCCACCTGTTATTCATTGGAAAGAAACAGTATACTCCCAAGAGACCTGCCAAGATAAGGAGTTTAATTACATGAGAAAAGACGATAGGAGGCAGATACCAACGAAGGTATTGAAGTGGTAGGGGCCTCATAGCTTAAACAACTTTGTGTGTGGGCTCTCTTTTGACCTTACGTGAACTTTATTTCCAGCCGGTACATTCTCTTGCACTGGAGCTGGTATCAATTTAATTTAGTGCCCTGACAGTTCCCTTCCACTGCAGTGCTTGATTTTCCTTGTGTCCTGTCTGCTTGACATCTATGGGTGTTTGCTCTGGACAGCTGGTGCCCCTGTTTTGTTGATGCCATAAACACATGCTTACCTTGCTTATTGGATCATCCCTCCCTGTGTATGTGAATACACCAAGGTACATGCAGTGATGGTGGTCCAGGTCAGGAGGTTGTTCCCCGGGAGAAGAGAAAGTGGCGGAAGGGCCACAATTCAGTGAGGCAGTCTTTGGAAGACAGACAGACACACCCCCACAGATACATGTATCACTTTCTTTGATTCCTTGGTTTGTGGCAGCAAGAATTTAGTGAAGATAGTGATGTCGGAATCTACTCGAGGGCACTGGGACTGGAGTGATGGGAACCTAGATTGGCAGAGGGCAGGGTGGTGATTTTTGGGTTGGTGACTGCCCTGGAGGAACCCCATTTCTTCTCAGCTGGTGGATCAGGATCATAAGCTGTTCTTCTTGGAAGCACATTCACCTCTTCCTGGATCAGGGCTTATTTCCAGAGCTCTGCAGGGCCTCCTACATATCCTGACCATCTCCTGGGATGTGACCCCAATATTTCACTCTTATACTGTTTATTAACTGGACATGATAACATAGTTGAATAGGATATGCCTGAGAGAGAAAAAGGATTGTTACTTTAATGGCTAGGAGAATCGTTTAATCTCAATATGAAAGATGGATTTCTCCATTTATTCCTTGAATGTTTTCTTGAGTCACCTCTTTAGAGCAGGTTCAGAGATGAATAAGAAACAGCCTCTGGTCCTAAGGAGCTAATTTAAAAAATGTATATATGATACAATGTGATTATAGAGGTTCCAACAATTAAAGCCTCCTTAGACTGGATTACAAACTGAGGCCACAAGCTTCTCCAACTCTGGAGGGTTCAAGTAGATAACTGGATAACCACCTGGTCACCTGGGGTAGACTAGATTCTTGCATGGAATTAGAACGTAGGCCACATGACTTAAAAATGCTCTCACTGATGAGCTAAAAATGAAAACAAACTAGTTGTCACCAAATTGATTCTGATGGCAACCCCACGTGTGGCAGAATAGAACTGTGCTCTACAGGGTTTGTAGCTGTTTCTTGCAGCTGCGACCATCCATTAATAATTGGAACCTGGAATGTACGAAGTATGAATCTAGGAAAAATGAAAATCATCAAAAAAGAAATGGAATGCGTACAGATCGATATCCTAGGCACTGGTAAGCTCAAATGGTCTGGTACTGGCCATTTTGAATTGGACAATAGTCTACTATGCTGGCTATGACAACTTGAAGTGGAATGGTGTTGCATTCATCATCAAAAAGAACATTTCAAGATCTAACCTGAAGTACAATGCTGTCAGTGGTAGGATAATATCCATACGCCTACAAGGAAGTCCAGTTAATATGACTATTATTCAAATTTACACACCAACCACTGAAGCCAAGGATGAAGAAATTGAAGATTTTTATCACCATCTGCAGTCTGAAGTTGTTTAAACATGCAATCAGGATGCACTGATAATTACTGGTGATTGGAATGCGAAGGATCGGTAGTTGGAAAATGTGGCCTTGGTGATAGAAATGATGCCAGAGATCAAATGATAGAATTTTGCAAGACCAATGACTTCTTCATTGAAAATACCTTTTTTCACCAACATAAACGGTGACTATACACATGGATCTCTCCAGATGGAATACACAGGAATCAAATCGACTACCACTGTGGAAAGAGACAATGGAAATGCTCAATATCATCAGTCAGAACAAGGCCAGGAGCCAACTGTGGAATAGATCATCAATTGCTCATATACAAGTTCAAGCTGAAACTGAAGAAAATCAGAGCCAGCCCACAAGAGCCAAAATATGACCTTGAGTATATCCTACCTGAATTTAGAGACCATCTCAAGAAAAGATTTGACGTGTTGAACACTAATGACCAAAGACCAGACCAGTTGTGGAATGATGTCAAGGACATCATATATGAAGAAAGTAAGAGGTCATTGAAAAGACAGGAAAGAAAGAAAAGACCAAGATGGATGTCAGAGGAGACTCTGAAACCTGCTCTTGAACTATGAGTAGCTAAAGCAAAAGGAAAGAAATGATGAAGTAAAAGAACTGAACAGAAGATTTCAAAGGGTGGCTCGAGAAGACAAAGTATTTGCAAAGAGCTGGAGATAGAAAACCAAAAGGGAAGAATATGCTTGGCATTTGTCAAACTGAAAGAACTGAAGAAAAAATTCAAGCCTCAAGTTGCAATAGTGGAGGATTCTCTGGGGAAAATATTAAACAACACAGGAAGCGTCAAAAGAAGATGGAAGGAATACACAGAGTCATTATACCAAAAAGAATTGGTCAATGTTCAACCATTTCAAGAGGTAGCATATGATCAGGAACTGATGTTACTGAAGGAAGAAGTCCAAGCTGCACAGAAGGCATTGGAGAAAAACATGGCTCCAGGAATTGAGAGAGTACCAATTGAGATGTCTTAACAGAGGCTGCACTAGAAGCTCACTTGTCTATGCCAAGAAATATGGAAGACAGCTTCCTGGCCAACCAACTTAAAAAGATCCATATTTATGCCTATTCCCAAGAAAGGTGATCTAACTGAATGTGGAAATTATAGAACGATATCATTAATATCACACTCAAGCAAAATTTTGCTGAAGATCTTTCAAAAGTGGCTGTAGCAGTATACTGACAAGGAACTGCCAGAAATTCAGGCTGGATTCAGAAGAGAATGTGGAACCAGGGATATCATTGCTGATGTCAGATGGATCCTGGCTGAAAGCAGAGAATACCAAAAGGATGTTTACCTATGTTTTATTGACTATGCAAAGGCATTCGACTATGTGGATCATAACAAATTATGGATAACACTGTGAAGAATGGGAATTCCAGAATACCTAATTGTGCTCATGAGGAACCTTTACATAGATCAAGAGGCAGTTGTTCAGACAGAACAAGGGGATACAGAGTGATTTAAAGTCAGGAAATTTGTGTGTCAGAGTTGTATCATTTCACCGTATCTATTCAATCTGTATGCTGAGCAAATAATCCAAGAAGTGCACTGTATGAACAAGAACAGGGCATCAGAATTGGAGGAAGTCTCATTAACAACCTGTGTTATGCAGATGACACAACCTTGCTTGCTGAAAGTGAAGAGGACTTAAAGCACTTACTAATGAAGATCAAAGACCACAGCCTTCAGTATCGATTGCACCTCAACATAAAGAAAACAAAAATCTTCACAACTGGACCAATGAGCAACATCATGATAAACAGAGAAAAGATTGAAGTTGTCAAGGATTTCATTTTACTTGGATCCACAATCAACAGCCATGGAAGCAGCAATCAAGAAATCAAAAGATGCTTTGCATTGGGCAAATCTGCTGCAAAGGACCTTTTTAAAGTGCTGAGAAGCAAAGATGTCACCTTGAAGACTAACATATACCTGTACCAAGCCATGGTATTTTCAATTGCATCACATGTATGTGAAAGCTGGACAATGAATAAGGAAGACCGTAGAACAATTGACGCCTTTGAACTGTGGTGTTGGCGAAGAATATTGAATATACCGTGGACTGCCAAAATAACAAACAAATGTGTCTTGGGAGAAGTACAACCAGAATTCTCCTTAGAGGCAAGGGTGACGAGACTGCATCTTACATACTTTGGACATGTTGTCAGGAGGGATCAGCCCCTGGAGAAGGATATCATCTTTGGTAAAGTACAGAAAAAAAAAAAGAGGAAGACCCTCAATGAGATGGATTGATATGGGGGCTGCAACAGTGGGCTCAAGCATAACAATGATTTTAAGGATGGTGCAGGACCAGGTAGTGTCTAATTCTGTTGTGCTTAGGGTCGGTATGAGTCGGAACCGACTAGACAGCACCTAACAATGACAACAGCCATAGAATTTTCTTTCTTTCCATGTTTTAAAAAAAATAATGTATTTTATTTTTATTTTTTGTTGCTGTTGAGTCCATAGGGGTTTCAACGGCTGATTTTGGGGGCGGGGGTGATGTAGATTTCCAGGCCTTTCTTCCAAGGTGCCTCTGTGTGGACTTGAACTTCCATCCTTTTGGTTAGCAGCTGAGCTCCTTAACAGTTTGCACTGTCCAGGAACTCCATTCATATAATAAGCATTCAAAAAATACATTATTGGAAAGATAGTGAGGGGTTTGAATTGATAAGACTTGGTGATTGACTATGTGGAAGAGTAAGGGAGACTGAGATTTCCAGCTCCATTAACTAGATGAGTGGTAAGTGAGTTCTCCAACACAGGGTGCAGGAAGAAGGGGGTGTCTTTCTGGTTCTGCCACTCACTAGCTCTCCGAACCTGACGGTGAAATGAACTTCCCAAGCCTCATTTCTCTTCATCTATAAAATGAAGTTGTGGAGAGCATTATGTGTAATGGTATTTGGGGGCACTCCACCCATAAAGGCTAACAATAACAACAGTCCAAGAAATCATTCTTTTGAATGTTAAAATGGATAATATTTTACTTTTCGCAGCTAATGCAAACCTTTAGCCTAGTAAAAAATGCACACGTCTTCAGAAAGGCTTGGATTATGTGTATTTCTATATTGGTATTGATTTGTATTTGCATAAAGAAGCAGTGAAAGGATATAGGAGGGACTAGTGGTGCAAAGAGTCAACGTGCTCATCTGCGAACTCAAAGGTTCAAGGCTACCCAGAAGCACCTTGGAAGAAAGGCAATCTACTTCTGAAAAATCAGGCATTGAAAACCCTATGGAGTAGGCTTCTCTGACTGTTCCCGGTGGTGAGATCGCCGTGGGTCAGGATCCACTTGATGGCAGCTGGTTTGATTTTTGGTATCATGAGTAGTTACCTAAGAGGCAGGGGTGGGGAGGATGGAGGTAGCGTGGAAACACAATTTTTCAATGTGTATATTTTTATATTGTTTTGATTTTTGAACCATGACTATATTACCTATTTTAAAAGATTAAAAAAACAACATGATAGGGTGACTTTAATGGTGTGAATTTCACACATGTGTCCAATAAAAACCCATTGGTGTTGAGTCCATTCCTACTCATAGCGACCCTATAGGACAGAGTAGAACTGCTCCAAAAGGTTTCCAAGGCTGTAAATCTTTACGGAAGCAGACTGCCTCATCTTTCTCCCACTGAATGCCCAGTGGGTTCGAGCTGCTGACCTTTCAGTTAGCAACGAGCGCTTAATTACTGCACCATTAGGGCTCCCCTGCCTTTGTGTAAGTTGTCTCCTTTCTAGAATTCTCCTTTCAACCTGTCCCCCTTGGGTAACTCTCACTTAACCTCAAGTCTTGGCTGAAGTCTCACTTTTTTCCTGTTACCCCTATTTTCCCTGCTACTCCCTCATCCAGCAGATTCTCCTCTCCTGTGTTCATGTGCAAACTGACTTTTCTCCAGCCAGGCTGATTTACTTGTCTTTCTATCCGTTACACTATAGGTCCCTGAGAGAGAGGACAGCATTCCCTGTGTGCGTTACCAACCATGGCATTAATCATGGCTCATAGTAAGTCCCTGAGAGTGAGGACAGTCTTTCCTGTGTGCGTTACCAAACACAGCATTAATCGTGGCTCATAGTAAGTGCTCGAGAAATGCCTTTTGAATGAATCCTGCCGTGTGGGTGTCGTGACCTTGTATCTTGGCCTCTTGGGAACTGTTCTTATTTCAAACATTTGTCCCTTTGTTCCCTTTAGCAGTAGTGAGGGCAATGTACAGTTTCTTTGTAAAATATACACTGTGAGGTAAAGATCAACACAAATCCAATTTCCAAAATGTGGGGACTGATTCAATCTTCACATTCCCTTCCCCATCCTCATCGCCAGCCACCCCCACAGCACTCCCTGCCCCCGACCCTAGCCACTGGAGCCTAGATCAGAGCTCACAAGTTGAAAGGGCACCATCCTTCAAACTGCCAAATAGGCAGACACCAGCTGCAAGTTTGGGGAGTTTATATGACACCCTAAACTTCTCACCTGCTGGCCACAAAACCAGGGCTGATTTCCCACTATGCTTAATGCCAGCCGCAAGCTCAGGAGTCCACACAGCACTCTCACTTTCTGATCTGCCGGCTCCCATTGCCCCGTTGGGTTCGATAATTCACTGGAATGACTCATAGAATTCACAGAGTATACTATATTTACAGGTACAGATTTATTATACTCAAAAAGGATACAAATGAAGAGATACCTGGGCATGGTCTGGGAGGGTTCCCAGTGTGGAGCTTCCTTGTCCCAAGGGAGGTGTTATCCTACTGAGAGCAGATGTTATCACCAACCAGGAAGCTCTCTGAGCCTTCATGTTCTGGGATTTTATTGGCCATCCTTACATGATAGGCTAAATCATGCCTTGTGAGACTAGTTGATAGCAACCTCCCTGGTGAATTTTTTCTGGTCTGGCCAGCCCCTACTTGCCAGCACGAATTCTTAGGTGTAGCCTAGAAGTCCCAGACCACAGCACCCCCAATTACTCCAATGGTTATTTCTTAGGAGCCAAAGACGAGGCCCAAATTACTTAGCATAAAACTAGGTCCTTTTCCCCACATCCACATAAGTAATCACCTTTTCTGTTCTCAGCTGAAGTTGTTGAGTAGGAAGCAGAAATTCTCAGTTATGAGATTGACATAAACGAAGGCAAAAATTAAATTTTACGTAATCCCAGAGCTGAAGGCAAACCAAAGGTTTTTAAAAGAAATTCAGAAACTGTTCCTCTAATAGATTGTGAGCTCTTTGAAAGCAGAGACTGTGTTTTCTTCACCTTTGTGCCACTGGTACCTTGCACAGTGCCTAGTACACAGTAGGTACTTAATAAATGGGTGCTAAATTTAATTAAAAAAAATACAGGGCATATTTTGCCTTCTCTTGGGAATTTCTTTCTAGAGGTAAAGAATCCTGGCTTTTGAAATTTGAATGACTAAATATACACAGAACAGGACAATGGTTAGAAGTATGGAATTGAGAGACAGATTTGAGTTCAAATTCCATCATCACTAACCATGTGACTTTGGCTAAGTCGCTTAACTTCTATGAGCCTGTCTTCATCTGGAACACATACATGCACGCATGCACAACCTCTGATGGTTACTTAGACAACTGAACAGAATAACCAAAGTAAAGGCCTCAGCATGATGCTTGACACCTGGTAATTGCTCGTTGTCATTTCATTGAACGTGTTATGCTCAACACGCTATCTAGTTATTATACCAAAAATTTTGCGAGGCTAGGTCAATGGCACAGGTCTTAAATTTACAAAAACTGATGGAGTCTCAAATAAGAGAGGAACTGGGGAAGAGGATGGATTTGAAGCCAGTCAGCTGAGGACACTGCCTCTCAAATTGAGTTCCTTGCAGAAGCTAAAGTTGGAAGCCAGGAGAAGTGGGGCTCTGGAGTTGTGGATACCAAGCACCACAAAATGATTAAAACGAAGTGCAGTGCTGGCTGGTGGCTGCCTGCTGGTTATCTTGGAAGCACAGCCCTCCATCTGATTCATTTTCAGTAATAAGCTTTTTTTTGAGAATGGGGTGGAAAGAGGAAGGATGGCAGAGGGAGGTTGGAGGGCTTACAGGGAAAATAATTGAGAGTATAATCAGATAGAATAATATTCTTATTGATTTTTAACTCATTGATTGCCAGGAACCTGAGCGAGGCAAAGCATGGGTTTATTCAGTTTTTATTCAGCTCAGCATCCTGTTGACAACAAAGTGTGTCTGAGTCACAGGGGGTCAAGTGACTGCAGCTTCTCTGATGAGTCACTGTCTTGCTCCTACTAATGCCTCAGTGGCTGGGGTTGGCTTGTTTACAAAGAGAAAGCTACAGCTGTCTGCAGGTACAGACTCTTGTGCTCCCTAGCTGACCGGATGAGCTGAGTAGCCTTGATTTGAGGAGCTTTTGTACCCTGAAAAATCCTTACATATAACAGGTATTAGGAGCTGCCCCATGTGATGCTATGAGTTTCTTTCTTCTGATTTGGTTTCAGAGCCAGCAAGTGTTTAGAGGTGGAGCCCAAAGAATTGGGTAAGTGACCCTGGCAAGAGAGATGGCACATTAACACTGGGCAATTGCAGCCGTCAGGGAAACCAATAATGGATGGTGCAGGGCCCCCAGGAAAGCAAGTGTGGGGAGCTATTATCAGGCTGAAGAAGCACAGGAAAGGAGTGGCTAATGGAGGCTGGAGGGAGTAGAAGTATGGAGAAGGCCACCTAAGAGAAGCTGTGGCCGTCATTTGAGGGTCTCAGCTGACTTATAGTGAACCAACAGGAAGGGAGCAAAGGCAATTAATAAAAAAATCCTACCTCACTCTCCTTTCACCCTCCCATCTTGGATTCTTCCATTGGCCCAATCCAACTGTAAGCCAGACAGCAGGGGAGCTGTTGATGCGGGCCATGCAGGTCAGCCTCCTGGAGAAGAGAGCCGGGTGGGGAATAGGGAAAGTGAACCCGAGGGGCAAACAAACTATCTAGCACAACTTACTAGCTAGATGAGTCAACTACCTCTCTGGTTCCCAGTTTGTTCATCAGTAAAATGGAACATCACTACCTACTTTACAGTGTGTGAGAATGGAATTAGATAACGTAGATAGAAGACTTTGAAAAGCCCTGAAGGATTTTGCAACACCAACAACAAACAAAAAATTCTTGTGATTATACAAATACGTATATAGGCATATATGTATATGGGTATGAATATGTGGGTATATATGTGTGCACAGATAGATGTATCAGTAGGTATGTGTACATCCAGGCGTGTGTATCCACGCATATATATTCATATATAATAAACCACGTGGGGACACAGTTATGGATACTTCTTGGATATAACCAAACACCTTATGAGATTGAATTTCTGGGTCTGAAGACTTAGGACCATAGTCTTGTGGGACAACTCAGGTAATTGGCATAATATAGTTCATAAAGTTTATGTTCCACACCCCAAAGTGGTGTGTAGTGTCTGGAGTCTTAAAAGGTTGTGAGCAGCCTTCTAAGATACAACTATTGTTCTCTATTTGTCTGGAACAAAAGAGAAAGAAGGAAACCAAAGACTCAGATAAGGAAGTAGTCTACAAGATTAATAGTCTACATAAACCAAGGCCTCATCTATACTCTGAGATCAGAAGAACTAGATGGTGCCCAGCTACTACTACTGACTGTTCTGATCAAGGCCATAATAGATGCATGTGACAGAATGGGAGAAAAATGTGGAACAGAATTCAAATTATTAAGAAATCCAGACTTATTGGACTGGTTTACACTGGAGGACTCCCTGAGACTATTGCCCTGAGATACTCTTTAAACCTTAAACTGAAATTATCCCTTGAGGTCAACTTTTATCTAAATAAGAGACTGGCTCATAAAATAAAGCATGTCACCCATGAGTAATGAGCTCCTTTAAAAAATCATCTGTAGGAGACTAAATCGTCAAAAATCGCTCTAAACCAAAGATGAGAAGGTAAGGGGGCAAGGAAACTGTTGTTCGGTGCCATCAAGTCGGTTCCGACTCATAGCGACCCCATGCACAACAGAACAAAACACTGCCCTGTCCTGCGCCATCCTTACAATTGTTGTTACACTTGAGCCCATTGTTGCAGCCACTGTGTCAATCCATCTCCTTGAGGGTCTTCCTCTTTTCCGCTGACCCTGTACTCTGCCAGGCATGATGTCCTTCTCCAAGGAGTGATCCTTCCTGACAACATGTCCAAGGTATGTAAGACGCAGTCTCGTCATCCTTGCCTCTAAGGAGCATCCTGGCTGTACTTCTTCTAAGACAGATTTGTTCGTTCTTCTGGCAGTCCATGATATATTCAATATTCTTCACCAACACCACAATTTGAAGGCATCAATTCTTCTTCAGTCGTCCTTATTCATTGTCCAGCTTTCACATGCATATGATGTGATTGAAAACACCATGGCTTGGGTCAGGCGCACCTTAGTCTTCAAGGTGGCATCTTTGTTCTGCAACACTTTAAAGAGGTCCTTTGCAGCAGATTACCCAACGCAATGTGTCTTTTGATTTCTTGACTGCTGCTTCCATGGCTGTTGATTGTGGATCCAAGTAAAATGAAATCCTTGACAACTTCAATCTTTTCTCCATTTATCATGATGTTGCTTATTGGTCCAGTTGTGAGGATTTTTGTTTTCTTTATGTTGAGGTGCAACCCATACTGAAGGCTGTGGTCTTTGATCTTCATTAGTAAGTGCTTCAAGTCCTCTTCACTTTCAGCAAGCAAGGTTGTGTCATCTGCGTAACGCAGGTTGGTAATGAGTCTTCCTCCAATCCTGATGCCCCGTTCTTCTTCATATAGTCCAGCTTCTCAGATTATTTGCTCAGCATACAGATTGACTAGGTAAGGTGAAAGAATACAACCCTGATGCACACCTTTCCTGACTTTAAACCAACCGGTATCCCCTTGTTCTGCCTGAACAGCTGCCTCTTGATCTATGTAAAGGTTCCTCATGAGCACGATTAAGTGTTCTGGAATTCCTATTCTTCGCAATGTTATCCATAATTTGTTATTATCCACACAGTCGAATGCCTTTGCATAATCAGTAAAACACAGGTAAACATCCTTCTGGTATTCTCTGCTTTCAGCCAGGATCCATCTGACATCAGCAATGATATCCCTGGTTCCACGTCCTCTTCTGAAACGAGCCTGAATTTCTGACAGTTCCCTGTCAAGACACTGCTGCAGCTGTTTTTGAATTATCTTCAGAAAAATTTTGCTTGAGTGTGATATTAATGATATTGTTCTATAATTTCCACATTCAGTTAGATCACCTTTCTTGGGAATAGGCATAAATATGGATCTTTTTAAGTTGGTTGGCCAGGAAGCTGTCTTCCATATTTCTTGGCATAGACGAGTGAGCACCTACAGCGTTGCATCTGTTTGTTGAAACATCTCAATTGATATTGCATCAATTCCTGGAGCCTTGTTTTTCCACCAATGCCTTCAGAGCAGCTTGGACTTCTTCCTTCAGTACCATCAGTTCCTGATCGTATGCCATCTCTTGAAGTGGTTGAACATTGACTAATTCTTTTTTGCGTAATGACTCTGTGTACCCCTTCCAACTTTTTTGATGCCTCCTGCGTGGTTTAATATTTTCCCCATAGAATCCTTCGCTATTGCAACTCGAGGCTTGAATTTTTTCTTCAGTTCTTTCAGCTTGAGAAATGCTGAGTGTGTTCTTCTTCCATTTTGGTTTTCCATCTCCAGCTCTTTGCACGTGTCATTATAATACTTTGTCTTCTTGAGCCGCCCTTTGAAATCTTCTGTTCAGTTCTTTTGCTTCGTCAATTCTTTCTTTTGCTTTAGCTGCTCGACATTCGAGAGCAAGTTTCAGAGTCTCCTCTGATATCCATCTTGGTCTTTTCTTTCTTTCTGGTCTTTTCAATGACCTCTTGCTTTCTTCATGGATGATGTCCTTGATGTCATTACACAACTCGTCTGGTCTCCGGTCACTAGTGTTCAATGTGTCAAATCTATTCTTGAGATGGTCTCTAAATTCAGGTGGGATATACTCAAGGTCATATTTGGCTCTTGTGGACTTGCTCTGATTTTCTTCAGTTTCAGCTTGAACTTGCATAGGAGCAATTGATGGTCTGTTTCACTGTCAGCCCCTGGCTGTGTTCTGACCGATGATATTGAGGTTTTCCATCATCTCTTTCCACAGATGTAGTCAATTTGATTTTTGTGTGTTCCATCTGGTGAGGTCCATGTGTATAGTCACCGTTTATGTTGGTGAAAGAAGGTGTTTGCCGTGAAGAAGTCGTTGGTCTTGCAAAATTCTATCATTTGATCTCTGGCATTGTTTCTATCACCAAGGCCATATTTTCCAACTACCAATCCTTCCTCTTTGTTTCTAACTTTCGTATTCCAGTCACCAATAATTGTAATTGCATCTTGATTGGATGTTTGATCAATTTCAGACTGCAGTAGCTGATAAAAATCATCTATTTCTTCATCTTTGTTGCTAGTGGTTGGTGGGTAAATTTGAAGAAATAGTCATATTAACTGGTCTTCCTTGTAGGCATATGGATATTTTCCTACCACTGACAGCATTGTATTTCAGGATAGATCTTGAAACATTCTTTTTGACGATGAATGTAACACCATTCCTCTTCAAGTTGTCACTCCCAGCATAGTAGACTATATGGTTGTCCGATTCAAAATGGCCAACACCAGTCCATTTCAGCTCACTAATGCCTAGGATATTGATGTTTATGTGTTCCATTTCATTTTTTACGATTTCCAATTTTCCTAGATTCATACTTCATACATTCCAGATTCCCCCATGTGTCTGTCAGTTTGTTGTACTGTGGGGGCTTGCATGTTGCTGTGATGCTGGAAGCTATGCCACCGGTATTCAGATACCAGCAGGGTCACCCGTGGAGGACAGGTTTCAGCTGAGCTGAGCTGAAAAGCACTAGCTAGTGCAAACCTTATGAATAGCAGCGGAACATTGTCTGACATAGTGCTGGAAGATAAGCACCCCAGGTTGGAAAGCACTCAAAAGATGACTGGGGAAGAGCTGCCTCCTCAAAGTAGAGCTGACCTTAATGACGTGGATGGAGTAAAGCTTTTGGGGCCTTCATTTGCTGATGTGGCATGACTCAAAATGAGAAGAAACAGCTGCCAACATTCGTTAATAATCGGAACCTGGAATGCAGGGAAACTAGAGTATTGGAAATAGCACAACCAGAATGGAATGAGTGAGAAAGATGAGACATTTTGAAAAACGTAACCAACATCAGTGAAAGTGTAGAACTTGTTAAATGAGAACCTAATTTGCTGTGTAAACCGTCACCTTAAACACAATAAAATGTTATTTTTTAAGAAGAAGAAAAGCCCTGAAAGACTTGTGTATGTTAAGTATGAAGTTATTGGGTAAAGAGGGAGCTATAATGTCAGAGTGGCTGGAGTAATTTCCTTACTTCCCACCTAGTTCACCAGCCCTTCTTGAGACCCTACTGAGTCTACAGCCCACTTCTGGTGCTGGGGCTGAGCATGGGAAAAAGGATGGGAGGGCTCTAAAAACGGTGATGACACATAGAAGACCTAGCCCCTCCTCCCCCAAAATCCTGTATATTAGTTTTTAAAAAGATAAGTTATGTGTGTGTGTATTCCTGTATCTATATAAATATATGTGAAATACACAGAAAGATATGAAGTTATGTGAATATACAGATATAATAAATAATGATAAAATAAGGCAGCCACATATGCAAAATGAAACAGTACGTACAGGAATGATCAGAATCAGACAGGTACAATCAGGCAAGGTGCTCAGAAGAATAGAGTTTTGAGTTGGAAACTGGGTCCAGAGGTGCCAACACACTGACCTGTTAAGGGTTGTTATCCTCCTTTTGGGTTTAGAAATAGCCCTTTTTGAAAAGAGGTTAAAATATTTGAGTTGTTTGCATTCTTTGAGCTTATATCTTTGTTTCTTATTCCTATTTTGATCTTTTATGCTGGACATGGTGTTCTAAAGGGCTTCAAGAAACATTTGTCAAGTGAATCAATAAAGAAATATGGTATTGGTGCTCCGCTATTCAGTGAGAGGAGAGAATACGTGGGACGACAGAAAGTGCCTTCAGCAGTGGTCTCTGTACTGTCAGCTATGTCTCTCTGATATCTCCAAGGATGTTTGAAATCCCATTGCCTGCAAAAGAGGAGCCACAGGGAGCAGGTTAGCGTATGCTTTTGATAAATGATTTGCGTAAGATTAGTTTGTGCATGGACTGCAATGCTCGAAATTCCCAGACAGAAAATGACTGCTCTCTGCAAGATGTTTAGTTTATTAAGAGGCTGTGACATGTTGGGCACGCTTCCCCTATCTTTTGTTTCTGGGGTTCAATAGAAAGAGAAGTTGAGTGAAGGTGGTGATAGTCTTCCAAATAGTTTGTCAAGTTGTTGTAAAGCCTAAAAGCAGTGTTTAGCAGCCAAGTACTTGTTGCGTGAATGTTAATAGTCTAGGGCTCAGGAGGTAGCCATGAAAGGGAAAGTTAAAGTAACATCATCCAAATTTCTTTGGGCAAGCATCAGTGCAAATGCTACTAATGAGAGACTATTCAAAAACACTGCTGTGGATGCAGAAGGCATTGGCCCGGAGCCCATGGGGCACAGCCCAGGTCCCTAGAGCAATACCAAAGCTTCTTGGACTTCAAGGTGAGCCTACAGCCAATAGGTGATCTTGGAACAGGCTGAAGACTATGGAGGAAAAGCATAGCCTGCACCACGATCAGTTCCCTTTGGAGGACAGATGGGAACATGGCCCGCTCAGACGCCCAAGGGCCACAGAGGATGTTTGTTCCAGCCCTGCTCTCTCCTCCAGGCTCAGGGCTGTGATTGTGTGAGGCTGAAACCAGGCTTCCCACGACCAAAGATCAGCTGTGTCACACTCCAACTTAAACTTAAGACTGCCAAGCCCTGGTCAAGGGCTGAGGATGATGGTGTGTGCATAGGCCTAGGTGGGCCCTCCTTGTCGCATTTCTTTTAATTGAGGTAAAATTCACATAATATAGAGTTAACCATTTGAAAGTGTAAACTTCAGTGGCATTTAGTACATTCACCATGTGTGCAACTGTTACCTCTATCTTATTCCGAAGTATTCTCATCACTCCAAAAGGAAACCTCATACCCATTAAGCACTAACGCTGTCCTCCCTCCCCACCCCCACCAAAAAAACAAGACGAAAACAAAAAAAAAAAAAAAAACCACTGCCACTGAACTGATTCTGACTCATAGTGATCCCATAGGGTTCCCAAGGCTGTAAATCTTTACAGGAGCTGCTGGAGGTTTTGAGCCAACAACCTTTGAGTTAGCAGTCGATCACTTTAACCACTGTGCCACCAGAGCTCCTTTTCCTTCCCTTCAGGCCCTGGCAACACTAAACTGCTTTCTGTGTTTATGAGTTTACCTCTTGTGGATATTTCATATAAATGGAGTCACGTAATACGTGACCTTTTGTTTCTGAGAGCTCTTATTTAACATAATGTTTTCGAGGTTTATCATCCATGTTGTAGCATGTTTCAGTACTTCATTTCTTTTGATGACTGAATAATACTGCAGTGCGTGTATATCCATTTTGTTCATCCCTTCATCTGTTGGAGGACATTTGGGTTGTTTCTACCTTTGGCTATTCTGATTAATACTTCAATGAGCTTTACGAAGCTGTTTTTTTTTTTTCCCCATTCTTTTAATGGAATTGGTAGGTCACATGGTAACTGTATGTTTAACTTTTTAAGGAACCACCAAATTTTTTCCCATAGCAGCTGCACCATTTTATAACCACCAGCAATGTACAAGTGTTCCAATTTTTCCACATCCTTGCCAACACTTGTTATTTTCCTTTTTTGTTACTTCTTAAGTCTTGTTTAAAGAGACTCCAAAGACCCATTGCCTTCGAGTTGATTCCGACTCATAGTGACCCTATAGGACAGAGTAGAACTGCCCTATAGGGTTTCAAACGAGCGGCTGGTGGATTTGAGCTGCTCACCTTTTTGGTTAGCAGCCGAACACTTAGCCACAGCGCTACCAAGACTCCAAAATGTAAGGAAACGCATGACAATTAGTCTATGATTCCTGTAATACGGTGAGATTCATCTAAGATCAGCCCGCCAGTAAAAGTTTTGCTGCCCAGCAGGAGCACAAAACCTAGGTTAGCTGGTCCTGATAGCAGCGGTGTCAGCATGCGGCAACAGGAACTGCCTTCTGCAGCATACTGCTTCTCTTCTGAGATTTTGACGACTTTAATGAGGATTCTTCCCCAATAAGCTTCCTGAGATAGACTCAACCCCTTCTTGCCTCCAGTCCGGATTTTACTCTTGGCTCTAGGCGACTCGATAGCTGGTTGCAGAGAGCTGGTGGAAGATGGGAAGGAGGTACCCCGCACAAAAGGGGGTGTAGGCCATGTTTGCATGCATAAGAACAGAGAGATGGGGAAATGCTCGATATAAAATACATAAGAAGCTTGCACGTCTGATTTTTGTCACTCAGCAAGTACTGCTTCCTTTTTTTGCTTGTTTTTTAATTTTATTGTGCCTTAGGTAAAAGTTCACAGCACAAACTAGTTTCTCATTCAAAAATTCATACATAAATTGTTTTGTGACATTGGTTGCAATCCCTGCAATGTGTCAACACTCTCTCCCTTTCCCTTTACACGCCAGGCTCCTGGTGTCCATTCTTCCACTTGTCCTGTCCCCTCCTGCCTTCTCCTCTTAGCTTTCGGTCAGGTGTTGCCCATTTGATCTCCTATACTTGATTGAACTAAGAAGCATGTTCCTCATATGTGTCGTGGTTTATTTTACAGACCTGTCTAAAATTTGGCTGAAAGGTGGACTTTGGGAGTGGCTTCAGTTCTGAGTTAGCAGGGTGTGCTGGGGCCGTAGTCTCGGGGGTTCCTCCAGTCTCTGTCAGACCAGTAAGTCTGGTCTTTTTTGTGTGAATTTAATTTTGTTCTGCATTTTTTTCCTGCTCTGTCCAGGACCCTCTATTGTGATCCCTGTCAGAGCAGTCTGTGGTGGTAGCCAGGCCCCATCTAGTTCTCTGAACTCAGGCTGGTAGAGGCTGTGGTTCATGTAGTCTGTTAGTCCTTTGGACTAATATTTTCCTTGTGTCTTTGGTTTTCTTTGTTCTCCTTTGCTCCAGACCACATGAGACCAATAGATGTATCTTAGATGGCCACTTGCAAGCTTTTAAGACCCCAGACACTACTCACCAAAATAAGATGTAGAATTTTTTTTTTTTTTTTTTATGAACCATGCTATGCCAATTGACCTAGATGTCCCCTGAGACCATGGTCCCCAGCCCTCAGCCCTCAAACCCAGTAGTTCGGTCTCTCAAGGTGTTTGGATGTGTCTAAGAAGCTTTATGGCTTTGCCTCGATCAAGTTGTGCCGACTTCCCCAATATTGTGTGTTGTCTTTCCATTCATCAAAGTTAACACTTGTCTACTATCCAGTGATTTTACTCCCCATCATCCCCACTCTCGTAACCATCAAAGACTCTTTTTTCTGTGTAAACCTTTTCTTGAGTTTTTATAATCGTCGTCTCATATAATATCTGTCCTTTTGTGATTGACTTATTTCACTCAGCATAATGCCCTCCTGATTCATCCCAGTTGTGAGATGTTTCACAGATTCATCATTGTTTGTCATTCATAGTATTCCACTGTGTGTATGTACCATAGTTTATCAATTCGTCTGTTGATGGGCACTATTACAGACTTAATTTGTCCCCCCAAAATGTGTGTCATCAACTTGGCTAGGCCATAATTCCCAGTATTGTGTGGCTGTCCTCCATTTTATGATCTGATGTAATTTTCCTACATGTTATAAATTCTGATCTCTACCTGTGGTTTATGAAGCAAGATTAACCTAAGCTAACCCGTTGCTGTCGAGTTGATTCCTACTCATAGTGACCCTACAGGACAGAGTAAAACTGCCCCATAGGGTTTCCAAGAAGTAACT
Source organism: Loxodonta africana (assembly GCF_030014295.1). Taxonomy (NCBI): domain Eukaryota; kingdom Metazoa; phylum Chordata; class Mammalia; order Proboscidea; family Elephantidae; genus Loxodonta; species Loxodonta africana. Next base: position 207,872,832 of record NC_087344.1, on the reverse strand, counting down.
GGTGGATTCAAACTGCTGACCTTTTGGTTAATAGCCCGGCTCTTAACCACTGTACCACAAGGGCTCCAAGGCAAGGTTAGGTTATGTTAAAAAGGGTTAGGGTAAGATGCAACACCCGTACTCAGATCACAACCTTGATCCAATGTAAGGGGAATTTCTCTGGGATGTGGTCTGCATCACCTTTTACCTTACAAGAAATACAAGGAGAGAGAAGGGAGCAGAGAATGAGGAACCTCATGTCACCAAGAAAGAAGTGCTGAATGCGGAACACATCTTTTGGCCCCGGGGTTCCTGCTCTGAGAAGCTCCTAGACCAGGGGGAGATTGATAACAAGGACTTCTCCCAGAGCCAACAGAGAGAAAAAGCCTTCTCCTAGAGCTGGCATGCTGAATTTGGACACCTAGCCTTCTGGACTATGAGAGAATAAATTTCTCTTTGTCAAAGCCAGCCATTTGTAGTATTTCTGTTATAATAGCACTAGATAACTAAGACAGGCACTTAGGTTGTTTCCATTTTTTTGCTATTGTGAATAATGCTGCAATGAACTTGGGCGTGCATATGTCTATTCGTGTGACGGCTCTTATTTCTCTAGGATATATTCCTAGGAATGGGATTGCTGGATCATGTGGTATTTCTGTTCCTAGCTCTTTATGGAGGCACTGTATCATTTTCCATAGTGGTTGTACCACTTTACATTCCCACCAGCAGTGCACGAGAGCTCCAGTCTCCCCACAACCTCTCCAACATTTGTTCATTTCTGTTTTTTTGATTCATTCCAGGAATGTCAGGTGAGATGGTATCTCATTGTAGCTTTGATTTGCATTTCTCGGATGGTTAATGATCACAAGCATTTCCTTGTGTATCTGTTAGCCACCTGAATGTCTTCTTTGGTAAAGTGTCTGTTCATATGCTTTGCCCATTTTTTAATTGGTTATTTAATTGGGTTATTTTGTTGTAGGGACGTTGAAGTATTTTATAGATTTTAGAGATTAGAACTTTTTTGGCTGTATTGAAGCCAACATTTTTTTCCAGAATGTAGGTTCTGTTTTTACTCTTTTGGTAAAGTTTTTTTTTTATGAGAATATGTGCTTAAATTCTAGGAGCTCCCAGTTATCTAGCTTATCTTCTGGTGTTTGTGCATTGTTAGTTATGTTTTGTGCTGTGTTTATGTCATATATTAGGGCTCCTAGTGTCCCTATTTTTTCTTCCATGATGTATATCATTTTAGATTTTATGTTTAGGTCTTTGATTCATTTTGAGTTAATTTTGTGTATGGTGTGAGGCATGGGTTCTTCTTCATTTTTTTTTACAGATGGACATCCAGTTTTGCCAGCACCATTCATTAAAAAGACTGTCTTTTCCCCATTTGGAAACCCTGGTGGCATAGTGATTAAGTGCTACGGCTGCTAACCAAAAGGTCAGCAGTTCGAATCCACCAGGCACTCCTTGGAAACTATGGGGCAGTTCTACTCTGTCCTATAGAGTCGCTATGAGTCGGAATTGACTCAAGGGCAACAGATTTGGGGTTTTTTTTCCCCCTATTTAAAGGACTTTGGTCCTTTGTCAAAGATCAGCTGACCGTAGGTGGATGAATTTACATATGCATTCTCGATACTTTTCCATTGGTCTATGTGTCTATTATACCAATACCAGGCTGTTTTGACTACTGTGGCTGAATAGTAGGTTCTGAGGTCAGGTAGTGTGAGGCCTCCTACTTTGTTCTTTTTCTTCAGTAATGCTTTGTTTTTCCAGGGCCTCTTTCTTTTCCATATAAAGTTGGTGATTAGTTTTTCTATCTCATTAAAGAATGCTGTTGGTATTTGGATTTGGACTGTGTTGTGTCTGTTGATTGCTTTAATATTTTCACAATGTTGAGTCTTCCTATCCATGTGCATGCTGTGTTTTTCTATTTATGTAGGTCTCTTCTTCTTTTTTTTTTTTTCTTGTAGTATTGTTTTGTAGTTTTCTCTGCATAGGTCTTTTATGTTCCTGGTTAGATTTATTCCTAAGTATTTTATCTTCTTAGGGACTGTTATAAATGGTATTGTTTTCCTGATTTCATTTTGAAGTTCTCTTTGTTGGTGTGTAGGATACCAACTGATTTTTGTATGTTGATCTTGTATCCTCTTTTTCTGCTGAATCTTTCTGTATTAGGCTGGGTTCTCTAGAGAAGTAAAATCAGTAAAGCATATATATATATATATATATATATATATACATAGAGAAAGAAAAGGAAATACATAGAAAGAGAGAGAGAGATTTATATCAAGGAAACAGCTCACATAATTATAGAGGCTGGAACATCCCAAGTCCATGGATCAGGATAGAGACTTTTGATTCACATAGCCACAGGGCTGGCAAGCCCAAGATCGGCAGGTAAAAGAACAGGGCTCTTGCTCACAGGCTGTGAAGGCTGATGAATTCCAAGATCAGCAGGTAAGCTACTAGCTCAGGTTCCAAGAACTGAAGGTCAGACAAACAAGAGGCAGCTGCAAGGTCCAGAACAAGCCAGAAAGGCAAGGTAAGCAGGAAGGAAATAGGTGGCGGAGGGCAGAGATGAAGGCACATGTACAAAGCAGAAATACTCATAACAATTACAGTCTTCGTTTCTGCAATTGGTCATGTGGCCATAACTGGTATTTAGAACTACCTTCTTCTATCACCCATTCCGTATTCCCTTTGCCCTCTGCAAGCACCTCAGCCGGTTGTACTTCTTTTCTGGTAGAGTGACCCAAACCTTCATTCCTGAAGGGTCTGGGCCATTAGCAGTCATGTTGGAATAGGGTTGCTGTAGTTTTCCATTGACTTTAATCCCATGGCATGGTAGTACTAAGACACGCCCTAAGGGATCTCCTGCATTCCAGACATACTCTTCTTTACCTCAGTTATGTAATATCAATCTGATTTCCTTTTGGTAGTTAGGATCAACCACACCAGCCAGTATGGTAACTCCTTTCTTTGCCTGTTGATCCAGAGTTATAAGTAGCCCAAAGAGGCCAAGTGGCATTTTTAGCTTCCAGTTCAATGGAATCAGTGATGTGTCTCCAGGTGGGAGCATTCTTCCCTTTGGAACTAAGACCTGTAGACCTGCAGAGCATAAGGTTGCAGGGACAGGAAGCAAAAACCTTTCCAGCGGGTCACTAGGGTTAATAGTGAGTGGTGCCACTTCTATTTCTACCCCTTGATTCTTGGACCCATGAATCCTGGCTATGGGAGAAACAGCTGGTTTAGAGCATGTACAGCCTTCTGGAGAACACTGCCCCAACCCTGCAAGGTATTGCCACATATCTGGCACTGTCATTGTGTCTTTAGGAGGCCATTCCATTGTTCTATCAAGTCAGCTGCTTCAGGATGATGGGGAACATATTAAGACCAGTGAATTCATGAGCATGGGCCCACTGCTGTGCTTCATTTGCGTGAGTCCCTTGATCACAGGCAATGCTGAGTGGGATACCATGATGGTGGATAAAGTACTCTGTAAGTCCATGGATGGTAGTTTTGGTAGAAGCATGGTGTGCAGGGAAGGCAAATCCATATTCAGAGTAAGTACCTATTCCAGTAAGGACAAAGCGCTGCCCTTTCCATGACGGAAGTTGTCCAATGTAATCAACTTGCCATCAGGTTCCTGGCTGATCACCTCGAGGAATGGTGCCATACAGGGGACTCTGTGTTTGTCTCTGCTGCTGGCAGATTGGGCACTCAGCAGTGGCTATAGCCTTGTCAGCTTTGGTGAGTGGAAGTTCATGTTGCCAGGCCCATGCATAAGCTTCATCCCTGACACCATGGCCACTTTGTTCCTGAGTCCATTGGGCAATGATGGGGGTAGCTGGGGGAAAGAGGACTGGTTTCCACAGAACGTGTCATCCTGTACACTAGAATGTTAAAGTCATCCTCTGCTGAGGTCACCTTTTGGTGAGCATTCACATGAGACACAAATATCTTCACTTCTTTGGCCCACTCAGAGAGGTCTATCTACATACCTCTTCCCCATAAATCCTTGTCTCCAATTTTCCAATCATGTTCTTTCCAACTCCCTGGCCATTCAGCCAAACCAGTGGCCACAGACCATGAATCAGTATACATTCGCACATCAGGCCATTTCTCCTTCCAAGCAAAATGAACAACCAGGTGCACTGCCCGAAGTTCTGCCCATTGGGAGGATTTCCCTTCACTGTTGTCCTTCAGGGAGGTCCCAGAAAGGGGCTATAGAGCTCCGCTGTCCACTTTTGAGTGGTGCCTTCATATGGTGCAGAACAATCTGTAAACCAGGCACGAGTTTTCTCTTCTTCAGTCAGCTGATCATAAGGAACTCCTGATGAAGCCATAGGTGCAGACTGGGAGATGGAAGGTAATGTGACAGGAGTGGAGACCATGAGCGTTTGGGTCACTTCCTCATGCAACTTACTCATGCCTTTAGGTCCTGCTCAGGCCAGATCTTGTATATACCACTTCCATTGAATGATGGAGTTCTGCTGTGTACATTCAACTTTATAACTTTTGGGGTCAGACAACACCCAGCTCAAGACGGGCAGCTTGGGCCGCATGGTGACTTGGTGTGCCATGGTTAAGTGTTCAGTCTCTACTAAGGCCCAGTAACAAGCCAAAAGCTATTTCTCACAAGAAGAGTATTTATCTGCAGAGGATGGCAGGGCTTTGCTCCAAAATCCTAAGAGTCTGCACCATGATTCACCAATAGGGGCCTGCCAAAGACTCCAAACAGCATCTCTATCTGCCACCGACACTTCAAGCACCATTCGGTCAGGCAGATCATATGGCCCAAGTGGCAAAGCAGCTTGCAAAGCAGCCTGAACCTGTTGCAGAGCCTTCTCTTGTTTTGGGCCCCACTCAAAACTAGCAGCTTTTCAAGTCACTTGATAAATAGGCTGGAGTAGCACACCAAAATAAGGAATATGCTGCCTTCAAAATCCATTAGGTATTGTGCCTCCTTTTTAGCTCTGGGAGGAGCCAGATGCAATAACTTATTCTTCATTTTAGAAGGAATATCTGAACAAGCCCTATGCCACTGGACCCTTAGAAATTTCACTGAGATGGAAGGTGCTTGAATTTTTGTGGAATAATTTCCCACCGTCTAGCACCCAAATGTTTTACCAGTAAGTCTGGAATCATTGACACTTTTTCCTTACTAGGTCCAATCAGCATAACATCATCAATGTAATGACCAGTGTGACATCTTGTAGAAGGGAAAGGTGATCAAGGACCCTGTGGACAAAATTATGACATATGGCGGGAGAGCTGATGTAGCTCTGAGGTAGGCAAGTGAAGGTGTATTGCTGGATTTGCCAGCTGAAGGCAAACTGCTTCTGGTGGTCCTTTGAAACTGTTATGGAGAAAAAGGTTTTAGCCAGATCAATAGAAGCACACCAGATACCAGGATATTTATTAACTTGCTAAAACAATGAATCTGCACCTGGAACAACAGCTGCAATTGGAGTCATCACCTGGTTAAGCTTTCAATAATCTACTGTCATTCTCCAGGATCCTTCTGTTTTTTCACAGGCCAAATAGGTGAGTTGAATGAGGATGTGGTGGGAATCACCACCCTTGCATCCTTCAAGTACTTGATGGTGGCAGTAATCTCTGCAGTTCCTCCAGGGACACTGTATTGCTTTTGGTTTAATATTCTCCTAGGTAGGGGCAGCTCTAATGGCTTCCACTTGGCTTTTCCTACCATAATAGCCCTTACTCCATCTGTCAAGGATCCAATGTGGGGGTTCTGCCAGTCACTGACTTTATCTATTCTAATTATGCATTCAGGAACTGGGGAAATCACTACAGGATGGGTTCAGGGACCCACTGGACCTACTGTGAGACACACATTAGCCAAGAATCCATGAATAACCTGACCTCCATATTTCCCCACTCTGACTGGTGGGCCACAATGATGTTTTGGGTCTCCCAGAAGTAGTGTCAGCTCAGAGCCAGTAACCATTAATCCCCCAAAAGCCTTACTATTTCCTTTCCCTCATTGAACAGTCACTTTTGTAAAAGGCTGTAGATCCCTTTGGAGAAGATTGGGAGAGGGATTAACAGCACGAGATTTTGGCAGTGTGTCGGAGTCCTTCCTCCAGGGGACCCAGTCTCCCCTTCATTCAAGGGCTTGTGGGTCTGGGAATTGATTGAGGGACCATGACTCTCTATTCTGGTGATTTGAGCTAGACTGCTGCTCACCTGACCTAGAATTCATCCATTTGTGCAGATCAGGTTACTATTTAGTAGATTTCCTGTCTATTTCACTCCTGGGGACACCATGACTAAGTAGCCAACACCTTGTGTCCATAGGAATCAGACTATTCTGATTACTGCTTTGACTCCACTGTCCGTAACTGTAACCATGCCCACTTTGTCTTTGTTGATTGAGTGCCGCCACTCCGCCCTTACTACCATGGGGTCCAAACAGCCCCATTGTAGTTAGGTGCCTTAATTCAGTTAGGGCAGTTCCCACTAAATCTGATTTACATAAAATATCAATCACAGCAGTCTTTAAGGATGCTGGAGCTCCCATCACAAATTTGTTCCTCACAGTTATGGTAAAAGATGTATCCTCTGGGCACTCCATGAGTGGATCTGTGGGCCTAACCTGATAAATTCACTCTAGCATTCCAATTTCCCTAAGCCTTTGGATACCTTCTTCTACAGTATACCAAGGCAGGTCTTGTACTTCAACTTGATTTAGTGTAGACCACTGCAAAATCCATGCTTCAGGAACACAACCAAATAAACTATTAGATCCTTTCCTAGTTTTTCGAGCTGAAACGTTGAATGAAGAATCTGTGCTTAGTGGACCCATATCAATAAACTCAGACTGATCCATGTTTATGCTTCTTGGACCATCATCCCACACCCTTAATACCCTTTCTCACACAAATTCCCCAGGTTTCTGTTTGTACATATTAGAAAAGCCAAGTGGTTCTTTTGGAGTGTAGCATACCTCCTCCTGCGTTACACTTTGTACTTCACCTTTTGGGGCTCGCTGGGACTTAAGTCTAGTTATAGATCTAGAAACCAGAATTGGTAGTGTGAGAACATTCATCATTGTCTTGTAAAGCATCTGCCTCAGGTGATGTCCTAGGCAATGATTCAGGCAAGGGTCTTTAGAGGCAGCTGGACTAGGGCTAATTTCATTAGATGCGAGTGGAGGGGCTAATGGTTTTTCTCGGCAGGGTGATGAGTGGACAAAAAGGAAGTAATCTCTTCAGATGGGAGTGGTTCTGTTGGCAGGAGTGATTCAAGATAGTTTAGGGGCTCAGTGTCTCTAGCTTCCTGATTATCTGCCCATATGTCTGCATCCCAAGTTTCAGGATCCCACTTCTTCCTAGTCAATGCCCTCACTTTAACTTTAGGCACATCTCGAGGTTGGCAATTGAGCTGACGTTGTAATTCAGCCACTCTTATAGTAAGAGGGAAACCCTGGTGGTGTAGTGGTTAAATGCTACAGCTGCTAACCAAAGGGTCAGCAGTTCAAATCGATATATATATATATATATATATATATATATATATATATCTCAAGGAAACAGCTCACACAATTGTAGAGGCTGGAACATCCCAAGTCCATGGATCAGGATAGAGGCTTCTGATTCATGTAGCCACAGAGGCTGGTGAACTCAAGATTGGCACTTTGGAAAGCAGGGCTCTTGCTCACAGGCTGTGAAGGTTGGCAAGTCCGAAGATTGGCAGGTAAGCTGCTAGCTCAAGTCCGAAGAACTGGAGGTCAGATGAACAAGAGACAGCTGCAGGGTCCAGAACAAGCCGAAAAAGTAAGGCGAGCAGGAAGGAAGTAGGCAGCGGAGGGTGGAGAGATGAAGGCTGAGGGGGCAGTGAGCTGCCACAGGCCCCGTCCCTACCAGCACTACTCAGCAGATTCCATCATGGGGGTGATCACATACCAAATTTCAACAGGGAAGTGATCATAACATTACAACTGCCAAAACACTGAGAATCATAGCCCAGACAAGTTAACAGACAATTTTAACCATTATACTTTCTATTCATTCTAGTAGTTTTCTTGTGGAATCTTTGGGGTTCTTTATGTATAGGATCATATCGTCTGCAGATAGGGACGGTTTTACTTCTCCCTTTCCAATTTGGATGCTCTTTATTTCTTTTTCTTGCCTTATTGATTTGGCTAGGACTTCCAGCACAATGTTAAGTAGGAGAGGTGATAAAGGGCATCCTTGTCTCACTCCCATTCTGAGGGGAATGCTTTCAGACTCTCTCCATTGATAGTGATGTTAGCTTTTGGTTTTGTACAAATGCCCTTTTTTATGTTGGGGAATTTCTCTTCTATTCCTATTTTATTGAGCATTTTTATCAGGAATAAGTTTTGGACTTTATCAAATACCTTTTCCGCATCAATTGAGATGATCATGTGATTCTTCTGTTTTATTTATGTTGATTATGTTGATTGATTTTCTAATGTTGAACCATCCTGGTCTTGGTGTGTTCTTATTTTTGTGGTCTGATGCTGAATTCTGTTGGCTAGAATTTTGACATCTGTATTCATGAGAGATACTGGTCTCTAATTTTCTTTTTTTGTGGTGTTTTTGCCTGGCTTTGGTATCAGGGTTATATTGGCTTTACAGAATGAATTATGGAGTTTTCCTTCCTTTTCTATGCTCTGAAATAGTTTGAGTAGTAGTGGTGTGATCCCTACTCTGTATATTTGGTAGAATTCTCCAGTGAACCCATCTGGTGGGTGTTTTTTTTGTTGGGAGTTTATTGCCTCTTCGGTCTCCTCTCGTTATGAGTCTGTTCAGATTTTCTATCTCAGTTTGTGTTAATTTAGGTAGATTGTGTGTTTCTAGAAATTTGAGAACCTAGAAATTGTCCAATTTCTAGGTTCTCAAATTTGTTGGAAAAAAATTCTTCATAGTATTCCGTCATGATCCCTTTTATTTCAGTTTGTTCTGTTGCAATGTCCCCCACGTCATTTCTATTTGGGGTATTTGCTTCCTGTCTTGTTTTTCTTTTGTCAATTTGGCCAATCGTTTATCAATTCTGTTGATCTTTTCAAATAACCAATTTTTGGTCTTGTTAATTCTACTGTTCTTTTGTTCTCCATTTCATTTGTTTCTGCTCTAAACTATATTGTTTCCTTTCTGTTGGTGCCTATGGGCTTCTTTCGGTGTTCTCTTTCTATTTGTTCAAGTTGTAGGGCTAACATATTTGTGTGTGCATTTATTGCTGTAATTTGAACTCTCTACACTGCCTTTGCTGTGTCCCAAAGGTTTTGATTTCTTCTATTACCCAGTTTAAGCCAGGTGTTGTTCAGTTTCCATGTATTTGATTTTTTCCCCTTTGTTCTTGCTGTTACTGATTTCTACTTTTACGGCATTGTGATCACAGAAAACACTTTCTATTATTTTGATGTTTTGGATTTTCTTGAACACTGCTTTCTGGCCTAAAATGTGGTCTATTCCATTTCACATACAGAATATTCCATGTGCATTGAAAAAGAGTGTATAATTTGCTGTCGTTGGGTGGAGTGTTCTATACATATCTATGAGGTCAAATTGATTGATTGTGGCCTTTAGATCTTCTGTGTCTTTGTTGTGTTTCTTTCTAGATGTTCTGTCCTTTACCGAGAGAAGTGTGTTAAACTCTTTTGCTATTCTTGTGGAACTGCCTGTATCTCTTTTCAGTTTTGTTAAAGTTTGTTTTATGTATTCTGGAGCCCTGTCATTTGTGTGTAGGTATTTATAAAGGTTATGTCTTCTTGGTGGATTGTTCCTTTTAAACCAAAACCAAACTCATTGCATATTGAGTCAATTTCAACTCATAGCAACCCTACAGGACAGAGTAGAACTACCCCCAAAGCATTTCCAAGGAGTGGCTAGTTGATTTGAACTGCCAACCTTTTGGTTAGCATTCAGGCTGTTAACCACTGTGCCACCAGGGCTTCATTGTCCCTTTAATCATTATATAATGGCCTTCCTTGTCTTAAAGTCTATTTTATTTGAGATTAATATTGCCATGCCTGCTCTTTTTTGGTCACTATTTGCTTGGTATATTTTTTTCCATTTGTTTATTTTTAAAGTATTTATGCCTTTGTGTCTACGATGTGTTTCTTGTAGAAGTATATCGATAAGTAATGTGTTTTTTATCCATTCTGCCACTCTTTGCATCTTTACAGGTGCATTGAAGTCATTAACATTCAGTGTGATTATTGACAGGTATGAGTTTATTCCCATCATATTGTTGCGTTTTTTTTTTTTTTTTTGTGGTGCCAACGTTTTCTTTGTTATTCTTACTTTTCTGTGCCGAGTTCCTTTTGTTCAATTTTTTTGTTATTACAGATTTTGTGTTCACTGAGTCTTTGTACTTTTCTTCTTTTTTATTTTGATGAATAGGTTTCTTAACTTTTTTTTGGTTGCCTTGGAATTTACACTTATCTTCCTAAGTTTGAACTCGTCTTTTATTGCTTGGTATCATCTTTACTTCCTCTCCATTTGAAAGTTCTATAACTACACTGTTTTTTCTCCCTTTTATTGTTTTGACATTGTCATCATTTACAGATTGACATCTTTGTTTCCCTGTTTTCAGTCTTTTAGATTTGTTTTATTACTGAATTTTTTACCTAGGTAGGGATCTGACTGATGTTCTGTGTCTTAGATTCCAGTTGTTGTCTGATGTTATTGGTTCTTTAACATATCTTTTAAGTTTGGTTTGGTTTTTACAAATTCCCTTAATTACTGTTTATCTGAAATGCTCTAAAATTTCACGATCATACTTGTCTTAGTCATCTAGTACTGCTATAATGGAAATACCACAAGTGGATGGCTTTAACAAAGAGAAATTTATTCTCTCGCTGTCTAGTAGGCTACAAGTCCAAATTCAGGGTGTCAGCTCCAGGAGAAGGCTTTCTCTCTCTGTCGGCTCTGGAGGAAGGTCTTTGTCATCAGTCTTCCCTTGGCCTGGGAGCATCTCAGTGCAGGAACCTCAGGTCCAAAGGACATGCTCTGCTTCTGGTGCTGCTTTCTTGGTGGTATGAGGTTCCCATGTCTCTTTGCTTGCTTCTCTCTTTTATATCTCAAGAGATTGGCTTAAGACACTACCTAATCTTGTGGACCTCATCAATATAATTGCCACTAACTCATCTTATTACATCATAGTGATAGGATTTACAACATATAGGGAAATCACATCAGAAGATAAAATGGTAGACAATCATACAAGAGAATCATGACCTAGCCAAGTTGACAGATATTTTTGGGGGACACAGTTCAATCCATGACAGTACTTGAGAGAAAGTTTTTCGGAATATATTACTCTTGGTTGGCAGTTTTTTCTTTCAAGGATTTATACATGTCATCTTATTGGCATTTTGCCTGCAGAGTTTCTGCAGAGTAATCAGAGTTTAGTCTTATTGTTTCCCCTTTGTAAAAGACTTTCCATTTTTCTTGGGCTGCTGTCAGAATTCTTCCTTTGTCTTTGGTTTTGGCAAGGGTGATTATGATATGTCTTGGTGACTTTCTTTTGGGGTCTATCCTATACAGTGTTCAATGAGCTTCTTGGATGGTCAGCTTTCATCTTTCATGACTTTTGGAAAGTTTTCTGTTAGCAAATCTTCAACAATCTCTGTGTTTTCCATTTTCTCCCCATGATCTGGAACTCTGATCACGTGCAAATTTTTACTCTTTATTGTGCCCCACATAATTCTTAGGTTTTCTTCATTCTTTTCTCTGATTTTTCATTAAAGAAAAAGGGATGCACAGATTTGTCTTCAATCTTGCTGATTCTGTCTTCCATTGTTTCAAATTTGCTCCTAAAACCTTCTATCGAGTTGTCCATTTCTGAAATTCTATTGTTTATCTTTTGGATTTCTAGTTGCCTTTTTTTTTTTTTTTTAATGATTCTCAATTGTTTATTTATTTTGACACTTTGTTCTTGTATTATTTTCCTGAATGCTTCTATTGCTTTGTCTTTGTAGTCCTTGATTTGGCTGTGTTTTCATGTTTTTGTCTGTATTTTCTATGATTTTTGTATTTTTTTTTCCTAGATTTTGTCTGTTTTCCTTGATGCCTTTCCTATTCTTTCGGGGAGCTCTAAATATTAGTCTTTCAAATTCCATATCAGGTCATTCCAATACCTTTTCTTGTACTGGAAGCTTATCTCACTCTATTTTGGTCACTTGTTGGAGTCATCTTGTCATGCTTTTTCATGTTTTGATAGTCAACTGTCTCTGAAACATTAAGATATTTTCTTTATTGATTGTATGTTCATTTGTTTCATTCTGTTTTTTTGTTTTGTTTTGATATGTCAGGGTAGGAGGGTCAGGTGTGCTTTGCTGCTTGCTCATCTGTAGGCACAATAGCTCTCAGTATCTTATCTGGGTGGGCAGGACAAAAGCAGACAGGTTGAGCCCATTTCGCTGTACACTGTTTTGGCAATGTGGCTGAGGGCAGACTGAGTGGGTGCTGTGTGCTCCTGATGATGTTCCAGTGATGTGGGAGCATTCACAGCCCCTTGCCACATGGGCAGGGGTGTCAGAGTGTGATATGGGCTCACTTCCCACCAATTCAGCAGCCAGTCCAGTGGTGGGAGGGGAGGGGCAGTAATGCCAGTGCTGTGGTGTGCTTGGACTCCAGGTGCACTCTAGCCACAACGGTGTGGTGGGAGCCAGCAGGACGTTGGAGAGGGAATGTGTGGGGCTTGGTGGGAGGGAGAAGGAAAGAGAATAAAAGAAAGTAAAAGCAGGGCATGGCAGTAGCCAGTTGGTGGGGGTGGGCCAGAACTGGAGCTGGTTAGAAGGGGAGGAGTTGGTGTATGAGATTAGGTGGGAAAGAGAAAGAAAATAGACAAAGAAAAGAGAAGAAAAATGGAAGGAAAAAAGGGGCAGTGCATTGGATGCCAGCCGGTGGGTGTGAGCTGGACCCAGGGCAGCTATGGGCTGGTGTGCTGGTGGCACTCTATCTGTGGGGGTGTGGTGGGGGCTGGTGGGAAGGAAGAGGCGTGGCTTACAGGGTTAGTTGGTAAGGAGAGAGAAAAGAAAGAAAAAAATGGTGGCATGGTGAGAGCTGATGGATGGAGGCTGAGTGGTCTTGAGGTGGTGGCAGGCCTGTGGGTTTGTAGCTGGGGCAGTGTGGTGGGGGCTGGTGGGAAGGGGGGAGGTGGTGCACAGGGCTAGGTGGGAGGGAGAAAGGAAAAGAAGAAAGAAAAAAATGGCTGTGTGGTTGGCACCACTGAGTGGGCGAGGTGTGGAGGTGTGGGGTGGTGTATGGGGCTAGATGGAAGGAAGAAAAAAAGAAACAAAATGGCGGTGTGGCGGAAGTTGGCAGGTGGGGGCAGGGCAGACCAAGAGTGATGGTGGGCTGGTGGCTCCCTAGCTGCAGTGGTGTGGTGGGGATCGGCAGCAAGTGGGGGAGGTGGCATACAGGGCTAGGTGGAAGGGAGAAAGAAAAGGAAGAAAAAGAAAAAAAATGGTGGTGTGGTGGAGGACAGCGAGTCAGGCCATGGTGGGCCTGTGGGCTGGTGGGAAGAGAGGGAATGCGGCATACAGGGCTAGGTGGAAGGGAGAAAGAAAAGAAGGAAAATGAAGATGAAAAAAAGAAAAAAAAATGGCAACATGGTGGGTGGGGGTGGAGTGTACCTGGCTCTCTCTGTGCAGCAGTGCACCAGTGGCTAGCAGGAAGGGAGGAAGTGGCATACCTAGGTAGGTGGGAGGGACAAAGAAAAGAAAGAGAGAAAAAAAATGGCAAGGAGGTGGAAGCCAGTGAGTAGGGATAGGGCAGACCCAGGGGCTGGTGGTGAGGGAAGGTTGCATATGGGGCTACTGGCATGGAGAAAGAAAAAATAATGGTGGCTCAGTGGAAGTCGGCAGGAAGGGCGGGGAGGGGGGAGAGGAGTATTGTCCTATGGGGCTAGATGGGAGGGAGAAAGAAAAGGAAGAAAAAAAAAATCACACCTGGAGGGTAGGTGAGGGCTCATATCATGGACCCTGGCTGTGAGGGCTACTGGGATAGGGAATTTCTTGCTTCTGACCAGAAGGGTGAAGGATGGGAAAGCATGTTCCTCTGGTTATCAGGTGCTCTGTTTCCTGCTGGGAAGTCCCTGAAGTTGCTTTCCTGTACTTCCTGTCCAGAGCCATTGCTGGCTGTGCTCCAAGATGGCAACACTGTGCTGTGTTAGTTGGCAGGGGACCTCCACTTGGTATCTTTCCTCGTTCTCTGTTTTCTGTCAGTTTCTTCTTCCGTTTGGTGTTTAATCTAGTTTTTTATCCCTTCATTTGATGCTCAGGTTTACTGCATTGACAACTGTATCTGTTTTACTTAGTTTTTTGGGTCTTTGCTGCAGAGGGACAGCATGGTGCCTCTGTGTAGGCTGTCATGTTGGCTCTGCCTTTTATTTTTCATTTTCTGATAATTGCCATCCTAGTGGGTGTGAAGCAGTATATCCTTGTGGTTTTGATTTGCATTTCCCTAATGATTAATGATGTTGAGCATCATTTCATTCCCTGTTGCATTTTAAACTCAATTGCATTTTAACAATACTCTTTTGCCCTTGAGTGGATCTTTAGTGGGATTTAGGTAGTAAATTCTCACATGTATGTAGGTTAGTTCAGCTCTCTTTGAGTCACTCAGAGCAGCCTTTTATTTGCAAATGGAGCCTAGTAAACACTCCCAGAGAATGGTGTGGATATGGAACTAGCTGAACTTTTTTAGAGATGTTTATTAAAACTACGCTGTTAATCTCCCATGGGTCTGTCAGTGTGTTGTACTATGGGGCTTGCATGTTGCTGTGAGGCCGGAAGCTATGCCACCGGTATTCAGATACCAGCAGGGTCACCCATGGTGGACAGGTTTCAGCTGAACTTCCAGACTAAGACAGACTAGGAAGAAGGACCTGGCAGTCTACGTCTGAAAAGAATTAGCCAGTGAAAACCTTATGAATAGCAGTGGAGCATTGTCTGATACAGTGCCAGAAGATGAGCCCCTCAGGTTGGAAGGCACTCAAAATATGACTGGGGAAGAGCTACCTCCTCAAAGTACAGTCGACCTAAATGATGTGGATGGAGTCAAATGTTTGGAACCCTCATTTGCTCATGTGGCAAGACTCAAAATGAGAAAAAACAGCTGCAAACATCCATTAAAAACCAGAATGTAGAATGGAAGAAGTATGAATCTAGGAAAATTGGAAATCATCAGAAATGAAATAGAACACGTAAACATCCATATCCTAGGCATTAGTGAGCTGAAATGGACTGGTATTGGCCATTTTGAATCGGACTATCACGTGCTCTACTATCCCAAGAATGACAACATGAAGAGGAATGGTGTTGCATTCATCACCAAAAAGAACATTTCAAGATCTATCCTGAAGTACAACGCTGTCAGTGATAGGTTACTATCCATATGCCTATAAGGAAGACTAGTGAATATGACTATTATTCAAATTTACTCACACCAACCACTAAGGCCAAAGATGAAGAAATTGAAGATTTTTGCCAACTTCTGCAGTCTGAAATTGACTGAACATGCAATCAGGATGCATTGATAATTACTGGTGATTGGAATGGAAAAGTTGGAAATGAAGAAGAATCAGCAGTTGGAAAATATGGGCTTAGTGATAGAAATGATGCGGGAGATTGATAGAATTTTGCAAGACCAACAACTTCTTCACTGCAAATGCCTTTTTTCACCAACATAAATGGCGACTATACACGTGGACTTTACCAGATGGAATACAGAGGAATCAAATTGACTACCTCTGTGGAAAGAGAGGATGGAAAATCTCAATATCATCAGTCAGAACAAGGCCAGGGGCCGGCTGCACAACAGACCATCAATTGTTTATGTGCAAGTTCAAGTTAAAACTGAAGAAATTTAGAACAAGTTCACAACAGCCAAAGTACAACCTTAAGTATTTTGTGCCTGAATTTAGAGACCATCTGAAGAGTAGATCTGACAAGTTGAACACTAATGATGGAAGACCAGACGAGTTATGGAATGACATCAAGAACATCATACATAAAGAAAGCAAGAAGTCATTTAAAAGACGTGAAAGAAAAGATCAAAATGGGTATCAGAAGAGACTCTGAAACTTGCTCTTGAAGTTCGAGTAGCTAAAGTGAAAGGAAGAAATGGTGAAGTAAAAGAGCTGAACAGAAGATTTCAAAGGGCAGCTTGAGACGACAAAGTATTATAATGACATGTGCAAAGACCTGGAGATAGAAAACAAAAGGGCAGAACATACTCGGCTTCTCTCAAGCTGAAAGAACTGAAAAAAAAAATTCAAGCTTTGAGTTGCAATATTGAAGGATTCTATGGGGAAAATATTGAATGATGCAAAAAAGCATCAAAAGAAGGTGGAAGAAATACACAGAATTACTATACCAAAAAGAATTGTTTGATGTTTAATGATTTCAGGAGGTAGCATTATGATCAGGAACCAATGGTACTGAAGAAAGAAGTCCGAGCTGCATTGAAGGCATTGGCAAAAAACAAAGGTCAAGGAATTGACGGAATACCAGCTGAGATGTTTCACAAATGGTTGCAGTGCTGGAGGTGCTCACTGGTTTATGCCAAGAAGTTTGGAAGACAGCTACCAGACCAACCAGCAGGAAGAGATCAATATTTATGCCTATTCCAAGGAAAGGTGATCCAACTGAATGTGAAAATTATCGAACAATATCACTAATATCACAGGCAAGCAAAATTTTGCTGAAGATCATTAAAAAATGGCTGCAGCAGTATATCGACAGGGAACCGCCAGAAATTCAAGACAGATTCAGAAGAGGATGTGGAACCAGGGATATCATTGGTGATGTCAGGTGGATCCTGGCTGAAAACAGAGAATACCAGAAGGATGTTTACCTGTGTTTTATTGACTATGTAAAGGCATTATAACTGTGTGGATTATAAATTATGAATAACATTGCAAATAATGGGAATTCCAGAACACTTAATTGTGCTCCTGAGGAACCTGTACATAAATCAAGAGGCAGCCTTTCAAACAGAACAAGGGGATACTGCATGATTTAAAGTCAGGAAAGGTGTGCGTCAGGGTTGTATCCTTTCACCATACCTGTTCAATCTGTATGCTGAGCAAATAATCGGAGAGGCTGGACTATATGAAGAAGAACAGGGCATCAGGATTGGAGGAAGACTCATTAACAACCTGTGTTATGCAGAGATGACACAATCTTGCTTGCTGAAAGTGAAGAGGACTTACGGATAAAGACCAAAGACCACAGCCTTCAGTATGGATTACACCTCAACATAAAGAAAACAAAATCCTCACAACTGAACCAATAAGCAACATCATGATAAGCAGAAAATATTGAAATGGTAAAGGATTTCATTTTCCTTGGATTCACAATCAACACTCATGGAAGCAGCAGTCAAGAAATCAAAAGATGCATTGCATCGGGCAAATCTGCTGCAAAAGATCTCTTTAAAGTGTTAAAAAACAAAGGTGTCACCTTGAAGACTAAGGTGTGCCTGATTGCAGCCATGGTGTTTTCAGTCACCTTATATGCATGTGAAAACTGAACGATGAATAAGGAAGGCTGAAGAAGGATTATTGCCTTTGAAGTGGGGTGTTGGCGAAGAATATTGAATATACCACAGGCTGTAAAAAGAAGGAACAAACCTGTCTTGGACAAAGTACAGCCAGAATGCTCCTCAGAAGCAAGAATAGTGAGACTATGTCTCGCATACTTTGGACATGTTATCAACAGGGATATCATGCTTGGTAAAGTAGAGGGTCAGTGAAAAAGAGGAAGACCCTCAAAGAGATGGACTGACACAGTGGCTGCAAGAATGGGCTCAAGCATAACAACTTTTATGTGGATGGTACAGGACCCGGCAGTGTTTGTTCTATTGTACGTAGGGTTGCTATGAGTCAGAACTTACTCGGTGGCACCTCACAATAACAACAACATGCTATTAATGGTATTTATTTTTTTTGCATTAATGCTTTTATTTTAACATCTGCTCTAGATAAACAAATGGGGCAAATAGCAAATCCCCCATTTCATGGTCTTCAGTATCTCTTAAAGGGGGAAGGACAACTTGTGAATTTCAACCCTGCCTTTATTGTTGAGTGACCTTTGACCTTTGATTAGACTTCCGATTTATCTCCTGTGTTAAAGCATGACCTCTGTCCTTTATTTTCCATCAGCTGTGGTATGGGGAATGATGACGAGCTTCTACAATGTTGGTGGGTGTTTTGGGAGACTCCAAGAAGAAATCCACAAATGAGCTCCCTGTGATGAGGTCTTCTGTGAGCTATTGATTTTGACAACGCTTCCTTAGACTCTATTTTTCCTTCACCGGGGCTATTGCCACTTTCTGATGCCAGTTTTTTGAGGCAAGCAAACAGGTAATGTATCTCTCATTAGAGAAAATTGAGCATCCCCAGAATAATCTCACATCACAGTTTTGTTAGCTACAAAAATAGATTTACATTAAAGCAGAGAAATGTGGAAAATGACGTGAAACTAGAAACCATATTGGTGCTACCTTTTAACACCTTTTAGGTTACCTCTCTAGAATTCTTAAGTTTAGAAGAGTTAAGGAACTAAGTAATATAGCATGGAGGTCTTTAATTGGAGGTAATCTCTGCAATCAGGCCCTGATTAGGTTTTTCCAGCAAGTAATTTTCTTCCTTACTGCTAAAATTCAGTCTCCCATCCCTAACAGTTAACCTTTCCTCCAGAAATTAGGAACATTCTGAAGTGTTTTTAATTGAAAGCTGACACTAAATATTTGTATAATAAAAAAATTTAATCCCACTCTCAAGAATAATGATACTTTTCTCATCCTGTCAATCAAACTCAGTTTTCCCCAAGTTAATCACCTAATTAGTAGGGTCCTGGCTGGAGACCCCTTGTAGGCTGGGCTGTGCCTGCCTGAGTGGAAATTGTCAGAATAAGTTTCCCCTTATGTAAGAGAATGTCAGAATGATTATTTTGGTGGGAGGAGAAGATAATTAAGGAGGGTTGGTCGTGTCCAGGTCATAGAGAAGGTTCCTAAAATCTGTTGGCTCCTCTCCACCATCTTCTGTCTCTTGTTAGCAACAAGGCACAGAAACCAAAACCAAACCCAACCCATTGCCGTCGTGTTGATTCTGATCCATTGCAACCACATAGGGTTCCAAGGCTCTAAATCTTTATGGAAGCAGAGTGCCACATCTTTCTCCCTCAGAGCCACTGGTGGGTTTGAACTGCTAACCTTTTACTTAGCAGCTGATCTCTGTAACCACTGTGGCCACCAGGGCTCCTTGTTAGCAACATATAAGGTCAAATATTTTGCCAGGGAAATAAGTCAATACAAAGACATTGGATGAATCTGCTGTAGATGCTCACATTGTTTTTCTATTGATTCATTACAAGGTCTTTCCAGGTTGTGGCCATTATCTTTAGAAACTCATTGCCATCCAGTCGATTCTGACTCACAGGGGCGCTGTAGGACAGAGTAGAACTGCTCCATAGGATTTTCAAGGAGCAGCTGGTGGATTTGAACCGCCAACCTCTTGGTAAGCAGCTGAGTTCTTAACCACTGATTTCTTTGTTTCCCTTTTTCTGTAATTACTTGCCTCTGTGTTTTCACAAACGGATCTAAGTATTTCTTTGTGAGTCCACAAATGCAATCTGCAAACTCCTCTGGTTTTGAGCTGTTGGAATCTGGTCTTGAGCATTCTGGGTGTGGGACATACTAAGACATATTAAGACTATATAGTGAGATATCATTCCACCAGGACTTTTTATTTGGATACTGTCTGTTAAATAAAAAAAAATTCCTTTTCTTACTGGTAGGTTGCCAGAAAAATACATGACATTCTGTTGTTTTTTTTTTTAAATCTGGCAACCATACTTCCTGGGCTCTTACTTAGCTAGACTGCATCTCCCAGCTTCCCTCTGAACAGGCATGGCCATGTGACAGAGTGCTCTTGCATGCTCTTTTCCCTTTTTGGTTGATTAGAATGGAGAAAACTTCCAGGGTAACTTTAGAAGTTGCTTGCTGAGGATGGCAGAGCTTCTGCTAGACTGATTGCATGGAGGAAAACCGCCCCATTAACCTGTTCACTTGTCCTGTACTATCTGTCACATGAGCAAGAAATAAAAAAAATTTTTTTCAGATTTTCTTACTTTTTTCTTTTCTTCATTTCTTGTTTGTTGTGGTTAATATATATGTAAATTGTTTGCCATATCAACATTCTTCACACGTGCAATTCAGTAACATTAGTTATGTTTATCGTGTTGTCTAATCACTAACATTATCCATTTCCAAAATTTCCCACAGAAGCTAAATGGCAAGGAATGAATTTTTATTATGTTTTGAGCTATTATGCATTTTGGGATCTAGAATATTTATTACATCAGTCGATTACCCTAACCAATAACAATACTCGGTGGGTTTAACCATTTTATTGGTGAGTATGTAAATTATTGGCTAGAGAGAAAACTTGGCATGACACAGCTAGCTTAATAAGAAGGGCATTATTCCTAACTTCCAAAAATAAAGTGATATGAGTGGTTTAAGAGGCTTCTGCTGTGTAGTAAAATACTCTAAAACATAGTGGTTCTAAACAACAACAATGATTCTATTGTCTCTCTCAGGTTCTGTGGGTCAGAGATTTGGAAAAGGTTTGATCAGGGTCATATTTATTGGGTAGTTCAATTCAATAGGTATTTAATGTGTAAGTCTATCTTTATGATTCATGCTCTAGAGCAAAGTCAGGAAACTTGATGGCATGATTCTGGCCATTGAGTAGCTTACAATATTATTAGACTTGCACACATGGATGAATACAAAACAATATACAACACCTAGTTGCAGCATTAAAATCATTCATTCAACAAACATTTAAGCATCTACTATGTGGAGCCCCGGTGGCATAGTGGTTAAGAGCTCGGCTGCTAACCAAAATGTCGGCAGTTCGAATCCACCAGCAACTCCTTGAAAACCCTATAGGGCAGTTCTACTCTTTCCTACAGAGTGGCTATGAGTCAGAATCAACTCGACTGCAATGGGTTTGGTTTTTTTGTTTTTTTTTGTCCCAGGTATTCTATGAGGCACTGGGTAGATAGCTGTGAACAAAAAAAAACCTCTCTCTTCATGGAGCTTACTTTCAGATGTGTGTGTAGGAAACAAAAAATTGAAAGGTTAATTATATAGGATATTCACAGCTGATAAGTGCTATGAAGAAAAATAAAACAGGGAAGGAGAATAGAAAGTGTGTGTGAGGGAGTCCAGTTTTAAGCAGAACGGTCCCGTAAAGTCTCCCTGAGAAAGTGACATTTGATCAAAGACTTAAAAAGGAGGTAGGGGAATGAAACTCAGGACCATCTGAAGGGAGAGTGTTTTGAGCAGAGGGAGGAGCAGGTGAAAAACCCCTACAAAGGAATGTCAGCCGTTTTCAAGGCAAGGAAGTCAGTGTGGCTGAAGCAAAATGAGCGAAGGGGAGAGTTAAAAGATAAAGTCGGAGTGGAAGCAGAAAGGGGTTGGCAGAACAAGCAATAAAGGGCCTTGTAGATCTTTGTAAGGATTTTGACTTTTAGTTTGAGTACTGTGGAAGGCCATTGGCCAGTCCTGAGTAGAAGAGTGACATGATGGGACTTATGTTCAAATGGATCACTTTGGTTGCTCTACTGGGAATAGCTAGTAAGAGGATACAGGTGGAAGTAAGGAGGCCAGATTGGAAGCCACTGTAATAATCTAAGCATTTGTTAGTGTCTAGCATTTAGCCCGGGTTTTTAGCATTTAGCCCAGAGTCGGAAACCCTGTGGGCATAGTGGTTAAGAGCTACGGCTGCTAACCAAAAGGTTGGCAGTTCAAATCTACCAGGCGCTCCTTGAAAACTCTATGGAGCAGTTCTGCTCTGCTCTATAGGGTCACTATGAGTCAGAATTGACTCGACGGCAATGGGTTTGGTTTAGACCAGAGTGGTTACAGTAGAAACTGTGAAATAACAGATTTGAGATGTATTTTCAAGGGAGAGCCAGAATGATTTCTTGACGGATTGGATGTGTGGTGTGAGAAAAAGAGAGAAGTCAAGAATGACCATGTTTTTTGGCTTAAGCAAATGGAAGGATGAAGCTTCCACTAACTGAGATAGGGAAGAAAAATGATGGAGCAAGTACTGGGGAGAAGGTAGTATGTTTGCCTGCTGATCGGAATGATCCACTAGGAGAGGGATTAATAATACAGGGAAGAAGAGAGAATTGTGGTAATTGAGTAGAGAAGAGGAAGTGGGGTCTAGTGCACATGTGGAGATGTTAGCTTTAGACAGGAGTTTGGATGGTCCATCTATAGAAACACTAGAGAAGTCATAGTATACAGTACAGAAACTGGTAGGTTGGTATTTGGACTGGTGGAAGCTAACAGAATTTCTCTTCTGATTGCTGATTGAAATAGGTTACAATTCATCATCTGAGAATAAGGAAGCGGGAAGAGACATTGGAGGTCTGAGAAGAGAGGAGAAGGTATGAAATTGTCATTTAGGAAAGTAGGAAAGTGAATGGACTGTGGAAAGGCAGTAGTATTACCGGGTCCATTTGAGGTTCATAGTTATTAACTTAAAATGAGTCTAGGTAATGTTGGGTGCAGGCACAGAGGGAGGAGATTGGGTTTACTCAGGGTTGGGATTTGCTAAGCAAGTATGATAATTGAGAGAGAAGCAAAGGAGTGGAAGGTGTATGCAGGAAAGTGTTTATAATGATAGATCACGGCATTTAAACAGGATAGGGAGGGAAATAAGGACATGAAGGGGTGAAGCACAGTGAACCGGTGGTTGTTGTTATTGTCGTGGTTGTTAGGTACTGCCGAGTATGACTCATAACAACCCTACGTACAACAGAAGGAAACACTGCCCTGTCCTGCGCCATCCTCACCGTCGTTGTTATGCTTAAGCCCATTGTTGCAGCCACTGTCAATCCTTCTCCCTGAGGGCCTCCCTCTTTTTCGCTGACCCTCTACTATACCAAGCTTGATGTCCTTCTCCAGGGAATGATCCCTCCTGATAACACGTCCAAAGTATGTGAGACATAGTCTCACCATCCTTGCTTCTAAGTAGCATTCTGGTCATACTTCTTCCAAGACAGATTTGTTCATTCTTTTGGCAGTCCATGGTATATTCAATATTCTTCGCCAACCCCACAACTCAAAGTCATCAATTCTTTTTGGTCTTCCCTGTTCATTGTCCAGCTCTCGCATGCATATGAGGCAAGTGAAAATACCATGACTTTGGTCAGGCGCACCTTAGTCTTCAAGGTGACATCTTTGCTTTTTAACACTTTAAAGAGGTCTTTTGCAGCAGATTTGCCCAATGCAATGCATCTTTTGATTTCTTTGATGCTTCCGTGGTGTTGATTTTGGATCCAAGTAAAATGAAATCCTTGACAACTTCAATCTTTTCTCCATTTATCACGATGTTGCTTATTGGTGCACTTGTGAGGATTTTTGTTTTCTTTGTGTTGAGGTGTAATCCACACCGAAGGCTTTGATCTCATTAGAAAGTGCTTCAAGTCCTCTTCACTTTTAGAAGGCAAGGTTGTGTCACCTGCATAATGCAGGTTATTAATTAGCCTTGCTCCAATCCTGATGCCCTGTTCTTGTTCATATAGTCCAGCTTCTTGGATTATTTGCTTAGCATACAGATTGAATAGGTATGGTGAAAGGATACGACCCTGAGGCACACATTTCCTGACTTTAAACCATGCAGTATCACCTTATTCTGTTCAAACAACTGCCTCTTGATTTATGTACGAATGGTGGGATTAGGGAATTGTTGGTCTCAGTAGGGCTGAAGGATTACTGCAGCTGGGGCACTAAAGAAAGAAAATAGAGGGAGGTCTGCATGTGGATGTTTGAATTTGAGATTACAGGTGGTTGTAGACTTTGGTAATTACAAGGTACCCTGAGGAGAGTGGCTCAAGTAGGGTAGAGGACCAAATCATTGGAGAGCAGATCAAAGAGCAAAGAGGACAGTGTTGGAAGTATTATTGATATTGAACTGAAATCACCAAGAATATTGTAAGAGGGAGAGATGGTATGTCATAAACTAAAATCTTTGAAACAGGAGGAATTACCAAGAGGTTTGTAGATGTCTGCAACAAGGAGGGACAGGTGATAATAGACTTGATGATACATATTCAAAGCTGGACATTTTTAGGGAAAGGGACAGACGATGGTCTAGAAATAACAATGAGTAGAGTTCTCTTTTACTTTTAGGCCTAGGAGTTGAGGGACATAAAAGAGACAATAACTACTGCTTGAGACTACCATGGTAGAAACAGGGTCCTTAGGGGAGCACCAGGTTTTTATTAGTCATTTTGGAGAAAAGTTAAGGATTGAAGAAACTATGCTAATAATGGACTGTGAATTGCAGAAGACACAGTAGAGGAGTTTCAGGAGCAGGGGAGATGGGGACAGAAGAGAAGATCCATATGCAAGGCACCTGTAAAAAAAACAAAAACCCATTGGTGTCGAGGTAATTCCAACTCATAGTGATCCTATAGGGCAGAGTAGAACTGCCCCGTAGAGTTTCCAAGGAGTTTCTGGTGGATTCAAACTGCTGACCTTTTGGTTAGCAGCCATAGCACTTAACCACTATGCCACTAGGGTTTCCATGCAAGGTGCAGATTATTAATTATGGCATGAAAAAAAAACTTTCTCCCTCTTGTTTTTGACTGTGACTGTTTTCCATTAACCAGGTTTGCCTACAGCAGGTATTGTGTCCCAGTTCTTGCTAGTCTAAAATGGAGCTAGTTCCTGAAACAGAGATGAGAAGCATATAATAAAGGAGCCCTCAGCCAATGTTGCAGGATTAGACATAGCGTCGTCAACTCTCTAGTCAATTGCCCTAAAAGAGAATTCTTTGATTCTCTCCGTCTGTTTTGACTGAGACAAGTGGGAGCCTTTGGAATAAGAAAGCAGAAATAATTTTGAAAAGCCTGAATCAATTGGGTGAACTACTTGGAAATGAGGCACATTCTTCGAGATAGCAGTGCCTAGCCCCTTTGGATTGTGAGAGAAATCATGTCAATGGATACAAGTTCAACACCAAATCCATCCAGACCCTTCTTTAACTAGCCATTGGTTTTTTAAAGAAAATGCATTTTTTATCAGGTGATTTGATGAATGGCTCATCAGAAAACATGTGCACATTCATTCACAGGAAACGTAATTGTTTTCTTGCTGTCGTCACGGCCTCTGGAAACAGTTCTTGGTGGAGCAAATGTCAGTGGCCTCAAGGGGATTCAGCCTCTGTGTGTGTGTGTGTTTACAACTTCCTGTTCTACAGCAGGGTATATGTATACCACTCTCTAATGGAAGTAGGGGTGTCTTAGGCTGGGTACTCTAGAAAAGAAAAACAAGTAAAGCGTAAAAAAAAAATACATATATAGAGAGAGAGAGAGAGGGAGATTTATATCAAGGAAATGGCTTACACAGTTCTAGTGGCTGGAATCTCTCAAGTCCGTGGGTCAGGAAAGAAGCTTCTCTTGATTCACGTAGCTGCAGGGGCCAGCAAACCCAATATCTGTAGGCCAGAGAACAGAGCTGTAGCTCACAGGCTGTGAAGATCGACAAATCCCAAGATCAGTAGGCAAAACCGCAGGTAAGCCAATAGCTCAAGTTTCAAGAACGTTCTGGTCAGATGAACAGGAGTCAGCTGCAGGATCCAGAACAAGCAAAAACCCCAGCAAGCAGAGAAGGAAGAGCTAAGTGGTACAGGGTGGAGAGATTAAGGCTGAGAGAGGTGGTGAGCTGCCACAGGCCCCATCCCCGCCAGCACTGATTCACAGCAGATCTCATCATGGGGGTGATCATGTATCAAATCTTAGCAGGGAAGTGATCACAACATTATATGACTGCCAAAACACTGAGAATCATGGCCCGGCCAAGTTGACACACGATGTTAACCATCACAGTCCACCCTTTGTCAACTTGGCACCTGTACACATCTCCTTAAACCATACATAATTTCTGAAGAAAGACAATTAGGAAGTCATACTTGGGCCTAACATGATATAACAAACACACATACAACTGAAAATGCAATAACCTTGTTTACATCTTATATTTTATAAGTGAAGAAAAAATTTGATACACACATATAAAGCAGAAATACTCATAACAATTACAGCCCTCATTTCTGCAACCAGTCACATAGCCTTAACTGGTATTTAGAACTGCCTTCTTCCACCACCCATTCTGTATTCCCTTTGTCCTCAGCAAGCACCTTGGCCGGTCATGGTTATTTGTCTGGTGGGGTGAGCCAAACCTTCATTCCTGAAGGGTCTGGGTCATTAGTAGTCATGTAGGAATTAGGTTGCTCTAGTTTTCCATTGACTTTAATCGCAGGGCGTGGTAGTACTAAGAGATGTCCTAACGGGTCTCCTGCATTCCAGACATATACTTCTTTACCTTCATTATGTAATATCAATCTGATTTCCTCTTGGTAATCACGATCAATCACACCAGCAGTATGGTAACTCCTTTCTTTGCCTGTTGCTTCAGAGGCATAAGGATCCCAAAGTGGCTAGGTGGCAAACTTAGCTTTCAGTTCAATGGAATCAGTGATGTGTCTCCAGGTGGGAGCATTCCCCACTTAGGAACTAAGACCCCTAGGCCTGCAGAGGATAAGGTCGTGGGGACAGGAAGCAATAATCTTGTGAGTGGGTCACTAGGAGTAATACTGAGTGATGACACACCCATTATCACTCCCTGATTCCTGGACCCATGCATCCTGGCTATGGGAGAAACAGCACCATATATTGGATGCTGGTTTAGAGCATATATAGCCTCCTGGAGAACATTGCCCCAACCCTGCAAGATATTGTCACCTAGCTGGTGCTGTAATTGTGTCTTTAGAAGGCCATTCCATCATTCTAGCATCAAGCCAGCTGCTACAGGTTGATGGGGAACATGTTAAGACCAGTGAATCCCATGAGCATGGGCCCACTGCCACACATCATTTGCTGTGAAATGAGTCCCTTGATCCAAGGCAGTGCTGTGTGGGATATCATGATGGTGGCTAAGGCATTCTGTAAGTCCATGGATGGTGGTTTTGGCAGAAGCACGGCGTGCAGGGAAGGTAAATCCATATCCAGAGTAAGTGTCTATTCCAGCGAGGACAAAACACTGCCCTTTCCATGATGGAAGTGGTCCAACATAATCAACTTGCCACGAGGTTGCTGGCTGATCACCTCGAGGAATGGTGCCATATTGGGTACTCTTTTGGTCTCTGCTCCTGGCAGATTGGGAACTCAGCAGTGGCTGTAACCAAGTTGGCCTTGGTGAGTGGAAGTCCATGTTGCTGGGCCCATGCATAACCTCCATCTCTGCCACCATGACCACTTTGTTCATGAGCCTGTTGAGCAATGATGGGAGTAGCTTAGAAAAGAGGATGATTGGGTTCCACAGAATGTGTCATGCTATCCACTTGATTGTTAAAATCCTCCTCTGCTGACGTTACCCTTTGGTGAGCATTCACGTGAGACACAAATATCTTTACTTCTTTGGCCCATTCAGAGAGGCCTATTCACATACCTCTTCCCCATAAATCCTTGTCTCCAATTTTCCAATCACATTCCTTCCAAGTCCCTGACCATCCAGCCATACCATTGAGCACAGTCCATGAATCAGTATACAGTAGCACACCTGGCCATTTCTCCTTCTAAGCAAAGTGAACAAGCAGTGCACTGCTTGAAGTTTTGCCCGCTGGGAAGATTTCCCTTCACCAATGTCCTTCAGGGAGGTCCCAGAAATGGACTGTAGTGCTGCTGCTGCCCACTTTTGAGTGGTGCCTGCATATGGCACAGAACCATCTGTAAACCAGGTACAAGTTTTCTCTTCTTCAGTCAACTAATCATAAGGAACTCCTCATGAGGCCATAGGTACAGACTGGGAGATGGAAGATAATGTGACAGGAATGGAGACATAGGCATCTGGGCCACTTCATGCAACTTAATTTTGCCTTCAGGTACTGCTTGGGCCCAATCCATTTAATGATGAAATGCTGCTGTGCGTGTCTAACTTTATGGGTCTGTGGGTCAAACGATACCCAGCTCATGATGGGTAGCTCAGATTGCATGATGACTTGGTGTCTCATGGTTAGGAATTCAGTCTCTACTAAGGCTCAGTAACAAGCCAAAAGCTGTTTCTCAAAAGGAGAGTAGTCATCTGCAGAGAATGACAGGGATTTGCTCCAAAATCCTAAGGGTCTACACTGTGATTCACCAATAGGGGCTTGCCAAAGACTCCAAACAGCGTCTCTATCTGCCATGAACACTTCAAACACCATTGGATCAGCCAGATCATATGACCTAAGTGGCAGAGTGGCTTGCACAGCAACCTGAACCCGTTGCAGAACCTTCTCTTGTTCTGGGCCCCACTCAAAAATAGCAGCTTTTTAAGTCACTTGATAAACAGGCTGTAGTAGCACACCTAAAAGAGGAATATGCTGTCTCCAAAATCCAGAGAGGCCTACTATGCATTGTGCTGCGTTTTTAGTTGTGGAAAGAGCCAGATGCAATAACTTTTACTTCACTTTAGAAGGAATATCTGGACAAGCCCTGCACCACTGGACCCCTAGAAATTTCACTGAGTTTGAAGGTGCCTGGATTTTTGTGGGGTTAATTTCCCACCATCCAGCACAAAAGTGTTTTACTAATAAGTCTAGAGTCATTGACATGTCTTCCTTACTAGGTCCAATCAGCATAATGTCATCAGTGTAATAGACTAGTGTGATGTCTTGTTGGAGGGAAAAGCAATAGAGTTTCCTGTGGACTAAATTATTATGATACAGGACTGGGTTAATGTAACTTTGAGGTAGGTAACTTAAGATGTATTGCTGGCCTTGCCACCTAAAGGCAAACTGCTTCTGATGATCCTTCAAAATAGGTATGGAGAAACAAGCATTAGCCAGATCAACAGCTGCATACTAGGTACCAGGAGATGTATTAATTTGTTCAAGTAATGAAACCACATCTGGAACAGCAGCTGCAATTGGGGTCACCACCTGGTTAAGTTTTCGATAATTCACTGTCATTGTCCAAGATCCGTTTGTTTTTTGCACAGGCCAAATAGGTGAGTTGGATGGGGATGTGGTGGGAATCACCACTCCTGCATCCTTCAAGTGCTTGATGGTGGTAGTAATCTTTGCAATTCCTCCGGAATGCAGCATTGGTTTTGGTTTACTATTTTCCTAGGTAGGGACAGTTCTAATGGTTTCCACTTGGCTTTTCCTACCATAATAGTCCTTACTCCATTTGTCAGAGATCCAATGTGGGGGTTCTGCCAGCTGCTGAGTATATTTGTTCCAATTATGCATTCTGTGACTGGAAAAATCACTGCAGGATGGGTTTGAAGCCTCACTGTACCTAGTGTGAGACTGATATAAGCTAAAAAAAAAAAAATTTTTTTTTTTTTTTTTAGCTAAGACTTCACTAATAACTTGGCTGCCATATGCCCCCCACTCTGACTGGTGGGCCACAGTGATGTTTTCAGTATCTGGGAATTAGTGTCAGTTCAGAGCCAGTATCCAGTAATCCCCCCAAAATGTGATTATTTCCTTTTCCCCAATAAACAGTCAGTGTCACAAAAGGTCATAGGTCTTTTTGGGGAAGGCTGGGAGAAAAATTAACAATAGAAGTTTTTGGCAGTGTATTGGAGTCCTTCCTCAAGGGGACCCAGCCTCCCCTTCAATCAAGAGGTTGTGGGTCTGTAAACTCACTCAAGTCTGGGAATTTATTGAGGGGCTGTGACTCTCTATTCTGGTGATTCAAATTACACTGCTGTTCAGTGACCTAGAATTCATCTGCTTGTTACAGATCAAGTAAATATTTAGATTTCCTATCTATTTCACTCCTAGGGACACCATGACTATATAGCTAATGCCATAAGTCCATACGAGTCAGACGATTCTGATCACTGTTTTTACTTTCCTGTCCATTACAGTAACCATGCTCACCTTGTCTTTGTAGATTGGGCACTGCTACTTGGCCCCTACCACCACGCGCTCCAATCAGCCCCATTGTAGTTAGGTGCCTTAATTCAGTTAGGGCAGTTCCCACTCTCAAACCTGACTTACATAAAATAGCAATCACAGCAGTCTTCTAGGATGCTAGGGCTCCCTTTACAAGTTTGTTCCTTACTGTTGTGATAAAAGGTGTGTCCTCTGGGCATTCCATGTGTATGTCTGTGGGTCTAACCTGATAAACCCACTATAGCATGCCAATTTCCCTAAGCCTTTGGATACTTTCTTCTACAGTAAACCAAGGTAGAACTGGTACTTCAACTTGATTTAGTGTAGGACACTGCGTAATCCATACTTCAGCGAGCCAACCAAATAAACTATTAGATTCTTTCCTAACTTCTCGAGCTGAAAGAGTGAATCAAGAATCTGTGCTTAGTGGACTCGTATCAACAAACTGAGACTAATCCATCTTTATATTCCTTGCACCATTATCCCACACCCTTAACAGGCATCCCCACACATGTTCCCCAGGTGTCTGTTTGAACACAAATTAGAAAAGTCAAGTAGTTTTTTCAGAGGGGGTTACACTTTGTACTTCACCTTTTGGGGCT
This sequence comes from Loxodonta africana, assembly GCF_030014295.1. Taxonomy (NCBI): domain Eukaryota; kingdom Metazoa; phylum Chordata; class Mammalia; order Proboscidea; family Elephantidae; genus Loxodonta; species Loxodonta africana. Next base: position 207,842,278 of record NC_087344.1, on the reverse strand, counting down.
TGCTGGGACTTAAGTCTAGTTATATGTCTAGAAGCCAAAACTGGTGGGGAGATATTTTGAGGATATTTAGCATTGTCTTGTAAAGCCTCTGCCGGTGACGTCCCAGGCAATGACTCAGACAAAGGTGCTTCAGATGCAGCTGGGTTGATCTCATTAGATGGGAGTGGAGGGGCTAATGGTTTTGTTGGCAGGAGTGATTCAATGGAATTTAGGGGCTGAGTGTCTCCAGCTTCCTGATTATCTGCCCATTTGTCCCTATCCCAGGTTTTAAGATCCCACTTCTTCCCAATCAATGCCCTTACTTTAACTTCAGACACCCCTTGAGTTCGGCAGTTAAGTTGGCGTTGTAATTCAATCACTCTTACGTTAAGACTGTGGGTTTGTTTTTTGGAAATATCAGCTCTGTTACTACAAGAAATAAGGCTTTCTTTCAAGGCACAAGTGGAAACTTTAAGGTTGTTTATGCTGTGCTTGAGCTTTGACTCTGAAGCCCTCAGCTCATCTCTTTCTTTTACCAGTTTGTCCAGCAAAAGTAGGACCAACCAACCAGCTTTCTGTTACTTGTCATTATGACAAAATTTTAGAAAGGTGTCATACATGGAATCACCCAGAACCTTGTCTTTCACCAATACCTGATCTATTTGTGGTTACATTTTGCATATTTGAATTGCCACCTCATGCCATGGATTAGCAGTGCCCTCTTTAGTACTGGGAGTAGGTTCATCAACATCTTTAGGACTAACTAGACTTGAGAACCAGTTTAGAAAATTCATCCTTACAATTTTGTTTCTCTAGAACCACCTTCGGTGTCAAATGTCTTAGGCTGGGTTCTCTAGAGAAGCAAAATCAGTAAAGTGTAAAAGTACGTATATAAATAGAGAGAGATTTATATCAAGGAAATGTGTCATGCCGTTGTAGAGGGTGAAATGTCCCAAGTCGGTGGGTCAGAAAAGAGGCTTCTCCTGATGCATGTAGGCACAGTGGCTGGTGAACACAAGACTGGCAAGCCAGAGACAGGATTGTAGCTCACAAGCTGTGAAGATTGATGAATCTCAGGATCAGCAGGCAAGTCCACAGGTAAGCTGCTAGCACAAGTCCCAAGAACCCAGAGCTCAGATGAACAAGAAGCAGCTTCAGGATTCAAAACAAGCAAAAGCCTGGCAAGAGAGAAGGAAGTGCTAGGCGATGGAGGGTGGCGAGATTAAGCCTGATGGGAGAGTGAGCTGCCACAGGCTCTACCCCTGCTGGTACCAACTCACAGCAGATCCCATCATGTGGGTGATCACGTATCAAATCTCAACAGGGAAGTGATCACGACCTTATACAACTGCCAAAACACTGAGAATCATGGCCCAGCCAAGTTGACACAATCTTAACTATCACAAGGGATTTCGTACCTCTGGAGTTGGAGCTCTGTCTTTATGAATTTTTATTTCTCAGAACATATTTTCTTCTGCAAGAGGGTGTTTGCTGGTAGTTTTTGCCAATAAAAAAATTAATTGCCTAAAAGCAAGATGGGGTCGAACCTACCTGCTCCCTTTTATGTGAATTGTTTCTTCCTATTCTATCAGCACACGTCTGACAACATTTATCCTGCTGAAATAAAGCTGTGAGTTTGGAGACAAACACAAAACAGAATCTAATTTCCTCAAGCTATTATAGATTTAGGAGCTTTTGCGGGTTATAAAGGGAAGGATGGAGCCTATTTTACCAAGCAGTGACTGGAACATGGGGTGATAAAATCAAGGGTCTACAGTTTTGACCTTTTTTTAGGTTCAGCTATGAGGCCTTGGGATGTATTAATTTCTCACAATGAGTGCTCATTACTCCATTGCCATCGAGTGGATTTGGACTCATAGCAACCCTATAGGGCAGAATAGAACTGCCCCATAAGGTTTCCAAGGAGCGGTTGGTGGATTTGAACTGCTGACCTTTTGGTTAGTAGCCTGAACTCTTAACCACTGCACCACCAGGGCTCACTGGCAGACTTGATAAAGGACTAATTCTTACATATACAAATATTTCTGCATACAAATGAGGTTGGTAGCCAGGAGAGGGTCAGCAAGTGGTCAAGGCTGGAAGAGATTGGAGGTTGATGGGTGCGAGGGGGCTGGAGCTCTACTTGAGCAGGCACTGTGAAAAGTATAAAGAGGTGTCTTCAGGAAGTAGGCCTTTTTGGAGATCCTGGGCTGCCGAGGTACAGGATTCCTTAGCACAATTTTGCTGGAGAATCTGGAAATCATACTTGTACCACTGGCAACCTTGATCCTATTTTAAGTTTTACATGGAAAACAACAGAATTTGTAAAAAAATTCAGCTTTATTGTAATTTCTCCGTCAAAATCCTTCTTAGCCTGTTTTTGCCTCCTCTTTACTTGCTGCTTCCTGAATGTTCGTACATATTTGTGAAAACTCATCTTGTTTCTAGTACTGTGTGATGCTTGATTCCTAGTGAATTTTTACTCTCAATTACATTCTCTGTTTGGTTATTTCTGGGCTCTTCCTAAGAGCAAACTCTTCTACAACTCTTATTTACCAGATGAAGAAATCCTAAAATTGATGATGCATGAATAGTAAGAGAGATGAATATTTTTATCACCTAAATTTTTACCATAGGCATCATTTGTACGTTAGTCAATCTATAGGAAAAAGTCTGTTGATAATATATTTACAATTTCTTTGTAAGTTTGATAAGCATAAATAAAATATCTTACAGTCATTTGTTAGTGTAGTTTACATAATATTTTAGTTTCATTATTTATTGATCTCATAACAATTCTATAAATTAAGAAGAATAAACATTAATATACCCATCTTACAGTTAAAATTAAAGCCTAGGAGAGAGAGTAAGTCATACATCTAGTAGGAACTTGAATCTCAATCTCCTGCCTCTAGGTCATGGCAATTGAAATAATATCTGTGAGGATAAAACCTGATTTTGTTCAGAAACACTTTCAGGACAATACTTTACCAATAATTTCCTACTCCCAGTATTAGATTGGCAAATGTAGGTATTATGTCACCAGGTTCGAGATTTTCCTGTGGGCATGATCCAAGTACGGCCACTGAAGCACATTAGGAAACATCTCTGGGAATTATTGGCTGTGTGAAATTGGCCAAACCACTCAAGCTCTCCGAGCCTCAGTTTCCTTAACTGTGAGATAGGAATGCTAATGCTATCTGTCTGTTAATACTTCAGATGCTTCTGAGTTGGGCTATTGCAATAGCAGACATGAAAACCGTTTGTGGATATAAAGCAGTGCACAGAACAAAGCTGTCGATGTTGTTCATCATTAGCAATTTTCACAAACATTCAGAAAGGAGGGAAGTGGGCTTCCATTGGGCCTTCCTTACGTGTATGCTCAAGGGCGAACTTTTCCAAGATTTAAATTTCTCCTATAAAATGAAAGAGAGAAGCCCTAGTGAAATAGCTAATGTTTGTCTTAGGTTCCTCTCCCTCTGGTTTGCCTGCAGGCCCTCTCCACTATTGTTCCTTTGCCCCCCTTCCTGTCCCTCTGTGATGGTGAAGATTGTGTGTCAACTTGGCTGGGCTATGATTCTCAGTGTTTTGGCAGTTGTATAATGTTGTGATCATTTCCCTGTTGAAATTTGATATGTGATCATCCCCATGATGGAATCTGCTGAGTGGTACCAGTGGGGGCAGAGCTTGTGGCGGCTCACCACCCCCTTAGCCTTCATCTTTCTGCCCTCCTCTGCCTAGTTCCTTCCTGGGACTTTTGCTTGTTCTAGATCCTGCAGCTGGCTCCTGTTCATCTGATCTCTGGTTCTTGGAACTTGACCTATCAGCTTACCAGCTGATCTTGAGATTCTTCAGTCTTCATAGCCTGCTACAGCCCTGCTCTCTGGCCTGCTGATCTTGGGTTTGCCAACCCCTGTGGCTCCATGAATCAGGAGAGTCCTTTTTTCTACCCCCTGGGCTTGGGACATACAACCTCTGAAAATCATGTAAGACATTTCCTTGATACAAATCTCTTTATATATATACATATATATACACATATATATATATATATATATATATATATATACTCTACTGGTTTTGGAAACCCTGGTGGCGTAGCGGTTAAGTGCTACAGCTGCAAACCAAAGGGTCGGCAGTTCGAATCCACCAGGTGTTCCTTGGAAACTCTACGGGGGCAGTTCTACTCTGTCTTAGAGGGTCACTATGAGTCGGAATCGACTCGACAGCACTGGGTTTGGTTTGGTTTTTTTGGTTACTGGTTTTGCTTCTCTAGAGAACCCAGCCCAAGATACCTTCCGGAGCTGTCAGTGTTGGGAGGTAGTTTCTTCTAAGAGATACTTGATAGTGGCTTAAGGTGTTACTCTCCCTTCTCCAAGAGGTTTTTGCTGTTAATATAATACTTGGAAATTCCATAATACCATAATGATTCTATACTAACAGAATTTTAGCATCATTACAAGTTTCTGGGGTGGGGGAAAGTATTTTTATTTTGGACTCTCAAAACATAGCATGACTATGACTGCCTGTTCCTAAGGTTGTCACCAGATTGAGACTATTACACTCTGTATTACCATTACATGTCACGTAGGGGTGCATCATAAATGCCATAGGATATTTATTTTTATTGAGGCACAATTTACACAAAATAAAATGCACCATTTTAAGTGTACAGTTCAATGACAAATATATACAACTATGTAATCACCACCAGAATCAAGATAGAATTTGCATGTGTTCCCTTGCAGTCAATTCCCCAGCCCCACCCTCAGCCCAGACTGCTTTCTGTCATTACAGATTAGTTTTGCTTTCTCTAGAATTTCACGTATTTGGATTCACGTAGAATGTCGTCTTTTGTGTCTGGCTTAGCGATGTCACAGGTTTTTTACATATGCTTTAAGCAAACAAAATGTAGCTCATGTACCTGCTTCCTATACAGACTGTTCATCTGTGAAGCCTACAGTTTGGTATACTGTGCTCTTGGCTAATGATTGTCCATGTGATGGTAGCCTGAGTTGGTAGCACTTCTGCTGTTTGAGGAAGAAAGGTTGTCATGGATTGAATTGTGTCCCCCCAAAGTATCTGCCAACTTGGCTAGGTCATGATTCCCAGTATTGTGTGATTGTCTACCATTTTGTCATCTGATGTCATTACCCTACATGTTGTAAATTCTATCACTATGATGTGATGTGATGGATTAGTGGCAGTTATATTGATGAGATTTACAAGATTAGATGGCATCTTAAGCCAATCTCTTTTGAGATATAAAAGAGAGGAGTGAGCAGAGAGACAAGAGGACCTCATACCACCAAGAAAGCAGCGCCGGGAGCAGAGCGTGTCCTTTTGTTACCAGAATAAGGTTCTTGCCTCTCACTGAAGAATGAGCAGGTAAGGCATGTAGTTTTCCACACGAGCAGAGCTTTATTGAAGAGGCTTGCAAGCAGAGACGAGGAGGGCCTAGAGCAATGCTTACCCTCATCTCACAGAACAAAAGACAGACCCAAGTTTTTAAAAGTTCTTGGGTGGAAAAAGATTCATGTTTATTCATAGGCACAGGCAGGGATATGTTAACTAAGGCGTGTGTGCAGCAGCTTTCTAAGATGGTTCCTGTCCTGGAGGCCTCTGGGATTTGTAGCAGGACTTATTATGGGGTGTCATGCCTGCGCACTCTCCCACTCCCCTGGTTTGATTCCCCAGATGGGGCTGTAGCCCTTCACTGCCCCTGGTGGAAGGTCACACAGAGGTCACAGGTGGATATTCTGCTCATGTCCCTGGACCTGGTTTTCTCCAGCTACTTCTGAAAGGCAACTTTAAAGAAGTTTGCAGGCTATTTTTAGATACCCTGCCCCACTGTTCTGGGGGAATGGCTTTGTTTCTGTGCCCTGGCCTATTTCTTGTTACTTTGTTTGCAGATTTGGGAGCCCCTCTGTTCCTTGTCTTACTAAGTCTCTAGGTTCCACACTCAACCCCCTATTACCTCCATTATAGTATAGTCTATTTCTCTTTTACTTACTTCTCCTCTAACCACGGCAGTCTCTTCGCTATTTCTTAAACAGGCACCCTCTAATCTCAGGGCCTTTGCTCCCTTGTCTTAATTTGGACCTGAAGTTCCTGTGCGGAGATGATCCCAGACCCACAGAAGACTGATGCATTACGAGGACCTTCCTCCAGAGCTAAAAGAGAGAGAAAGCCTTCCCCTGGAGCCAGCACCCTGAATTTGGACTTCTAGCCTACTGGACTGTGAGAGAATAAACTTCTCTTTGTTAAAGCCATCTACTCGTGGCATTTCTGTTATAGCAGCACTAGATGACTAAGAGAGAAATGTTTCCTATTTTAAAATCTTGGTGATCATTAGGTGGTTATCTGCTGCCAATGACGGGTAAACATTTGGGTGGTAGGGGAATTTGTGGACTCTCCTTTTTCTATGTGCAAAATTATTTAAACCTTACATTGTACAACACTTACGTTGCTGATAAGCTGGTGTGCATGTAAACCAATTATGGTTAGATCAAATAGCATTTAATTTTTTTTTAGTTATAAAAGTAGTACATGCTCATTGTTGAAAGTTTGTAAAGTAAAAGGAAAAGGACAATAAAAATTTTCCATGTCTTCTCACAGAGAGTAACATTAAATGTTTTGGTACATTTCTTTTATTTTTTTTTCTAGACAGTTTTTTCACATAGGTAAGATAATACTACATGTAAAATTATAGATCCTGCTTTTTTATTTAATATTTTATTCATGGTATTTCCCTGCTTCATTGAAAAGACCTTATTAACAAAATTGTAAATAGCTTACCTAATAGATATATAGATAATATAGATAGCGTTACCTAATTCAACAAATGACATTTAAACAGCACTAGGGGAGCTTCTCTTTGAAAGAAATCCAATATGATTTCTGTTCTCCCTCAATATATATAGATTATGCTTAAAGCCAAACACAGCTTGATAGAAGGAAGCCCAAACTGGCTGCAAAGTCAGGTATCAGAGACGTAGAGAGTCCCTCTAACCCTTCTTTCTTATCGCCTTAGGCTTTCCTACCTGTATTTTCTGCCCTGTGTTTGTCTTGATTTAACCATGCTTTGATGGAACTACTGGTGAGCTTCCATCTGTCAGATCTCAAATTAACCGTAGTGCTAGGGATAGAAGATGTGAGTGGCTCTTCCAGAGTTATTCTGCTTCCTGTTGACAGCTGATGAAGAACATGGACAATAAAATTGGTAGGATTTACCTTCTAACCACCCATCTAGGCTGATGGAGAAAAGCCCTGAGAGTCCTATGTGTCAACCAGCCTGTGTGTCTATATTGCTTGTTCACTGAGTTTAATAAAACTCAAAACATGCCACAGACAAGCTGGTTTGAAGTAAGATCTAAAATCTCCTCAAGTGAAAGCTTCTGGAGAAAGAACTGAAGAAGGGAAAGAGGCCCTAAATTATATACAGAGTAACAATATTATTTGTCTGGTGATACTTATAATGGCCAACAAGACAGATGCTTCAAATACTTCAAGTTGCAGTTCATTTCTGCTACATAAATATTTACTGAACGCTGAGCTAGGCACTGGGGGAAGTATATGAGACGTGACTCTGCTGTAATGTGACTGAGTTTTAAAAACATCAGTTCCTGAGTTCATATATTCAAATATGTGCTTTTCCTTGAGAAGCTAAATATTTATTCCAGGGATATTGTCACTACTCACAATTTTTGTAACACCTCTCTTAGGGCTTGCTTTCAGCCTATGTTGCTGTTGTTGTTAGGTGCCCTCGCGTCACTTCGACTGAGAGCGACCTTATGTAAAATAGAAGGAAACACTGCCTCACAGTCGTCATGCTTGAGCCCATTGTTGCAGCCACTGTGTCAATCCATTTTGAGACGGCCAGAATTGTTACTCCTTGGTTCATCTCATGCTCCTTTACCTGCAGCATTGTGTTGCAATCATGTGTTTATGTCTGTCCCCAGAAGACTACGGTCTCCTTAGATGCTAAGCACTGTGCTAGGCATTGAGAATCATAAGGGTAGATCGTGCCCTCATGAAGGTTATCATTACTTGTATTAGTCTTCGACTGTTGCTGCAACAAAATACCACAAAACAACATAATTTTATTATCTTACAGCTCTGTAGGTTAAAAGTCTGACATAGTCCTCACTGGCCTTAAATCAGGGAGGCTGGATTCTTTTCAGGAGTCTCTAGGGGGGAATCTGTTTCCTTGCCTTTTGCAGCTGGAGTCCTGGTGGCACAGCTGTTAAGAACTTGGCTGCTAACCAAAAGGTTTGGCAGTTCGAATCCACCAGCTGCTCTTTGGAAACCTTATGGGGCAGTTCTGCTCTGTCCTATAGGGTTGCTATGCATTAGAATCGACTCGATGGCAATGGGTTTTAGAGGCTGCCTGCATTCCTTGGTGTGTGGCCCTCTTTCTCCTTCTTCAAAGCCAGCAAAATTGCATCTCTCTAACCATTCTTCGGTAGTTACATCCCCCTGACATAGCACGAAAGGCTGTCTGTTTTTAGGGATCCATGTGATTAGGCTGGATAATCAAATAATCCATGATAATCTCCCCAACCTAAGGCCTGTAAACTTAATCACCTCTACAGACTTGGCTCTGCCATGTGAGGTAACATGTTCACAGGTTCTGGGGATTGCAATGTGAACATCTTTGGGGGATCATTACTCTGCCTACCACCTCAATGGAAGAGAGACATGTAAACTGGTAACTTAACGCAATGTGCCCGGTGCTGTAATGCAGGGAATTTACGTACAGAAAGTGAAGAAAAGGGTGACTGGTCAATGAATGATGGTTGTAACTGATGCATTGAGAGCAGGAATAGAGGGAGGAGACAGGTTCCAGAGGTAGAATCGCCATGGTTTGTGTCTCAGTTACCTAGTGCTGCTATACCAGAAATACCACAAGTGGGTGGCTTTAACAAACAGAAATTTATTTTCCCACAGTTTAGGAGGCTAGAAATGTGAATTCAGGGTGCTGGCTGTAGAGGAAAGCTTTCTCTCTGTCAGCTCTGGAGGAAGGTCCTTGTCTCTTTAAGCTTCTGCTCCTGTTTGATCTTCATGTGGCTTGGCATCTCTCTTCCCCCATCTCTGCTTCCATGTTTAATCTCTTTTACATCTCAGAATAGATCTACTCAAGACAAATCCTACACTAATCCTGTCTTATTAACATAACAAAGGCAACCCATTGCCAAATGGGATTATAACCGCAGGCATAGAGGCACAGATTTACAACACATATTTTGGGGGGATATAATTCAATCCATAACAGTTTGGAACTGACAGGATGAAGAGGATAGGGAGAGAGGGGGAGTTAGAATGTCTTCCATATTCTGGATTGGGGCTGGGCGAGCCTCTCACTGAGATGGGGAGCATGCCGGAGGATATATTAAGTAGGATTCTTTTGGTTGCAAGTTAAAGGAATCCAAATTGAATTAAGTAAAGAGAAGAATTTATTATAAACTTATGGGGGGAGGGGAAGGTGGATCATGAAACTCAAAACGGGATTGTAATTGAGTATCAGAAAGGAACTAGAACCAGGACACAAGTACTATGGGGGCTTCTCTCTGTTTTCCTTATGTTTCTCTCATTGTCTTATTTTTTTGTTCTCTGAAGACCAGAATCTTCTGCACCTCCCTCCCATTGGTGAAAAAGTCACTAAAAATAGTTTCCAAATTTATTCAGAAAAAGCCCAATCTCTCTCTCAATTCCATAGTCAGGGAAAAGGGCTCTAATTGGCTCACCTGAGGCCTGGTGCCCACCCTGGTGCACATGGTTGTGGTCAGAGGTACAGTCAGTTATATTCTGCCTTCGTGGCTGCTACCATGTGGTGGGCCAAGGAGGGACTCTTAGAAAAACATGCTCCACTTCACTGGAGAAGATGATATGCTCAGTTTTGTTTGGTTTTCTCTATTTTTTAAAAAATTGCTGTGTAATTCACATACAGCAAAACGCACAAATATATGCTTGGTTTGATGAGTTTGGACAAATATGTACCCACATCCTAATCAAGATATAGAATATTTTGCATTGCTCCAGAAAATTCCCTCAGGTCGCTTGCAGTCAGTCCCAGTCCCTCAAAGGCAAACACTGTTCTGATTTCTATTGCCACAGATTAGTTTTAGAAACCCTGGTGGCATGGTGGCTAAGTGCCATGGCTGCTAAGCAAAGAGTTGGCAGTTCAAATCCACCAGGTGTTCCTTGGAAACTCTCTGAGGCAGTTCTACTCAGTCCTGTAGGGTTGCTATGAGTCGGAATCATACAGTATGTACTCTTTATTCATTTGCCTGTTGATGGGCATTTGAGTTGTTCTTGTTTTTTTTTTTTTTTCCCAAGTAATGAGGTCCAGGATACGGTTGAGTACAGTCTGGAGTGCAGGAGAGACTTTTGCCAGCAGTTTAGAGTTCTGTAGTTTCTAGCCTTTATGTAGAATTAAAATCATGGGGAAGTCCTCAGGCAAAGAAGGAAGGATGAGACAAGAAAATGTCCATGAATGAAATCTTGAGTATGAATGTTCGAGGAACAGATGACTTTCTAAGGAAAGGAGAGGCTGAGAGAAGCAAGGCCTTTGTGTCTCCATCGCCAGGCACTGAACCCAACACACAGAGGCTTCTCGACTTGCTAAATTTAACAGAATGGGTGCAGAGTACATGGTTATGGAGAGACTACAGAAGAAGACAGGTTGGGAGGAGAAATGGCATGAGAAGACTCGAAGGACACAATGAGCGTGGTAGATGGAATAGGGGAAGGGAGAATGAAGCCCCAGGGACCACCTTTGCTGAGTGGACCTAGGGAGAAGTCACTGAAGTTGAACGGTTAGGGTCAGACTACGCAGGGCCTGAAATAAACGTCAAATTGAGGAATTCGGACTTCGTCAGGCCGGCCACCTTTAGAGGAGCCGTCGCAGGTTCTGGAGCGGGGCGTGACACTGCCAGATTTCCTTTTGGAGAAGGCACCCTCGCGGCGTTGCACCGGCGGTGGCGGTGGAAGCGCTAATGCCCTTGGTGCCAGCGTTGTGTAGTCATCCGTGTAGTGCCTGCCATGTGGCTTTGGCTTTGGTAGCTGCTGCAAGGGCGCAGGGCTGCCGCCTGATGATGAGCTCGTGCCATCCCCCGGCCGAGCGCTTCACCTCGTCTCTGAGCCTTGGCAGCACAAGGCCGAGGCCGTGGCATCTGGCCGCAGCTGGGAGGCATGCGCGCACCGGCGGCCGGGGTCTGGCTCGGAGCCCTGGGGGGAGCAGCCGCGGGCGGGGCGCGGGCGGGGCCGTCGCCGAGTCAGGCCCCGCCCCGTCCGCCCGCGCAGGCGCGTTGCGAGTCGTTAGCTGTCAGGCGCCGAGCGGCGAGCGGGCGGCGGGATCCGACGTCTGCGCCAGGACCCGGCGGACTGAGCCCAGCTCGGCGGCGGCGAGCGCACAGCGGCCCGGGCTGCGGCCAGTGCCGAGGCGAACAGCGTCCGGCGGGCGGGCGGCCGGCCGCGCAGGCAGGATGGGGAACCGGGAGATGGAGGAGCTTATCCCGCTGGTGAACCGTCTGCAGGACGCCTTCTCGGCTCTGGGGCAGAGCTGCTTGCTGGAGCTGCCGCAGATCGCCGTGGTGGGCGGCCAGAGCGCCGGCAAGAGCTCGGTGCTCGAGAACTTCGTGGGCAGGTGAGCGCGCCGCCGGCTGGGGACGTGGACCGGCTGCGGGGTGCGGCGGGCGGGCGCGGTCCTCCCGACTCCGGCATCCTCCGTCCCCACCCCCGCCCGGTGGCCCTCCCGCCTGTCTTCCATCCTGCGACACAAAGCCATTTCCTCCCGGCCTCCAGTCGGCGGGTCGGGGCGGGGGTCCGCGGCCGGGGCGCCTCGCCCGCCGGGTGCGCGCCTGCCCCGGGCAGCTGGCTGCGCAGCGCGCCCCGGCGCCTCCCGGGCTCCCCGGCGTGTTCCCGGCTCCACATCCCGGTCCTTTTACTGCCGCCCTCCCCGAGGCTCTCGGCGGAGCACCCCCCGCCGCCCCGCGGAGACGCTTTCCCTCGCGCCCCGGTTCTCGGCTCTTCTCAGCTGTCTGCTGTTGGAGACCGTCGTCGCCTGCCCCCAGCAGGGGAGGCGGGGTGCGAGGAGAAAGAAAGCGTTTGTTGTGGTGAAGCTTTATCCAGCCACGCTTCCCCACCGTTCTCCTCCTGGGAGTCGAGGAATAAAAGGTGGTGTGTTCCCTGCGCACCTATCCACAGCTTCAGGCAGATACCGGGGACGCCGAGGCTTACTCCGCCGCCGGCCACCGTGCGCTTGTGTAGTCCAGGTGCCCTGTCATTCCTGCATCCTCTCGGAATGGACCCGCATCCTTCTCGTACTCTCTCTGCCCTCCCTCCCCCGCGCCAGCATCGTCATCCATTCCCTCAGCTCTTGTTTGCCCTGCGAGTCTTCAAGATAACATTCTGAATCTAAATTAGAGTTATGGTTTTCTTCGTGCCTCTTAATAGGAAAAAAAGCTAAAGAATTAATTTTTGAATTAGGAACCAGCATTTCCTCCACTGAGCAATTCACAAGGGATTAATAAGTGACCTTAACGGCCTGACTTAAGGTGTGCAGACGTTTGCTAAGAAAAGCTCATTCGAAGGCATGTTATGAAAGCTGAAATCTGTCTCCAGGTAGTGAACCAGGTGGAAATACACAGCAGCAGAGAGAAAGGAGAGAGGAGAAGGAGAGCGAGCAGGAGCGAGCAAGTGAGCTGGAGAGGGGACAGTCCAGAGATTGTACTTTTTTGATTTTGCTGGTTAGTGGCTTGCGGCTTAGAAGATTCTTGTCCATGTTCCTGTTTTATTGTTTGCGTTTGGTGGTGGGTAAAATTTAAGGAGAGCTGGCTGTTCTCACATCTCCTTTGGGAACGCTGTATTCGTAAAGTGCGTATTCATTTCTCCCAGATGATGCTCCTTTTGGAGCAGACTCCTTTTTTTCCCCCTTTGTGAACTAAAAAGCCAAGGAACCTGATAAACGTGTCAAATTTGCTGACTGCGTACTGGCTGATATCCTTGAGTAAGTCACTTAACACTTTGCCTTAGTTTTGTCATTGATTTCGAGTAATGAGAAAAGTGATGGTAAAGCATTTTGCCTGTGTCATCTTGGGCTGTTGGTGAAGTGACTGATGAACATGTCATTTCAAGCTTGTACGCGCGGCAGCTACGTACTCCAGGTTCAGGGCTTTACTTTCTTTGATTTTCTTCAGATGAAATTCACCGGATTTAAAGTGGCATCCATAGGGGAGGGAGGTTTGATGACCATATATTTTTGGGTTTCCACACTTGAGAGCATTCCATCAGGATGCCTTAATAGTCATTTAATTACGTTTGTGTTTTAAAACAAATAATGATTAAGAATGTAAGTTCTTAAAGTGCAATTATCCTATTTTTATGCATTTTTTATATGCGTATTTGGATGAGCCTATATTATCAGTGCAGTTTGTGGCAAGAATTTTTGAACCTAATGTCAATTTTGTATACGTATCTCAGTTCTACTCTCCAGGTTTTCAAATCCTAACACACTTCTTAATGCCGTAATTTACTCATATATATACATATATGAGTAAAATATCTTAGCTTGAATATTTTTCATGAAAGAATGGAAAATAGGTATAGTATAAATACACAAATCACAGCATTTACCAGAATGCATTAGTAATTTATAATACTTTTGAAAGTTTTACCAATTGTTTATTACTGTTAGAATGTCAAATCGAACGATGGACATAGAGGAAAAAATCATTTAATGACAATATACGACCTTTAGTATTACCTGGCTAGCAGACCTTATATATTAGGAGGAAATTTAATTCGAAAGGTCATTTGACTTTAATAAAGGTTTCAGTCATTAAATTATTGAGGAATCTAATTTCTAATTATAAACCAGCCTTAGGGAAAAAGGGGTTTTCTATTTTGATAAGAGATTTGGCCTAGGAGGAAAAAAGTATGCTTATTCCCTTATAACGTTTTAGCTTTTTATTATTCAGATATTTTGCAGTAGAGATAAGGCCCTTTCCTTTAAGGATGCCAACGTCCTCTTTTCTGTGTAGTTGTTTTCATTTTAAGCCTCCGACCTAAAGTGCAGTTATCGAATGTAGTCATAAGACAAGAGGTCATTGCTTGTGTAAATGAATGGTGTTTGCTTGTGATTTGAGCTTGTTCTTCAGAAAATAATGATGCATTTTCTCCTTAATACTTAACAATTCACACTTTTGGAACTAACCATATCTTCTCTCAGATAGCTTGCATTTTATTTATTTTTGACACCACTGAGTGAATTTGGATGTGAATATGTTTACTTCATTTAACTGCAGCTGTAAAAACCGATTTTGGGGTGACAAGTTTGAGATTGTTATGAATAAAATGAGTCATGAATGAACCACTTGTTTTTGGTGTTCTTGCTGAAGTGATGAATTTGCATGTTAATGTGATATAGTGTGACTAACCAGATTGTTCTTTCGGTTGTTCAGGATGAGATATATGCTGGTAGTGAGAGGCAGGGTAAGGTCTACTGAAACAGAAGCTGAGACTCAGGGTCTGAATACAGGGGTTCAGTAGTTAGCTTGTGGTCTCCCCATTGGTCTGGTTTATGTATAGAATGATTGAATTTATTCAACTACTTTCATGTCTATTTTTTTAACAGTAAAATGAGGATGATGACAATAAAGCTTAACATTTATTGAGTGATTGCTCTGTGGCAGGTGCTATGCTATACATGTGTTTCCATGGATAATCTCATGTAATTCTCATAAAAAACCTAAAAAAGAAGGTATTCTTTTTGAGTTTTATTTTACAGAAGAGGAAACAGATCTAGAGTGTTGGAGTAAATTTCTCGAGGCTAATTTAATTTTACATAAAACAATGGAGCTAGGATTCTACTCCAGGTATTTGTGTTCCATGTTGTTAGGTGGCACTGAGTTGGTTCTGACTCATAGTGACCCCGTGCGACAGAGCAGAACTGCCTTCTAGGGTTTTTTACCCGGAAACTCGAGTGGTGTAGAGGTTAAGTGCTACCGCTGCTAACCAAACGGTCGGCAGTTTGAATCCACCAGGTGCTCCTTGGAAACTCTATGGGGCAGTTCTACTCTGTCCCATAGGGTCGCAATGAGTCGGAATTGACTCAATGGCACTGGGTTTTTGGTTAATCTCTACGGACTCACTATGAGTAGCAGTCAACCCAATGGCAGTGAGTTTTGTTTGGTTTGGATTTAATCTTTATGGGATCAGATCCTGGAGCTGCTAGGTGGGTTCCAACCACCAACCTTTGGGACAGCAGCCAAGTGCGCTATCTGTTGCTCCACCAGGGCTGCTTCGCGCACCATTGCCCATGCTAAATCACTGTACCATATTGAAGTTTATGGATTTCTGGGATTAATGCTTTTAACTTCTTTTTCTGATCGCACTTAAAATACCACCTATGTAAATATGCTATATGAACAATTACATGTATTGTATTTATGTATAAATCTGCAGAGGATTTGAGGTTACTCCTTAGACAGAAGCAACTTTAGCTACAAGGTAAGTATTTGCCCTTACTCTAGTAGGTCTTCTTGAAGGGAGCTTTAAATGTAATTGTGTTGTTTATTTCAGTTCTGAGTATGTGTTCAGAGTGCATATAACTTTCTTATAGAGGTGTTAAGTGAAAGCTATACTAGTTGCTAATGTGCAAATGTTTTTTAATGATATACTTGTTAGAAACATTAGCTCTTCGATGGAGGATTCCGTGTTATTTTATTCTAGTCTGAGTGACAAATAGAGTTTCAACTCTGCACAAATAAAATAGATTTTGCAGTTAATGGGGATCAAATAAGAGATTTAAAAACAAGTGACTGTGTTGGGGGAAGTTCATTTCACTGTGGCAGTGTTCCAACAAAGTGTATACACTTAGCCGTGAGGTTTCCAAAGCTGTGTATGTTGGTTATCAAATTAAGGTCTATTTGGGGGGAGAACCTTAAAAATGAGCCATTTGATGCGTTTGTTGAATAAACATGACCAGATAATTAAAAACAAATCTAAAATCATTTATATGGCTTAGATAGACACTGGAAACCCTGGTGGTGTAGTGGTTAAGTGCAACGGCTGTTAACCAAGAGGTTGGCAGTTCAAATCCACCAGGCGGTCCTTCGAAACCCCATGGGGCAGTTCTACTCTGTCCTATAGGGTCGCTATGAGTTGGAATTGACTCGACGCCAGTGGGTTTTTTAGACAAACACTAATCTATTCTTAAGTCCTTTTACTTACTTCAAGAGAGCATTTAAAAACTGAGGAGGTAGGAGTCCTCTAGTTGAAAATGAGATTAGATGCAGAAGCATTCATATTAGTAAAACTTCTTAATTCAGAAATAGGTTTGTTTTAGGGATAGGACTTTGTTAACACATCAAAGCATCTGAATTAGTGAGTATTTTTCAAGAAGTGGCTTCCAGGTACCATAGTTATCAGATAAATAGGTGCTGACAATTAAAATGTGATAAATTATTGAAAACCATGGTTCATGGTTTCCAAGGATCTATCTACATGAAATACAAAAACATGAAATTTTCTTCATCCAACAATGAATTGGTGGAACCTGGAATCCCAAAGACATTTTTTTTTTTTTTTGGCTTTAACAAGCAGAAATTTATTCTCTCACAATTCAGGAGGCTAGAAGTCCAGATTCAGGGTGCCAGCTCCAGGGAAGCCCTTCTCTCTCTGTTGATTCTGGGGAAAGGTCCTCGTCAACAATCTTTCCCCGGTCTAGGAGCTTCTCAGTTGAAGGGACCCTGGGTCCAAAGGACAAGCTCTGCTTCTGGCACTTCTTTCTTGTTGGCATGTGTTCCCTCTTCTCTCTGCTTGCTTCTGTCTTTTATATCTCAAAAGAGATGGACTCAAGATATAACCTAATCCTATAGATTGTGTCCTGCTTCATTAACATAACTGCCTCTAATCCTGCCTCATTAACATCATAAACCCCCATTGCCATCAGTCAATTCTGACTCATATTGACCCTATAGGATGGAGTAGAACTGCCTCATAGAGTTTCCAAGGAGCACCTGGTGGATTTGAACTGGCAACCTTTTGGTTAGCAGCCATAGCTGTTAACTACTACACCACCAGGTTTTCTCATTAACATCATAGAGATAAGGATTTACAACGCATAGGATAATCATATCAGATCACAAAATGGAGGACAACTACACAATACTGGGGACCATGGCCTAGCTGAGTTGACACACATTTTTGGAGGACACATTCAATCCGTAACTCTGGCAGTTGAGTTGATGCCAACTCATGGCTACCCTATGTGTAGCACCGGGACAATCCAGATCTGCTCATCTGCCATCGCATCCCCTGCATCGGTGCACACCCAGTGGCTCGTGGGCAGAGGTGCTCAAGTCTCTGCTGATCCAGCCACGTTTTTGCCCCCTCCTTCCTTGTCATCATAGGCTGCAGTAGGAAATGTCCTTTCTGGCTATGGCTTTGGATGGAACAGTGATAAAACTAATAAATAATCAGGATGACAGCAATTATGTCTCAAGTATTCTTTTTTTGAAATTGTAATGTAGATGAAGGTTTCAGAACAAACTAGCTTCTCACTAAACAGTATACATACTGTTTTATGACATTGGTTAACAACCCCACGTCATGTCAACACTCTCCCTTCTTGACCTTGAGTTCCCTATTACCAGCTTTCCTGTCCCCTCTTGCCTTCTAGTCCTTGCCTCTGGGCTGGTGTGTCCCTTTAGTCTTGTTTTGTTTTATGGGCCTGTCTAATCTTTGGCTGAAGGGTGAACCTCAGGAATGACCTCATTACTGAGCTAAAAGGGTATCTGGGGGCTGTACTCTCGGGGTTTCTCCAGTCTCTGTCAGGCTAGTAAGTCTGGTCCCCAAAGGCATTCTTGCTGAATTAACATTACATAATATACTTTTAGGTTATCACAAATTCTAGTTGGTAGAATTTAATTATTGCAATCAATTAAATGTTTTAAATCAATAATGTCCCAGAAGCAATATAACTAAGTGAGCTGGACTGAATGATTAACAGACATCAAAAAATGCACTTGATTCAACTTCTTTAAGAATGAAGTTGAGCAGACAGCCATTCAGAGCCTTGGAGAAATGGACACTTAACAGGTAGCTATGCTAGAGGGCAGGCTGTTGGGTTCTCTATAAATGGAACAAACATTTAGTACATTAGGTGTTTTTGTTACATAGTTCCTTTTTGGTAGGCCCCATGAGTGGAGCTAAATTATGAAGCTTTGTTTATTATTATTATTTATTTAATTTTTAAGAGATAGCTGTGAGCAGCTAGAAAGAAATTGGTGTTTTTTCCTTTCCCACCATACCCAAGTTAAGAGAGCCTCAAGCTACTGTATTGCATAGAATAATCCAACTTAACTTCCTGTCTGACCAAAGCTTTTCCTATCTTTAAGCCTGTTTTGCGATTTCTCACACTCTTAGCATTAATTAGAAAACTCTATGAGTTGGAATTGACTCGACGGCAACGGGCTAATGGATTATACTAAACACTTTTCTATGAAGCGGAGGGAAGAATGGAACCAATATTTGTTTAATCCTTATTGGGACCTGTTATATAGTTCCATGCCTTCTATACCTTACCTATTTTCACATCACCATGTCAAAAGAGGAAGAACTGAAAGTTAGAGAGACAAGTCATTTGCCTGGGGCCACACACTAGTAAGTGGTCGAGCTGGAATTTAGCCTTGGATATGACATAGGTAATCTTGAGAAATGGGGCAGGCGAAGTCAGTAAGCATGCATTTACTGAGTTCTGACTAAGTGTACTGAATAAGAACAGAGACATAAATATACAAAAACCGATGCATGTATAAAAAGAGAAAAACACAGGGTAAGGTATGAGACCACGTGGTCAAAATCAGTATGGAAAATGAAGGCAGTTGGGTATAATGCAAGCTAGTTGGATAGAAAAAACTCATAGTGTCAATTTATATTTTTAAAAAAACCAAAATAAAGTGCACCAAACAACCCTGAAAAACTGTAATTCTGAAATTGAGCTGGGATCTAAGTGAAAAGTAGATAATACGTGAGTTTCCCGTGTCATTTGGCCGCCAGTATCATTTTAGCTCAAGGCTGCCTGTACTAAAGTATCAATGTCAAAGCAGGGAGGTGGCGAACTGTGTCTCAGTGTGAGACTTAACAACAAGGCATTGAATTTAGTCTGTTACTTTATCACAAAGAGATAGTATACATTGGAGAGGACCTGAGAGAAAAGTAGCAGGAAAGAAAAAGAGGTTGGAGAGATTAAAAGTGTAACTGAATGCAAAAACACAAAACAAACCAAAAAAACCCCACAAAACCCATTGCCTTCGAGGTGATTCCAACTCATACTGACCCTATAGGAAAGAGTAGAGCTGCCCCACAGTTTCCAAGGCACAGCCGGTGGATTTGAGCTGCCAGCCTTTTGGTTAGCAGCTGAATGCTTAACCACGGCGTCACCAGGGCTCCAAGAGGCTGCAGTGAAGACTATTTGACAGTGGGATGGATCCAGCCAACTGCTTTAAAGGACCTTCAAGGCACTAATACTTATGGAAGGTGGAATTCTATTTTCTTTTTGTAAGAATAAGGTATTTAAGTGAAAGTAGTGGAATGAATTGAAGACAGAAATGTCAGGGAAATGCTTTGCGGGCAAACCTGAGAATGGACTGTGTTGTTCAGAGCGTGGGAAGTGAGAGGGTTGGGAAGGGTGGATACTAAACGGTGTGCATATTCTTGAATGAAAAAGTGTTCCAACAAATTAGAGGGTTTATTAATACCACACTGATGATTTTTCCCCCAGTCACAGGTAGCTTAGCTTTCCTTCCTTATGATTCGCAAGGACTGGCATTTCACTGGGTTGCTGTAAGAAACTTTCTCCTGGCTTGATCTTTGCTACCTTCCTGGAGGCCCCCAAGGTCAAAACCAGAGCCAGCGTTGGGTTTGGAACTTGGTGTTCAGAAGTAGGAGTCCTGCATCAGTTCATTGTCTTCTCTTCCTCCTCTTATTGTTTTAGGGTGCCTCCCTCTCATCCTCACCCTACCTCCTCCTCTTCCCGTCACCTTCCGTGGGTCCCTCTTTTTCTCCTCCTTGATAGCAGACCAGAAGTGACATTAAAACATTGGTTTTCCACAAGGAATAGTGGAAGGAGTCAGGAAGCAGAATTTTGCTCAGGCTAAGACAAGGTAACTTGGCCAAGATAGTTTACTCTTGAGTAAATTATAACTTTTGCTGACCAGAAGGGCCAGGAAGAGACACATGAGATATTTTCATATTTTCATATTCAAACATTTATTCACTTCATGGACATTAGCTAGAAAGTTGTGCCTGGGATGGTTACTGAAAGGCCAAGTTTATGAAAAGTTATAAAGTTATAAAGGGAAAGGTCGCTATTTAAAGAAATTGGCGAGCGTTTTGGTAAAATAAAAGATATATTTGTGTAGCAGATATTCATCCTTCAGTTTACCTACTTCATAGTCTTGCTTTTTCTGGGTTTAGGTTCTTAGAATGATTCCCATAGATTTACCAGAAATTATTTTAACAGTGAACTTCAACAGGCACTAATATCATGTTAAATCCTCGATGTTAACTGGTAAGACAGACATGGTAGCTATTGGTGATACATTGGATCCCTAAATTATCTGAACAGTGCAACATTGCCTCAGATCTTGTTTTTCTCTAGCATCCCTAATGGGAGCTATTTCCAGGGGTTTAAAGTGTGCTTCACTGCTTCTTCGTGACAGTGACTTATTTTAATTTCTCATGCTTCAGGGTTATGACACCCCTGTGAGTAGCACATATATACATATTAGATATGGACAGGGCCTCCAAAGGACCTCACTGTCCTTTAGTGGCCTGGAATTGAAAGGACTAATCCATATAAGTAATTAATGGATGACTAATCTTGTTTATGATATTTGTTTTCTTAGATCCACAAAGAGCCAATATTTGAAAAGGGGTCTTGCCAATGGAGTGCAGACTTTTTGGGCTGATGGAGATGTGTTTGAGTCCCACCTCTGATTCTTGCTCGAAGCTTGGCCCCTGTGCAAGGAATTTAACCTCAATGAGACTTAGTTTCCTCATCTGCAAAATAGGGATAATAATACAGGCCTTATTTTATTTTTTATGTGTGTGTGAGTTCTAAGTAAGATGATATACGTAAAGTGTCTGGCATGTAATAAGCATTCAATAATTGATAACTGTTAGTTTAAGGAGTCCCTGGGTAGTGCAAATGATTTGCTGCTAACCAAAAGGCTGGAGGTTTGTGTCCACCCAGAGACACCTTGGAAGAAAGGCCTGGCAATCTACTTCCAAAAAGTCGGTCTTTGAAAACCCTACAGAGCACAGTTCTGCTCTGACACACATGAGGTCGACATGAGTCAGAACTAACTCAATGGCAGCAGGTACTAATATTAGTTTAAGTCTTTTATTTAGACTGGACATTTTCTGAATATTTTAAAAACAAAAGTCAGTTTAAGAGGGAAAATAGATGATAATGTGTATTTATAATTTTTTTCTTGTGAATGTTGGAAAATTGTGCTGCATCAAAACGCTAACTTATAGATCAGGCTAAGGTAGTTTAGAGAATATTTGGGCCTTCTTTAAAGAAACCACGGTCCACGTTTAGCATTGCCACAGTGTATTTGTTTTTTCTTTAATTGGATGCACAGAACATAAACCCAGTGTATACACCCTTCCCTCTCAAGGTTTCAGAGCACTTTTCCACTTAGTCTTTTACTAATCCTTATAATATTCCCGGGCTGATAGTAGAAGTATTTTATTGACTTCAATTTAGAAATGAGGAAAGATTAAGCTGGAAAAAGTTAAGTGACGTGCTAGGGTTACATGGTGAATACTCCAGGTAATGAAGATAATAGAATGAATATAATAGAGATCATAGAATTAAAATGGATTTTGGTGAAATTTATTTCAGACCTTTTCATAGAGCCTTAATTTTAAGGATGGTATTTGATTCTGTGATATGAAGTAAACCATTCTTAGCGTATCTTTCTCTTCTGGAAATGTTGGATGAAATTGTAGGCAGAGATGGGGTGGAGTCGGAAAACAATTGGGGAAATTTAACTGGAGAAACAGACTGCTTTGCAAGAGCACGGACTAAGCTGAAGGAACAGAGAAGATCCACAGCCAGGGACCAGGATTTAAGAGAAAAAACAGTGGTATCTGGTGTTATTAGACCTTGAAAGAAATACGAACGTTTTTGTAGTAGATGCTGTGGTAGTAATACATGACGACTGTTTTCGGTGGAAAGATTCATATTCCGACTTGACTGGCATTTTCTCAACTTGATAACCACAAAGTTTAGCTCTGAACTAGTTAACTGCTTCCATTTGGAATTTTATTATCTTTATATTACTAGGTATGGTTCAGAACCTTGTATAAGAATAGCTTTGGGCGTCTTATCTAGAGGAGGTTTAAAACTGTGTGTGTGTGTGTTTTATATTTTTTGGTTAAAAACAACTGAGATCCATTCTTTTCATATATTTAAATGAAGGGAAAAGGCCCACAATCTATTTTCATGGATCCTAGTATTCATGGTTTTCTGAGTCCGGCTTCCTAGACAACAACTATTGCATGCTGAGAATTTTGCATTCTCACTAGAAATACTGATATAACTAGCTGAATACTGACTGTAGTCTTGGTGGATTCAATTTAGGAAACAGAACATAGTCTGTTTACTTAACCCTAAAAAATGTATATATCATGTTGTCTCAGTCTGGGTTGTCTAGAGAAGCAAACCCGGTAAAGCATATAACCCAGACCCAGTGCCGTCGAGTTGATTCTGACTCATAGCGACCCTATAGAACTGCCCCATAGAGTTTCCAAGGAGCGCCTGGTGGATTCGAACTGCTGACCCTTTGGTTAGCAGCCATAGTGCTTAACCACTACACAACCAGGGTTTTCACGTAAAGCGTATACATATATGTATATATAGAGAGACAGATTTATATCAAGGAAATGGCTCACGTGGTTGTAGAAGCTGTAACTTCCCAAGTCTGAGAGTTAGGAAAGAGGCTTCTCCTGATTTATGTAGCCGCGGGGGCTGGCGACCCCAAGATCGGCAGGCCAGAGAGAAGGGTGTTACTCACAGGCTGTGAATATCGACAAGTCCCAAGATTGGCAGGGAAGACCACAGGTAAGCCTCTAGCTCAAGCCCCAAGAACTGGAGGTCAGGTGAACAGGGGCCAGCTGCAGGATCCGGAACAAGCAAAAGTTCCAGCAAGCAGAGAAGTAAGAGCATGGCGGTGGAGGGTGGAGACATGAAGGCTGAGGGGGACAGTGAGCCGCCACAGGGCTCACGCCTGCTGGTACCTGCTCACATTAGATCCCATCATAGGGTTGGTCAGGTATCGTATCTCAACAGGGAAGTGAGTACAACATTACGTGACTGCCAAAACACTGAGAATCATGGCACAGCCAAGTTGACGCAGGATCTTAACCATCACACATCACAGATGTGGCGGCCTGCATATGTAAAGGTTGGCAGCCCTGGACCCGGTGCAGCAGTTCTACTCTGTCATATAGGGTTGCTATGAGTTGGAATCGACTTGATGGTAGTAGGTTTTTTCACTCTGTGGTAAGGTCCCCGGGCAGTGCAAACAGTCTGTGCTCGACCACTAACCTAAACGGTGGTAGTTTGAACCTACCTAGCGGCACCATGGAAGGAAGGCCTAGTGATGCACTTCCATAAAGATTACATCCAAGAAACCCTATGGAGCAGTTCTGACCTGTAACACATGCGGTCGCCGTGAGTTGGAATTGATTCGATGGCAGTAGGTTTACTCAGTGGTAGGGAGTCCCTGGATGGTGCAAAATGTTAACGCAGTCAGCTGCTAACCAAAAGGTTGGAGGTTCAAGTCTACCCAGATGCACTTGGGGGAAAGGCCTGATGATCTACTTTTGAAAAATCAGCCGTTGAAAACTTTATGGAGCACCATTTTATTCTGGCACGTATGGAATTGCCATGAATTGGAATCTGCTGCGTGGCAGCTGGTTGGTTGGGTGGTACTCTGTAGTCCTTGCTCATGCTTTTCTGTCCATTTGGTTGCCTTGTCTATTTGCCCAACTTGTTTCAGCCACTGTGAAATCAGGAGCTGTGTCTCATTTCTCATTGTCTACAACACAATGGTCCTCCTGCAGCAGGAGCTAAATGAATGAGTCAGCTACATGATTCTGTACAAGCCACTTACCCAGGCTGAGTCAGCCCTTCTTAGTGGAGCACGGTATCAATTTAATGGGTTGTGGCAGCCTTAAAAGAAGTATCAAAGTACATTCCAGGTAGTGATGGTAAGTGGTGCTTTGTAAAACTTTTACATTAGTTATATGTTTGTATATGTGTACTACCTGTTGTCTGTCTATTCTGACTCAAAATAACCCTATAGGACAGAGTGGAACTGCCCTATAGGGTAGTGCCCCAAGGAGTGGCTGATGGATTCAAACTGCTGACCTTTAGGTTATCAGCCAAGCACTTAACTACTGCGCCATCAGGGCTCTGTATATGTGTACTAAGCTGCATTACAAAATGTATCTCTTACTATGAGTTGTCCTCAAAATTGTTGAAAGCCTCTGGGCCAAATTAAATCTAATAGTATCCCTAGTCCTTTCTTTGATGATTCTGTATTTAAGGTAATCCAACCAAATGCAGAAATTATTGAACAATATTATTAATATCACATGTAAGTAAAATTTTACTGAAGATAATTCAAAAGCAGCTGCAGCAGAAGAAAAAATTCAAGCCTCAAGTTGCAATAGTGAAGGATTCTATGGGGCAAATATTAAATGATGCAGGAAGCATCAAAAGAAGATGGAAGGAAGACACAGAGTCATTATACCAAAAAGAATTAGTCAATTTTCACCCCTTTCAAGTGGTAACATATGATCAGGAATCGATGGTACTGAAAGAAGTCGTGCAAGCTGCACCGAAGGCACTGACAAAAAACAAGGCTCCAGAAATTGACGGAATATCAATTGAGATGTTTCAACAAACATATGCAGCGCTGGAAGTGTTCACTCATCTATGCCAAGAAATTTGGAAGACAGCTTCCTGGCCAACTGACTGGAAGAGATCCATATTTATGCCTATTCCCAAGAAAGGTGATCCAACTGAATGTGGAAATTATAGAACAATATCATTAATATCACACTCAAGCAAAATTTTGCTGAAGATCATTCAAAAACGGCTGCAGCAGTATATTGACAGGGAACTGCCAGAAATTCAGGCCAGATTCAGAAGAGGACGTGGAACCAGGGATATTACTGCTGATGTCAGATGGATCCTGGCTGAAAGCAGAGAATACCAGAAGGATGTTTACCTGTGTTTTATTGACTATGCAAAGGCATTCAACTGTGTGGGTCATAACAAATTATGGATAACATTGCAAAGAATAGGAATTCCAGAACACTTAATTATGCTCATGAGAAACCTGTACGTAGATCAAGAGACAGTTGTGCAGACAGAACAAGGGGATACTGTGTGGTTTGAAGTCAGGAAAGGTGAGCATCAGGGTTGTATCCTTTCACCATACCTATTCAATCTGTATGCTGAGCAAATAATCCGAGAAGCTGGGCTATATGAAGAAGAATGGGGCATCAGTATTGGAGGAAGATTCATTCACAGCCTGTGTTATGCAGATGTCACAACCTTGCTTGTTGAAAGTAAAGAGGACTTAAAGCACTTACTGATGAAGGTCAAAGACCACAACCTTCAGTATGGATTACACCTCAACATAAACAAAAATCCTCACAGCTGGACCAATAACCAACATCATGATAAAAGAAGAGAAGATTGAAGTTGTCATGGATTTCATTTTACCAGGATCCACAATCAACACCCACGGGCAGTAGTGAAGAAATCAAAAGATGCATTGCACTGGGAAAATCTGCTGCAAAGGACCTCTTTAAAGTGTTGAAAAGCAAAGATGTCACCTTAAAGACTAAGGTGCACCTGACCCAAGCCATGATGTTTTCATTCACTTCATATGCATGCAAAACTGGACAATGCATGAGGAAGACTGAAGAAGAATTTATGCCTTTGAATTGTGGTGTGGGCAGAGAATATCGAATATACCGTGGACTGCCAAAAGAGTGAACAAATGTGTCTTGGGAGAAGCACAACCAGAATGCTCCTTAGAAGCAAGGATAGGGAGACTATGTCTCACATACTTTGGACATGTTATCAGGAGGGACCAGTCTCTGGAGAAGAACATCATGCTTGGTAAAGTCGAGGGTCAGCAAAAAAGAGGAAGGCCCTCAACGAGATGGGTTGACACAGTGGCTGCAACAGTGGGCTTAGACAATTGTGAGGATGGCACAGGAGCGGGTAGTGTTTTGGTCTGTTGTACATAGGGTCACTATGAGTGGGAACCAACTTGATGGCACCTAACAACAACAGCATATTTAAGTGGTAGGACATACCTTTTTATTATAGAAGGTGCAATTCACAGTGTACTATTCCACTAGTACGAGGTAAAATGGAGATCATTTTATTGTTTTTATTTTGTTATATTAACTAATTTTAATTGAAAAAGTAACAGGTACAGGTGATAAAAATTCATATGTTCCAAGCAGGTATGCAATAAAAATTGTCTTTTTCTTATCCCAGATTTCTTATTTATTAGAATGTCTAATTTACCTACATTCCTGCTAGATTTCTTCTGGGTTTATGTTTTGTTTGTATGAAATTTGATATTTGAGGGCAGAGAGAGTTTAATAAACTTGTTTGTTTATAGGTAGAAGGCAAAATCAACTGAGAAAGGGTTGTTTGAAAATTATATTAGCAGATGGATTTGTGCATTCACCGAGTCCTTTACACACGGTCATATTATGAGTGTACTGTGTGCCAGAAAGTGTGTGAGGCTTTGTGTGTACAACAGCTCCTTCAATGAGCTTAGTGACCCCGGAGAGTACAAGGGTTGATAAGCACTGTACTGTTATTATCAAGGTGAGCAGGCTAACAATTCTTAGGAGAAGTATTTTTTGGAAAATTGTTGCTGGGGTCATGATGCTGTTTACAAATATTTGAGGAGCTATTAATTGCAGAAAGATTGCAGTGACTCTTTATATTTCTAGAAGATAGAAGATATGGGTGAAAGGTACAGGCAGACAGACCCATTCTTAATGTAAGAGAGACTGTTCAACACACCAGTTTAAAAATGGGCTGGGTTGTTTGTGAGGAGTATGTATTCCATCACCATAAGTACAGGGACTGGCTGGTGCCTTGGCATCGTGTCTGGAGGGAGTTTGAACAAACGGATTTTGAACAAAAGGACTTTGAAGGTTCTTTTCAACTTAGAGGCTATGATTTGGCTTGCTGGATGTCAGAGAGAAACCTGGCTTTAAAAAAGAAAAAAAAAGTATGTTTCTATAGGCTATCTCTAGTAGGTGAGAAATGGCAGACATATAAAAAAAGGGTTAAGACCTCCCTGGGCCCAGTCTTCCCAGGCCTTTGAAAAATAGTGGTGAATGTCAGTGTGTGAATGTAAAGACACTGGAGTTTTTTGTGGAATGGCTAATTCCATGAAGCAGCTATGGATAAAGACGTTTTAGTGGTAAAGTGTATTTATTCTTTGAAAAAAGAATTAACAGCTAGATTTTAAAACCTGCCTTTCCTAAATTCCATTTCTTTCAGTAGTATACCAGTCTAGATACTTAAAGAAAATAATTTGTTAGTCTTCCTTCTTTTTCACCTTCTTCTTAGATCTAATATATATTGAAATTTCTTTATTCAAAACATCTTTTAGGTTCACCCTTTCCTCTTCATTCTCATTTCCACCGTTCTAGCCTGGGCCCTCCCACCACCCACCACCTCTCCACCACTTGATTACTCTGACAGCATTCTGTCCTCTCACTTCCTGCATTTCTCATTCATCAGTTCCATGCTGAATGTTGTTGCTCCCAGATTAATTTCCAAAATGCAGCTCTGTCTCTGTCTTTCTTAGGAACCTGCAGTTACCACCTCTGTTTTAAAATCTCTCTTGGTTTTCAAAGTCTCCTACCTGTCTGGTGTTTGTTTTCTGCTTCTCCTGAGTGTGTATTTTCCTCTACTTTTGTCACCTCTTCTGTGTATGCTGTGGTCGTTCCTGATTGTATAGGAATGCAAATGACCTGGGCAGAGCATGATATTTTGTGACCAACAGGAATTAAAATAATCCACTCATATTTGAGTACTACTTTGTGAAAGACACCGTTTTGCCCTCAACAGGGTCTCGTGTAGACTAGCGCAGAGCGTGCTTGAGAAGTTGTAGTGTTGAGGCTAAGAAAATGTACTCTGTGAAGCTAGACTGCCAAGTTCACATCGTGGTTCTGCCACTCAATGGCTGTATGATTTTAGGAAATTAATTAACCTCTCTGTATCTCAGTTTCCTCATCTGTAAAATTGGGTAATCGTAGTACTTACCTCATGGTATGGTTGTGAGGGTTAAATTAGTTAATGCATGTAAAGCATATAGTGCTTGGCATGTAGTAACACAAAACAACCCAAACACACTGTCGTCGAGTCAAATCTGACTCATAGTGACCCTATAGGACAGAGTAGAACTGCCTCATGGAGTTTCCAAGGAGCGCCTGGTGGATTTGAACTGCCGACCTCTTGGTTAGCAGCCATAGCACTTAACCGCTACTCCACCAGGGTTTCCTGTAGTAATGTAGTTATGTGTTTATGGTTATTATTGTTGAGGATGGGAATTTAGACAGAATATGATGCTTTTAGAGGTACAGAGTATTCTAGATGATCACAGAAGAAGAGTCTATCTCTTTGGAGAGTTCAGGAAAGATTTCATGAAAGAGGATTTGAAATGGGCATTAGAAAGTAAGAATTTGATCGATTTAAGGAGGCGTCAGAGGCACAGAGGTAAGGACGTGTTTAGGGAATACAGAATTTTCCATGTGGCCTAGGTGCCTGTAAGAGGAGCCGGGGCAGATAATGCTGGCTGAGTAAACTGGGGCCATGTAGAAGAGGGACTTGATTGCTAAGATGAAGAATTAGTGCTTAATTCAGAAAGCAGTGAGGAGATCTGAAAGGTTTGTCAGACGTTCTGTGGCATGACTGGAGTCAGGTTTTAGGATGATTAAGGTGGCCACGTATTAACTGTAGTATAGAAGTGAGACATCTGGGAATTTAATTCTGTAGTTGTCATGGAGGCTTGAGCCAATGTATTTAATGATGGAAAGGGAAACGGCATTTCAGAAATAGAGTCTATGATTACAGATGGTGTGTGAGGGAAAGGGAGAGAGAGAATCAAAAATGATTCTAGACTTTGACTGGGCCACTGGAGGAATGGTAGTAAAATTTGTAGAAGTAAGTAAGCCTGGAGGAGGGGAAATGTATCCTCCTGTCACTTCCAACTGGTCAAATCTTTCCCACTTTAGCACCAAGCTCAACGTCACCATGAAGCAACCCCACCTGACCCCTCTGTCTAACTGATTGTGCTCTTCTCTGACCTCCTGATGACCTGTGGCCATTTAGCACACTGTTTAGCACCCCAAGTTCCTGACTTTTTGATTTACATTAGTTTTTGTCCCCTCAGGCAGACTGCAAACTCTTTGCTGGTGTTCCTCACAATATCTTGCGTATGGCTTTTTTAGGTATTTAATTTTTATAGAGTCTTTGCTAATGAAATTGTTGACTTATGATGGGTTGGTACTGGGAGTAAAGATCATGACTTTCAGTAAGAGATTTATTTTATACATACAGAGATAAAATTGCCTGTGTTTGATAAATGAATGCTCTTAGTTTGGTAAACTAATGTTCTCAGCCTATGTGCCTCAGTTAAAAAAAAAAATTTATTGTCTTTTAGGTGAATGTTTATAGCTCAAACTAGTTTCTCATTCAAAAATTTATACACAAATTGTTTTGTTTCTTAGATTTTGAGTTATCTTTTCTCCTACCTGTACGTCTGTCTCTATGTTGTTAATCATATAAATCGACTCATGTTCTCCCATCTTAACGCCTGCTCCCTTTAGCTGTTGGTGTAGCTCTTTGCTTCCCTTCACAGCCTTCACTGTCTGAACTCAGGAACCAAGTAGAATGAATTACAAGGGATGATTATACTTGAAAGATTGGTTCATTCGAGCATTTCCCAAAGCAGATATGTCAATGTCTGTGTAAGATTTACTTGGGGAACCTGTCCAAATAAGGATTCTTGGGCTCCAAATGCTCAGTGGGGTCTGGAGTTAAGGCAGAGAAGTCTGTGCTTTTCAACAGCTCTCCTGATGCTTCTGAAAACAGCCAGATATGGAACCACTTTCACAATTCCCAGTAATTCTGCAGCTGTGGAAAGGAATGAAATGTGTCTTCCTGTATCAGTGCACTGAAACCGTCCTTGCCAAAGTCGCCAGTGGTCTCAAAGCAGCTTCACCTACTTTCCAAGTATTTCTGAGATTGACCACCTATGCTTAATTTCTACATCTGCTGCTGAGTCCAAGTCATCATTTTGTCTTTTGGAATATAGCAATGGACTCCTGATGTGTTTCCCATCTGTAACTCCCTCAGTCTAACTTTCTCTCAGCCATAATTTGATTGATATGAAATTCAAATTAAACAATGTCACTATTCTGGTAAAAACTGCTCAATTCCTAATATGGACAGTTTTTTTTTTTTTTTTTTTGGCGTGTCATGAAAGGCCTCGCGTGGTCCAGCCTCTGCAGATTATCTGTTGTTAGTCTCTCACTCAGCTGCAGATCATGCCTGGACACACTCACTGCGCTGTTGCTCCTTTGTTTGCCTTTGAAATTGACTTACCGATATTAAAATGCATATGGAAATATAAGGGAAACCCTGGTGGCACGGTGATTAAGTGCTACGGCTGCTAACCAAAGGGTTGGCAGTTCGAATCTGCCAAGTGCTCCTTGGAAACTCTATGAGGCAGTTCTACTCTGCCCTATAGGGTCGCTATGAGTTGGAATCAACTCAACGGCACTGGGTTTGGTTTTGTTTAGTTTGGAAATACAAAGGCTCCAGAATGGCCCGAACAGTCTTGAAAAACAAGGACAAAGTTGGAGGACTTACCCTTCCTGTTTTAAACACTTACTACAAAACTGCATTAATCCAGACAGTGTGGTACTGGCATAAGGATAGACATGTGGATCAATGGAATAGAATTGAGAATCCGAAAATAAAACCTTATATTTATGGTCCGTTAATTGAAAAAAAAATTTTTCTCTTATAGTGATATACTTGCAACAAAACATACACTATTTCATCATTTTCTACATGTACACGTCAGTGACACTGATCACATTCTTCAAGTTGTGCAACCATTCCTGCTGTCTTTTTCTAAATTGTAGCATCATTAATATTCATTCAGCTCATTCTAAGCAAAGGCCCCCACTTTCTGGCTCCATCCTGCCGGTGGTAACCACTAATTACTTACGATTTCTATTGTTGCTGTTCCGTGCCTTTGAGTCAGTTCTGACTCATAGCCACTGCATGTACAACAGAATGAAATGCTGCCTGATCCTGCGTCATCCTCACAATCATTGCTGTGTTTGAGCCCATTGTTGCAGCCACTGTGCCAATCCATCTTGTTGATGGTCTTCCTCTTTTTTGCTGATGCGCTGTTTTCCAAGCATGATGTTCTTCTCTAGGGACTGTTCCCTCCCAATAACTTGTCTGAAGTTCATGAAACAAAGCCTCTCCATTCTTGCTTCTAAGGAGAATCCTGGCCATAGTTCTTACAAGACAGAGTTGTTCATTCTTCTGGCAGTGCGTGGTACATTCAGTATCTTCATCAATGCCATAATTCAAACGCATCAATTCTTCCGTCTTCCTTATTCATTGTCCTGCTTTCACATGCATGTCATTCAGGTGCTTGAAAATACCGTGGCTTGGGTCAGATGCACCTTAGTCCTCAAAGTGATATCTTTGCTTTTGAATGCTTTAAAGAGGTTTTTTTGCAGTAAATTTGCTCAATGCTAGTACGGCATTTGATTTCTTGACTGCTGCTTCCATGGGCATTGATTGTGGGTCCAAGTAAAATGAAATCCTTGACAACTTCAGTATTTTCTTCATTTATCATGATGTTACTTATTGGGCCATTTGTGAGGATTTTTGCTTTCTTTAAGTTGGGGTGTAGTCCATACTGAAGGCTATAGCCTCTGATCTTCATGGGTAAGTGCCTCAAGTCCTTTTCACTTTCAGCAAGCAAAGTTGTGTCATCTGTACATCACAGGTTGTTGAATCTTCCTCCAATCCTGATGCCAGATTCTTCTTCATATAGTCCAGCTTCTCGGATTTTTTGCTCAGTGAAAAGATTGAATAAAATGAATGTCAGAAGAGACTCTGAAACTTGCTCTTGAACATAAGTAGCCAAAGTGAATGGAAGAAATGATGAAGTAAAAGTGCTGAACAGAAGATTTCGAAGTGCGACTTGAGGAGACACTAGCAACCCCACAGGAGAATATAAAGTTTTATAATGAAATGTTAAAAGACTTGAAATTAGAAAACCAAAAGGGAAGAACACATTTGGGATTTCTCAAGCTGAAAGAACTGAAGAAAAAATTCAAGCCTCGAGTTGCAATGTTGAAGGATTCTGTGGGCAATAAATTGATCAATGCAGGAAGCATAAAAAAGGGTTGGAAGGAATCACTGTACCAAAACGAATTGGTCGATGTTCAGTCATTTCAGGAGGTAGTATATGATCAGGCATCAATGGTTCAACCTGCACTGAAGGCATTGATGAAAAACGAGCCTCCATGAATTGATGGTATATCAGTTGAGGTATTTCATCAAACATATGCAATGGTGGAAGTGCTCACGTGTCTTTGCCAGGAAATTTGGAAGACAGCTACCTCACCAGCCAACTGGAAGAGATCTATATATGTGCCCATTCCAAAGATAAGGGTTCCAACAAAATGCAGAAATATCACACATAAGTAAAATTTTGCTGATGATAATTCAAAAATGGTTGCAACAGTACATGGACAGGGTACTGCCAGATATTCAAGCTGGATTCAGAAGAGGACGTAGGATAAGGGATATTATTGCTGATGTCAGATGGACCTTGCCTGAAAGCACAGAACACCCGAAAGATGTTTACCTGTGTTTTATTAACTATACAAAGGTCTTCGACTGTGTGGATCATAGCAAATTATGGATAACATTGGGAAGAATAGAAATTTCAGAACACTTAATTGTGCTCATGTGGAAACTGTACGTGTGGTTTAAAATCGGAAAAGATGTGCACCAGCGTGGTATCTTTTCACCATGGTTTCTATGCAGTTGCTAATTTCTTATTAGTGTTCTCATGTAGTATTTGTCCTTTTGTATCTGACTTATTTTGCTCAGCATAATGTCCTCTAAGTTTATCCGTATCGCGGCATGCACTAAGACTTCTTTTCTGTTTATGGCTAAATAATATTCCATTGTATGTATATAACCCATTCATCAGCTGATGGACATTTTAATTGTTTCCACGTTTGGTGATTGTGAATAGTGCAGCAGTGAACATTGGTGTACAGATGTCTGTTCGTGTCTCTACTTTCAGATCTTTTCAGTATATGCCTGAGAATGGAATTGCTGGGTCATATGGTAGTTCTGCCTTCAACTTTTTTTTTTTTTGATGTGCTTTAGAGGAAGGCTTACGGAAGCAAATTAGTTTCCCATTAAACAAATAATACACATATTGCTTTGTGAGATTGGTTGCCAACCCTACAAATGTCAACACTCTCCCCTTCTTGACTTTGGTTCCCCATTTCCATTTGTCCAGCTTTCCTGTCCCCTCCTGCGCTCTCGTCCTTTCTCCTGGGCTTGTGTGCCCAATTAGTCTTGTGTACATGGTTAAGCTATGAGTAGTATTGTTTGTTTTTTAGGCCTGTCTAATCTTTGGCTGAAGGGTGAACCTCAGGAGTGACTTAAGTATTGAGTTAAAAGGGTGTCCAGGGGCCATACTCTCGGGGTTTCTCCAGTCTCTGTAGGACCAATAGATCTGGTCTTTTTTTGTGAGTTTGCATTTTGTTCTACATTTTTCTCCAGGTCCATCCGGGACCCTCTACTGTGATTCATGTCAGAGCAGTCGTTGGTGGTAGCCGGGCGCCATCTACTTGTGCTGGACTCAGTCTGGTGGAGGCTGTGGTAGTTGTGGTCCATTAGTCCTTTGGACTAATCTTTCTCTTGTGTCTTTGGTTTTCTTCACTCTCCTTGCTCCAGATGGGGTGGGAACAGTGGAATATCTTAGATGGCTGCTCACAAGCTTTTAAGACCCCAGATGCTACTTGCCAAAGTAGGATGTAGAACAGTTTCTTTATAAACTATTTTATGCCAGTTGAGCTAGATGTCTCTGAGACCATGGTCTCCAGTCCTCAGCCCAGTAGTTCGGTCCCTCAGGGAGTTTGGATATGTCTATGAAGCTTCTAAGACTTTGCCTTGGTCAAGTTATGCTGCCTTCCCCAGTATTGTGTCTGTCTTACACTTGACCAAAGTTACCACTTATCTTTTGTCTAGTTTGTGTTTTCCCTCCTCACACCTCTCTTCCCTAGTAACCATCAAAGATAGTTTCTTTCTGTGTGTAAACTTTGTCATGAGTTTTTATAATAGTGGTCTCATACAGTATTTGTCCTTTTGTGATTAGCTTATTTCACTCAGCATAATGCCCTCCAGATTCATCTATGTTGTGAGATGTTTCGCAGATTTATCATTGTTCTTTAACGTTGCATGGTATTCCATTGTGTGTATGCACTGTAGTTTGTTACCCATTCATATGTTGATGGGCATCTAGGTTGTTTCCATCTTTTTGCTGTTGTTAACAATGCTGCAGTGAACATGGGTGTGCATATGTCTGTTCGTGTGACAGCTCTTATTTCTCTAGGGTATATTCCTAGGAGTGGGATTGCTGGATCGTATGGTATTTCTATTTCTAGCTTTTTAAAGAAGTGCTGTGTCATTTTCAAAAATGGTTGTACCATTTTGCCTTCCCACCAGCAGTGCATAAGAGTTCCAAGCTCCCCGAAGCCTCTCCAGCATTTGTTATTTTCTGATTTGTGCCAACAATGATGGGGTGAGATGGTATCTCATTATAGTTTTGATTTGCTTTTCTCTAATGGCTAATGATCATGAGCATTTCCTCATGTGTCTGTCAGCCCCCTGAATGTGTCCTTGATGAAGTATCTGTTCATATCCTTTGCCCATTTTTTTAATTGGATTATTTGTCTTTTTGTTGTAGAGGTGTTGGATTTTTCTATAGATTTTAGAGATTAGACCTTTGTCAGATTTGTCATAGCCAATTTTTTTTTCCCAGTCTGTAAGTTCTGTTTTGACCCTTTTGATGAAGTCTTTTGAAGAGCGTTAAGTGTTTGATTTTTAGAAGATCCCAGTTATGTAGCTTATCTTCTGGTGTTTGTGTGCTGTTAATTATGGTTTGTATCCTATTTATGCCATCTATTAGGGCCTCTAGCATTGACCCTGTTTTTTCTTGTATAATATTTATAGTTTTTGGTTTTATATTTAAGTCTTTGATCCATTTTGTATTAGTTTTTGTGTATGGTGTGAAGTATGTGCCCTCTTTCATTTTTTTACAGATGAACGCCCAGTTTTGCCAGCACTATTTGTTAAAAAGACTGTCTTTGCCCATATCTTCATCTTTTTTGACGAACCGCCAAACTGTTTTCTGTAGTGCTTTATCACTTTAGAATCCCACCAGCAGTGGATGAGGGTTCTTGTTTCTCTACAACCTCACCAACACCTCATATTTTCCTTTTTTTTTTTTTTTTTTAAGTCATTGCCACACTAATGGGCATGAGCAGGTATCTCACTGTGGTTTTGATTTACATTTCCCTAATGTCTAATGGAGCCCTGGTGGTGCAGTGGTTAAGAGCTTGGCTACTAACCAAAAGGCTGGCAGTTTGAATCCACCAGCTGCTCCTTGGAAACCCTGTGAGGCAGTTCCACTCTGTCCTATGCGGTCGCTATGAGTTGGAATGGAGTTGATGACAATGGGTTTAATGCCTAATGAGGAGCCGTGGTGGTGTGGTGATTAAGAGTTTGGCTGCTAACCAAAAGTCGGCAGTCTGAATCCACTAACCACTCCTTAGAAACCCTATGGGGCAGTCCTACTCTGTCCTGTAGGGTTGCTAGGAGTTGGAATTGACTAGACTGTAATGGGTTTGTTTTTGGGGGGGGGTGGAGGGAGTTTAGTGGCTAATGAAGTTGTTAAAGGGCTCATCTGCAAACTGATTAGCCACTCCTCAGGAGAAAGATGTGGCAGTTTGCTTCTGTAAAGATTCCAGCCTTGGAAACCCTAATGGATGGTTCTACTCTATCCTATAGGGCTGCTTTGATTGAGAATAGACTCAACAGCAACCAGTTTGGTTTTATTTTTTAATGGCGAATGATTTCGAGCATCTTTTTATGTGCTTGTTTGCCATTTGAATATCCTCCTTGGTGAAATGTCTGTTCAAGTCCTTTGCCCATTTTTTGATTGGGTTGTCTTCTCTTTTTGTTAAGTTGAAGTATTTTATGAATTTTGGATATTAGACCTTTGTCGGATATATGGTTCCCCTAAATTTCCTGCCACTCTGTTGACTGTCTTTTCACTTTTTTGATAAAGTCTTTTGATGACAGAAGTATTTCATTTTTATGGCATCTCATTTATCTATTTTTTTTTTTTTTAACTTCTCAAGCTTTTGTTGTCATATCAGATAGTCCATCACAGAAAGCCAGGTCCAACACCTTCATCCCTAAATTTTCCTTTACAAGTTTTATGGTTTTGGTTTTCGGATTAAGGCCATTGATCCATTTTGAATTAGGTTTGTGTATGATGTAAGGTTGGACCCTGGTTCATTCTTCTGCATGTGGATATTCAATTTTCCGAGCACTGTTTATTGAAGAGACTCTTCCTCCCCCATTGAATGGATTTAGTGTTGTGGCCAGCTGATTTTTGACAGTGGTGCCAAGACAATTCAATGAGGAAAGGGTAGACTTTTCAACAAATGGAGCTGTCACAACTGGATAAGCACATGCAAAAGAATGAAGCTGCACTCCCACCTCACACCTTATGCAGAATTAACTTAAAATGGATCAAAGAACCAAATCTGAGAGGTAAAACTATAAAAGTCTTAGAAGAAACATAGGTGTAAATCTTAAAGATCTTGGTTCCTAGTTACAACACTGAAAGCAGAAGAAGCAAAAAAGATAAATTGGACTTTATCAAAGTTAGAAACTTTTGTGCTTCTGAGGACACTATCAAGAATGTGAAAAGACAACCCACAGATTGGGGAAAATATTTGCAAATCATATATCTGATAAGGCACTAATATCCAGAATATTTAATGAACTCTTACAACTCAACAATAAAAAGAACAAATAACCCAATTAAAAAATGGGCAACAGATTTGAATAGACATTTCTCCAATGAAGATAAAGAAATTCCCAGTAAGCACATGAAAAGATGCCCAAGTCATTAGTTACTAGGGAAATGTAAATCAAAAGTACAATGTGATACAACTTTATACCAGCTAGTATGGCGATAATAAAAAAGATGGTGTTGAAGAGGCTGTGGTGAAATTGGATATGGAGAAATCATATATTGCTGGTGGGAATGGTGCTTTGAAAAATAGTTTGAGAGTTCCTCCAAAAGTTTAAATGTGAGATACCATATGACCCAGTAATTCCATATCTAGGTATATGCCTAAGAGAATCGAAAACATAAGCCTATATAAAAACTTGTATGTGAATGTTCATAGCAGCATTACTCATAATAGCCAAAAGGTAGAAACACCCAAATGGCCGTAGGTTGATGACTAGATAGGCAAATGTGGTATATTTATATGAGGGAATGTTGCTGAGCCATAAAAAGGAATGGGGTGCTGATATATACCACAACATGGAAGAAGCTTGAAAACATTATGCTAAGTGAAAGAAGCCAGTCACAAAAGATCATACATTGTATGATTTCATCGATATGAAATGTTCAGGATAGGGAAATTTATAGAGACAGAGAGTAGGTTAGTGGTTGTCTGGCACTGGGATGAAGGGAAATGCAGAATGACTGCTAATGGTTATGGAGTTTCCTTTTGGGGTGATGAAAATATTCTGTTTGGCAGTGGTGATGGCTGTACAATGCTGTGAATATACTGAAGACCACTGAATGTGTACTTTAGAAGTATATGCTCTACAGTTTATGTACATCAAAACACCTCTATTTGAGATGGGTACAACATTGTTGAAATAGAATTGTGTGGTTCATTTTACTCAATAGTTTCTCTTTAAAAATGGTGTTTAAATAGAATATTTGTGAATAGTATTTTCTTCATGATATGCATTGTTATTTTAGAGATGCTTTAATCTTCAGACTTTGTTGGCCAAAGATTCTAATTCCTAAAAAAAAAAAAAAAAGCTTTTTCTTTTTTGTGTAACTTGGCAGTTTCTAATTTAGAGGGAGAATCCTTTTGTGAAGTGAAATTGTTTTATAATAAAACTAATCATTCCTTAATTTGCCTTTTAAAATACAGACTTACTTAAAATGTAGCAAAGTTTTCTTAATTAGAGAGAAGCATTCTTGTAATTCATGAGAGGATAATTACCTTCACTGCAGCTAAAACCATTTTTAAATTTAAATTTATTTATATTCTGTATTTCCACAAAGGAGAGCATATTCACATTTCACAAAAGAAAATACATTCTCTAAAACATCTTTGCTCATTTATTCATTCTTTTTTTTCAGCAAATATTCATAGAGATATTGGGCACATGAAATGAAACAGTAAATTAAAGTAGAAGTGAAGAGGCAGGACCAAGAAAAAGAAATAATCAAGGTGAGACCAGAAATGGAGAATGGAAAATTTCCAAACATAAAGACTGTCATGATACTGGGATTGACCACACATAGGCCCCCTGGTAGTTAGGGCAAAAAGTGAAATATGATCAGTTAGTTTTGTCATCAGTAACGAAGAAGAAGCATATTCATATAGCTTCCTCTACAGCTGAGTTGCAAACAATTTCTCGTATTTTGCGACATACATATCCTTCCCCTGTGATCTCACCTGTTATCGGAGTTCAGCTGGGCGGGTGACTTTGGGGTCTTGAGTCCCCATGATCAGCCCCATATTTTCAGATGGTTGTTGAGATTTCAATTTAAAAGCTCATAGTTTTACTACCAGCATCATTATCTTCCCCAGATAGCTCATTTCTCATGTATGCTGATGGCCTTTACTGTTCTCTGGGTCAACAAACCTTGAACCTTTCATATCCTCTTCAATCCTGCTCTCTTTCCACATCCACTGTGTTTTGTGGGTTCTACTTCGGTGGTAAGCCAGTTGTTGTCAAGTCAGCTTTGACTCACGGTGACCCTTGGTGCAAATGGTTAACATGCTTGGCTGCTAGCCGAAACATCGGAGGTTCAAGTTCACGCAGAGGTGCCTCAGAAGAGAGATTTGGCAATCTGCTTTTGAAAAATCAGCCATTGAAAACCCTGTGGAGCACAGTTCTGCTCTGACACACATGGGGTTGCTGTGAGTCAGTTGATTCAACCTACAGCAACTGGTGGTATTTTAGTGGTGCCTTTGCTCCCTGTCTGTGCTTTTCTTTTTCTGTTTCTGTTGTCCCAGTTTAGAGCTTTCTTTCCTCTTGCCCAATATAGCTTTTTTTAATTGCCTCAGTTCTTCTAGTATCAAGTGCCATCCAAACCATCCTAAATACTCTTAAAGCATAACTCTAATTGTCATCACTCCCCTCTTCTGCATAGTAAAGTCCTAACTTCTTTTTTTTTTCATACTTTAGATGAAGTTTTACAGAACAAACTAGCTTCTTATTGAACAATTAGTACACGTACTGTTTTATGACATTGGTTAACAAGCCCACAACATGTCAACACTCTCCCCTCTCGATCTTGGGTTCCCTATTACCAGCTTTCCTGTTCCATCCTGCTTTCTAGTCCTTGCCCCTGGGCTGGTGTGCCCCTTTAGCCTTGTTTTGTTTTATGGGCCTGTGTAAACTTTGGATGAAGCGTGAACCTCAGGAGTGACTTCATTATTGAGCTAGAAGGGTGTCCAGGGACTGTACTCTTGAGCTTTCTCCAGTCTCTGTCCCACCAGTAAGACTGGTCTTTTTTTTGTGGGGTTGGAATTTTGTTCTATGTTTTTTCTTCAGCGCTGGAGAAAAATCACCTCTATTGTGGTCCCTATCAGAGCAGCTGGTGGTAGTAGCCAGACAGCATCTAGTTATACTTGACTTAGTCTGGTGGAGGCCGTGGTAACTGTGGTTCATTAGTCCTTTAAAGTAATCTTTCCCTGTGTCTTCAGTTTTCTTCATTCTCCTTTCTTCCTTCATTCTCATTTCTTCATGCTCCTGAAGGGGTGAGACCAGTAGAGGATCTTAGACGGCTGCTCACAGGCTTTTAAAACCCCAGATGATATTTTCCGAAGTAGAATGTAGAACATTTTCTTTATAAACTATGTTATGCCAGTTGAGCTGGATGCTCCCC
Organism: Loxodonta africana; assembly: GCF_030014295.1. Lineage (NCBI taxonomy): Eukaryota > Metazoa > Chordata > Mammalia > Proboscidea > Elephantidae > Loxodonta > Loxodonta africana. The sequence goes on along the minus strand of NC_087344.1, from coordinate 207,801,887 downwards.
GAGACCATGGTCCCCACAGTCCTTAGCCCAGCAGTGCGGTCCCTTAGGGAATTTTGATGTATCTTGGAGCTTCCATGACCTTGCTTTAGACAAGTTGTGCTGGCTTCCCTAGTATTGTGTACTGTCTTACCCTTCACCAAAGTTACCACTTATCTATTGTCTATTTAGTGTTTTTTCATCCCACTCTTCCCCTCCCTTGTTACCATCAAAGATTGTTTCTTTTTGTGTGTAAACCTTTTCATAAGTTTTTATAGTAGTGGTCTCGTACAGTATTTGTCCTTTTGTGATTGACTTACTTCCCTCAGCATGATGCCCTCCATGATTCATCCATGTTTTTGGATGTTTTGCAGATTCATCATTGTTCTTTATTGTTGTGTAGTACTCCATTATGTGTTTGTACCATAGTTTGTTTATCCATTCATCTGTTGATGGGCATCTAGATTGTTTCTCTATTTTTGCTATTGTGAACAATGTTGCAGTGAACATGGGTGTGAGAGTCTAACTTGGGATGACTTCTAAAGTTTTCTAAGATCTGGTCACCAACTGCTTTCCAGTATAATCTTTCATTCTTCTGGCTTGCACACTGTAGGTACCACTTTCTGGAACATTCCTTGTAATTTTTCTACTTTGTCATTACTCAGACTATTTTCTCCATCTAGAATGCTTCTGCTCTATTATTTCTCTTACAATTCAATTCATCAAACCTTTACTGAGTGCTATATGCTAAGGGAAACACTGGTGGCGTAGTGGTTAAGTGCTACGGCTGCTAACCTAAAGGTCGGCAGTTCAGATCCTCCAGGCGCTCCTTGAAAACTCTATGGGGCAATTCTACCCTCTCCTGTAGGGCCACTATGAGTCGGAATCGACTCGACGTCAATGGGTTTGTTTTTTTGTTATATGCTAAGGATCGAGCTAGTTATTGTGGAGTTAAAGATGAGAATAATTACTCCTTCCCTCAAAGATCTCAGGAATCATATTCAGAGAATTGGTAAGTTGGAATTTACATATTGCTTCCTCTATGAAGCCTTTCCTAATTTTCCAGCTTAAATTAGTTGTACTTTCTTTTGTGTTTTTATCTTTAAAGCTGTCACTTATATTTTTCGAATAGAACTTATGGACTTTCTAAATATTGGTTGACATTTTATGTGCCCCGTTAAGTTATAAGTGTCTGTGCATTGCATTTCCAGCATCCATAGGTCCCTATCGCATGCCACACTATAACTTTTACAGAGTAGATGTTCAGTAAATTTTGCAGGGTTACATGCATCGTCATTGGCTGAGAAAACACATAGATCTTGAGAAGTTGGTATCATTTGTCAAAACACACCCATTGTATTTTAGAGCCATATTTTAGAAGCTGCTTTTAGGTCTTATTTTCAAAGCTTAGGTGCTTGTTAGGGTCTAATAAAGGCCAAATGTTTTTAAGCTTTCAAGCTACGTGTGTAACCGCACATGGAGCACAGCCTTTGAAGCCAGCAGGGGGCACTTCCCACAGCACGCGGGCAGGGATAGAAGTCAGACTTTTAGGACAGGCCTCCCCAGAGAATAAATGAGCTGAAGATCAGGGTTTCATAGATTTGAAGCAAACTTGTATTCACGTGAGAGGTGGTTGCTTTTGAAATTTGGTATAATGCTGGCTAGCTTGTTGTGGAAACAGTTACTGGTTACGTAGTTGGGCTTTACTCCCATTCTTGCTCCTACCGTGGTTATTTCACTAAAAACTTTTCTTTTAATGTGGCTGTTCACGCTTCAACCCTCAAATATTTGGAATATAGAAGTCACATCTGCACTAGGCTATGTCAGGTCGCATCTGTAGTTCATAAGGTCCATGATTTTTCTGCTAATGGCTACTCCAAGTAATGTGCCATGGGGAAATGCCAGGGCACATGGTTTTCCTTTTAGATGGTAATCCTAAACCAAAAAACCCTAAACTTCTCTTCACATATTTATAATATTGTCATTCATAAATTTTTCTACATTGCCTTTGGACCCACTTATTTTTAGCCTAACCTCTTCTTGGGATAATGTGTACTTCATATTTATTACCCATTTTGGAAATTATTATTTATTTAATAGGTCCTGAATTTATTTGAGTATCAAAGGGAATCCCCGTCATCCTAGTATTTGGTGCTTGGTGAGAAATTTGTGTGTATATACATATAATCTACCACATTTTATCAAGGAGTCCCTGGGTGGGGCAGTGGTGAAGTGCTGGACTACTAACGGAAAGGTTGGTGGTTCAGGTCTGCCCAGAGGCACCTGAGAAGTAAGGCCTGGCAATCTGCTTCCAAAAGGAAGGTCACAGCCTTCAAAACCCTATGGACTGCAGTTCTGCTCTGTACACATGGGGTCCCCAGGAGTTGGCTTGATGGCAACTAACAAGAACCATATTTTATCTCTTAAAGATGCCACAATTTTAAGATGCACCATTATTTCATATACTGCTAAGAAAGAAAGAAAAAAAAAAACCCACTATCAATTAAATAGACATAATGCTTTCTTATCACTTAGAATTTTTGTTTTATACTTCTTGAAAGTGCTTCTAGCCTTTAAAAATAGATGTTTATCATGTCACTCTTATGCCTATAGAAGTTGTAAAGTATAAATTAAATAAGCTGGTTAACCATTTCCGAAACTTCACACTGAGTTCAGCTTTTCTGAATACTCTTGAATGCATGCTTGATATCTGTGTTTTTCCACACTGTATCCTCATTGCTACTAACAGTGTTGGTGGTTCAGCATTTCTTGAAAGGATTCTTCTTGCCTGAGTGAGAGAAGAGTGATTTCCTAAGAGGCAGGATCTTTTTGGGTCGACCAGTTTTGGAATTCTTTGGTTCATGGCCTGGGCCCCGCCTTCCCTGGTGAGGCTGTTGAGTGGTGTCCTGAGCGTAGCTTGTGGCATGCCCGGCATCCGTCTCTCTTGCGGTCTGCTCAGGCCAAGGGGAGAAAGCAAACCACCCTGAAGTACTTGGTACCCAGCCAAGTGATTTTTCCTGTTTTCAACTTCAACGCTGCAATTTGCGCATTGTGTGAATAAGTGGAAAATTTTGAGCAAGAAATAGCTTCATGCAGATCTGTTTGAAATGCTCAACTCTACCTATTTAACGGCATCTTCACAGACAAGAATAATTGAGTTAGAGATGTCACAACTTAGGCAATTTTTCAGACAGAAAGGAAGGAAAATTAGCTCTCTTCTAAGTCAGCACGAGCATACCTCATTTTATTGTGCTTCCCTTTATGGCACTTCACAGATAGTGCGTTTTTCACAAATTGAAGTTTTGTGGCAACCCTGTGTTGAGCAAGTCTGTTGACGCCATTTTTCTAACAGCATGTGCTCACTTTGTGACTCTGTGTCACGTTTTGGTAATTTGTGTAATATTTCCAACTGTTTCATCATTAGTATATCTGTTACAGTGATCTGTGATCAGTGATCTTTGCTGTTACTATTGTAATTGTTTTGGGGCACCACGAACCGCACTCATATAAGATGGTAAACTTAATTGCTAAATGTTGTATGTGTTCTGACTGCCCCACCCACCAGCCATTTCCTGTCTCTCTCCCTTCCTTAGGTCTCCATGTTCCCTGAGACATGACAGTTTTGAAATTAGGCCAATTCATAGCCTTACAGTGGTCTCTAAGTATTCAAGTGAAAGAAGAGTTGTATGTCTCTCACTTTAAATCAAAAGCTTAAATGATTAAGCTTAGTGAGGAAGGCATGTTGAAAGCCAAGAGAGGCCGAAAGCTCTGCGTTTTGCACCAAACAGTCAAGTTGTGAATGCAAGGCAAAGGTTCTTGAAGGAAATTAAAAGTGCTACTTCAGTGAACACACAAATGATAGGAAAGTGAAACAGCCTTATTACTGATATGGGGAAAGTTCTAGTGGTCTAGATAGAAGATCAAACCAGCCACAACATTCCCTTAAGCCAAAGCCTAATCCAGAGAGAGAGGTGAGGAAGCTGCAGAAGAAATTTTGAAGCTAACAAAGGTTGGTTCATGAGGTTTAAGGAAAAAAGCCATCTCTGTAACATAAAAGTACAAGGTGAAGCAAGAAGTGCTGATGTAGAAAGGCAGCCCGCAAGCTGTCCAGAAAAGGTAGTGAGAATAACTGATGAAGGGGCCACACTACACAACAGGTTTTCAGTGTGGACAAAACAGCCTTAATATTGGAAGAAGATGTCATCTAGGGTTTTCACAGCTAGAGAGGAAAAGTCAATGCCTGACTTCAAAGCTGCAAAGGACAGGCTGACTCTCTCGTTAAGGGCTAATGCAGTTGTGACTTTAATTGAAGCCAGTGCTCATTCACCATTCTGAAAATCCTAGGGCCCTTAAGAATTATGCTAAATCTACCCTGCCTGTGCTCTACAAATGGAACAACAAAGCCTGGATGGCAGCACATCTCTTTACAACATGGCTTACTGAATATTTTAAGCCCACGGTTGAGACCTACTGCTCAGAAAAAAAGATTTCTTTCAAAATATTACTGACTATTGACAATGCACCTGGTCATCCAAGAGCTCTGTTGGAGATGTACAAGGAGATTAATGTTGTTTTCATGCCGTTAACACAACATCCATTCTGCAGTCTCTGGGTCAAGGAGTAATTTCGACTTTCAAGTCTTATTATTGAGGAAATACATTTTGTAAGGCTATAGCTGCCATAGGTAGTCATTCCTCTGATGGATCTGGGCAAAGTAAATTGAAAGCCATCTGGAAAAGATTCATCATTCTAGATGCCCTTAAGAACATTTGTGATTCATGGGAGGAGGTCAAAATACCAACAATAACAGGAGTTTGGAAGAAGTTGATTCTAACCCTCGTGGATGACTTTGAGGGTTCAAGACTTCAGTGGAGGAAGTAACTGCAGATGTGGTGGAAATAGCAAGAGAGCTAGAATTAGAAGTGGAGCCTGAAGATGTGACTGAATTGCTGCAATCTCATGATAAAACTTTAACAGATGAGGAGCTGCTTCTTACGGCTGAGCAAAGAAAGTGGTTTCTTGAGATGGAATCTACTCCTGGTGAAGATGCTGTGAACATTGTTGAAATGACAGCAAAGGATTTAGGATACTACATAAACTTAGTTGATAAAGCAGTGGCAGAGTTTGAGAGGACTGACTCCAATTTTGAAAGAAGTTCTACTGTGGGTAAAGTGCTGTCAAACAGTATTTCATGCTACAGAGAAATCTTTCATGAAAGGAAGAGTCAATTGACGCAGCAAACTTCAGTGTTGCCTTATTTTAAGAAATTGCCACAGCCACCCCAAACTTCAGCAAGCACCACCCCGATTGTTTAGCAGCCATCAGTATTGAGGCAAGAACCTTGACCAGCAAAAAGATTACAACTCGCTGAAGGCTCAGATGATGGTTAGCATTTTTTTTGCAATGAAGTGTTCTTTAATTAAGGTATGCGCATTTTTTTTTTTTTGGACATAATGCTGTTGCACACTTAATATACTGCAGTATGGTGTAAACATAACTTTTATGCACTGGGAAACCAGAAAATTTGAGTGACTCACTTTATTGTGATATTAGCTTTATTGTAGTAGTCTGGAACTGAACCACAATATCTCCGAGGTATGCGTATACTTCTCGGGAGCTCTGGCAGGCTTTATTAAGCAGAAAACTTTATTTTTGATTTTCTCTCTTTCATTGATAAAGCAACTGCAGTGTTGAGAAGAAACAAAAGAAACTTCTTCGTGTTCTTTTATACAACTTCCTAAACCACAGCTGCATTGCTAATTGTTATTGCAGGTATGTTTTTAGGCTGTGTATCCAAAGATCAGGTATTTTGGTCATTGGGAAAAAACCATAAATTTTATGAATGATCTGGGAACAAACTATTATTTTTCACTCTGAATTCAGGTATGTGGAAAACGTGACAGGTAACCAGAGTGCCATCTCCTTTGCCCTCCCCGTCTGTGCTACCATCCACATGCCTAAGAAATTGTCATCTGCTTGCTCCAGGCTTGGCCACTTAGGATCTGAGCAGAATTCAAGTTTCCTAAGATCTCGAGTGTGTGTTTTTCACTTGTGCTCAGCTTCTCTCTTCAGAGGTAGTTGTATCTGTCTTTGTAGCTAACTGTAGAGTTGTACTTGTTTACTGTAGAATTTCTCTTCTTTACCTATACTAACCTTCTTTCTCCTGTGTCCATATCCACACAGAAGCTTAAGCTCTCACCCTGAAATTTTCTGGCTATTCATTTTCTCTTTTTCCATTGACTTGAATGTCAATGGATTCATGTTAAGACTAGTAATTGTTAGTTCTCACTGGGGTATGATGCTGTGTTATTATGCTAAAATATTTCTCTCCCCTGCCTAACTTTTATTTTTTAAAGAATTAAAGCTAATCCTTATAGCAATATATGTTTTGTGCTGCCTCAGGACAGAAATTAACTTATTACCCATTGTTTTCAGTTTAATTTAACCTTCAACTTGTTAAAAGTGGGGACTGAAGGAGGTGGAGCCAAGATGGTGGAATAGACAGACGCTTCCTGTGAGCATTCTTACAACAAAAACCCAAAAAAGCAAGTGAAACGAGTTGTTTATGACAAGCTAGGAGACCTGAACATCAATGGCAAGCTTAGAAAATGAGCTGAGGGGTAGGGGGAGAAGGAGATGGTTTAGAAGCGGAGAGGAGTTACTGGACCTGAATTGTGGGGAGCCCTCAGGCACCATTCCTGGGAGTGGTGGTGGCAGGTTGGTACTAGTGTTTGGCTGCAGTTTTCTCAGGGAGAAGCAGCCAACCACACAGCCTACTCACACCTCTGGAACCAGAGAAGAAAGGTGCTCTCAGCAAAAGCTAAGTACTTCGGTATGTTTTACCGTGCCACCACCCCCACCCCAAGCCGGCCTTGGTGGCTGCTTTCCCTGGGCTTGAGATAGGCCCTGTTGAGTACTCAGAGCCATCCTCCTGGCCTTGGAGAAGGAAAAAATTTGCAACTGGGGGAAAAGATAATTTGCCACCTCCACTAACGTGGGGAGCTCAGGACAGAAGCAGTTCCTGTCCAGGCATAAACAGTCTGTGGACACTGATTACCTTTCCCCTCTGCATGGACCTGTGTGGGCCTATTTCAGGAGAATAAGCCCTTGTTGGCAGACTCCAACCATTTCAGCTGTGTGGCGGAGAGGTGGGTGTTTGATGTTCAACATTGCTTTGCCTATTAAACAGGGACCTCACCTACCCACATCAGGGACCTAAGGGCTGGTGGCTCTACTCAGGTCACCCTGCCACCTGTGACAGGGGTCCAAGGATAACTGGTACCTTCCAATTCTTACAACCAGAAACACTGGGTGCCCATGGTTCGTCTACAGAACCCACCCATCTGTATGCTATAGGGAACAGGGACGTTCTTTCCTCAGAGACACGTGGGGGGATGATTCTCAGCCCCCTGCCTTGTTCAGAGTGTGACCCCTGCTGCAAGCAGATACCGGTACCTACACCAATCACCCCTGCCCCTCTAAGACTGTAGGACAGAGCCTCTACCACACACCTGTTGATCAGCTACCTGGACACCTGAGCTGAATTCATACAAGAAAAGTGAATGGACTCCTAGACTAATATACAGGATAACATCTCTAGCCACCTGGGAATAGGATGTAAGGGATCCAAAGGTGAAAATAATCAAGTTAGCTCACTCAAGCAACCCATCTGGGTGTTTTAAAACAAAACAAAGCAAGAACCTACGACACAGTAAGCAAACATAAAATAAACTAATACAATAATGTATAGATGGCTCGGAGACAGCAGTCAATATCAAGTCACATAAAGAAACAGGCCATAATTGCCTCAACAAGCTCTCAGAACAAAGAATCAAGGGACCTTCTAGATGAAAGAGCCTTTCTGGAATTACCAGAGGCAGAATAGAAAACATTAATATACAGAGCCCTTCAAGACATCGGGAAGGAAATGAGGCAATATGCAGAACAAGCCAAGGAACACACAGATAAAGTAATTCAAGAAATTAAAAAGATTATTTAGGAACATAATGAAAAATGTAATAAGCTGGAAAAATCCATAGACAGACAGCAATCAGAAATTCAGAAGATTAACAATAATATTACAGAAGTGGACAACTCAATAGAAACTCAGAGGAGCAGAATTGAGCAAGTGGAAGGCAGAATTTCTGAACTTGAATATATTTGAAGAAAAATCAGATAAAAGAATTAAAAAAAAAAGAAGAAACCTTAAGAATCATGTGGGACTCTACCAAGAGGAATAGCCTACGAGTGATTGGAATACCAGAAGAGGGAGGGATAACAGAAAATACAGAGAGAATTGTTGAAGATTTATAGGCAGAAAACTTCCCCGATATCGTGAGATGAGAAGATATCTATCCAAGTTGCTCATCGAACTCCGCATGAGGTAGATTTTAAAAGAAAGTCACCAAGAGATATTGTAATCAAACTTGCCAAAATCAAAGATAAAGAGAGAATTTTAAGAGCAGCTGGGAATAAACAAAGTCACCTACAAAGGAAAGCCAGTAAGAATAAGCTCGGACTATTTGGCAGTAACCATGCAGGCAAGAAGGCAATGGGATGACTTATATAAAAAATTGAAGGAAAAAAATTGCCAGCCAAGAATCTTATATCCAACAAAACTGTCTCTGAAATATGAGGGTGAAATTAGGACGTTGCCAGATAAACAGAAGTTTAGGGAATTCGAAGAAACCAAACCTACAAGAAATACTAAAGGAGTTCTTTGGTTAGAAAATCAACAATATCAGGTATCAACCCAAGACTGGAACACTGGGCAGAGCAATCAGAAGTCATCCCAGGCATGGAAATCACAATAATAAATCAAGATAAAAAAACGCTCAAAACAAGGGAACAGTGATGTTCTTATGTAAAAGAAGACAACATTAAAACAATAAAGAGGGACTAAGAAATATAGTCATAGATCTTCCGTATGGAGAGGAAGAGAAGGCGATAGAAAGAAATAAAAGGTAGGTTGAAATTTAGAAAAATAGGGGTAAATAATAAGGTAACCACAGAGGAGACAAACTATTCTACACATCAAAAGAAAATACAAGAAAAAAAAACAGATATCCAGCAGAAACAAAATCAATAACAACGAATATGAGGAAAGGACAATATATAATCTACTCAGCACATAAAATTAAGTGGAAAAATGAAACTGTCAACAACACACAATAAAAGACATCAAAGCGATGGCACTAAATTCATACTTATCCATAATTATGCTGAATGTAAATGGACTAAATGCACTAATAAAGAGACAGAAAGTGGCAGAATGGATTAAAAAACAAGATCCGTCTATATGCTGCCTGCAAGAGACACACCTTAGAGACACAAACTAAAACTCAAAGGATGGAAAAAAAATATATCAAGCAAAGAACGATCAAAAAAGAGCAGGAGTGGCAATATTAATTTCTGACAAAATAGACTTTAAAGTTAAATCCATCAGAAAGGATAAGGAAGGACACTATATAATGATTAAAGGGACAATATACCACGAAGATACACCATATTAAATATTTATGCACCCAATGACGGGGCTGCAGGATACATAAAAAAACTCTATCAGCATTGAAAAGTGAGATAGACAGCTCCACAATAATAGTAGGAGACTTCACTACATCACTTTCAGTGAAGGACAGGACATCCAGAAAGAAGCTGAATAAAGACATGGAAGATCTAAACGCTACAATAAACCAACTTGACCTCGTAGACATATACAGGACACTTCATCCAACAGCAGCCAAGTATACTTTCTTTGCTAGTGCTCATGGAACATTCTCTAGAATAGACCACATATTGGGTCAGAAAGCAAGCCTTAGCAGAACCTAAAACATTGAAATATTACAAAGCATCTTCTCTGACCATAAGGCCATAAAAGTGGAAATCAATAACAGAAAAAGCAGGGAAAACAAATCAAACACTGGGGAACTGAGGAATACCTTGCTCATAAAAGACTGGATTATAGAAGACATTGAGGATGCAATAAAGGAATTCATAGAATCCAATGAGAATGAAAACACTTCCTATCAGAAACTTTGGGACACAGCAAAAGCAGTACTCAGAGGTCAATTTATATCAATAAATGCACACGTATAAAAAGAAAAAAGGGCCAAAATCAAAGAATTATCCCTACAACTTGAACAAATAGAAAGAGAGCAACAAAAGAAACCCTCAGGCACCAGAAGAAAAGAAATAATAAAAATTAGAGCAGAACTAAATGAAATTAGAAAACAGAAAAGCAATTAAAAGAATTAACAAGACCAAAAGCTGGTTCTTTGAAAAAATCAACAAAATTGATAAACCATTGGCCATCTGACAAAAGAAAAACAGGAGAGGAAGCAAATAACCCAATTAGGAGATGACATGGGCGATATCACAACAGACCCAACTGAAATTAAAAGAATCATTTCAGATTACCATGAAAAAGTGCACTCTAACAAATTTGAAAGCCTAGAAGAAATGGATGAAATCCTAGAAACACACTACCTCGTAAACTAACACAAACAGAGGTAGAAGAACTTAATAGACCCATAACAAAAGAAGAGACTGAAAAGGTAATCAAAAAAACTCCCAACAAAAAAAAAGCCCTGGTCTGGACAGCTTCACTGCAGAGTTCTACCAAGCTTTCAGAGAAGAGTTAACACCACTACTACTAAAGGTATTTCAGAGCATCGAAAAGGACGGAATACTCCCAAACTGATTCTATGAAGCCACCATATCCCTGATACCAAAACCAGGTAAAGCACCACAAAAAAAGAAAATTACAGACCTATATCCCTCATGAACTTAGATGCAAAAATCCTCAACAAAATTCTAGCCAATAGAATTCAACAACATATCAAAAAAATAATTCACCATGGCTGAGTGGGATTCTATACCAGGTATGCAGGGATGGTTCAACATTAGAAAAACAATTAACGTAATCCTTCAAACAAGTAAAACAAAAGACAAGAATCACATGATTTTATCAATTGATGCAGAAAAGGCATTTGACAAAGGTCAACACCCATTCATGATAAAAATGCTCAGCAAAACAGGAATAGAAAGAAAATTCCTCAACATAATAAAGGGCATTGATACAAAGCCAACAGCCAACATCATCCTAAATGGAGAGAGCCTGAAAGCATTTCCCTTGAGAGCGGTAACCAGTGAAGGATGGCCTTTATCACGACTCTTATTCAGCATTGTGCTGGAGGTCGTAGCCAGAGCAATTAGGTAGATAAAGAAATAAAGGACATCCAGATTGGCAAGGAAGAAGTCCAAAGTATCTCTATTTACAGATGACATGATCTTATACACAGAAAACCCTAAGGAATCCTCCAGCAAACTACCGAAACTAATAGAAGAGTTCAGCAGAGTATTGGGATTCAAGATAAACATACAAAAATCAATCGGATTCCTCTAAATCGACAAAAAGAAGATTGCAGAGAAAGCCACCAAATCAATACCATTTACAGGAGCCCCCAAGAGAATAAAATACTTAGGAATAAATCTTGTCAGAGATGTAAAAGGCTTATACAAAGAAAACTACAAAACACTTCTGCAAGAAAACAAAAGATACCTACGTAAGTGAAAAAACATACCTTGCTCATGGATAGGAAGACTTAGCAGTATAAAAATATGTATTCTACCAAAAGTGATTAATAGATTTAATGCAATTCCCATCCAAATTCCAATGACATTTTTTAATGAGATGAAGAAAAAAATCACCAACTTTACATGGAAGGGCAGGAGACCCCAGATAAGTAAAGCATTACTGAAAAAGAAGAACAAAGTGGGAGGCCTCACTCTACCTGATTTTAGAATCTATTATACCACCACAGTAGTCAAAACAGTCTGGTACTGGTACAACAAGAGGTACATAGACTAATGGAATAGAATTGAGAATCCAGACATAAATTCGTCCATGTATGTGCAGTTGATATTTGACAGAGGCCCCAAAACAGTTCAATGGGGGAAAAGACAGTCTTTTTAACAAATGGTTCTTGCATAACTGGATATCCAGCTGCAAAAAAAGTGAAACAAGACCCATACCTCACTCCATGCACAAAAACAAGCTCAAAATGGATCAAAGACCTAAATATAAAATCTAAAACAATAAATATCATGGAAGAAAAAATAGAGACAATGTTAGGAGCCCTAATACATGGCATAAACAGTTTACAAAACATTATTAACAATGCAGAAGAAAAAATAGATAAGTGGGAGCTCCTAAAAATCAAACACCTATGCTCATCCAAAGACTTCACCAAAAGAGTAAAAAGATTACCTACAGACTGGGAAAAAGTTTTTAGCTATGACATTTCCGATCAGCGCCTGATCTCTAAAATCTACATCATACTACAAAAACTCAAGTAGAAAAAGATGAGTAACCCGATTAAAAAATGGGCAAAAGATATGAACAGACACTTCACTAAAGAAGACATTCAGGTAGCTAATAGATACCTGAGGAAATGTTCATGATCATTAGCCGTTAGGGAAATGCAAATCAAAACTGCAATGAGATTCCATCTCACTCCAACAAGGCTGGCATTAATCCAAAAACACAAAAGAATAAATGTTGGAGAGGTTGTGGAGAGATTGGAACACTTCTACACTGCTGGTGGGAATGTAAAATGGTACAACCACTTCGTAAATTGATTTGGCACTCCCTTGAAAAGTTACAAATAGAACTACCATAAGATCCAGCAATCCCATTCCTTAGAATATATCCTAAAGAAATAAGAGCCTTTACACGAACAGATATATTCACACCCATGTTTATTGCAGCACTGTTTACAGTAGCAAAAAGATGGAAGCAACTAAGGTGCCCATGTACGGATGAATGGATAAATAAATTATGGTATATTCAACACAATGGAATACTATGCATCGATAAAGAACAGTGATGAATCTGTGAAACATTTCATAACACGGAGGAACCTGGAAGGCATTATGCTGAGTGAAATTAGTCAGTTGGAAAAGGACAAATATTGTATAAGAGCACTATTGTAAGAACTCGAGAAGTAGTTTAAAGAGAGAAGAAAATATTCTTTGATGGTTACGAGAGTGGGGAGGGAGGGAGGCTGGGAGAGGGGTATTGCTAATTAGATTGTAGATGAGAACTACTTTGGGTGACGGGAAAGACAACACGCAATATAGGTGAGGTCAGCACAACTGGACTAAAGCAAAAGCAAAGAAATTTCCTGAATAAACTGAGAGTTTTGAAGACCAGGGTAGTGGGGCCGGGGGTTTGGGGACCATGGTTTCAGGGGACATCTAAGTCAATTGTCATAATAAAATATATTAAGAAAACATTCTGTGTCCCATTTCGAGAGTGGCGTCTGGGGTCTTAAATGCTAGCAAGCGGCCATCTAAGATGCATCAGTTGGTCTCAACCCACCTGGACCAAAGGAGAATGAAGAACACTGAGGACACACGGTAGTTACGAGCCCAAGAGACAGAAAGGACCACATAAACCAGAGACTACATCAGCCTGCCACCAGAAGAACAAGATGGTGCCTGGCTACAATCAATGACTGCCGTGAGTGCCATGACAGAACAGAGAACCCCTGAGGGAGCAGGAGAGCAGTGGGATGCAGACCCCAAATTCTCGTAAAAAGACTAGACTTAATGGTCTGACTGAGACGAGAAGGACCCCAGTGGTCCAGGACAGGAACCATTCCCAAAGCCAACTCTTCTGTCAGGGATTGTACGGGACAATGGTATAGAGAAGGATGCTGGTGAGGAGTGAGCTGCTTGGATCAGGTGGACACTTGAGACTATGTTGGCATCTCCAGCCTGGAGGGGAGATGAGAGGGTAGAGGGGGTTAGAAGCCGACGGAATGGAAACAAAAAGAGAGAGTGGAGGGAGGGAGCGGGCTGTCTTATTAAGAGGAGAGCAATTGGGAGTATGTAGCAAGGTGTATGTAAGTTTTTGTGTGAGAGACTGACTTAATTTGTAAACTTTCACTTAAAGCACAATAAAAATTAAAAAAAAAGAAAAAAAAAAAGTGGGGACTTTTACCTGAACTCATGTTGGTTTTTAAGTGTGAGAAGTTCTAATGTTTCTGGTAGTTTTAACTATAGCAGCTCATATCTGACACTCAGTTTTCTTCAGTGGTCATTTGAGTTGCAAAGATGTAGTTAGGGAGCAGTGGTAGGCGCTCGAGCCCAGGTGGCACAGTGGTTAGGAGCTTGCTTGGTAACCAAAAGGTCGGCTGTTTGAATCCACCAGATGCTTCTTGGAAATCCTATGCGGCAGTTCTACTCTGTCCTATGGGGTCCCTGTGAATTGGAATCAACACCACGGCAACGGGTTTGGTTATTTTGGCTTGGTAGGAGCTACTGTAAGTGTCGATGTAGTGCCTAAGGAGACAGAGATACCCAGTGAAGAACTAGTCCTGCAGTTAGGATTGCGATGGTTTGCTTTAGGACATGTTTAAATGCTAGAACATTTGCTACTGTTTTCCATTAATCTGAAAATATTATTAAATAATATGTTTGACACGAACTGCCCTTTATATTCCTTAATGATTTAAAGTAATTTTAGTAACATACACAATTTTTATGGATTCTTACTGTATCCTCATTAGAAACTTATTCCCGTTGAGTCTATTCCAACTCATAATGACCCTACAGGGCAGAGTAGAACTACCCCATAGGGTTTCCAAGGAGCAGTTGATGGACTCGAACTGTCTACCTTTTGCTTAGCAACTGAAGCTCTTAACCACTGTGCTATGAGGGCTACACAGCCTCATTAAGAAGACATTACTGAAGATAAATTTTAGGTGGGGCTAGTTAAAACCTGATGTGTTTAATATTTTCTTTGTAATGTAGCTGATGACCAGGAAGTCTTTACTTATTTGGAACTTGAAAGCTTTTTAAGTCTCTCATGTGCCCTTCTGTGTCCTGCAAAAGGTTGACCTTAGTTCCCTGAAATTAAGAATAAAGGGTTGATCTTCAGTTAGGGTAGGTTTTTTTTATTGAATACTTACTCCATGCCTATTAATTTACAAAATAGAGTATGTACAGTGGTCCCTGCATTCAAAATTATGTTCACTTGGGGGAAAAATGAGACATGAAACAATGAGGAACTAGCATAAGAGTATAAAAATAAAATGGTAAGGTGAGCACAGTCAGTTCCCCCAAAAGCTTGTGCTTGTGATGGGCAATCCAAAGGGAAATAATCCATGTTGACAGGCAATACCCAGGAATATTTTATGAAAAAGGTGTCACTTGAGGTGGGTCCTGGAAGATGATGGGATTTGGGAAAAGAGAGGGAAAGGTGGAGGGTGTAT
Organism: Loxodonta africana; assembly: GCF_030014295.1. Taxonomy (NCBI): domain Eukaryota; kingdom Metazoa; phylum Chordata; class Mammalia; order Proboscidea; family Elephantidae; genus Loxodonta; species Loxodonta africana. Next base: position 207,786,633 of record NC_087344.1, on the reverse strand, counting down.
CAGGAGGAGGAATGCATGAATAAAGAATGGCATGAAGCGGGGAGAAGGAGGGAGAGGGGTTTTCACTAGATAGTAGATAAGAAGTATTTTAGGTGAAGGGAAAGACAACACACAATACAGGAGAGGCCAGCACAACTGGATTAAACCAAAAGCAAAGAAGTTTCCTGAATAAACCGAACACTTCGAAGGCCAGCATAGCAGGGGCGAAGGTTTGGGGACCATCGTTTCAGGGGACATCTAAGCCTATTGGCATAATAAAATCTATTAGGAAAACATTTGACACCCCACTTTGGAGAGTGGCGTCTGGGGTCTTAAACGCTAGCAAGTGGCCATCTAAGATGCATCAACTGGTCTCAACCCACCTGGAGCAAAGGAGAATGAAGAACACCAAAGACGCAAGGCATTTATGAGCCCAAGATACAGAAAGGGCCAGGTAAACCAGGGACTACATGAGCCTGAGACCAGAAGAACCAGATGGTGCCTGGCTACAATCGATGACTACCCTGACAGGGAACACAACAGACAACCCCTGAGGGAGCAGAAGAGCAATGGGATGCAGACCCCAAATTCTCATAAAAAGACCATACTTAATGGTCTGACTGAGACTAGAAGGACCCTGGTGGTCATGGTCCCCAGACCTTCTGTTGGCCCAAGACAGGAACCATTCCCAAAGCCAACTCTTCAGACAGGGATTGGACTGGACAGTGGCATAGAAAATGATACTGGTGAGGAATGAGCTTCTTGGATCAAGTAGACACATGGGATTCTGTTGGCACCTCCTGTCTGGAGGGGAGATGAGAGGGTAGAGGGGGTCAGAAGCTGGCTGAATGGACACAAAAAGAGAGAGTAGGGGGAAGGAGTATGCTGTCTCATTAGGGGGAGAGCAATTAAGAGTATAGAGCAAGGCATATATAAATTTTTGTATGAGAGACTGACTTGATTTATAAACTTTCACTTAAAGCACAATAAAAAGAAAATTAAAAAGAAAAAAGGATGGCATGAAGACATGAATAAACCTGAGGTTTACAGGCAGGAGCTTAGTCAGAGGGTTCAGTATATGTTAATGGAGGTGAATTTTAAAGGACCTCAAATGTCAAAAGTCCAAAGTTTGCACTGAGTGTTGCCAGAGTGAGGGACAGAGAGGGCCAGTGGGGGTGAACTGAGAGGAACTGGGGTACACTGTTGGTAAGGAGAGGGACATGATACACAGTCGTGTATGTTTGCTCACCATTCTGTACTCCATGCCTAGGGCCATAAGAACATTTGGATACAGGAACGTCGTATTGAGGACTCAGATACCACAAGACTCACTGCTGTCAGAGACTTGAATTTCCAAAATGGTGGCCAAAGTTCAGTCTTCTCTCAGTTTACGTAGTAGTTGTATTCCCAGATAATTCAGTGTATTGTGTAAATCCTTGGTGTTTATATATAAAGCAGAGTTAGGCTCCAGCACAGATAATTTTACTTTATGAATGTGCGATAAAAATTGGAAAATCGTGCAGGATGTGTGATAATTGTTCTGTGTATAGGATTCTCTAGAGAATTACTGGATATTTAACATCCCTGGGTTCGCAAACATTGTGGAAAACCTCCACAAATTTCCAAATTACCCCTGCTTGACAACCACTGCTCTATTGCTGTATCAATGATTATGGAAGTTACATATTCTAATTCTTTTTTTTTTTTTTGAAGTTTATAGTTGTTGTTGTTTTGCTTTTACCTGCCAAATAGAACTCTTAAAATTCAATCCCCTAGTAAGTCAAAGGCCATGTGTTAAGTGTTTTCTGAAGGATGATAGATCCTATGGGTTCAAGAGATAGTAAATTTTTTATTGTGTTCCACTTGGCCAACAATTGCTAAGCCCCTACTGGCTGCCAGACTCTGTGCAGGTACGTGCTATGGCCTCTGCTCTCATGCAGGTGGCTAATAGCCCAGCAGGGAGGTCAGTACGTCATCTCATCGGATGTGGATGGAGAATATGAGAGAAAACAAAGCCTTGAACAGGGTTGAGACAAGGTCAGGGAAAATTACAGAGTTTGTCACATTTGAGTTGGGCCTTCAAGAATATGTATAATTTTAACAGGGTTTCAAGAGTGTAGTACTTTCTAGCAGAAAGTTAAAAATCATATTGACATTGCAATGAATCACTAAATGCCTGGTATTTCTTGAGATGATAAAGCTTCTTTGCTATCGCTTGTCTTTTGTATTTTTTTCTTTTTGCTGTTAATTTTCTATTGTTCATCTTCACATAGGTATAGCTGGTCTTCCTGACTAGTTTATGAGGAGAGGGACTGTGCCTGAAACTGCACTGGATTTCCCATATTGTTGAGCACATAGTAGGCACTCACTGTTTTTTTTTTTTAATGTTAGATATTATCAAATTAATTTATGTTAAGAGTGAATGACTTATTCTCAGTTAAAAGTTGTTTCTGCTTATTCTTTTTCAATCAGCATTTCCTAGAAAAATGAAGTCAAGATGTTAGTAGTTGGACACTAAGAGGATGGGCTCCAGCCCGTCTCTTGGCATGCCGGCCAGGCCTCAGTTGTGCTCAGCCTCAGTTTGTAGAACCATGTTAATTTTCTCCTAGTTCATTTCTTTAGGAAAGAGAAAATGTGGAAAGCTAATTCCTCCTCTAGAAGTTATGGACATTTCCACTTAGGAGGGCTCTCTTTTGAATATTTCTTTTTCGTTCAAATCTATTTTAGACAAGATGTTCTTTCTCTTTTTAGAGTCACTTAAAGAGCAAGATTATAGATTTTTTTTTAATACTTTAGATTAAATTTTATAATACTTGTAAAAATATATTATGAACTTTAAAGTTCTATAGACTTACGATTCTTTCGTTGTTATTAGGTGTACGACCATAGCAAAAACAAAACAATCAAACCAAACCTGTTGCCAACCGGTTGCTTGTGACTCATGCTGACCCCATGTGTTACAGAATAGAACTGTTCCATAGGATTTTCTTGGCTATAATTTGTGTTTTTTTTTTTTTTAAATGTATTTTAGGTGAAAGTTTACAGGACAAATTAGTTTCTCATTCAAAAATTTATGCACAAATTGTTTTGCAATATTGTCTGCAATGCCTGCGACATGTCAGCACCCTCCCTGTTTCCCTTTCCACCCTGCATTGCCCCTGTCCTGCCATTCAGGAGTCCTGTGCCTTTCTGCCTTCTCGTTTTTATTTTTGGGCAGGTGTCCATTTGGTCCTGTATACTTGATTGAACTAAGAAGCACGTTGCTCAGTTCCTCAAGTATTCTATTGTTTGTTTTATAGGCCTATCTAATCTTTGACTGAAAGGTGAACTTCAGGAATGGCTTCAGTTCTGAGTTAGCAGGGTGTCCGATGGCCATAGTCTCAGGGGTTCCTCCAGTCTCTCTCAGACCAGTGAGTCTGTTTTTTGTTTTCTTTTTTGTGAATTTGAATTTTGTTCTATATTTTTCTCCCACTTTGTCAGGAACCCTCTATTGTGATCCCTGTCGGAGCAGTCAGTGGTGGTAGCAGGGCACCATCTAGTTCTTCCGGGCTCAGGCTGGTGGAGGCTGTGGTTCATGGGGTCCTTTAGTCCCATGGACTAATATTTTCCTTGTGTCTTTGGTTTTCCTCATTCTCCTTTGCTCTGAATGTGATGGAATTTATATATATATATATATTTTTTAATTTTATTATATTTTAGGTGAAAGTTTACAGTGCAAATAGTTTCTTTTTCGAAAATTTTCTACACAAATTGTTTTGTGACATTAATTGCAATCCCCACAATGTGTCAGCACTCTCCCACTTTCTCTTTCCATCCTGGCTTCTCCCTGTCCATTCGTCCAGTTTTCTTGTCTCTTCCTGCCTTCTCGGCGTTAATTCTGGTCAGGTGTTGCCTGTTTGGTTTTGTATACTTGATTGAATTTAGAATTATTCTTCACACGTGTTATTGTTTGTTTTACAAGCCTGTCTAATCTTTGGTTGAACGGTGGACTTTGGGAGTGGCTTCAGTTCACAGTTAGCAGAGTATCTGGAGACCATAGTCTTGGAAGTTCCTCGAGTCTCTGTAAACCAGTAAATCTGGTCTTTTTTTTTGTGAATCTGAATATTGTTCTACATTTTTCTCCTGCTCTGTCCAGGACAATCTCTTGTGATCCCTGTCAGGGGGTCAGTGATGGTAGCCAGGCACTGTCTAGTTCTTCTGGGCTCAGGCTAGTTGAGGCTGTGGTTCATGTAGCGCATTAGTCCTATGGACTTATATTTTCCTTGTGTCTTTGGTTTTCTTCATTCTCCTTTGCCCTGGATGGATGGACCAGTTTTTGTCTTATTGATTTTTTTCTATTGTTTTTCTGTTTTCTATTTTATTTTTTCTGCTTTAGTCTGTATTATTTCCTTTATTCTGGTGCCTGTTGGGGGCTTTTGCTGTTCTTTTTCTGTTTTTTCAAGTTGTAGGGCTAATGTTTTGATTGTGGCCTTTTCTTCTTCTTTAATATGTGTGTTTTTATTGCTGTAAATTGACTTCTGAGCACTGCCTTTGCTGTGTCCCAAAGTGTTTGATATGTGTTTTCGTTCTCACTTAATTCTAGGAATTGTTTTTATTCCCTCTTTGAGTTCTATTACCCAGTTGTTTTTAAGCTAGGTATTATTTGGCTTCCATGTATTTGATTTTTTTCCCTTGTTTTTCCTGTTATTGATTTCTATTTTATAGCATTATGATCAGAGAGAATGTGCTGTATTATTTTGATGTTCAGGATTTTATTGAGGGTTGCTTTGTGGTCTGAAATGTGGTCTCTTCTGGAGAATGTTCCACGTGCACTGGAAAAAAAAATGGATACTTTGCTGCTGTTGTGGACTCTTCTGTGTATGTTTATGGTTCATTTGACCTTTAGATCTTCTGTATGTTTGCTGAGTTTCTTTCTAGATTTTCTTTCCTTTCCTGAGAGTGGTGTGTTGATGTCTCCTACCATTATTGTAGAACTGCCAATTTCACCTTTCAGTGCCATTATAGTTTGCTTGATGTATTTTGGAGCCCTGTCTTTGGGTGTGTAGGTATTTATTAAGTTTATGTCTTTTTGTTGAATTGTCCCTTTAATCATTATATAATGTTCTTCTTATATTTTATGGTTGATTTTTTCTTTAATTCAGTTTTGTCTGAGATTCATGTTGGCACCTCTGCCCTTTTTTGGTTAGTTTGCTTGATATATTTTTTCCATTTTTTGATTTTTAATACATTTATGTCTTTGTGTCTCTTATATACAACATATTGATGGGTTGCGCTCTTTTATCCATTCTGCCACTCTGTGCCTCTCTTAAGGTACATTTAAGCTACTTACATTCAGTGTGATTATCGATGGGTATGAGTTTATTGCTCTCATGTTGTTGAGCTTTTTTTTGTGGTGCTAATATTGTCTTTGTTCCTCTTACTTTCCTGTGCTGAGTTCCTTTTGTTTGTGGATTTTCTTTCCTTTTCTTTTGTTATTATAGATTTTGTGTATACTGAGACTTTGTATTATTCTTCTGATGCATTAGTTTTGTTAACTTTCCTTGTGGTTACCTTGAAATTTACCCTTATTTTCCTGTGCTTGAACTAGTCTATTAATACTTGATATCATCTTGGACTTCCTCTCCATTTGAAAGTTCTCTACTTAGGCCATTAGTCCCCCTTTTATTGTTTAGACATTGTTGTCATTTACAGATTGACACCCTGTCTACCTGTTTTAAATCTTGTAGCTTTGTTTTATTGTTGAGAGTTCCTTACCTAGGTTGGTCTCTGGCTGATGCTGTTCTGTATCCTAGACTCCAGTTTTTGCCTAATGTTGTTGATTCTCTAATCGAAGGACTGTTTTTAGTATTTTTTGTATGTTTGGTTTTTCTGGATTCCCTTAATTTCTGTTTTCTGGAAATGTTCTAATTTCACCATTGTATTTGGGAGATATTTGTGCAGGATATTTATTCTCATTTGACTGTTTTATTCTTTCAAAGTTTTATACATGTCATCCCATTGCCTTCTTGCCTGCGTAGTTTTTGCCAAGTAATCAGAGTTTAGTCTTATTGTTTCCCCTTTGAAAGTGACTTTTCATTTCTCTTGGGCTTCTGTCGGGATTCTTTCTTTGTCTTTGATTTTGACAAGTGTGATTATGATATGTCTTGGTGGCTTTCTTTTGGGGTCTATCCTGTATGGGGTTTGTTGAGCTTTTTGGATGGTCAGCTTTTCATCTATCATGATATTTGGGTAATTTTCTACGAGCAAATCTTCAACAATCTTCTCTGTGTTTTCCATTTTCTCCCCCTATTCTGGAACTCCAATCACACGTAGATTTTTGTTCTCAATTGTGTTCAACATAATTCTTAGGTTTTCTTCATTTTACTTCATTTTTTCCTCTGATTTTTTTTCTCAAAGAAAGTGGAGTCAGTATATTTGTCTTCAGTCTCAGCGATTCTGTCTTCTATTGTTTAAAATTTGCTCCTGAGTTCTATTCAGTTGTCCATTTCTGAAATTTTATTTTTTATCTTTTGAGTTCCTAGTTGCTGTTTTTGTATGATTTCTAATTGCTTTTTTTTATTTCTACATCTTGTTCTTGTATGATTTTCCAGAATTCTTTTATTGCTTTGTTTGTTTTTTCTTCGGTTTTGTCTGTTTTCCATGATTTTGTCAATTTTTTCCTCAGTTTTGGCTGCATTTTCCTTGATCTCACATCTCTTCTCTTGGACAGCCATAAGTATTAGTCTTTTGAATTTCATATCAGGTAGTTCCAGTGCTTTTTCTCTTACTAGGAGGTCATCTGGTTATTTTGGTTATTTATTAGAGCCATCTTGCCCTGTTTTTTTAACAATATATTTTGATACTGTCTGCTGTCTGTGAGACAGTAAGGTATTATTTTCTTTATTTACTGATTGTGTGTTTGCATGTTTTGTCCTCCTTTGTTTTTTCTTTTGTTTTTGATATATCAGGGCGTTCGGGCCAGGTGTGCTGTGCTGCTTGCTTGTCTGTGGGTGTGATAGCTCTTACCACCTTGTTGGGGTGATCAGAGCAGCAGCAAGCAGGGTGAGCCTGCTTCACCGTACACTGGTTTGGTGAGGTGCTGAGAGCAGACTGGGTGGACAACGTCTGCCTCCTGATGTTGGTCCAGTGGTGTGGGAACTTTCGCAGCCTCTTGCCAGATAGGCAGGGGTGTCGTATGGGGAGATATATGAGTTTGCTTCCCTTTGGTTACCAGGTGTTCTTGTGGTGGGAGGGGAGGAGCATTATAAGTCTAGTGTGGTGGCGGGCCTGAGCCAGGATTCTGTAGCTATGGTGGCATGGTGAGGGCTGGCAGGAAGGATTGGTGGCTTAAGGAGCTAGGTGTGAGTACAAAAAGAGAAAAGAGAGAGAAAGAAAAAAAGTAGCCAATGGGTGGGGGTAGGGCAGACCTGGGGGCCAGTGGGAAGTCAGAGTAGGTGGTATATGGGGATAGGTGGGCGGTAGAAAGGGAGGGCCAGTAGCTCTGTAGCTGTGGTGGTGTGGTGTGGCCCAAGGAGTGGGGGAAGATACAGTGTAAGAGTCTGGGGGGGGGGCGGAGAATGAAAAGGAAGAAAGGGAAAAACATGGTTTGGTGGGAGTTGACAGGTGGTGGCAGGGGGTACCTGTGTTGGTGGCAGGCTGGTAGCTGTCTAGTCAAGGCATCATGGCATGGCCCATTGGAGAAGGGTGGATTTGGTGTAATGGGCAGAAGGGTGAGGGGTGGGAAAGCTTGTGTTTCTGGTTACCAGGTGCTCTGCCTCCCATCGGGAGCTTCCCAAAGTTGCCTGTCTGCGGGTATAATGACATCGGTCCTTTAAGAAGTCAAGTTGAATCATACATCAAGAGGAAGAGATCTTGAATGAGCTTCACTTGCTGTGTATCCTTGACCAGGTTACACAATCTCATTAGATGACACTTTTCTGATCATTAAAATGGTATGTTTTTCACAGAGCTGTTGGGAATTTCCATAATGGATTTGAAGGGGACAGTATGGTGCTTGGTTTGTGGCAGGTGCTCCCTAGATGTTAGCTATAAGGTATTACTACTAGTTCAAAAGTTATTTAAAACAGAATTCAGCCACTTACTATGTGTCAGACCCTATTCTAAGAGCTGGAGAACAAAGCCCTTAAAGCAGACAAAGTTCCTGGCCCTCAAGGAACTGACTGACATTCCAGCTGGGGAGATTGATGGGCAACAAACACAATAAATAAGTGAACTATATGGTAGATTGGAGGATGGTTAGGGATAGAGTAAAATATAAGGCAACACAGGGCAAAGGGGATCAGGAATGTCTAGAAGGCAAAGGGTAATGCTTGAGCAAGGACGTGAAGAAGATGAGAGCATTAATCGTGTCTCCCTCCTTAGATCGGTCTCAATGTAAGGATATGTGGCTTTTAGGATGAGAAGCAGACATTTCTTATAGAAGTGTTCAGTCCCCCTGTTCTAAAGAGCAGCCTTTAAACCCCAGAAGCTGTGAAATAAATGTCTGATATTCTTAACTATTAGGCTTAAAATGTGAAAAATTATATTTTTTTCTTTTCCTTTCTCCAGAAAGTAAGAAAATAATATTCTTTTATCTTTCCCCTCAATGACAGTATAATAAGCATTCCTAATGATATTATCAAATCTTTTCTTAGGAACCGTTTCCTTTACTTCCTGATGGATTCAGCTCTAATGCAAGCCAGAGGCACATTTAGGTTGGTCTTCTCATTATATGACATCATTACTGAGAGTGTTTTCCAAAGTAGGAAAGTTTCTGTTTTTTCCTGAGTGTCACTTGACTGCAGGAAAGGAATGTGAGAAGGCCTCCGGCCACAGCTAAAGTACCTATTAAAATATATCATTTAGCAAATGGTAGACAGTTCTTTTCCTGGAACACATTTGAAAACATTGTAACATGAAGTGAGTTTTCTCTATTCCTTATCAGCTACGGTCGTTCTTCTGTATTTTAAAACTGGGTGTCACATATATATATATTTTTATCAGATATCTAGGTTTTTAAATATTAAAATTGGATTGCACTAATATATGCATGGAGCCCTGGTGGCACAGTGGTTAATCGTTTGGCTGCTAACAACAAGGTTGGCTGTTCAAATCCATCAGCCACCCCTTGGAAACCCTATGGGGCATTCTGTTCTGTCCTATAGGGTCACTGTGAGTTGAAAGCCACTTGACGGCAACGGTTTTTTTTTTTTTTTTAAATATATGTCCATATATTGTGTATGGATAGATATACACACATATGCATATTTTTGTGATTAAATTTTAATTTAATCTCTTAATTATTTGAAAGAATTGTGGAAACCAATAGTTTTTATAGCTAAAGATTCCTTAAAAATAAATTAATTGTGAAATTTCTGCAAATCAAAATTATTCAATGTTTTAGTGGTGTCTGAGAGTTCTTGTGTTTAGATCTTGAAGTGAGAACATATGCAGTGGTATAGTTGGTGAAATTAAATTAAAAAAATTGAGGATCTTGAGCTTTTGTTATCAAAATATAATATTCAAATAGTTCTTTACTCATTAAGTATACACTCATTGTTAGTGAGCCTGGATAGCTTACTATCCTGGCACTCATTTTTTTTTGGAGAGTTCATTACTGCGTTTATGGAGTTACATGTGCTAAATCTACTAAAAAGCCAGTGTTACTCCGTTGGAATAAGTGTGCGGTTGTACCTTTCCTTCTTGGTTAAAGAACTGTCAGTTTCTTTTTGAGTACAAGATGGAACATAGGATGTAAACAATGGCCTTTGCCTAAGTTAAGTTTGGCCCCTGGAGGAGTAAGTTTACGTGTAGTGTAGTGTAGTGTAGTGTAGTGTAGTGTAGTGTAGTGTAGTGTAGTGTAGTGTAGTGTAGTGTAGTGTAGTGTAGTGTAGTGTAGTGTTAAAGAGTGTGGATCTGAGCCTGAATGTCTGAGTGTAAACCCTAGCTTTCCATTTACTAGCTGGACAACATGGGGCAAGTTGCTTAACCTCCCCAGGCTTTAGTTTTCTCATCCTGTGAAATGATAACAATACTACCTACCATATAGTATTGTTTTAAGGATTGAATGAGTTGATATTTGTAAAGCACTTAGGATGGTTAAAAAACAAAAATGAGAAAACTAACTGGGCTTGAGTTGATCCTGACTCATAGCGACCCCGTAGGACAGAGTAGAACTGCCCAATAGGGTTTCCAAGGCTGTAATCTTTACGGAAGCCGACTGTCACATCATTTTCCCAAGGAGCAGCTGGTGGGTTCGAACTGCCGACCTTTCAGTTTGCAGCTGAGCATTTTAACCACGGCACCACCAGGGCTCATGAGGACAGTAAGTGTTTGTTAAATAAATACTCTGGTAAGTCTAAAAAAAGATTCTTTCAGAGGTGTATACTTAAGTCTTTACCGATGAAATGTTATGATGTCTGGGATTTGCTTCAAAATAATCTGGTAGGAGAGTGGGACATGGAATAGAAGAAACGAGATTGGCCGTGGTTGGCACTGTTGAAGCTAGATGTAGGTACATGTGAATTTATTATACTACTCTCTCTACTTTTGTGTATGTGTGAAATTTTCCAAGTAAAAATCCAAACAAGAAAAAGACAATTTGCTCCTTTTTTTTTTTCACCCTTTTTATCACTGTTGAGAGTCCTGGGTGGCACAAATCGTTAAGTATTCGACTAGTAACAGGTGAATGGTTTGAACCCACTCGGAGGTGCTTTGGAAGAAAGAGCTGGCAATGTTTCTGAAAGGACACAGGCCTTGGCAACTCTGTGGAGTACAGTTCTGCTCTGAAACACATGGGTCGCCATGAGTTACCACTGACTCAGGGGTAACTGGATTGGTCTTTTTTTTTTTTTTTGGTTTATCACTCCGTATTTAAATCAAGCATATCATTTGTCTCTTTCGGTGTAGTTCAAATGCCATCTTGTGTGGAGCCCTCCTTGATAACCCCAGCTACGCCCCATCTCTTCTCTTCTGGCGTAGCCCCATGGACCGTTCTTGGATATGTCTGTACACTGTGTGATTTTGTGGTTATTCTCATGTGTATCTTTCCCCTCTTCCTGGATTAAGCTCTGTGTGGACTAGGACCATGTTTGTAACTCCGAGAGTAAATACCTTGCACATTGTAGATGGCTATCAAACATTTGTTGAACAAATGGCATTTGTTGACTACAACCCAGAAGGAGTGAAAACACTTCTTTTGTGCCACAGTTATTAGTAAAATGTCATGTTTCTGGGTAAAAGATTATTATTAAGATTTTGTAATGGTAGTTCCTGATGGAAGTACTTGTGGTTTTAAATTTAAATATTTTTGCTGCTCAGGGCATTTCTTTTTATCTTTTTAAGGACTTCATTTAGAAAGCTAACGCTGTTCCAGGTTACTAGCTAAGTTACAGAAAAATCATTCTGGCATATTGGGAATCAGCATGTGCAATACTTATTTTCTACCTTATGGTTAAGGAAAATAAGACTTTTTTCATCCGTGTCTCACATTACTTTTTCCATTTACTGATTTTAATGATATAAATAAAAGTATAGTGTTCAATCTACAAAGCTAATGTTGAAAACCTGAGTCACAGAACTTTGCTTTCAGATAGCTCTGAAACCACAGAAGTAAGTTAAAATAACTTAATTTTAGCCACTCTCCCCCTCTCCATGGCACAGGTAGGCTTTTCTTTAGATATAGTCTTGAAACACCATATGTAAAGCACATTTTGGTAAACTAAAGCATATTTTAAACCCAAAGATGGTATGTCTATTGAACATATTCCTAAGTGGAATAATTTTATAAAGCAAAGAAATATTATTACCCTCTGTTATGGATTTAATTGTGTCCCCCGTAATTGTTGTTGTTGTTAGGTGCCATCGAGTCAGTTCTGACTCATAGCGACCCTATGCATAACAGAACTACACACTGCCCAATCCTGCGCCATCCTTACAATCGTTGTTAAGCTTTAGCCCATCGTTGCAGCCACTGTGTCAATCCACCTTATTGAGGGTCTTCCTCTTTTCCGCTGACCCTGTACTCTACCAAGCATGATGTCCTTCTCCAGGGACTGATCCCTCCTGACAACACGTACAAAGTATGTAAGATGTAGCCTCGCCATCTTTGCTTCTAGGGAGCATCCTGGTCGTACTTCTAAGATTTGTTCATTCTTTGGCAGTCCATTGTATATTTGATATTCTTCACCAACACTGCAATTCAAAGGTGTCAATTCTTCTTCGGTCTTCCTTATTCATTGCCCAGCTTTCACATGCATATGAGGTGATTGAAAATCCCATGGCTTTGGTCAGGCGTACCTTAGCCTCCAAGGTGGCATCTTTGCTTTTCAACACTTTAGAGAGGTCCTTTGCAGCAGATTTGCCCAATGCAATGCGTCTATTGGTTTCTTGATTGCTGCTTCCATGGCTGTTGATTGTGGATCCAAGTAAAATGAAATACTTGACAACTTCAATTTTTTCTTCATTTATCATGATGTTGCTTATTAGTCCAGTTGTAAGGATTTTTGTTTTCTTTGTGTTGAGGTATAATCCATACTGAAGGCTGTGGTCTTCATTAGAAAGTGCTTCAAGTCCTCTTCACTTTCAGGAAGCAAGGCTGTGCTATCTGCATAATGCAGGTTGTTAATGAGTCTTCCTCCAATCCTGATGCCCATTCTTCTTCATATAGTCCAGCTTCTTGGATTATTTGCTCAACATACAGATTGACTAGGTATGGTGAAAGGATATAACCCTGATGCACACCTTTCCTGACTTTAAATTACTCAGTATCCCCTTGTTCTGTCTGAATAACTGCCTCTTGACCTATATACAATTTCCTCATGAGCACAATTAAGTGTCCTGGAATTTCCATTCTTCGCAATTTGTTATGATCCACATAATCGAATGCCTTTGCATAGTCACTAAAACACAGGTAAACATCCTTTTGGTATTCTCTGCTTTCAGCCAGGATCCATCTGACATTAGCAATGATATCCCTGGTTCCACGTACTCTTCTACAATAATTATTGTGTTATAAATCCTAAACTCTGTGCCTGTGGTTATAATCCCATTTGGCGATGGGCTGTCTTTGTTATGCTAATGAGACAGGATGTGTCTTGAGTCAGTCTCTTTTGAGATATAAAGGAGATTAAACAAGCGAGAAGTGTAGATGGGGGAAGAGAGATGCCAAACTGCATGAAGATTGCCCAGGAGCAGAAATTCAAAGAGTCAAGAACCCTCCTCCAGAGCTGACAGAGGGAAAGCCTTCACCTAGAGCTGGGATCCTGAATTCGAACTTCCAGCCTCCTAAACTGTGAGAAAATAAATTTCTGTTTGTTGAAGCCACCCACTTGTGGTATTTCTGTTATAGCAGCACTAGATAACTAAGATACCCTCTCATTTACATGTTTTATAAATCTCCTTTCTCATAAATTGGATTTGCCCAAGCTGAGGTCTCCATTCATCTTAAAGACTTTTCTCCAAAACAGATCTTTTTTGCTGAACTTATTGCCAAGTAGTGAAACTGGGTTATCTTGAGTTTGACTTCAATTTCATTTCCATCCTCTATCCTTTTCCCATAGCTGTTGAGTCGATTCTGACTCATAGTGGCCCTTGTAGGATGGAGTAGAACTGCCTTATAGGGCTTCTGAGGCTGTAATCTTTACAGAAGCAGACCGTCACATCTTTCTGTCATGAAGCAGCTGGCGGGTTCAAATCTCCGACTTCTCAGTTAGCAGTTAAGTGCTTAACCACTGCACCACTAGGGCTCCTTTTCTCACACACACACACACACACACACACAAACAAACACACAATTTGACCTTTTGGTTAGCAACCTAGTGCTTTAACTTCTCAGCCATTGGGGCTCCTTTCCATCCTCTATACCAAAAAAACCCAAACCCATTGGTGTCAAGCCGGTTCCGACTCATAGCGACCCCATAGAACGGAGTGGAACTGCCCCATAGGGTTCCCAAGGAGCAGCTGGTGGATTCAAATTGCTGACCTTTTAGTTGATAGCTGAGCTCTTAACCGCTGTGCCACCAGGGCTCCTCATCCTCTATAAAATTATAAAAATCAGCACCTCTATAAAAAAGGTGCTAATTACTGGTGAAGTGGTTAAAAGATTTATGGTAAAAGCAAGAAGTGTCAAAGGACATGGATATTCTATAAACTAAATAATCAAATTCCTAAAAATCCAAGACTGGGTTATGTTGCTTGAAGGCATTCATACTGTGCCTTTCTCACTTATGTAAAAAAGTCCCTTTCTTGGGTTTTCTCCAGGCCCGGCCCCATCAGCACGCCACTAGCATGCTCTCCTTAACCCAGTTCCTTGACCTTTAGCTGTAGCACTGAAGAGTTCAAGTTCACAATAAGTGAATTGCCTCATTCATATCTGCAAGGTTCAAATCATGGTGAAGTTTTGGGCGGGGCGTCTGATCATGAACAGTCTGACAGTGAGAGTGGGTGCTCTTTTGTGAGGTCCCGCGCTTGCTGAGCTGAGTTGTAGCTTTTCCTCTAGCACTGAGGACAGTGGTTCTCAGCATGGTGACAGCTCCTGCTGGCTTTGCCTGATTCATGTTCTGAGAGAATTTAAAAACAAAGTAAAATTGTCATGTAAAAATATGCCACATGGATAGGAAGAGTGACTGAGTAGGTATTAAAGGTAAGATGACCCAAAACTCCCCAAGATGAGATTTCCTAACAGTTTGAGGAGCCTTAAATGAATTATAAAAAAAAAAAAGTTTGGGAAAAAAAAGGCTTGAAATCTTTTTTCCCTTTAAATCATAATTCTTCAAGGATTGATACCTTCCTCTTCTGTTGTGTCTTTCCATGGCAATGAGTAAAGCGCTTGTACAAATTGAATAATCAGAAAATATTGATTTAAAATTCCTTTATTTTCTCTTTGGAGTTTGGAAAAACTGGAATTTGTTGGCAAATTCACTTTTTTTTTCTCATTCAAAAATTTATACACAAATTGTTTTGTGACATTGGTTGCAATCCCTGCAGTGTGTCAGCACTCTCCCCCTTTCCCTTTCTACCCTGGGCTCTCTGTGTCCGTTCATCTAGTTTTCCTGTCCCTTCCTGCCTCTTCTTCGCTTTTGGGCGAGTGTTGCCTGTATGGTCTCACATATTTGATAAATTAAGAAGCACGCTGTTTGTGTGTGTTATTGTTTGTTTAATAGGCCCCTCTAATCTTTGGCTGAAAGGTGGACTTTGGGAGTGACTTCATTCCTGAGGTAGCAGGGTATCCAAGGGATGTCGTCTCGGGGATTCCTCTAGCTTCTGTCAGACCAGCAAGCCTGGTCTTTTTTTTTTTTCAATTTTGACTTTTATTGCATGTTTTTCTTCAGCTCTGTCTGAGACCCCCTATTGTCATTCCTGTCAGAGCGGTTGTTGGTGGTAGCCAGGCACCATCTGTGTCTTCTGGGCTTAGGCTGGTGGAAGCTGTTTCATGGAGTCCATTAGTCCTTCGGACTAGTATTTTCCTTGTATCTTTGATTCCCTTCATTCTCCTTTGCTCCGACATGATGGGACCAATAGGCTTATCTTAGACGGCCACTCAGAAGCTTTTAAGAACTCAGATGCTTCTTACCAAAGTAGAGCATAGAACATTTTCTTTATGAACTGTGTTATGCCAATTGACCTAGATGTCCCCTGAGACCATGGTTCCCAGCCCTCAGCCCTCAGTCTCTCAAGGTGTTTGGATGTATATAGGAAGCCTTATGACTTTGTCTTGGTCAAGTTGTGCTGACTTCCCCTATGTCGTGTGTTGTGCGGTGGTTCAGCAGTAGAATTCTTGCCTTCCTTGTGGGAGATCTGGGTTAGGTTCCTGGCCAATGCACCTTGAGCGCAGCTACCACCTGTCTGTCAGTGGAGGCTTGTGTATCGGTATACTGAACAGGTTTCAGTGGGGCTTTCAGACTAAGACAAAACTAGAAGAAGGCCTGGTAATCTTATTTCCAGAAATCAGCCAGTGAAAATCCTGTGGCTCATAATGGTTTGATCTGTAACCGATCACGGGGATGGCGCAGGACTGGGCAGCATTTTGTTCCGCTGTTGTGCACAGTGGGGGCCAACTTGATGGGAGCTAACAACAACAACTATTGGAAGGGCTGGAGGATTAGACTATAGGCTAGGCCTCCAGGAGTGCCTCCCGGAACAACACCACCTGAGTGGCTGCCAGGGGAACTGCTACCTTTGTTATGCCTAGGAAACTGAGGACCCAGAAGTCTGTATGCCTCCTTCTGGTTTCAGGATCACGCCACCATAGCCATAACCAAGAGTCATGAAGCAACTATTGTCTTCCAGAATATTTTACCTTAGCTGTGAGTATAGGATCGAATTGCCACTAGCACTGTTAGCTTCAGAGCTGCATGGTGACTGCAAGATCTGTACCAGTAAACAAGTACCTTCCATGTTGCTTCTCTGCCATTTAACTTGACTCTGAATTCAGGTCTTACAGAAGTGCATGTAATGGTGAAACCTAAATTGCACCTCGCTGTTCTCCTGCTCCACCAGGGATTCTCTGTTGTGTTCCCTGTCAGGGTAGTCATCAGTGGTAACTGGGCATCATCTAGTTCTTCAGGTCTCAGGCTGATGTAGTTTCTGGTTTATGTGGCCCTTTCCATCTCTTGGGCTCATCTTTGCCTTATATCTTTAGTGTTCTTCATTCTCCTTTGCTCCAGGTGGATTGAGACCAACTAATGCATCTTAGATGGCCCCAGACACCACTCACCAAAGTGGGATGCAGAGTGTTTTCTTAATGCATTTTGTTATGTGACTTGACCTAGATACCCCTGAAACCATGGTCCCCAAACCCCTGTCCCTGCTACTGTGACCTTTGAAGCATTTGGTTGTATTCAGGAAACTGCTTTTGGTTTAGTTCAGTTGTGCTGACCTCTCCTGTATTGCGTGTTGTCTTTCCCTTCACCTAAAATAGTCCTTGTCTAGTGTCTAATTAGTAAATACCCCTCTTCCTCCTTCCCCATCCTTGTAACCATCAAAAAATATTTTCTTCTGTGTTAAAACTTTTTCTTGAGTTGTTATAATAGTGGTCTCATGTAATATTTGTCCTTTTATAGCTGACTAATTTCACTCAGCATAATGCCTTCCAGATTCCTCCATGTTACGAGATGTTTCAGGGATTCGTTGTTGCTTAATCATTGCGTAGTATTCTATTATGTGAATGTACCATAATTTATTTATCCATTTGTCCATTGATGGGCACCTTGGTTGCTTCTGTCTTTTTGCTGTGGTAAACAGTGCTACAATGAACACGGGTGTGCATATATCCGTTTGTGTGAAGGCTCTTATTTCTCTAGGATATATTCCAAGGAGTGAAATTGCTGGATCGCATGGTAGTGCTATTTCTAGCTTTTTAAGGAAGCACCAAATTGATTTCCAAAGTGGTTGTACCGTTTTATATTCCACCAGCAATGTATAAGTGTTCCAGTCTCTCCACAACCTCTCCATTTATTATTTTGTGTTTTTTTTGATTAATGTGAGCCTTGTTGGGGTGAGATGGTATCTCATTGTAGTTTTGATTTGGATTTCACTAATGGCCAATGATCATGAGCATTTCCTGATGTATCTCTTGGCCACCTGAATACCTTCTTTGGTGAAGTACCTGTTCATATCCTTTGCCCGTTTTTTAATTGGGTTGGCTTTTTGTTGTTGAGTTTTTGCAGCATCGTGTAGATTTTAGAGGTCAGACATTGATAGGAATTGTCATATTCAAAAACTTTTTCCTAGTCTGTAGGTAATCTTTTTACTCTTTTGGTGAAGTCTTCGGATGAGCATAGGTGTTTGATTTTTAGGAGCTCCCGGTTATCTAGTTTCTCCTCTGATGTTTGTGCATTGTTAGTAGTGTTTTGTATACTGTTTATGCCATGTATTAGGGCTCCTAGCATTATTCCTTTTTTTTTTCCATGATCTTTTTCATTTTAGATTTTATATTTAGGTCTTTGATCCATTTTGAGTTAGTTTTTATGCACGGAGTGAGGTATGGGTCTTGTTTCATTTTTTTGCAGATGGATATCCAGATATGCCAGCACAATTTGTTAAAGAGACTGCCTTTTCCCCATTTTAACAGACTTTGCGCCTTTGTCAAATATCAGCTATTCATATGTGGATGGATTTATGTTTGAATTCTCAATTCTGGTCCATTGGTCTATGTATCTGTTGTTGTACCAGTACCAGGCTGTTTTGACTACTGTGCCAGTATAATAGGTTCTAAAATCAGGTAGCGTGAGGACTCTCACTTTGATCTTCTTTTTTAGTAATGCTTTACTTATCTGGGGCCTCTTTCCCTTCCATATGAAGTTGGTGATTTGTTTCTCCATCTCATTAAAAAATGTCATTGGTATTTGGATCAGGTTTGCATTGTATATATAGATTGCTTTGGGTAGGATAGACATTTTTACAATGTTGAGTCTTCCTATCCACGAGCAAGGTATGTTTTTCCACTTATGTAGGTCTCTTTTGGTTTCTTGCAGTAGTGTCTTGTAATTTTCTTTGTATAGGTCTTTTACGTCTCTGATTAGATTCATTCCTAAGTATTTTATCTTCTTGGGGGCTATTATAAATGGTATTGATTTGGTGATTTCCTCTTCGATGTTCTCTTTGTTGGTATAGAGGAATCCAACTGATTTTTGTATGTTTATCTTGTTTCATGATACTCTGCTGAACTCTTCTATTAGTTTCAGTAGTTTTCTTGAGGATTCTTTGGGGTTTTCTGTGTATAAGATCATGTCATCTGCAAATGGAGATACTTTTACTTCTTTGCCAATTTGAATGCCCTTTATTTCTTTATTTAACCTAATTGCTCTGGCTTGGACCTCCAACACAATGTTGAAAAAGAGTGGTGATAAAGGACATCCTTGTCTGGTTCCTGTTATCAAGGGAAATGCTTTCAGACTCTCTCCATTTAGGGTGATGTTGGCTGTTGGCTTTGTATAAATGTTCAAGGCCCCTTTTTGATTTAACATTCTATGATTCTACATCAGCATACTTCGGATAGGTTAGTTGTGTTGTGTATTTTTTTTTTTTTTACTTTAAGAATGTTCTGTGGTCCATTCTGTTCAGGAAGTTAAGCATCCCATTAATATATAAATAAATTAATTGAGGGCATACCATTTGCCTTCATTTTGGAAAGGTGGCATTAGCAATATGTGCTCAATGTATGGTAACCATATGACTGAGACAATACTGATTTGACGTGCTTTTATTTTTCTCTATAAACACAATTTCTGAAATCAATAATCATATGTAAGTTAATCTTATACTTTTATAAGATTCCTTGTATATAAGATTATCCTGGAAAATGAGGTCCCCATTGTTTATGGTCTATGTTAGCTCCGGTATAATTGATTGGAGATTGACATCTAATGGCTCTAGAAAGACGTCTTTAGTGAGTATTTAGTTCAGATGCACCTGCTAGGGACAGCCCTATGATTGTAGGGCAAGATCATTATTCCCTTACAAAAATGTATCTGTGACATAATTAATGATATGGGTATTTGTTTATTTATAAATTTATGTATGTTAGAAAAACTGGAAATAACCTAAAAGTCAAGTGTTTGGTACGTCTCAAGGTATGCTGATATGCAGCCTGTAACCTGATGGTGAAGAGTTGCATTTGTTGCCAAGGAATGACATCATACTCTTGTGTGAACAAAGCAGGTTATAAAAGAATATGCAGATTGTTTTTATGAAAAATGTGTGTGTAAAAATGTCTGGAAAGGTCTAAAATAAAATATTAACACTGATTACTGCTGGACAGTGGAATTATAATTGATTTTTTTTGTTTACTTATATTTAAAATTTTTTACCTAATGAGCACATGTTGCCATTGAATCAGTTCTGATTCACAGAGACCTTATGTATTACAGAATGAAATGTTGCCTAGTCCAGAGCCATCTTCATAATTCTTGGTATGTTTTCCTAATACCCTACCCCTCCACACTGGACCCAACTGAGTTAATCATCTTCTCTGAGTTATCCGTATATTTTGTCCTTAGATACATTATTAGAGCCCTTACACTGTATTGTGATCAATTGTATACAATTTGTTTTCCCTGTAAGGCTTTGCATTTTGTAAGCCATTAGCTTAGCTCATGATTCTGTGGGATCAGCAATTTGGGTTGGGCTCAGCAGTGCTCAGCTGATTTCTGCTAGGGCTCACTCATATGGATGGCTGCTGGGTCAGCTAGGGGCTGGCTGATTGACAACTGGGGCACTTCAGTTCTTCTCTCATTGTCTCTCATCTCATGTAGCCTGGACTTGTTCACATGGTAGCAACAGGAATTTCAAGGGCAGCAGGAGGGCAAACCCTAATATGCAGTAACTTTTCAAATCTCTGCTTCTGACACATTTGTTACTGTCACATTATCCAAAGTAAACCATCTGGCCAAGGCTAGAGACACTATCGTGGATACTGGGATATGTGAATGGGGCCATTATTATAACCAATCCAGTACATATTACAGCTTACTCATCTCTCTGTTTCTACCTCCTATCATGGTATCTGATACGAGGAAATATTTACCTGAACTGTGTAGCTATCTGACTCCTTTACTGTCCCCCAAACTAGAATAATTTCTAAAGTACAGGGCATCAAGAACATTGCTCCTGGGTGCTGAACTTTAAGAGACCCTTTGCTGGTATGAAGAGACACTTCACCAGAGAAGACATTCAGGTGGCTAACAGATACATGAGGAAATGCTCACGATCATTAGCCATTAGAGAATCCAAATCAGAACTACAATGAGATACCATCTCACTTCAACAAGGCTGGCACTAATCCAAAAATCACAAAATAATAAATGTTAGAGAGGTTGTGGAGAGACTAGAATGCTTACACACTGCTGGTGGGAATATAAAAGGGTACAACCACTTTGGAAAAAGATTTGGCGCTTCCTTAAAAAGCTTGAAATAAAAGTACCGTATGATCCAGCAATCCCATTCTTGAAATACATCCTAGAGAAATAAGAGCTGTAACATGAATGGACATATGCACACCCATGTTCTAAACTGGACTAAACCAAAAGCTAAGAACTTTCCTGAACACAGCTGAATACTTTGAGGGTCAGAGTAGCTGGGGCTGGGACTTGGAGTCCATAGTTTTGGGGGACATCTAGGTCAATTGGCATAACAAAGTTTGCTAAGAAGATGTTCTGCGTCCCATTTTGGTGAGTGGCGTCTGGGGTCTTAAAAACTTGCGAGCAGCCATCTAATTGCATCAATTGGTCTCAACCCTTTTGGAGCAAAGGAAAATGAAGAACACCAAAGACACAAGAAAAATATTAGCCCAAGAGACAGAAAGTCCACATAAACCAGAGACTGCAGCTGCCTGAGACCAGAAGAACTAGATGGTGCCCAGCTACTACCCATGTCTGCCCTGACCTGGAACACAACAGGGAGTCCCTGATAGAGTAGGAGAAAAGTGTGAAGCAGAACTCAAATTCATGTAAAAAGATTAGACTTAATGGTCTGATGGAGATTGGAGGAACCCCAAAACTATGGCCCCCAATGCTCAGTTAACCCAGAACTAAAACCATTCCTGAAGCCCAGTGTTCAGGCAAAGGTTAGACTGGACTATAAAACATAAAATAAATCTCGTGAGGAGTGTGCTTCTTAGTTCAACCAGATACAGGAGACCAAAAGGGCGGCTCCTGTATGGAGGTAGGATGAGAAGGCAGGAAAGGACAGGAACTGGTTGAAGAGACACAAGAAACCTGGAGTGGAAAGGGGGAATGTGCTATCACATTGTAGGGATTGCAACTAGTGTCACATGACAGTACGTGTATAAATTTTTGTATGAGAAATTAACTTGAGCTGTAAACTTTCACCTAAAGCACAATAAAATAAATAATTAAATGAAAAAGAGACCCTTTGCTGCTGGCTGTCGATGAGTTAGTTGGTAAAGAAAATCTATGGAGGGAAAGTGGCTATGATACTTGGTATTAAAAAAAAAAACAACAGGAGATTATTTTATGGAATTGGATAATAACCTTCGTTATCTCCTAGGCAAAACATACACACCATGATTGTCATGTAGTGATGTCATTTTTCTTTCAAAGGATGTGCCCTTTATGTTCATTTTAATCTGATTTTATTCTGTGAAGCTGTAGGGGAGAGAGCACACAGCTGTGTTTGGCTTGGGCCTCGTATCTTCTAGAGTAAAGGCCTCTGAAAAATCCTTGAGATTTCAAATAACCAGGAATAGTAGGACCTATCAGTGGTACCAACTTATACCTGTGCTTTGGGGTCTGTATCTTGGGCTTTGCATTTTAGAGGGCCTCTTTCTTTCTTTCGAGTGCACCTGTTCCCATGGTGCTGGAAGTTGGGGGCCAAGGATATGCCCACCTACAACTCATACCCTCCCTACCTCTAAACCATGTACCAGGTAATTGGTACTCCCAAACTCCCTGCCCAATGACCTCATGCTGACTCCAGGGCCTGCTTTTGGCCTCGTTGCCTGTCTCCTGAAGGGTGACCACACCGGTGTACATCCTTCTAGGCCCAAGGGGTGGCCAAGGAGTAGCTTTTTACACAGCAGTGGGTGGAAAGGATGGCTCTTGAACTTTGGATTGGGTGCCTGTAATCTTGCTGTTAGAGTGTGGGATGGAACTGGGAGTCAGATGAGAAGTGGGTAGGCCTTAAGCTAGGAGTTCTTTTGCCCTGGACCTGCAAAGGTTGAGTGTGGGCCTGATCAAAGATCTCAGAAGACTGTTGACAGTAGCAGAATTTTCTGAGGGAGCAATAGCTGGACTGGTGTCAACTTAAATTCAGATACTTTTGCTAAAATCAGGTTGACTTCTAGACTATAATGAGCTAAAAACTACTGCATAACTGTTAACTTACTACATTTTAGGATAGTAAATTAATTTGGGCGCCTCTTTGTGAGATTAAGAATTAAGACCTTGGTTCCTGTTAACGCATGACACAAGGATAAGATGGTAATCTCTCCTTTAGGAAACCTGTCAAGTGATTAAGCTGCTATTCTTCCATAAATGGTAATATCTTTTATTTGTGGTTGAAGTGATTTGTCTGTAGAGCCTAAGAGATGGTAAATCCAGTCACTACCAAGTACATGCGACTTCAGTGTTTGTCTGTTAACCAGGTGGCTATCTAATGGGTGTATAATAGCTGGGATGGCAATGGAGGTTCATAATAAGGTGCTTAAAATTGTTTTAAAAAGAGTTGGAGATCGAAAACTTGAGGGCAAAGCGGATATATAATTGGTGGGACTGGTCGATGTTACTGTGGCTGAAATGAATTTTCCCGATGCCTGTCTGTCTTGTTTTCCATTTCTTTTTGTTTTGTTTTTGCTTAAGAATTCCACAAGGTCAGTCACTGCTTGCCTGGAAAATTACTTTTGCCTTTCTCATTTACATTATCTTATAGGAATTTGGGAGTCATATGGGAGTCCTTAATAGAGCCGTTAGAATCAAAGCTTACTATTTTCTGGCAGTGGCTTTAATTAAAAAAAAAAAAAATAAGGGGGGAGGGAATACAAATTTTAGTCTTTAAAACCTGAGGGTTAGGTTTAGGAGTCATTAGTAGTGAATATGTGGCTAGTAATTTCATTTACAAAGGCATTTGCTTAACGACTACACTGTAAGCATTAGTTCAGCTCCGTGTAGCTCTTTTAAGAGCAATTTTTTAATTTTTTATTTTCCAAATTGACACACAGAGTTGTCCTCGTCTTTTCCGGTTTTATTCGTGAGAGAGTCATTATACGTCTTTTTACTAGGAAGTTATTTCCCTTGGTTATAGTACAATTATTTTTTAATGTGGAATGTATCATCACATACAAGGGCAGGAAGAGGTAGATGTATCAGGCAGTTGAATTACTGAAGATGTTATTGCTGTGAGGGCAAACCCAGTTACCTGTGGGTTGTGGACAAGGAGCTTGCTATTCCCTATTGGCAGCTACAAATGACTGGATTCAGGCCAGTGGAAGCCTTCTGTGGCTAGTCATAGAATCTCACAATTACAGAGATAGAAAGATTTTAGAAATCATTTAACTCAACACCATCATTTAAAAAACAAGGATATTGAGGAGAAAGTCTCTTGCCCAGGGTCACATGTAATTACTGGTGGGTGCAGAGCCCAAGGCCGTAGCCCTGAACTAATGGGCTATTTAGAACCATTACTTCTAAACACAGATTGTGTCTGTTCTTTGTTCATACTGAGTTACATTCTGGATGCTGGACCTTTAAAAAAGAATTGTTTTATGTGCAATAATTTAAATGATTTTCCATAGTTTTCAAGGATGCATTAAATATAAAGCCAGTTTTGTTTTTTCTTCCCCTTTTGACGGGGTGTGCCACTTCATTTATTTATTTGAAAATTTTTTTTAATTTATAATTTTCTTATAAATAGTTAATACAGACTTATGATTTTTCCAATTCAGGGTATAAAGGGTATATGGAAGAAAAAAAAGTTTTCTTGGTCTGTTATGCCCCAATTCTCCTTTTTAAGGGCTGTTCACTGTTACAGAATTCTTCTGTACCCTTCTGAGATAATCATACGTGCACACAGATACACAGACAGGTAACTATCCCCTCCCTGCGAGGCATACTCTCCAAACTCTTCAGCTTTTTTCCCCCAATTAATTAAATATATGAAGTCAATTTTTAGTCTATTCTTAAACAAGTTGTTTGATATACCAGGGTAGCAAAATCATCCTATTCAGTATGAGTCTTTTCCCAATGATTTTTGGGGCCCTTGAAATAAGGTAAACCTTTTATTTTTGTTTTGTTTTATTTACTTTGCTAAATAGGTAATGCTTTCACATGCTTTAAAAAGAAAAAGATCTCTGCTATCTGTGTTTTGACATTTCTTAATTTATAAACATTTATGCAGCCTACATATGTGTAAATATGCATGTATAACTGTCAGTAATAGAAACACTGGTGGTGTAGTGGTTAAGAACTATGGCTGCTAACCAAAAGGATGGCAGTTCAAATCCACCAGGCACTCCTTGGAAACTGTATGGGGCAGTTCTACTCTGTCCTATAGGGTTGCTATGAGTCAGAATCGACTCGAAGGCAATGGGTAAAGGTAACTGTCAATATTAGAAAAGATTTGGGATTTGTTTCATTCATTGTTTAGTTATTATAACCAAATTTTTAAATTATTTTAAAGCATCATCTGATATTTGGGTTTTTCTCATTATCTTTTTTCTCAATGAGAACAGATAGGACCTTTAGAATATATGTAAAACCGTTCACATAGGCAAAAATCTGGCTGACTTTAGAAAGTTTAAAAGGGGTTGATTCCATTATACCTTCTCTAGTTTGCCTTAATACCCCATGGTTGAAGAGTTCTTAGTTATCTCCAACTTAAAGCTTTCTTTGCAACTTAAGCCCATTTTTTCTTATTCTGTTCTCTGTGCTTAGAAATCCGGTGGTTATTGTCATTATGTGTTAAGAATCTAGAGGAAGGTAAGTAAGAGAAATTTTTCTTTTTCTTTATGGTTAGAAGAATTGTTTCCTTATGAAATAGAAAAAAAAGTTATGGTATATTTACAGTGCAGTTTTGAATCCAAGACCCATTGCTGTACAGTGAAAAGATAGTAGGGCTGAGAATAAAACGAAGGTCATCTGAAATCCATTCTCATGTAGGAAAGGGGGAAATATGTCAGTTCCCCAGAGAACAAACTCTGTATCTCTTAGAAAAATTTAAAAGAGTTCTTAATATAGATTTTAAAACTGGCAGAGATGTAAGAAATTATAGTGACGGGGAACTTGCAGCATTCTGATGTTGGCTGGAAGCCTAATTCTATTCAAAGAAGAGGAAGGCAGTATAATGGATAGGACCCTGAAATAGGTCCCTGTTTCCATTTACTTGACCATGTGACCTTAAGTAATCATCTGGCTGTTTTAAGCCTTGGAATGATAATACCTGTCTCTCCAAACTTTTAAGGTTATTGTGAAGATCAAATATGATAATAGATGTGAAAACATTTTGAAAACAGTATTGAACAGATGTGAGCCATTGTCATAAAACCAGAGCATCCATGCATTCTTGTCTTATAATACAACCAGTGCCAACAGTGTCACCTCTTTAAAGGTGGCAGAAGCAGGGGAGGGAGTTGTAATTCTGCATCCTGTAATGATGGGAAAAGAACGTGTTGTTGATATAGCTACATAAAGAATCCCAGGAGAAGGTATCCATATTACAGTTTATAACACCAAGGCAGAGGAGTATTGGGAATTAAATGAACTGGACAGCAACTAACAACAACAGACAAAAGGGAGATGTTTTAGAAGGGACTGACACGTGAGGATGGTAGATAATAAAGAATTCTGATCATTTATATATGAATGATCTAAACAGGAGAGAAAGTATGTGGCAAGTTGGTTTAACTAACAGAGTAGAGTATTTATACAGACAACTCTCTGAGCACGAAGTATAAGAAAAAATAGTGTATCATGGAGGGGGGGCATACAACTGAGGAAAAGCACAAGAGCAGCGGGAACTTGCCAGGCTGAATCTCAGACTTAGCTGAAGTTTATGAAACGGCTAAGGCCAAAAAGGTTTATTTTTTAAATGGAAAGCTTCTTCCAGCGGCAGGAGGAGGCAAAACTACTGAAGAGGGAAGATGGTAGAGCGTCCTTAAAGCTGTTCTTTACTGGGATATTTTAGCAGGAACTGACCAAACTTTCCTCAGGGATCAATCAGATAAAAGATTGAAAGATGAAGCTTTGAGTGTCTTCATTTCTGGTATTACTATTTAATATATTCAGTGCAGCCACAGTGCACATGCGGGCACCTAGATGTTTTGTAGCCATTCTGGTACCAGTTTAAGCCTCATTTTATGTTGTTGTCGTTTTTTTCAAGCAGGACTTACCAGCCATATTTTGCAGGTGTATAGTGATATTGAGTGCTGAGAACTAGCACATATGGAAAAATTACCTCAAATACCAGTGGGTTGGGTATGGAAACCCTGGTGGCGTAGTGGTTAAGTGCTACGGCTGCTAACCAAAGGGTCGGCAGTTTGAATCTGCCAGGCGCTCCTTGGAAACTCTATGGGGCAGTTCTACTCTGTCCTATAGGGTCGCTATCAGTTGGAATCGACTCGATGGCACTGGGTTTTATTCCCCAAACTATGCCTAATTATTTACAATTGGATCAGTGAATCAAATGATGATCATGGGTGCAGTCTCCAGTATTTGTTTTCAAACACTGTGGGTTCTCCAGTTAGAGGGCCAGAGGAAGAGAGTAATTGAATGTTAGAGGCACCCTACCTAATCCACCAGCCGCTTCTTGGAAACCCTATAGGGCAGCGCTACTCTGCCTTGTAGGGTCTCTGTGAGTTGAAATCAGCTCAACAGCAATGGGTTTGGGTTTGTTTTTTGGCTGATGGCTTGCCTGGGGATCGCTCGTCAAACCTGTCTTTTAAAGCTGATATTTAGTGTCTTAAAATGAACTGTACTTGGCTGTACGTTCTCATTTACATTTTACGTTCACATTCTCTACAGCTCACATCAAAAGAGAAACATTGAGCCCGGCAAGCATGTCCTCTTGTAAGCACGTATTTAAAGCTCAGTTTGGTATTGTACTGTAAGAATGGTACCAAAAATAATATTCTTAATGGTGTTTGAATCTGTTTCCTGATTTATTTTAAAATTTGGCTTTCTTAAAGCTTCCCTCAGCCTTGTATGTAAGTTCTTATTCCATGAATTTATATAGAAGTAGCATTTCTGGCCAAGTAGAAAAATGACTAGTTGGTTCATTTTCCTAGAAAACTACCAGATGCTTTCCTGAAGAAAAAATATAAAATTTATTTAAAATGGAGTTGGTGATTTTCCTGTAGTAAAATCAGCTTTAAAAATGCATTTAATGTTTTTTTTTTTTTTTTTTTTTTTATTTCAAAGTTAGAAGAGTGGCTGCTAGCTACTCCCTGACTGTCTGCTTGGAAAAGAATTCATGTGCACTTTTAGATGTTAGTTGGATTAACTTACAAGCAATTTCTAATGGGGGGAAAATTATTAAATTGGTGCCCTCCTCCTTTTTTGGATACTGCTCCTGCAATACGAGTTTGAGAATTGTAAAAGTGACATAGCTCGTGCTTTGTTGTTGTTGTTAACTGCCGTCGTCGAGTCGGCCCCTGGCTCATAGCAACCCCACGTGTTAGGGAGTAGAACTGTTTCATAGGGTTTTCTTGGCTGTAATATTTACAGAAGCAGATTGCCAGGCCTTCAGTTCATGTAGCCACTGGGTGGGTTCGAACTGGCAACCTTTAGGTTAACAGCTGATTGCAACTGCCTGTGCCACCCAGACTCCTTAGTTCATGCTAGAATAGTAATATCTTTCAACTCTGTGTGTGTGTATTTTGGGAGGATGGTGTGTATAAATCTACTTAGAAGATAATTTTTATGTCTTGATTATTAGAGACCAGTAATAGCAGCAAAAAGCAAATAGTCATGCATTCTGATCTGAAAGTAGCATATCAATGAATATAGTTTCTACAAGTCACACCACACAGTTATTGAAAAGCCTGGTCTTAAAAATACATTTGTTTCTAAAATCTTCCAATGACTTTATATGGCCACTCGACCTAATTATGTTAGTCTGGCCAACAGCCCACCCAAGAGAGGCAGAATATCAAAGAGAAAAGGACGCAGTGACCAGAAGATCAGATAGGAGTTTCCCATGTAAGAAAGCTGGAGCAGGGTTTGACCCCAATGTAAGCTGTATCTGTATGGGGCTAGAAAATAAATTTGGTGGCTGTCATATGCAGTAAATACCTCAGCTCTTCGCACATTATTTTTTTTAATAAACTTTTATTTTAGAACTGTTTTAGATTTACAGAAAAATTGCAGAGACAGTACAGAGAGTTCTCGTATCCCCTACGCTTAGTTTCTGTTATTAATATTTTATATCAGCGTGGTGTTTGTTACAAATAATGAACCAATATTGATGCATTTTTACTAACCAAAGACCATACTTTATTCAGATTTCCTTAGTTTTTGCCTAATATCCTTTTTTCTTTTCCAAGATCCCATCCAGGATACCACATTACATTTAGTAGCCATGTCTTCTTAGGCGACTCTTGGCTGTGACAGTTTATCAGACTTTCCTTAATTTTTTTTATTATCTTGACAGTTTTAAGGAATGCTGGTTAGGCATTTTGTATCTTATTTGGGATTTGTCTGATGTATTTCTCACGATTAGACTGGGGTTATATGTTTTGAGGATGAAGACCAGAGAGGGAAAGTGCCGTTTTCCTCACATCATGTCAAGGGTACATACCGTCAACATGACTTATCACTGTTGATGGTGACTTGATTACCTGGCAGAGATAGTGTCCATCGGATGTCTCCACTGGAAGGTTACCCTTTTATGTCCCCTGTTTTTCCATGCTGTGTTCTTAGGAAGGAAGTCATTACGTGCAGCCCGCACTTCAGGAGTGTGGAGTGTTGCTGTACCCCCTTGAGGATGGATGGAGTAGCTACATAAATTCTTATGCATGGGAGATTGATTTATTCTCTCCCATTTGTATATTTCTTCAGTCATTTTTAAAACATCAGTACAGACTCAAGTATAAGACTTTGGATTATATTCCAATACTACTATGTGTCTATATACACAGACACACACACACACATATTTTTTGCTCACATTGTTCCCTTGGGAGCGCTTTCAGTTGGCTCCTGTGTCCCTTTGTGTGTGTGTGTGTGTATGTATGTATTTCTTTGAGCACTTCCTTACTTTCTAGCATTATAAGATGCTCCAGGCTCATCTTGTATATTTCCTGCCCTAGTCCTAGAACTAGCCGTTTTCTCCAAGGAAACCTGGTTACTTTTGTTGGGAAATGGCATTAGAAACCAAGACCTGCGCACTAAGTTTGTTCATGATTCTTCTAGGCACTCTCAGCTAATGGAGCAACGAGATACATGTGTGTATACTAACCAGTGTGTGCACACTTATCTATAAATATTTTTGTATGTAATCATCTGTATCTGTGATAACTTGAGTTCATATTGATGTCACCAACTGAATCCATTACCACATGGGTCATTCCAGCCTCCCGCCTTTACTTATCTGTAAACTCCCACTTCAGCAGTGAGAAGCTTGGCTTTTACCAGTCATCATTCATTTACTTAATTGTTCAATTCCAGTATACAAGTGCAGCAATATCAGAGTCATTAAGTCGTACTCCCATGGCAAACAACTTTATCAACTAGAGTACAGTGCTTCTGTGCAATTTCTTTTGCCCTTATTCTTACAGTCTCTGTTAATTTCCAAATTTAGGTAGGTCAGCACCTTTTTACCCCACCCCTTCAGTGAGGTTGTTTCATACATTTGTAATACAGTTAGTTTTTGTCACATTCTGTATTCCACCTGGGATCTCCTCTTGCCCTATAGGATGAAAAAAATTGTATCATTAAGGTTCATTCTCTATGCTGTAAAGTTTTATGAGGATTTAAAAAATTATACTATTGAGGTTCACTGTATATACTGTAAAGTTTTATGAGTTCTGACAACGGCATAGTGTTGATTATGATACAGCCCAAATTATTTTTAATTATTTAATATTTGACCATTTTTGACCAGAAAAACTAATAATTTTGAGTGGTTCAACCTAATATAACTGAAATGTAAACCACTATATTATTTACATGGAGGTAACTAAACAACTAAAACTTTTTGTGGTTATTAAGTTATCATAAAGATATCTCATAATCTTAAATAGATAATTGTATTTTATAGACTTAGTAAACAATATGACAAAACCCCTACAGTTTTTCTGATAAAAGCCATGTTAAGCGGTTATACTCCTTAATCTCCAAATTATTTACATTGTCAAAGAAAACCAAAACAAACAAAAAAACAACAAACCAAACCCGTTGCTTTCGAGTCGATTGCGATTCATAGTGACCCTATAGGACAGAGTAGAACTGCCCCACGGAATTTCCAAGGAGCGCCTGGTGGATTTGAACTGCCGACTTTTCTTTTTTTTGCTTCGCAGCCATAGCTCTTAACCAGTGCGCCACCAGGGTTTCCTGTCAAAGAAAAGCACCTATTGATCCGAATATATTCTACCCAGTGCTAGAACTTTAAGCAGTGTTAACAGTGAAATAAAACTTGTGGGCACTGTGGGAAAGTTTGCTCCCTAGGGTCACCGTACCTTAATCGTACCTTAATGTATTGTTTCTTCCCTTATTTCATTTCTGAACCCTCTTAGAGTCTTGACGGCTTTGGGACTCTCTTAGAGTGGCCGCTCAGCAACATCTCCTACATGAAACAGGGTTATATTCCTGCATTTAACAACATTTTTTGAGCACCTTCTGCATGTGTGATATTGTGTTTGGTCCAGTGCTCCAAATTGTAGATCAGCCACCTATTAGCCCCTCAGTGCTCTCAGAAGCGGTGAATCCTACACTGCTGAATTTCATGGATCAGTTAAAAAATAACTGACAGTGGATGTAGAGCCTTTTAATGTGGCTGGTTTGAAGTCCAGTCAGAGCATCAAAAATGAACAAACAAAACTTCTGCCAGGTGAGATTTGTTTTGCTTCCTCCAAATGTGCAATTTAAATTTTACACTGTGCGCTTTCATTAGAATCAGCTTCTCTCCGCCCCAGTCCAATTTTATTTGAAGGCTATTAAAAACAATTTTAGTTATTATCCTACTTCACAGATGCCAGGGGTAGACCTTTAGTGGATAAAACAGATGTCACAGATTGGACAGCAGTGAATAATCGTGTCTATGTGATTTTTATGTGATTGTCAGCCTTGTCTTAAGTGAGGGAAATGGTATGGAGAATTAATTATCTGGTGCAAACCAGCTAACCAACTAACCAAACCAACCAACCAAACCAACCAACCAACCAACCAACCAACCAACCAACCAACCAACCAACCCAACCCGCCCAACCAGCCCAACCAACCAGGTTAGTACATATATACCATAGAGAACACTTAAATATCTGCTAAATGAATAGAAAAATAAATCTTGCTGAATTATCTTGCTTATTAATAGGAAAATATAGAATCTAGGATGTCTATGACTTTGAACTTTCTGAAATGATTCTGTAATGAATCATTCCCTGGCTTGTCTTTCTGCCTGACTTTTTAATACTGTTTTGGTAAATATTGGCTTATTAGAAAAATACAGCTAAACTTTTAAATTACTTTTGGCCAAATAGATTTTGTTTAATAAATGTTGACAAAAGCCCTATTCAAGCTTCTAGGCTTGACATTTATTCCCCTTTGACCAATAATTGTATTTGTGTAGAACTCCCCTTTTGCAGTTCTTTTTCTTGTTGTATATATAACATTTTAAGGATTTAAATAGGAGAGAGAGAACCTATTCAGGGCGTATATAGGTCAGATTATGAAGCTATGACATGTAGGTCATACTTTAGAATTATGTTGCATCTGACAAGAATAGAGTGAGATTCACTAACTGGATTTACTGTTAACAACCTGGTATTTTCTACATTTGAAAATAATAGGACTGACAATGTGATCTTTGACCTAATAGGCCAATGGTAGAATTTAAACCTTGGTTTTCTGACTTTGCCTAAAGCTCTTTTTCTGAATAAGAACTTAATTTAAAATTAGTACATTTCTCATTATTGTTTTCATTTGGAACCCAGTTTGACAGGTAAGCATTTTATTGAGCACATGAAGACGGTGCTTTGTTGACCTGGTGATCCTCCAGACCTTGTACCATCTCTCATAAAATCCAGTAAGACCGAGATTAAAAAAAAAAAAACAATTACTTTAAATCTTTAGGATATAAATTAACATATATATTTGTGAAGATTTAGAGATTGATAGACTTCAATCAAGAGATGACAATTTTATTTTTAAAAGCTTGCCTTTCCTTCTTATTAAAGAAATACATGTTCATTGAGAAATATTTAGAAAATACAGATAAAACATAACAAAGTGAAATATCACCTATAATCCAGTCACCTAGAAATTAACCACTTTTAACTTTTTGGTGTAAATTTATCTTATGCTGTTATGTAATATGATTTAAGAATGTTTATTATATAAATTTAATGAGATCATGTTGCACATTTGGGTTTGTTAATTTGCTTTTCACTTAACAGCATAGGTTGTATTGTTTTGATGTTGTTAACCACTCTGTTACATCATCTTTAATGGTTGCTTAGCATCCATCATGTGATAAGTTCCCTCTTTTTGGACGTTCATATTATTTCCAGTTACAATTTCATTTTAGCTGCAGTTAATTCAGCAGTTCAGGCCATGCTGTTGGCTTTTTAGGTGAAGGGGACGATGAGTTGCATTGGAAGCTGTGGTAACACTGTAGGGCAGTGGAGCCCCCCTTTTGCCCCGATGTTGGCCCCACTGCTGTGGGATGCCCGTGCACACGGCTGGCCCAACTGAGCCGCAGGCGCATGAGGCCTGTTTGTTGTTAGGCTCGCTAGGACAGCAGTGGCCTCAGCAGCATCAGCAGGAACAGAGCGGGCGTCATCTCTGCGCTTTGTCTCAGATCTGGTGCTGGTGTGTTTTCCCCTGCTGCCATGTGATGGTTGGTAAGCAGCACTACACACAGGGTCTGTAACTCCTCTTAAAAGCTCTATTGTGAGATGCTGCTGAGTTTTGGCTGTGGGGAAGTGGGGAGTGGTTTGCTTGCATGTTGCTTTTGGTTTCTTTCAAATGTGAATGTGCCTTCCTCTAAAGAATCCTAAGCACTAGTTTTGAAGCAACTAAAAGGTGAACTAAGCCATCCTTCCCTTTATGCCTCCTACTGTAAAGCAGTGGTGTAATGGAAAAGTGAGAATTCAGGTGTCCCTGTCTGTTTTGTGTTCTAATTAATTACCATAAGAGAACCAGATGAGTGGGAATCAGGAAGACTTTCACAAATGAAATGATAATTGAATGAGGTGATAAAGAATGGGTAGGATTTTTATAGTAATAACAGATGGCAGGAAGCACAGAAAATGTGTACAGTAGAAGTTACTCAGGGTTTATTTATTCATTCATAAAACATTTATTGAGAGCCTATGATATAAAAAGAGTCATGCTAGATTTTGGATACACAGGTGTGAATTCGACATGGCTGGGAGTTGACAGCCTTTTTTAGGAAGACAGCAAATAGACAACACATATAGTCAGCGCTATAATAAAAAAAAAAAAAAAAGTAAGGTTCCCACAAATAATACCTGAGCTCCGAGTATGGGCACCATCGCCTAGCCTAGTCAGGGTAGGAAAAGTCTTTTTGTAGGGTCTGATACCTGAGCCAAGTCCTGAGGACATGGATGAGAGATGGGGGTACTGCAGGTAGAAGAAGCTTCACGTGAAGTTGAGGAAGCAAGAAAAAGGGATGGAATCTGCAGGGACACTGCAGAGAGTTCAGTGGATAGCAAAAGAAGAGGATGCAAAGGGTGGGGGATTGGCAATGAATACATGATAAGGGCTTGAGCTAAGACAGTAAGGGATGGAGAAAATCAAGGATGCTGCCCAGATTTTTAATTGGTTGACTGAGTGATTTAGTGGTGCCATTCACTATTGTAGGGAATAAACAAGGAGGAACAGATTTGAAGAGGACAGTGGCGTGTTCAGCTTGGGACCTGATGAGTTTGGGGTTCATGTAGTATATTGATGTAACAAGTCAAAGCCTGGAGCGGAGATACATGAACTTGGGAACCATTAATAAGGAGTGGATGAAACCACTGAGGGGGAACATGTAAAATGAGAAAATGGCTGAAAAAACCTGAGAAGGAGTAGACAACAGAAGAGCCTGAGAAGGAGAGAGATTGGGGGAAAAGTGAGAGAAAATGGAGCCAGGGAGGTTAGCAGAGAAAGCATCAGGAGAGGAGAGGAGAAGAGAGGAGGGGAGAGAAGATGAAGGGAGGGGAGAGAGATGTCAGCAATATCATGTGTTGCTGAAAGAAGTAAGATAAATTCTGGGAGTCTAATTGATTTTAGAAATAAGAAGGTCATTGCTGATATGGTGAGAGCAGTTTTAGGTGTGAGGTAGGGATTGGCCTGAATTGCAGTGGTTGAGGCATGCATTAGAGGTCTGGGAGGCATGGTTTTAGAATCTTTGAAGAAGCTTGGCTGTGGAGGGGAAGGGTGAAGGGTGAGGAGCAAGAGCGGTGGAGGGGTGAAATAAGAATGAAGAGAGATGGGGATGTTCATTTGCTTGTTTTCCCGCAAAGATGGTAGGCTGGAACATTTCTATAAGAAGCATTTGAAAATGAGAGGCTGAAATGGCTGGAAGGAGGTCTCTGAGTATGCAGGAGAGAAGGGCTTATGGGTATAGGTGCATAACTCTGCTGAGATCTGCCTCTCAGAGACTTCTGGGCGATGCTGCACGTACCTATATCAGCACAGGTGAGGGGTTTGGGGAGCGCGGTGCTACGTGGGGCTTTAACTCCATCTCTGCACACTTGTAGGTTAGCCAAGGGCCCATTTCTAAGCCCTAACTTTTAGTGTTTCCCAGATGGAATTGTAAGATCTGAGTCCTGTAGTTTTCTCTTAACCTAGCCTTCTTCTTAATCTCTAGTTTAATCTATGATCTAAGCATTTTTTCCCCCTAATATAAAGTGATTAACTTCTGTAAAAAGTAAAGAATATTTGCTGACATATTTCTCTCAAGCTATTAGTGACATGCTGGTCCCTTATGGAAACCCTGGTAGCATAGTTCTTAAAGGGTTTTAATGGGTCCCTTATTTATTTATTTATTTCTTATGGTGGAAATGCCTGGAGAGAAAACTACATCTTTAAGGCAGTGTCTTTGAGAGGTGGTTCTCTCTTTAGGAAAAATGCAGAACTGGAAGTCAGAATATCAGGCTCCAGCCTCAACTGTGTTACTGACGAACCCCTGTGATGGCAGGTGAGTCCTTTAACCCCTCCTGCCTCTTTATTCACCCATAACAGGTGACTATTAAGAGCTATTGAGTTACCTCCTTTGTTGAGAGAACTAAAGTGAATATGATAATATACTTACGTTATCAAGTGTAGGTGCCCAGGGCCTGCTCATGTCCACACATCTCCAGCAGGCTGGTTTATCTGACACCTACACCCACTGCAGAGTAGAAGCAGCTGACTAGGAACAGGAGGAGAGGAGTTAGAAGGGCAGGGGCCCTGATGGCAGGGAGAGGGTCACCCAGGGTGCTGACAGCAGAGGAGGAGACAGACATTGAAGAAGCCTCCAGAAGAAGTGATAATAAAGCCCACAATTTATTCAGGGCTGTCAGGCCTCTTTAATTTCACTGAAGGCATCACTGTGTACAATAATTGATGTTTCAAGTTCAGCCTCTGATTACCAAGAAATGTTTAAATATATGTTGTACTGTGTTTTACAAAGACAAGACAATGCCAACTACATTTTATGTTTTTCCATTAGAATAAAATTTTGGCAACTACAGTGCTAGCTAGCTAGGGTCTTTCCCAAAGGGCCCTACTCTATTATTATTTTTTGTAGGATGCTCAAGTGTTAGTGCTTCTTACGTAGATTGCCCAGACATAGAACTGTTACGAGTAGAAGGTATAGAAAACCTGGCCATACATGAAGGGAATGTCAAGGATGCTTTATATTATCAGTTCAAGTTTACATTTCCATAGTACATTTTATTTTTTTAGTCATTTTAAGTCTGTATTGCCCTGTGAGATCATAAAATGGTTAATGAATCGTCAGAAAATTTCAAGAAAAAGACAATCCTACTACCCCAGACTATATCCTAACCCTGGAGAACGTTTAACTTTATTAGTTTTGTGGTAGCAAATATTAACATTTTTATTCTAAAATATCCTGTTTTTCCCTTTTGAATGTGTTTAATTGAAATAGTAATCTATCATAGAAATTATTAAAAATCAAATATGAAAGATCCATTGGATTTCTTTTACCAGTTAAAGAAACGAGTGTTTAATTATCCTTTGAGAATTGTCAAGGACTAACATCAAAGTTCTTTAAAATGAAAGTAAAAATGCTCATGATTGAATTGTGGCAGTGCTGTCGACATTTAGGAAGGATAAGCCTTGAGACCTTTTAAGATCCCAGATTCCTGACTTGGGAAGTGTTTTTCTCTTTTATAAGCAAGTGTCTGAAATCTGGACAATGGCTTAAAATCAAATCAAAGTAGTGACCTGGGGTGTTGTTGACTCTATAGAATTGTGTTCAGGAGTGATAATCTTTGTTAAAAAGGAGAGACTATTTTTTTAATTGATCAAAGACTTAAATCTCAACTATTATTTTAGTAAATGACGGTTGGCTCAAGGAATGTTTTTCATCACTGCCTTTTACACTGATGTTCACTTGCTGAGCACTCTGTAAGCTTGAGACAAAGTCTTTATGTTGGAAGCAGCCTCCTTTGGTGATTGACTTATCTGCTGGTGATGACAGGTTGTCAGGTGATTGACAAGGACTGGAAATTCTGTTTGTCATATAAAGCTACCGGTACTGTTTAAAAACTATTCATATTCTCCTGTACCCTGAGAATTTTCTACCACAGTCATGTTAAGAA
The DNA here is from genome assembly GCF_030014295.1 of Loxodonta africana. Lineage (NCBI taxonomy): Eukaryota > Metazoa > Chordata > Mammalia > Proboscidea > Elephantidae > Loxodonta > Loxodonta africana. Next base: position 207,749,234 of record NC_087344.1, on the reverse strand, counting down.
AAGCCTTTGAAGCTTTGAAGTGGGGGTGAACATGGGGTGAGAGCATACGGAAAAGTTTTAATTGTGAGAAATGAAATAACAAATTTGATTGATTTCTGAGAAATGTCTTATATATGCAGATTAATGTCAGAGAGTGGAGAGTAGCAAATACTATAACTTTAAAAATGACTTGATTGATTCAAATTCTTGAAAAGTCCAGGCTCACTGAGCCAGTTGAGACTAGAGGACTCCCTGAGACTATCACTCTGAGATACTTTTTGAACCCTAAACTGAAGTTATCCCTTGAGATCTTTTTAGCTAAAAAACACTGTCACCTGTGAGTAATGAGCTCCTTTAAAAAACCATCTATAGGAGACCAAATGGCCAAAAATTACTCTAAAGCAAAGATGAGAAGGTAAGGGGCCAGGGAAACTAGAGCACTGGAAACAGTACAACCAGAACAGAACGAGTGCGAATGATGACACATTGTGAAAAGTGTAACCAACATCACTGAATAATCTGTGTAGAAACTGCTAAATGGGAACCTAATTTGTTCTGTAAACTTTCGTCTTAAATACAATAAAATATAATTAAAAAAATAAGAACAACTTGATTGTAGGTATCTCCTTTGTGCTTGGTATTACCTTTATGGAGTTCATATTTCAGGATGTAGGTTTTCTATGTAAATGTATGTTCCAAGATGGATGTTGACAGTAACACCACCTTACATACTTTTCCACACATTACAATTTTTAGAGACTTTCCCCAAGAACTGCCTTATTTACTAATGTATCACGCAATACACTGGAGAGAGTAAAGTATACTAGAAATGAGAAAGCAGGTAAAAGAGTTTCAGCAAAGTCCTAAAACTAGTGTCAGGACCAGACTGTTTCTTACTTGTAATCCATTGTCTTCTAATTGTAACACATTTTAATGTGGGAATCGATTGAAGAAGACATTTTGGATGGAGGGTTTTAGATGATCTTTGAACTTAAAAACTTGTAAACATGACACGCTGAGAAAAGGGGCTTTAAGTGACCTTAAGTTTAAAAGAGGTAATAGCTGTAAATTCTGTATAGATTTTGCGCACTTTAAAATTTTAATGTTCTGCAGCATTAAGAGAAGCGTGCGTCCATCCTTGGGGATGAAAAGCTATCTACTGTGTTCCTAAAGGCTGAGTCTTCCTAATTCCTAAGGAAGGTAAGCAGGCTCTTTGATGGTCCTAGAATCCGTGGTCCAGGCTTTTAGAAATATCTAATGCCTACAGCCTTTGGAAGAACAATTTAGCCTCTTTATTGTTGAAAGAGAGTTGTTAGTGGCTCAGTGGTTAAGTGCTTGGCTCCTAACCGAACGTTCGGCATTTTGAACCCACCAGCTACTCCACGGGAGAAAGATATGGCAGTCTGATTACAGCCTTGGAAACCCTACTAGGCAGTTCTGCTCTGTCCTATGGGATTGCCGTGAGTCAGAACTGATGGTACATAACAACAACACTTTTGAAAGAGGCTGGGAATGAAAGTCTGGTTACCTTTAGAAGATCGTTCAAACTCTCCCAGGGGAAAAAAAAGACATTTCCCAGGGAATGGAGATTGGAAATGGTCAGTTTTGTGGGTGGTTGAGGCTGGTACTCTAGCTTGAAGTTACCTTGGAGATTCCCAAGTAGGTATGATGAGGTGGGTGCTAGGGACTTTGACACCCATGGTGCAGACCTTCATGCTAACTTGGCACAGTGGCTGGGAGGGTGAGCAGTGGATGCTACCCATGTTGCTGAGACACCTTCAACAGGGCCACACGGACCCAGACAGTGAGCATCTCCAGCAGGGGTCACCAAGGACCAATGACTACCGTCCTCACCTACATTTTTCTTCATTACATCACTTTTGGGGTTCTGACACAACTCAAACGGTGAAGGAAGAGCCCTTAAACGTGTCTGATGTTAGACTTCTTACTGACATGATTGTATTATGGTCTCAAAGCCTGAACTGATTTGAATTTGAAAAATAAAAGAACACGTGATTTTCCTTGCATCTCGTTTTTGCGGAGCTGTTCACAGCTGTGTGTATACAGTTCATGTCCATGCACATTAACGTATACATTCTTCTCTCTCACACCTCCTTGACCTTTACATGTCCATCCCAGAAGGTCCTCATCCTCTTCCTGACATCCTGGAAAATGCTTACTTATCATTCACAATTCATGTCCAGCGTCACCTCTCCTTTTTGGATAAGTGGAGAGGAGGGAGTCTAAAAATAATTCTTGGCTTACTAATTTGCAGTATAGAGATAACGCCTGCCTTGCTGAAATCACAGGCTGCTTGCGAGGATTGAATAAAATGTTTAGAACAGAAACACCATGGCAAAGCCATGGAGCAGAGGAATTTGGTATGTAGGGGGAGGGTTCTGGGGAGACCTCACTGAGCTGAGGATTTTGGGGGGTAGAGGGTTGGGGTAGGGGAGAAATAGTGAAAAAGTAGACCTTGGAGGAGGACTTTTACCGTGATGACGTGGTTATTAGGGAACAGTTTCTTTATAGATGAGAGAAGTACTCTGAGGAGGTTTGACTTGGGAGTGGTGCACAAAATTAATCTTACTGATGGCTGAAGAGGCCAGACAGGAAAATCTACTTGGAGGCAAGCTGATTGTGAGGGTGAAAAGAATGCGTAGGCTTAAAAGCACTGTCTTTGGACTGAAAATATAATGGACTGTTTCGGAAGTAGAGAGCTTTTCAGAGATGACCCATTATGATTTGAGTAAAGTGTGCTTCCAGTATGTGATAGCAGAGTGAAGGAGGATGTAGTAGACTGCGCTCCCTGAGGAATGCCACTATTACTGTGTCGTTCACTCTCTTCACAAGGCCTGCAGCATTGCAGGTATCAGAGATTTGTGGGAGAAATGAATGAAGTAACTTGTCAAGCATTAGTAAGACATTTTTAGCTGTAGTTAAATGCTGTAAAAAAAAAAGAAAAGAAAACCCAAACACTTTGAATTCCTTTCTATGACTGTTACTTTTTACATAACTTCGACGCATTTCAAAGGCCAAGAAGCCTTCCTGCCCCTGAGAGCTGCTCCCGGTGTTCCACCATTAACTGGTCTTCTTAGGAGATGATGAACCAGATTGTCAAGAAATGTGCAGAATCTCACTGCTAATGATACTAAATCTACTATTTTTGGTTTTTAATGAAAACTGTGCAGTAATTTTTTTTATCTTATAGATGCTGATTTACTTTGGAAACTACATGTTACTTCATTAGAAATTCTTAACTTCAGGAAATGTCCACCTGCAATTTCCAGATATGATTTCCTGGGCTTTCCATATTTTAGATATGTCTGTAACAAATAATCATAATAAAAGTAGGGAAAGGAGCCCCTGTTAACTGAATTCTTGCTATGCATTATTTAATCCTCACAATAACTTTTCAGAGTAATTGATATTATTTTTTATTTTATAGACCTGTTGTTGTTAGGTGCTGTCAAGTTGGTTCCAAAAGAGATGATGTAAAATTTAGGCTCAATTAGGCAGAGCTGGGATTTGAACCCAAGTCTTTCTGAAAACAAAAATCGTTTTGTGCCACCACATTGCGCTGCATAGTAGAAATAACACCAGATGGGCTCTGTTTTTTTTTTTTTTTTTTTTTTAAATATACCCAGCATCTGACCACCTCTCCACCTCCACCGCTACCACCTTCTTCCAAGCCGCCATGGTTCTTTGCCTCTGTTACTCTGATATCTGCTGTTTTTCCTGCTGCTTTTTCTGATCTCTGTAGTTTATTCTTGGAAACCCTGGTGGCATAGTGGTTAAGAGCTACGGCTGTTAACCAAAAGGTCAACAGCTCGAATCTACCAGGTGCTCCTTGGAAACCCTATGGGGCAGCTCTACTCTGTTCTATTGGTCGCTATGAGTCGGAATCAATCCAACGGCAATGGGTTTTTTTTTTTTTAATAGTTTATTCTTAATAGCTGACATAATTTTTTAAAATGTAAGTCAGATCATGTCACTCTTCTTCTCAAAATCCGTTAATAGCTCCTATTTCACTCAGAAAAAAACGGAGTCCCTCTAGTGGTTTAGGTGATCTGACCCCCTTTCCCTTTTTGCCGTAGTGTCCGATTTCTTTCCTTCCTTCCTAATATTTTCGAGCACCTGCTATGTGACAAGCCAAGTCAAACCAAAAACCAAACCCATTGCCTCTGAGTCAAATTCCAAATCATAGTGACCCTGTAGGACAGAGTAGAACTGCCCGACAGGGTTTCCAAGGCTGTAATCTTTACTGAAGCAGACTGCCTCATCTTTCTCCCTCAGAGTGGCTCGTGGGTCCGAACCACTGACCTTACGGTTAGCACCCGAGTGCTTAATCACTGTGCAACCAGGGCTACCCCATGCAAGCTAGTGGGGCGAAAATAAAAGACATAGTTCCTGTCTTCATGTAACTTAAAGAGGGTACTAATCTCCCCAGCTATGAAAGTGAAAGCAGGAAGCCTTGAATTACTTGCGATTGCTTAGAAAGCCAGCGGTGGGATTAGATTCTGTGTATCTTGACTTATTTCTAGCACCAGAGACTGATAGGGTTAGAATTAGCAGAGACATTAGAAGAAATTTGTCCTCACATTTTAGAGACGTAGAAACTGACTCTCTCAGATTAAATAACATGGTGAGGTCACACCTGGAACCTAAGTTGGGGTTCTTGATGCCCAGACCATACTCTTTCCCTGCCATCTCCTCTTTATTTATCACGATATTGCCTTCCCAGATCTGTGTTGCTGTGTATTTTCATATGTGGTTTGTGCTGTTCAAGACCTTTTTTTCACAATGCACACACTGAACTATAGACTTTTACCATTATTGTTTTTCATGCTTGAAATTATAATTGGAACAGTCAGAGATGGGTCTGTGGAAAGGCAATGAAAGAGGACCATTAAGTACTAATAAATGCCTCTCCTCATGGCAGTGGAGATCTTTTCTTCCCTAAGTATTTGAGCTCTTTTCACTGGTGCTTTTAAGTGGCTAGAAATAACACTTGCCACACGCTTGTGGAATACTCCAGATGCCAGAGGTTCATTTCATTCTGTGTTTGAATTGAGGACACTGGGGCTGGAATGTGAGCTGACTGTTTCGTCAATTTAAGCTTCCATTCCATGTTTCAGATTAGCCTTTTCTTGTGGAAAGCAGTGTTAACAACAGAGCCTCTTACAGAATGAATTCTCAGGTAGCTGATGACTTCTGAGGAAGCAGGTGAAAAGATTAAAGATGTTTATTTTGATATATATTTCCTATTCATACCACTTAAAAATCTAGATATGGTGTGATAAACAGGATCTAACCAACAAAACTAACCTGTTGCTATCAAGTTGCTTCTGACTCATAGCGACCCTATAGGACAGAGCAGAACTGCCCCATACGGTTTCCAAGGAGTGGCTGGTGGATTCGAAACGCCAGCCTTTCGGTTAGCAGCTGTAGCACTTAACTACTTGGCCACCAGGGTTTCCGTACAGGATCTAGTTCATCCTAAAGCCATATGTCTATGGTTAGCAAAGGAGAATGTCTGCTTGTTGCTAGGGAGATATATTAGTTCCAGAAACAAACTTGGGTAAATTACTGCTAAATAAATTTCAGTGTAACTTAGTTTCTCTTCTTCCAAAAATAATGATAATGATGACGATGATGATAAGAGCAGCCTGTATTTTTTGATCACTTTCAGTGTGCTAGGTATTATTACAAGTACTTTAATCCTCTTGTCTGCAATTTTAAAATGTAAAATCCTCTAAAAACCAAACATTATTTTTGTATCTTACTTGACAAAGCTTAAGTAAACTTAGTTTACTGGAAAACTTGACCTAAGTGATACGAGTCTGTTCCTAGTTTCTATTTACCCCTCTCACGTGACTGTTCGTTTGTTTTGCGGCAGAAATATTAGTGTGTTTGATTCCAGACTATTACTTCGGAGTCCACTGATGGTGTTATGCTGTATATATTTTATGCATTGTTTTACCTTTGTGAAACCTGAAAAAGTCTGAATTGCATATCACACCTGGCTACTAGCAGATTAGGGATTGTATTATTTTTCCCCCAAATTACTGCCGAGGCAGCTGAACTGATAAGCAGTGGTTTCATACCCAGGCAGCTAAATGTTAGAATCTGTGTGCTTAGTCACCATACTATACTGACTTAAAAATAAGTATTTAAAGTCACCCCAGAGAAATACGTACTATTTATTTATCTAATAAACCTCCAGTAAAGATAGAGAAATTCGTATTTGAATAGAGCTGTTTTGTTAATATCTCTCTGTTCTCAGCTGCCTATGGTAAATACTAGCTTCAAAACAAATGCCCTTGATTCGTTAGTAAATCTTGCCAGTCCTGATCATTCTGTCTTCAGCCGAATGTTCTGTTCTCATTTGAGTTTCTTAAATTTTCAAAAGCTTGTTTTTTCCCCCTCCATAAAACATACTTTATTTTGATTGCATAAAATTTAGAAATGTCGAAACTGCAAAGATATTGTAAATAACAACAAAGATTAAAAAGAAATAAACAAAATAAGCAAATACTTTCTAAATGTCAATTCCCCAAGATTATTATTTTAAGAATGAGCTAATTAAAATACTAATAAGTTCAGCTGGGGGGGGGTGAGGTTATCATTGATTTTTTTTTTTTTGCTTTTTTGTTGTTTTTAAAACCAGTCAACATTTATTGAGGCAAATATGAGGTTACTTATACAGATTTCTTATCACACTGCATAGCGTACAGACATGGTCTTTAATGTTTCAAACATCTCCACCTGGCCGTGTCAGACTTCAAATATAGTTTAAGTAATAGTGGACTGATTAAATTAAAACACAGTACTTATATAAGATCTAATTCTAGAGGGTCCAATGAAATGGTAATATATATTCTTAAGAATTTTATTGAAACAATGTATATTCTAGAAACACTCTCCTAGGAAATGTATTTATATAAAACTTTAATAAAAGCAAATGCAGCATTGATTACGCAACAGAACTTAAACTGAAAAGACATCAGTCAGAATTAATTTAAAGAAAGAAAACACATCAGATGTCCTGTGTGCCTGTGGGTGTTGAGGGGTTGGCTGCTGTAAAGCTGGGTCGGCCCTGTATATCACCCTGGGTCCCTGCACCCTCACAGCTCACCCCTTTCCTCCCCGGGCACCTGATGGTGCAGGGGATAACCTGACCCTCTTGGGCCACTGCCCAGGGCTGCATGTGGAATAGCAGGTGCAGAGAGGTCACTTGGAGAAACTTAGATTTCAGACTCTAATTCTGCCAATTTTTGCCTTTTGAGACCATTTTCTTTTCTAGATCATTGATCTTTCTCTTGCTTGACTCAACTGCAAGTCAACTTTCTTCAGCTGTTTGCTCATGGGAGCGAATCCATCTTTGATCGAAGGAAATGGTGCTTTCCAGTTGTTTCTCTAAGTCTTTGGTCATCTTTCTGTAGGAGTCAAGGTGTTGGTGTGTGAGACTGAGGTTTTCATACGCTTCGGGATGTTTCTTCTCTACTTCTAGGTGGGAGTTTCTCTGTTCCATTGATTTTCTGCAGAGTTGCATTTCATGTTCATTGTGTCGTCCAGGCAGTAGCTGGAGTTTCAGCTGAAGCTCTTGAGTCTCACTTGCCAACTGTGCGTTGTCTCACTGTGAAGATGCCTGTTCTGGTTGAATACTTTTAATTTGGCCTGTAAACTCTTTGGTTTGATTTTCTTGACATAACTTCTTAAATATTCTTTGTTTTTTTCTTTCAAGTTTTTTTTTTTTTTAAGGAAATCATCAGTTTTTTCAGATTGACTTCTGATAATCTTGGTTTCCATTTTCTGATTCACTCTTTTTGTCTAATTCTGAGTTGTCATTATCTGTGTAATCTCTACAGAGATCGGGTAAGTTTATCTGTATCATAGTTTCAGTCAGAGTTTTTTAACTGGCTATTGCTGTGCTTTACAACCTTGTGGTGATATCTTCAAGCATTTTCCCTTACTCCTTCAGTTCCCATACTCTTTCCTTCCATTCAGCACCTTCTTGAACATTTTCTTCAAAACCGTCAAGTCTTTCCCTCTGACGTTGTTCTACATTCTTCTGAGATGCCTTTACGATACTCTTGGCCTCAATCACTTGGGAATGGAGGGATTTTTGATGACTCTTCGAGTGACCGTGTCTGTCCTTTTAGACAAGCCATCATCATTCTGTGGAATGAAATTTTAGAGGACTTGCTTCTCTGTTCTCTGTTGAGAAGGCCTACTGTATCCTCCAGTGTAAAGGTGAACCTGTTTGCATCTTTACTGAGGGCTGACAAACACAGTTTGTAAACTCAGAAGACTGGCCCCACTGCAGGTGACTTGAGGGCTTCGAAGGCTTCTATAGTCTCTCTAATGTTCTCCCTGATTTTATGGTATCTTCAATTAAATTGCTTGGCTAGCTCTTTTCTCCTCAAAGTTTTTGAGTTTTTTTTTTTACCATAAAAATGATTAAAGCAGCATATACCAAAATTTCCAAGGGAAGTACAAACAGGCTTGAGCCTGAGTACCAACCATCAGTGTCCTGTGTGGCTCCAAAGGGCACCACAGCTCTGCCTCTGGCCAGTAGCTTGTGGGCCATAAAAGCCTGCCCAGATCCCTGTGAATGTTCTACCTCTAACTCAAACAAGTCCCCGGAAACCAGGACAGACCATCTGTGGGACTGTGGAAAGGAGTGCCTGTTGAGTAACTGGGCTCTCTAATATTGCTTTAGCCACTGCAGAAGTAGAAAGTGTTGTACTTTCTGTAGTATGCGGAGGAAATGTAAAGGGCTAATTCCATACAGGGTAGACCTGCCCCTGAGCTGTTACCACTCTAGGCAGCACCTGGCCCCACTGGAAACCTAGTAGATCCAACCATGCCCTAACCAAATGTATAGAACCGAGAGTGAATAAACTTGGGTTTCTAGTTCTAGTTTTGCCTTCTCAATAGTTTCATGATCTGGTGCTTCAAAATTGTAACCAATATTGAGGAAAGCAAAACAGATCATTGCAGTATATATCAGAACTTCATTTCCCTTTATGGCTGGAGATGTTTCGTTGTATGGATATACCACCTTTTGTTTATCCATTCCTCTCTTGATGGACACTTGGGTTGTTTTTACCTTTCGACTGTTGTGAATAATGCTACAATGCACATTGGCATATGAGTATCTGTTTGAATCCCCACTTTTAATCCTTGTGTGTGTATATATAGGAGTGGAATGCTGGGCCATATGGTAACTCTAAGTTTAGCTTTTTGAGGAACTTCTTTAGAAAGTTAAACTTAGAATTACCATATGACCACATCTTCACTGTACTTGTTATTTTCCTTTTTTTTTTTTTTTGATAGTAGCCATCCTAGTGGGTGTGAAGTGGTGTCTCATTGTGATTTTGATTTGCATTTCTCTGATGACTAATGACGTTGAGCATCTTTCCTTGTGTTTATTGGTCATTTGTATATTTTCTTTGGAGAAATGGCTATTCAAACTCTTTATCCATTTTTTAACTGTGTTGTCTTTTATTGTTGAATTGAAACAGTTCTTTAACTGTTCTGGATACTAATCCCTTATCAGATATTTGATTTTTATCATCTTTGTCTTGTTCCTGACTTTATTGAGAAAACTTTCAGCTTTTCACCATTAGGTATGATATTAGCTGTGGATTTTTTAATAAATTCCCTTTATCATGTTGAGTAATTTATCTTCTATTCCTATTTTGCTATGTGTTTTTATTATAAAAGGGTTTTGGATTTTGTGAAATGCTTTTTCTGTATCAGTTGAGATGATTATGTGAATTTTTTCTATTTTCTATCAATGTGATATGTTACACTGATTAATTTTCTTATGTTGAACCATCTTTGCATTCCTGGGATAAATCCCACTTGGTCGTGGTGTATAATACTTTTAATATACTGTTGATTCAGTTTGATAGTATTTTGTTGAGGGTTTTTGAATCTATATTAATAAGGGATATTGGTCTGTAGTTTTCTTCTCTTTTACTGTCTTTATCTAGCTTCAGTATTAGGGTAATTCTGGCTTCACAGAATGAGTTAAGAAGCATTCCTTCCTGTCCTGTTTTTGGAAAAGTTTAAGAAGGACTGATGTTAATTTTTCTTTAAATGTTTGGTAGAATTCATCAGAGAAGCCATGTGTTCTCCTGGACTTCATTTGTTGGAAAGTTTTTGATTACTAATATAATCTCTTGTTGTAAGTCTGCTAAGATTTTCTATTTCTTCTTGAATCAATTTGGGTAATTTGTGTGTTTCTAGGAGTTTGTCTGTTTCATCTAGATTATCTAAGTTGTTGGTGTACAATTGTTCATAGTAGTCTTTTATAATTCTTTTTATTTCTCTGTGATTGGTAGTAATGCCCCCACTCTTATTCCTGATTTTAATTATTTACATCATCTCTCTTTCTTTGATAATCTGGCTAAAGGTTTGCTAATTTCATAGATCTTTTCAAAGAACCAACTTTTGGTTTTGTTTCGACAAAAAGAATTGATAGTTATTCTGTTTTATTTATCTTCACTCTGATCTTTATTATTTCCTTCCTTCTGCTAGCTTTGGGCTTAGATTGCTCGTCTTTTTCTAGTTTCTCAGGGTGTAAAGTAAGTTATTGATTTGAAATCGTTTTCTTTAATGTAGGCATTTATAGCTATAGATATATGTCTGAATACTACCTTCCTTGCATCCCTTGTGTGCATGTTTTTAAAGTGTGCTCTTAGATCTTAGGAGAAGGGACAACATTGCTGCTGAGACAAATGATGCTTTGAGGTGCTCTCAACTCCAGATAAAGAAGGAAGCCACCAATCAGGTTAGCACAGAGATAATTTGGACTGTGAACAAAATTGTCATCATACTCACAGGCTATATAAGTTTATTGTTGGTGGACATTTAGTTTACATATAATTCTTTGTTTTTAATTTTATTTATTTTGTTGTTGTTGAGAATATACTGCTCAAGGCAGACATTCTTTACTAGTTAAGCTAAACTGTTGTTTGGTTTTAAGAAGACTTAGGTGGGTATTTTTGGCTTAAGATTTAAAATATCTCAAGGCAATACTCTCAGGGGTTCATCCAACCTTCATGGTCCCAGAAAGTCTAGAGTCCATAAGAGTTTGAAATTCTATTCTCCATCTTCCCCTTTTTGATTGATTGATATGATTGAACTTTATATTTTGACTTGGTTGATATGGAATCCTAGATCAAAATGTTCAGTCGTGGTAGCCTGGCACCATCCAGTTCTTCTGGTCTCATGGCAAAGGAGGATAGTTTACATATAATTCTTAATATGTACGAATGCATAATATAGTCTGTATTAGTCAGGGTTCCCTAGAGAAACAGAACCAATAGGGGAGATACATATGTATGTATTTGTTGATCTATTCATTCATTTATCCATATATCTATTTATGTATTTATCTTGTATCCATCCACCCTCCCACCCATCCATCTACCTGCCCACCCATCATCCATCCACCCGCCCACCCGCCCATCCACCCATCCACCCATCCGTCCATCCGTCCATCCATCCACATCCATCTGTCCTTCCAGTCAATTGGCTCATGTGATTGTGGGGGCTAGCCAGTCCAAATTCCATAGGGCAGGTGTCAGGCTGGAAACTCTAGCAGTCTTGAGTTTGAAATCTGCAGGACGAACATCAGACTGGGGACTCTGGCAGTCTTGAATCTGAAATCTGTAGAGCAGTTGTCAGGATGGAAACTCTGGCAGGATTTGTATGTTACATTCTTGAGGAAAAATTTCCTTTTCTGTGGGAAACCTCAGTTTTTGCTCTTAAGGTCCTCGACTGATTAGTTGAGGCCCACCCACGTTATTGAAGGTAATCTTTTTTACTTAGAGTCAACTAATTGTAAATGTTAATCACATCTACTAAACACCTGCATAGCAACATCCAGACTAGTGTTTGAAGAAACAACTGAACACTACAGCCTAGCCAAGTAGACACAGAAGGTTAACCATCACAATCTAATGGGTATACCCAGGGAAGTGTAGATAAGGACGTTCTTGAGTTTATCTTAAGTTTACTCATTAATATACTTCCTTTAGTCGGAATTTATTGAATAGGAAGTAAGAATTTATTGAATTCTGTTATGTGCTTCCACTTGCTACTTTTAGTACTTTTTAGGACTTAGAGCTATTAAAATATTGCTCCTAAACTTTCATTGGGAATATAGTTTCAGGGGTAACTTTTTTTTTAATTTTATTGTGCTTTAAGTGAAAGTTTACAGATCAAGTCAGTGTCTCACACAAAAACTTATATACACCTTTTTTTTTACATACTCCCAATTGTTCTCCCCCTAATGAGACAGCCCACTCCTTCCCTCCACTCACTCTTTTCGTGTCTAGTCTGCCAGCTTCTAACCCCTTCTACCCTCTCATCTCCCTCCAGACAGGAGATGCCAACATAGCCTCAAGTGTCCACCTGATCCAAGAAGCTCACTCCTCACCAGCATCCCTCTCTGTCACATCGTCCAGTCCAATCCTGTCTGAAAAGTTGGCTTTGGGAATGGTTCCTGTCCTGGGTCAAAAAAAGGTTTGGGGCCCATGACTACCAGGGTCCTTCTAGTCTCAGTCAGACCATTAAGCCTGGTCTTTTTATGAGAATTTGATGTCTGCATCCCACTGCTCTCCTGCTCCCTCAGAGGTTCTCTGTTGTGTCATGGCAGTCATCGGTTGTAGCCAGGCAGCATCTTGTTCTTCTGGTCACAGGCAGATGTAGTCTCTGGTTTATGTGGTCCTTTCTGTCTCTTGGGCTCGCTGGGGTAACTTTTAAGATAAGAAATAACTAAATAGCTAAATATATAATCTGTTTTCTTTTTCCTTCTTTTTTGTTCCTTTAATCTTTTAAATTTTCATAGTCAATGGGATAAGATCACAAAAAGGAGAAGAATTAAATAGATAAGAGAAAGATATATTTCAGGTAATAAAATAAAGCAATATATTGCGTGTGTGATACCTTATTTAAAAGAAAAAAAACCTATTGCCATCAGGTCAATTCCTACTCGTGGCAACCCCGTATGTTACAGCATAGAACTTCCCCCCAGGGTTTTCTTGGCCATAATCTTTACGGAAGCAAATCTGCAGGCCTGCTTTCTTCCGCAGCACCACTGGGTAGGTCTAACTGCTAACCTTTAGGTTAGTAATCGAGTACAAACCTCTTGCACCACCCGTAATCTACCTTGTATCTTTGTATGATGACTATATATTTAATTTAGGAAATGCTGGTGGCGTAGTGGTTAAGAGCTACGGCTGCTAACCAAAAGGTTGGGAGTTCACATCCACCCGGCACTCCTTAGGAACCATATGGGGCAGTTCTACTCTGTCCTATAGGGTCACTATGAGTCAGAATCAACTTGACGGCAGTGGGTTTGTTTTTTGGTTTGGTATTTCTGATTTAAAAAAATTACCCCTGAAAATTTATCTTTCTGGTAATTTCAGAGTTTTAATTTATAGAATGCTGACTTTATGTGCCCATCAAATCATTGAGCACCTTCTTTGGGCAGATGCTGTGTGAAACCTGGCCTTACAGAAGTGAGTGAGATGGTCCCTATCCTCAGGGAGGTTTGTAAGGGGGAAGACTGACTGGGGCTCATGGTAATTTGAGATTTAAGAGATGGCACATTTAAATCTATTTGCATATCAGGAAATACTCCCCATAGGAGGCTACACCAGTGCTCTATGTTTAAGGACAAGCTGGGTAAAGAAAGGGGCATTAGTGAGGGGTTCCTGTGTCAGAGGAGTCAACAAAGAGGGCTGAAATTAGCATGAAGTCATTTGGGAGCCAGATAGTTCTCGGAGTAAAAGGTTTGTGTGGGAGAGTGATGGATGAGACTTACAGAAAGTTAGTTAGGAGCTGGATTCAAGGATTCCCTTACATTCTTCCCTGATAATTGGAAAACCAGACTCCCATTCTTTGTAAATAGATTATGACTATGGAGTTCTGTTTTGTTTTAGGGGTGACACTGACCTATACTTTTTTGGCTTCCAATCAAATGCCTCATTTTTCTTCCAACATCTTAGAAAAAGTGAAAACAAAAGAACAAAGGGGAGAGGAAACTGCCTTCTACTTTTATCCATGCTCTTTTCTTCCAGCTCCCTGCCAAATAACTGGTATAGACATTCAGGACCAAGGACAGTGACTAGACCACATGTCTCCCTCTGAAACCTTCCTAGGGGAAGTGAGCCATCTAGACTGACCCCGCCCTAAGCACTGGGATAAGTGTTTTCTTGCTCTTGATTCATCTCACTGGCTGGTGTGGTCTTGTACAGGTGGGCCTTTCCTAGCCACTACGGGGTCAAAATACAAAGGTCTGGGATTCATGTGTGGGCTTCATGGAAAGAGGCAAGAGAGGCCTTTCAGCCTCTTTGCTACTGGGCTTTAGGCCTGCCTCTTACCTAGACCAAATGAGGGTTACACAGAGCCGGCCTATGTTTCCAGGGATGGATGGGAATGTACTGAGGTTTGAGGCAAACTGGTCTGGCCTTTTCCTTTTCACATTCATCTCTTTTAGAAACCTTACATGAAGGGGTAACTGACAAGATTGAATGTTTAACGTTAGGGTTCTCTTTATCTGTTATTTATAGGGCACATTCTGTACTGGAGTGATATTGTGCCTGAGGGGGAGAATCACTCTGGGGGAGAGAGATCTTTTACGTATATATACATAGCACACAGATACATGCTGTACATGTATTGATACATACTATGTCTATGATATTGAAATTTAATGGGATGATGATTATGGAAAAATGTCCAGTAAGGCTCCAATATGTCCCATGAGGGGTGATAATGAAAATAAGGTTGGGAAACACTGGTCTATAACATTGTTTGTCTCTTTCTTTTTTTCTTAGGCAGTTCAAGAGTTCAAGCCTGGTTCAGTTACTCCTAATGTCACGACCTTCCTAGGTGCTTTGTCTTTTTTAACCTGCCATCTTTAGTATATAGCTTCCATCTTCAAATTACCTTGTGGTGGTACGATGGCCGCTGCCGCTCTGGTGCCATGTATAACAGGCAGGGAAAAGGAAGAAGAGGAAGGGAAAAGGTACAAATCAGCTCAAGCAGGCTATTTTAAAGGAGCTCTCTTTGTTGTTGTTAGGTGCTGTTGAGTCTGTTATGACTCATAGTGACCGCATAGGGCAGAGTAGAACTACCCTATAGGGTTTCCAAGGAGTGGATTTGAACTGCCCACCTTTTAGTTAGCAGCCAAGCTCTTAACCACTACATCACCAGGGCTCCTGATATCATCTAACAACCTCTAATCACATGTGGACATCCAATTTGCCAGGGAGGCTGGAAAATATAGGTCGGCCAGTTGTTTGGAATGTCTTTCTCTCTCTCTCTCTTTCTGTCTGTCTGCCTGCCTGCCTACCTACCTATCTACTTACTGAAGCTGGGCACATTGTCATTCCCAACAAAACTGGGCCTCTGTTAATAAGGAAGAAGGGGAAAATGGATATTGGGTAGGCAACTGGTAGTTTTTTCAGTAGTCCCTTTTGTCATCCATTTGCTTGGCAGCTAACCCATTATACCCATTGCTGTTGAATCAATTCCGATTCACAGCCACCCTATATGACAGAATAGAACTACCCCAAAGGGTTTCCTAGGAATGGCTGGTGGATTCGAACTGCTGACCTTTTGGTTAGCAGCTGAACCCTTAACCACTTCACCACCAGGGCTTCTGGCAGCTAGCCAGAGTAAGGTATAATCTATGATTTGGAATTTAGTGAAAGCTAAGCACCTCTGTTTTGTGCCAGGACCTATCAATCAGGTGCTTTAAATTCTTGAACAAACTGCCTTTGTGAACAAGTAAATAAAATGGATTACATATAGAGGCGTAGAGTTGTTGAGAGTGTTTCCTGGTAGCGAGAGCACACCGAGAGCCAGCTTCTTCAATCAGCTCACAGATCTCTGACTCAGAAACTTCTGCATTCTGAATGTTTCAAAGGGAGCTATTATTATTGATCCTAGATTTAATGAAAACACACTGCTTAGAGATTTTGAGTTTTGTCAATGAAAGGTAAAATTGACATTTCTTAGGTGTCAAGGAAAAAATAAAAGCATTGTGTTTCTTTCTGCAATTGGATTTGTAGCTGTGTTTTTCAGTGGTATTGGATATTTCAAATTATAGAGTAACTGATAGCAGCAAAACATAATCCCTTACAAATCTGTGTTAATATTCTTAATGTGTGCCAAGAATTTAGGAAAAAAGAGGAAATGGCAGTGGAAAACTTCCAATGAAACCGGTGGGCTTGGGCATAATTACTTCCTTCAGCAATTATAGTGGCGTTGTGATGGCTGGCAAAGCTCTGGGGTCAGGGCACGCAAGCACAGAGCAGCTTTCACAGCACCATGTCTACAGCGCGTGGGATCTGCGCTCAGCACCTCTTGTGGCAGGGGTGGGAGGTATTCGGCAGTGATCTACCTGCCCGTTCTGTCTCTCCCCTCCTTTCCTTCTTTCCTTTTCTCCCATTCTCTCTCTCTTGGCCTGTCTTTCTCTCTCTTTCTGTCTTGGATCATCATTTTAAATGACTATCCTACAGAATTGTTTTGGAGCACAGAAAATTATACTTTGAAGATCAATATTTAGAAGAGACTTTTCTGTTCTTAAGGAATACTTTTTAAAAGTGTTTTAAAAAAATTCTTAAAAATATTTGTTACCTTGAAATTTCATTCTTTGTCTTTAGACAGAGTCAGTAATACTGGTTCATCTAGTGTCTTGCATTTTGTACTTGGGTTAATACTTTTGGATCTTAAATGTTCATAATAAAAGTATTAATTTAAATGATCACAGCAAATTGCTGGTAAATTGAAAGCCATCTTACCTGTTCTTTCTATCCATGTAGAATACTACTTAGCTGCCTGCCATTTGGGGAAAGGTTTTCCTCCGTGTTATGAATATATGGACCATTGGGGAATCTTCTCAAAAGGGTAGGTGGAAAGTGTTAAAAATATCTGATGCCTAGGCACTGAAGGGGGCTCTGGAGGAGTACAGGGATGAGGGAGTAGATATGAAAACAGGCAAGTGTGACAAGAGTTCAGCCAGAGGTATGTACAGGGGAAGTCAAAGGAGGCTTCCCGGAGAAGGTGATGTGGAGCTGAGTGTTGAAGACCAGGTAGGCGTTGGTTGGAGTCAGCAGCGGGGAAGGCCCTTCCCTGAAAGGAGCACGAACTAGGCTGTTCCAGGGCACTGAATGTGAGAGAGCAGGTGCTCACAGAGGCGTCATTTGAGGACAGGGCTTTTGTCTGCTATGTTTGCTGTCATATCTCCATCATCTCAAACTGCTGCTGGCCGGTCACTGTGGAGGCTGGATTGGAGGGTGTTCAAATTGGATGCAGGGAAATTAATTGGGAGATTATTGCCCTAGTCTGTATGCAAACTAGTGGCACCTGGAGTGGTGATTGAAATAGAGAAGAGAGGACAGATTCAGGAGGTATTAAGAAAGTAGCATCAGCAGGACTAGGTGACCAGTTTGGAGGACAGAGACAGGAGAAGACGGAGGAAGGTGATTTCCAGGTGCCAGGCTTGGTGACGTGTGTGGAGAATAATGGTGCAGATGCTGATGATAGAATGATTGGGAATGAAGGAGGGGAAACAAATTGGATAGGTGACAATGAGTTGAAATGTTAGAGACATCTAAGTGGAGATGTCTCTGAAGCTAGTGTGAGTTTGGTGAAAACTCTGACTTCTGGTATTCTAATCTCTAAGGGCCCCTTCTCAGTCTCTAAGTTTCCCTTCTTTTAGGTGTCCTTTAAATGGTGGTATTTCTCAGGGTCCATATTTATCACTCTTCTCCTCTTAATTTCCCTTCGTTTATTTTCTTGGTTTCAATTTTCTGCTCTACCAATGACTGTCAAATAAGATTTTTGTCCAGAGTTCCAACTGTTTCATCTAGCCGTGCGCTTGTTGTTTTCATCTGGACTTTCTCCAGGCACCTCAGGATCACCATGTCCTAACAGGGGCACATCACCGTCCTCCTCCATTTCTTCCACAGTGTAGTGTAGTCTAATGGCTAAGAGCACAGATGCTACAGTTACACTCTCTAGGTTTGAGTCCTGACTCTGTCATTTACTTGCTATATGATCCTGAACAAGCTACAGTGAAACCTATGAGAGCCAAAACTTGATGGGACTGTCTAGGTTTTCAGGGCCTTGCAAACTTTCTGCCTTTGACAGGATGCAGTCTTACCAGTTTTCTATTGCTCTCTATTAGTGGAAAAATTTTGAGTTTTCCTTCTTTGACAGGTTTCCACCTTACACAGTGTTATGGATTGAATGTGTCGCCCCAAAATGTGTGTCAACTTGGCTAGGCCATGATTCCCAGTATTGTGTAATTGTCTACCATTTTGTCAGCTGATATGGTATTCCTATGTGTTGTAAATCTTACCTCTATGATGTTAATGAGGCAGGATTAGAGGTAGTTCTGTTAATGAGGCAGGACTCAATCTACAAGATTAGGTTGTGCCTTTAGTCAATCTCTTTTGAGATATAAAGAGAAGCAAGCAGAGAGACAGGGGCATCTCATTACCACCAAGCAAGAAAAGCCAGGAGTGCATGTTCTTTGGCCCCATGGTCCCTGCGCTGAGAAGCAACTTGACCTGGAGAAGATTGATGACAAGGACCTTCCCCCAGAGCCAACAGAGAGAAAAAGCCTTCCCTTGGAGCTGGCATCCTGAATTTGGACTTCTAACCTCCTAGACTGTGAGAGAATAAATTTCTCTTTGTTAAAGTCATCCACTTGTGGTATTGCTGTTATAGCAGCACTAGATGACTAAGGCACACAGGTTCCAGCCTTTGCAGGTTTTACTGTGTATAACCATTTTGTGCCTCAGTTTCCTTGTCTGTGAAGTATCACAATAGTACCTATACCATAGGGTTGCTATGAGGATTAAATAAATATATTTAAGCACTTAGAATAAGTGCCTGGCACATGATAAATGTTATATAAATATCAGCTGTAACCAGATCTTCCTACATTTCCTGCCCTGGTTAATTAAAAAAAAAAAAAAATAGTACCATATTAAATTGATTACTCAAACCAAAAATGTGAGATTTATTCTAACTCCACCATATCACTACATTCCACATCAAAACGATCATTCCAAAAACCAGCAACCAAACTGATTGCTGTCCGGTTGATTTTGACTCATAGCAACCCTATAGGATAGAGTAGAACTGCCCCTTAGGGTTTCTAAGGCTGTATGTATTTACAGAAGCAGACTGCCACATCTTTCTCCTGCAGAGCAGCTGGTGGGTTCCAACCACTGACCTTTCAGTTAGCATCCAAGGGCTTTAACCACTATGCCACCGGGACTCCTTCAATCCTGTCAATTGTCTGTTCTGTTTTCTTCTCTCCATCTCTTCCATTTCTGCCTTGGACTTAACACTTATCATCTCCTTCCTAAATGACCAGTACTGGCTAGTGACTAGCCTCCCCATCTTTAGTCTTTGCCTTTTTGAAAATTCTCTATGTAGTTCCCTGGTGACTTTTCTGAATTACAAATCTGGTAATATTATTGCTCCAACCTAAAACTCTGTTTTAATAAACTCTGTATTTTATTAACTTTCTGCTCTCACAGAAAAAACAAGCAAACAGACTACAACTGAAGGCTTCTAAGATCTGCTTCTGCCTCATTCTCCAGACTCATCCTTGCCTTATCCTGGCCTATCTTTAATATATACGGTTTCTTTTCTTTTTTAAAATTTATTGTGTTTTAGGTGAAATTTTACAGTGCAAATTAATTTCTCATTCAAAAATTTACACGCAAATTATTTTGTGACATTGGTTACAATCTCAGAAAAGTTTCACCACTCTCCACCTTTCCCTTTCTACCCTGGGTTCTCCATCTCCATTCATCCAGTTTTCCTGTCCCTTCCTGCCTTCTTGTTTTTGCTTTTGGGAAGGTGTTGCAATTTGGTCTTGTATACATGATTGATTTAAGAAGCACGTTCCTCATGTCTGTTATTGTTTGTTTTATAGGCCTGTCTAATCTTTGGTTGATAGGTAGACTTTGACAATGGCTTCAGTTCTGAGTTAGCAGGGTATCCGAGGTCTGTAGTCTTGGGGGTTCCTCCAGTCTCTGTCAGACCAGTAAGTCTGGGTTTTTTTTTTTTTTTTTGGTGAATTTGAATTTTGTTCTATGTTTTTCTCCTGCTCTGCCTGGGACCCTCTATTGTGGTCCCTGCCAGAGCAATTGATGACGGTAGCTCGGCAGCATCTTGTTCTTTTGAGTTCAGGCTGGTGGAGGCTGTGGTACATGTGGCCCCGTTAGTTCTTTGGACTAATATTTTCATTTTGTCTTTGGTTTTCTTCTTTTTCCTTTGCTCCAAACATGATGGGGCCAATAGATGTATCTTAGATGGTGGAAGCTTTGCCACTGGTGTTTCAAAAACCAGCATGGTCATTCTTGGTAGACAGGTTTCAGTGGAGCTCCCAGACTAAGACAGAATAGGAAGAAGGACCTGGCAGTCTACTTCTGAAAAACTTGGCCGGTGAAAGCCTGATGAATAGCAAATAGACTCAAGCATAACAATGATTGTGAGAATGACACGGGACCGGGCAGTGTTTCATCCCATTGTCCATAGGGTTACTATGTGTTGGAATGGATCTGATGGCACCTAACAACAACAGGAAGCTTCTCTAACTTTTCCTTGACTAGGCAGTGCTGCCTTGCCCTATATTGTGTGTTGTCTTTCCCTTCAAACAAAGTTAACATGTGTGCTATTTAGTCAGTGATTTCCTCATCCCATCAGTCCCCAACGTTAGAACCATCCAAGACGGTTTTGATTTTTCTGCGAATAAACCTTTTTTTTTTTTGGTTTTTATAATAGTGGTCTCATACAATATTTGTCCTCTTGTCAATGACTTATTTCACTCAGCATAACGCCCTCCATATTCATCCACGTTGTGAGATGTTTCGCAGATTCATCGTTCTTTATTGTTGCATGGTATTCCATTATGTGTATGTATCATAATTTGTTTATCCATCCATTTGTGGATGGGCACTTGGGTTGTTTCCATCTTTTTGCTATTGTGAATAATGCTGCAGTGAACATGTGCGATGGCTCTTATTTCTCTAGGATATATTTCTAGGAGTGAGATTGCTGGATCATATGGTATTTCCATTTTTAGCTTTTTAAGGAGGCGCCATAACATTTTCCATAGTGGTGATACTATTTTACATTCCCACCAGCAGTGTATAAGAGTTCCAATCTGCCTGAAACCTCTCCAACATTTCTTTCTTTCTTTTTTGATTAATGCTGGTAATGTCAGGGTGAGATGGTATCTCATAGCTTTGATTTGTATTTCTGTAATGGCTAATGATCGTGAGCATATCCTCATGTTTCTTTTAGCCTCCTGAATGTCTTCTTTGGTGAAGTGCCTGTCCACATCCTTTGCCCGTTTCTTAATTGGATTATTTGTCTTTTTGTTTTGAGGTGTTACAGTGTCTCATAGATTTTAGAGATTAGACCCCTGTCAGATATATTGTAGCCAAAATTTTTTTTTCCCCAGTCTGTAAGTTCTCCTTTTACTCTTTTGATGAAGTCTTTTGATGAGCATAAGTGTTTAATTTTTAGGAGCTCTCAGTTATCTAGTTTACCTTCTGGTGTTTGTGCATAATTAGTTATGGTTCGTATTCAATTTATGCCATATATTAGGGCCCCTAGCATTTTCCTTATGCTTTCTTCTATGATCTTTATTGTTTTAGGTTTTATAGTTAGGTTTTTGATCCATTTTGAATTAGTTTTTCTGTATGGTGTGAGATATGGGTCCAGTTTCTTTTTTTTTTACAGATAGACATCCAGTTTTGCCAGCACCATTTGTTAAAGAGACTGTCTTTCCCCTGTTTAACTGGCTTTGGGCCTTTGTCAAACATCAGCTGATCGATGGATTTATGCCTGGGTTCTCAATACTGTTCCATTGGTACTGTGTGTCTGTTGTACCAGTACCAGGCTGTTTTTGACTACCGTGGCCGCAGAGTAGGTTCTGAGATCAAGGTAGTATGGGGCCTCCAACTCTGTTCTTTTTCAGTAATGCTTTACTTATCTGGGGCCTCTTTCCTTTCTATATATAGTTAGTGAGTAGTTTTTCCATCTCGTTAAAGAATGAAGTTGGTATTTGGATCAGGATTGTGTTCTATCTATAGATTGCTTTTGGTAGAGTTGACATTTTCACAATGTTGATTCTTTCTATCCATGAGCATATCTGTTTTTCAGTTTATATAGATCTCTTTTGTTTTCTTGCAGTAGTGTTTTGTAGTTTTCTTCGTATAGGTCTTTTATGTCCCTGGTCAGATTTATTCCTATGCATTTTATTTTTTTAGGGGAGATTATAAATGGTTGTCATTTTCTTGATTTCCTTTTCGAAGCCGTCTTTGCTGAGCCAGGACCTTTTTGTTGTTGGAAGTTTTTCTTTATTACCTCTTCAGTCTCTTCTTTTGTTATGGGTCTGTTCAGATTTTCTATCTCAATTTGTATTGGTATAGGTAGGTAGTGCATTTCTCGAAATTTGTCTGGTTCCTCTAGGTTCTCAAATTTGTTGTAGTGCAATTTTTGATAATCTGTTATGATCCTTTTTATTTCAGTTGGGTCTGTGGTAATGTCCCCTATCTCATTTCTTATTTGGGTTGTTTGCATCCTCTCCTGTTTTTCTTTTGTCAGTTTGGCCAGTGGTCGGTCGATTTTGTTGATGTTTTCAAAGAATCAACTTTTAGTCTTGTTGATGCTATTTTGTTGTTGTTCTCTATTTCATTTATTTCTACTCTCATATTTAACATTTTATGTCTTCTGGTGGCTGTGGGCTTCTTTTGCTGTACTCTTTCCATTTGTTCTAACATTTGATATTGGCCCGTTGTTCTTTTTTGATGTGTGAGTTTATTGCTGTAAATTGATAACCTCTGAGCACTGCTTTTGCTGTGTCCCAAAGGTTTTGGTATGATGTGTTTTTATTCTCATTTGATTCTAGGATTTTTTTTATTCCCTCTTTGATTTCTTCTATTACCCAATTGTTTTTAAGCAAGGTGTCATTTAGTTTCCATATATTTGTTTTTTTTTTCCCTTGCCATTCCTTTTATTGATTTCTGCTTTTATAGTGTTGTGATCAGAGAAAATGCTTTGCAGTATTTTGATGTTCTGAGTTTTATTGAGGGTTTCTTTGTGGCCTAAAATGTGGTCTATTCTGGAGAATGTCCTATGTGCATTGGAAAAGAATGTATACTTTGCTTCTGTTGGGTGGAGTGTTCTATATATGTCTGTGAGGTTGATTTTTGCTTTTAGATTTTTTGTATCATTGTTGAGTTTCTTCCTAGATGTTCTGCCCTTTACTGCGAGTGGTGTGTTGACATCTCCTACTATTCTTGTGGAACTATTTCTCTTTTCAGTGCTGTTAGAGTTTGCTTTATGTACTTTGGAGCTCTGCCTTTGGGTGTATAGATACTTATTAAGGTTATGTCTTCTTGGTGGATTGTCTCTTTAATCATTATATAATGTCCTCCTTTGTCTTTTACGGATTTTGCCTTAAAGTTTATTCTGTCTGAGATTAGTATTGCTATTCCTGCCCTTTTTTGGTTACTGCTTGTTTGATATTTATTTTTCCATCCTTTGATTTTTAATATATTCATGTCTTTGTGTGTAAGGTGTGTCCCTTATAGACAGCATATATATGGGTCTTGGTTTTTTATCCATTCTGTTGTTCTCTCTCTCTTTACATGTGCATTTAAGCCATTTACATTTAATATGATTATCGATAAGTACGAGTTTATTGCTGTCATATTGTTGTGCCTTTTTTTGTGGTGCCGACTTTTTCTTTGTTCCTGTTATATTTCTTATATTCTTATGTTCTTCTTATATTCCTGAGTTCCTTTTGTTTGTGGCTTTTGTTTTTTTTTTTCATTATTATAGATTTTGTGTGTACTGAGACTTTATACTTTTGTTCTTTTTTATTCTGATGAGTAGGTTTGTTAATTTTCTTTGTGGTTACCTTGAAATTTACCCTTATCTTCCTTAGTTTGAACCTGTCTTTTATTACTTGATATCATCTTGATTTCCTCTGCATTTGGAAGTTCTATACCTGCACTGTTTATTCTCTGTATTATTGTTTTGGTGTTGTCATTTACAGATCGATATCTCTGTTTCCTTGTTTTAAGTGTTATAACTTTGTTTTATTATTGAGAATTTTTTTTTTAATTTTTTTTACTTAGGTTGGTATCTGTCTGATGCTGTCTTGTGCCCTAGATTCTAGCTGTTGTCTGATACTATTGGTTCTCTAACCGAAGGACTCCCTTAAATATTTCTTGTAAGTTTGGTTTGGTTTGTACAAATTCTCTTAATTTCTGTTTTTCTGGAAATGTCCTAATTTCCCCATCATATTTGACAGAGAGTTTTGCAGGATATATTGTTATTGGTTGACAGTTTTGTTCTTTCAAGGTTTTATATATGTCATCCCATTGCCTTCTTACCTACATAGTTTCTGCTGAGTAATCAGAGCTTAGTATCATTGTTTTCCCTTTGTGAGTTTTGTTTTTTCTTGAGCTCCTCTCAGGATTCTTTGTCTTTTGTTTTGGGAAGTGTGATTATGATATGCCTCAGTGACTTTCTTGGGGTCTGTCCTATATGGGGTTCTTTGAGCTTCTTGCATGGTGTGTTTTCATCTTTCATGATGTTTGGGAAGTTTTCTGCCAACAGATCTTCCACAATCTTCTCAGTGTTTTCCATTTTCTCCCCCTATTCTGAACTTCCAATCGTGCATAAATTTTTGCTCTTGACTGTGCCCCACATAATTCATACTGTTTCTTCGTTTTCTTCTGTGATTTTCCCTCAAATGAAATGGTGGCCATGGATTTGTCTTCAGTCTCACTGATTCTGTATTCTGTTGTTTCAAATTTGCTCCTAAAACTTTCTGCTGAGTTGTCCATCTTTGAAATTTTGTTGTTTATATTTCGGATTTCTAGTTGCTATTAGTTTATGCAGTTTCTTAATGTTCTATGCTATCTAGGTCTTTTATGTCTTAACACATCCTGATCCTCTGTGGAATGCCACTTACCTCATGGCTCTTCTCTGAAGTTGTTTCTGATTGGTCCCCCAACCAGAACTGATTATTCTTTGCTCTGTTCCAATACTACACCTTGTGCAGAGCTTAACCGTAATACCTGCCATGCTTATTGTGATCATTTCATTTGAATGTCTTTCGCCTCCTAGACTGACCCTATTTATCTTTGAATGAATTTGTACAGGAGTTATATACAAAGAGAGACTGTGAGTTATGGCTTACCTCTTCGGTGAACGGCAGACAAAAACCCAAAAAACCAAACCTGTTGCTGTCAAGTTGATTCCGACTCATAGTGACCCTATAGTTCAGAGTAGAACTGCCCCATAGAGTTTCCAATGAGCGCCTGGTGGATTTGAACTGCTGATCATATGGTTAGCAGCTGTAGCACTTAACCACTACGTCACCAGGGTTTCCCAGTGGCGGAGAGTAAACATTTATTTGTTGAACAATTATTTGGTTAATGATCATTTACATCTACCTATCCTTGAGCATGGTATGTTTTTCCATTTATGTAGGCCTGTTTTGTTTTCTTAAACCCAGAACCCAGTGCCATGAGTCAATTCAGACTCATAGCAACCCTAGAGGACAGAGTAGAACTGCCCCATAGAGTTTCTAAGGAGCGCCTGGTGGACTCGAACTGCCAACCCTTTGGTTCGAAGCTATAGCACTTAACCACTACACCACCAGGGTTTCCTTAGTTTTCTTGCAGTAGTGTTTTGTAGTTTTCTTTGTATAAGTCTTTTACATCCCTGGTTTGATGTATTCCTAATTATTTTATTTTTTAGAGGCTATTATAAATGGTATTATAATATATAATATATAATGGTATTATAAATGGTATTGCTTTACTGATTTCCTTTTCCTAGTTCTCTTCATTTGAGTATAGAAATCCAACTTATATTTGTATGTTTATCTTATATCCTGCTACTCTGGTGAATCTTTCTATTAGTTCCAGTAGTTTTCTTGCGGAATCTTTGGGGTTCTCTAGGTATAGTATCATATCATCCATGAATAGGAGTAGTTTTACTTCTTCCTTTCCAATTTGGATATCCTTTATTTCTTTTTCTTACCTTATTGCTCTAGCTGGGATTTCCAGCACAATGTTAAATAGGAGTGGTGATAAAAGGCATTCCTGTCTTGTTCCTCTTCTTGAGGTGGGGGGGGGGGTAGTCATTTATATCTATATTGAAGAAAACCATCTATGTAATTGTTTGTTGCTAAGAGCAAAAATTTCTTTTGTTTCAGGCAATATGACAAATTTACTTCTCTTTTTCAGGCTTTAAGAGGTCAATAATTTCCTAGTGGAGCAATAATAATGTTTCTTGGTACTAAGTTTTAGAAGTGCCAATGAGAAATTATATCAAGGTGTTTCTTAGACTATGATACTGGAATTATTCTCTCCTTTTTTCTCCAGGTGTCAAGAATCTATGAAAAAGCATTGACTTATTGCCTGAAGACCAGCTGCTAAGACTGTGTAGATTAATGCTTTTGTAAGGTGTATTGAGAGAGAAGAAAGGCATTTGAATTGTAGCTGCTATATGACATGGAGAAAGAAGCACTCTGTGTGCCATTTAATCTGTACAGTCCAACCGTAATAAGGCATTCACACAGTACAGTCTAGTAAATCCATAATGTTTAGTCTTCAGGGTAATTTTTTCACTCTTTGCCTTGATTAAAGGTCAATTTTTGAGAAAAATGGTATGCAGATTTTCTTATATTTATGTATTAGACTATAAATAAAAAACATAGAGTTTAAATTCAAAGTAATACTAAAGGCACATTCATTATTTTTCTAGCATTAATTTAGCAAGTAATTTTTCCACATATGATGTGCTTTATGAGAAAAAACCAATCACCGATTGTACCGAAAATAATTAAATTCAAATGGAGGATTGCACTCAATGCAAACTGCACTCAGTATATATTTAGATACATTCAAAACATCATTCAAAATTGTTTGTGACAGTTCCTGGCTGCCATTTGAAGCAGGAGTAAGGAACTGGGCCTTCCAACCCTTGTAGCTGCTTAACGCCAAGGGCACACACAGTTTAGGAGGGTTCTGAGGCTCCTCATCTCCAGATTCCATTCTTGAAATGTTAAGGTAATATGTGTAGGGACTTAATAAGAGAATACCACATTGTGGCTATATTGCAGCAATAATAAAAATAATAATTATTATTTTTTCTTTGATGCTTAGGTATTTTAAACTACTGCCATATGTAGCATCTTATTTGATCTATACAACAGTATGGGTCGTAGTTAGGATTACCTCAGTTTAAGTAGTAAAAGAAATGGAGGCCCATTCAGTGGTAGAGCTAGGATTCAAAGAAGAGTCTTCTGACTCTCATTCAGGACTCATCCCTTAGCTCACACAGCTGGAGTATGTTGGGCATATGGTTTTTATTTTGCTGGAGTATCAGAGTGAGGTGTATTTTCAAAATGCTAGATTAACTGCTCATTCATCAGAAGAGAGAAATGACTTTGTAGTGATTTGTTGCATGTCAGTGACTTTTGTGAAGTCAGGAGAGATTTCCAAATAGCCAGATTTGGTTCCAGAATCTTTAGGCTTTTGGTGAAGAGGTATGTGTTGGAAGTAGGACAGGTAATAAGAAGGGGTTGGATATCCGAGCCCATTTATGGTTGTTGTTGTTAGGTGCCGTTGAGTTGGTTCCGACTCATAGCAACCCCATGCACAACAGAATGAAACACTGTTTCTGAGCCATCCTTACAATCATTGTTATGCTTGAGCTCATTGTTGCAGCCACTGTGTCAATCCACCTCGTTGAGGGTCTTCCTCTTTTCCACTGACCCTGTACTTTGCTAAGCATGATGTCTCTCTCCATGGACTGATCCCGCCTGACAACACGTACAAAGTATGTAAGACGCAGCCTCGCCATCCTTGCTTCTAGGGAGCATCCTGGTCGTACTTCTAAGATTTGTTCATTCTTTTGGCAGTCCATCGTATGTTTGATATTCTTCACCAACACCGTAATTCAAAGATGTCAATTCTTCTTCGGTCTTCCTTGTTCATTGTCCAGCTTTCATATGCATATGATGCGATTGAAAATACTGTGGCTTGGGTCAGGGGCACCTTAGTCTTGAAGGTGACATCTTTTCTCTTCAACACTTTAAAGAGGTCCTTTGCAGCAGATTTACCCAGTGCAATGCATCTTTTGATTTCTTGACTGCTGCTTCCATGGCTGTTGATTGTGGATCCAAGTAAAATGAAATCCTTGACAACCTCAATCTTTTCTCCATTTATCATGATGTTGCTCATTGGTCCAGTTGTGAGGATTTTTGTTTTCTTTATGTTGAGGTGTAATCCATACTGAAGGCTGTGGTCTTTGATCTTCATTAGTAAGTGCTTCAAGTCCTCTTCACTTTCAGCAAGAGAGGTTGTGTCATCTGCATATTGCAGGTTGTTAATGAGTCTTCCTCTAATCCTGATGCCCCGTTCTTCTTCATATAGTCCAGCTTCTCCGATTATTTGCTCAGCATACAGATTAATAGATATGGTGAAAGAATGCAACCCTGACACACACCTTTCCTGACTTGAAACCAATCAGTATCCCCTTGTTCTGTCTGAACAACTGCCTCTCGATCTATGTAAAGGTTCCTCATGAGCACAATTAAGTGTTCTGGAATTCCCATTCTTTGCAATGTTATCCATAATTTGTTATGATCCACACAGTTGAATGCCTTTGCATAGTCAATAAAACAGAGGTAAACATCCTTCTGGTATTCTCTGCTTTCAGCCAGGATCCATCTGACATCAGCAATGATATCTCTGGTTCCACGTCCTCTTCTGAAACCGGTCTGAATTTCTGGCAGTTCCCTATCGATATACTGCTGTAGCCATTTTTGAATGATCTTCAGCAAAATTTTGCTTGCATGTGATATTAATGATATTGTTCTATAATTTCCACATTTGGTTGGATCCCCTTTCTTGGGAATAGGCATAAATATGGATCTCTTCCAGTCAGTTGGCCAGGAAGCTGTCTTCCATATTTCTTGGCATAGACGAGTGAGCACCTCCAGCGTTGCATCTGTTTGTTGAAACATCTCAATTGATATTGCATCAATTCCTGGAGCCTTGTTTTTCCACCAGTGCCTTCAGAGCAGCTTGAACTTCTTCCTTCAGTACCATCGGTTCCTGATCATATGCCACCTCTTGAAATGGTTGAACATCAACTAATTCTTTTTGGTATGATGACTCTGTATATTCCTTCCATCTTCTTTTGGTGCTTCCTGCATCGTTTAATATTTTCCCCATGGAATCCTTCACTACTGCAACTCGAGGCTTGAATATCTGAATCCATTTATTACTCTTAATGTAAACTTCTGTTTGCTTAATAAAAAAGTAGAGAAAAATGTTTGATGTATTTGTGGGCTTACTTTTCAGCTCAACACATGATAATTATTTGCTGTTTAAAGTTCTGAATACATCCCATTTTGCTTTAATAATGTTCAAAGGGATTGTTAGGACACCTACTTTAAATATGTGGGCAGAAGCTTGAGTCAAAACAGGTTCAAGCATGAAAGTGGTGAGGAACTAAACTTTCTTCCTTCTTTTCTGTTCTTTTTCTTTTATTTTTGAAGAGATTTTCAATTAAATGACATCATTCAGCCATTTAAGACTGTCTAGCACTCTTTGGCATGGCTATATCCTAAAACCTTGGCTATGGTCCTCACAGCTCTAACAGATTCCCTGCAACTTTTTACCGTGGAGTTTTGTTGTTCCCTTTGTCTCTTGTGATTCTCGCATTTATCTCTGTTTTGGTTGTAGGCACAAGTAAGTGCTCTGCTCGTTTTCATTAAATTTTTAATAATTATTGATATCACCCCAATAGCAAATATTCTACTATAGTCCGTGGAGAATATTCAAATTGTTAAATTATATATATATACACACACACACACACACACATATATACACGTATATATATTTATTTATATTCGTTGTTGTTAGTTGCTGTTGAGTCGATTCTGACTCGTGGTGATCCCATGTGGGCAGAATAGAACTGCTCCATAGCGTTTTCAAGACTGTGACCTTTTGGAAGCAGATTGCCAGACCTGTCTCCTGAGGAGCTAGCTGCTGGGTAGGTTCAAAACATCAGCCTTATTATGGCTGGTAGTTGAGCACGTAACCATTTGTGCCACCCAGGGAATTATATAGATTAGATATAGATATAGGTATAGATATGGATATGGATATAGATATAGTTAAGATACCTATGTAAGGAGAGTAATATCAGTCTCTGTCTTTTCTGTTCTCCAGGGTAGTTTACCTGCTCCCTTCTCTAACGGGGAGCCCTGGTGGCATAGTGGTTAAGAGCTCAGCTGCTAACCAAAGGTTGGCAGTATGAATCTACCAGCTGCTCCTTGGAAACCCTATGGGGCAGCCGTATCTGTCCTAGAGGGTCACTATAGGTTAGAATCTATTCGACAGCAATGAGGCTTTTTTTTCTTCCTCTCTAATGGTTTTTTATTTGTGTGTGTGTCCTTATATTCCCATTAGATTTCAAACTTCTGGTGCCTACAGCTTCTACCTAACTCATTGTATACCACATTGTCTATCTAGTGTGAAGCCGTGCCGGCAGCATCTCCATATCACATTTTAGTTTCTCAGTGAGTCTTTTCCGCCCTGTAGGGTTTCCAAGGAGTGGCTGGTGGATTCGAACAACTGACCTTTTAGTTAGCAGCTGAGCTCTTAAACACTGTGCCACCAGGGGTGGCTCCAGAATGACTAAATAGTATTATTTATATCAGGTGGTATTTTTTTAGAGCTAATGTAAGTCTGTAATTTCACTGTTTTTTATTTTAGTCTCATATACTGACTTTTTAAATGATCTGTAGCACTTCCAATTAAGGAGTAAAGTCATTGACTTACTTAAGAGGCTGTTTAGTATTATTTCTGCCGTCGTAGAATATACACTAAACCCATTGCTGACAAGTTGATTCTGACTCATAGTGACGCTGGAACGTGCAAAATACGGAAGCTGTAGTAGGGGAATATTGCTTACGTTATGCCTATAACTCTGAATTCTAAAATATCAGTGCAACTAAAGGCTTGGATTTTGTAGATTCCTGCTGGCCTTTGTCTATTTATTAAGCTGTTTATTGAAAATCTTCCTGTATTGAAGTTCTGTCCTGCCAGATTTCCTAGAAAACTTGTAGTTATTGCCCACTGAATCATTGACTAACGTATCATGACTTCAGGCTGGTGATCTCAAACGTTGGTGAGCGGCAGAATTCTGGGGAAGTTGTGAAGAGTACAGGTGTTGCACACCTCCCCAGAACCTCTGAGTTCACATGGGTCCTGGATGTCTGAGGCTATTTTAACACTTTCTGGTGGTCCTGGGACCACTCTCTGAGAAACACTGCAGTTGAGTCAAAAAAACACTCTGAATGGAATGCAGTGATTTTTTAAATGATAATTCTTCTGAAAGTTGTGAGGTATTCTGAATGCTCTTAAAACTTGTGTTATAAGCATGAATTCTTCTTTGATATTGCAGAATCAGTAATGGTTTATGTGGCATTGCAGATGTAATTATATAATACTTTCTTCACTGCAGTTTTACTGGTCTAGTGTATATTAACATGCCATTTTCAGATGTTTATTTATCAAAAATTCCCATTTATCAAGAATGAGAACAAACATAAAACTTAAGTTGTAATTTTTTTTCCTGCTGTTAATTACTAGAGACACAATATTTACCTCTATTTGATACTGTATTTTACGTAACCGAACCAAACTGAACCCCGTGCCGTCGAGTCGATTCCGACTCATAGCAACCCTATAGGACAGAGTAGAACTGCCCCATAGAGTTTCCAAGGAGTGCCTGGTGGATTCGAACTGCTGACCCTCTGGTTAGCAGCCATAGCATTTAACCACTACACCACCAGGGCTTCCATATTTTATGTAGGAGTGGTTTTTTGGAGAAAATTTCCAGAATATTAAAAGATATAATGTACCTTTTCCAACGGTCAATATTAGAAGGTGCTAATACCGATCTGGAAGCAGGACAGAGTACTGGGTTGTTTAATCATGAAAAAGTTTAAGGATTAATTTCAGTATTAAGTGTTTTTACTAATTTTATTAATTCTGATTCTCTGAAAATCAATAATGAATTGGTAACACATAGAAATTTAATGCAAACTTATTAAATTTAGCTAAATGATTGAGCGATATACTCCAGTGTGGTCATTATAAGTCATGGACATGGCTTCATATTCAATATAAAGACCTCTTACCCTTTTTAAATTTACCAAATCTTCTTTTATAAAATGGGTCTAGCATTATTTAGATGAGTAATGCACTGAAAGTTTGAGAATTATGAGAATAACTGTGGAACTTGACATAAATTTATAGATGGTCAGAATTCCTTAATACCTTAATCTGTTATTTCTTATTTTTTTTATTTAGGGATTTTCTTCCTCGAGGATCAGGCATCGTAACGAGACGGCCTCTTGTGCTGCAGCTTGTTACTTCCAAAGCAGGTATGAATGAAGAGGCTTACTGCATGGACGGACACAGCCCCTGGCGCCTGTCGCCTCCCTTCCTGGATGCTGGCTTGTAGCGACAGAAATGTCTTTGTGATCACGCTCTACTTTGGGCAGCTGCCTGCATTTCTCTCCAGAATGCACACTTCTTCGTTGCTTTTTTAGTTACTTCAATCACATTGAGAGGAAAGATTCCCGTGAATATAGATTGTTTTTAGCACCTCCTATTTTTTTCCTGACTAGAAAAGTAATATTTTCTCATTTTAATCCTTTTGTATAATTTTACAGTACAGCATAACTACTAATAACTCTTTGATAGACTTCTTTCTTGTATGCGTGTGTGTGTTTGGGGTATTTTTTTAAATAAGAAAATTCAAAATCTATCTTATATATGTATGTAAACATGTACATGTATATGTGTGTCTGTATGTATACATATGTGTATGTGTCTGTGTATGTATACATATACATCTATATGTGTGTCTGTGTATGTATACATATACATGTATGTGTGTCTATGTATGTATACATATGTATATGTACATCTATGTGTGTATTCATATACACGTATATGTGAGTCTGTGTATGTATACATACACACGTATGTGTGTCTATGTATGTACACATACACACATGTGCATCTATGTATGTAACATATACACATGTGTGTCTATGTACACATACATGCATATGTGCATCTATGTATGTACACATATACACGCATATGTGCGTCTATGTACACATATACACGCATATGTGCGTCTATGTACACATATACATGTATATGTGCGTCTATGTACACATATACACGTATATGTGCGTCTTTGTTATGTATACATATACGTGTATATGTGTGTCTATCTCTGTCTCTGTCTCTACACCGAATGTGCTGGGCTTGCTCCATTTAACACCCTGAGAATTTGACAGGCCAATGGTGCCTTGTTTTAATTTTATTTCTTACAGTTGGTGATGTAGATTTTTTCATGTTTATTTGCCATTTGTATTTCTTCTTTTGTGAATTGTCTATTTCTGTCTTTGCCCATTTCCTTTTGAGGATTTTATTACTTTTCCTATCAATTTCTTTGAATGCTTAAGATTAAGCACTTATCAAGATCATGCCTCATTAATTGCAAATATCTTAATCAATTTTTACTTTAAAGAATCTCTGCTGAGTTTGATCAAAAGTAATGGGCTCAAGTGCTGTTACTCGGATAAGAAATGAATTACTTACAGATCTACACTGCTCCAGGCACTAATCTAGGCTCTGGGGATACAGCAGTGACTGTGATCCAGACCCAGCCCTTTGCTGCTTCACATTCTGGTGCTGCCATTTTCAGTGTGTGGAGATTTCCCTCATCACGGTTGTGAAATATGTATGTTTAAATTTAAAGGAAAGATATTTAGCACAATTTTCTTCCTTTTCATACATTTACCCCCTACATTTAGTTATTTACTTTATCAGAATTTTAAAAAATGTATGTATGCCAAGGCTCCAAAAAATTTTACTCCAAACATTCTCCTTTATCTACTCCAAACATTGCCTTAACTACCAACTCTGAATATCTTTTCTATTCTATTGTGCCAATATGATGGCATTTTACTTTACTGACTTTATAATTTGCTGTAAAGGAGCCCTGGTGAATCAGTGGTTAAGTGCTTGGCTGCTAACTAAAAGGTTGGTCAGCTGCCCTGCAGGAGAAAGATGTGACCGTCTGTTTCCATAAAGATTACAGCCTTGGAAGCCCTGCTGGGCAGTTCTACCCTGTCCTATAGGGTTGCAATGAGTTGGAATTGACTTGATGGCAATGGGTTTATAATTTGCTTTAATATCTATCTGTCAGGTCTAGAGCCCTCCCCCCATTACTTATTTTTATTCAGGGGCTGTTTTCTATTTGTGTGGCAAATTTTAGATTAATTTTGTAAAGACGAACGATTGCTACTAGAAACATTTTAAACCTGTAGATTCACTAGGGAAGAATTGTTGCCTTTAAACTACCCATTCTTCTTTTCAATCCAGGGGTTATGCTATATCCTTTGATTTGCTCAAATTTTCTTAGTAAAATTTTTGATGGTCTTCATATAGCCTCCACACATTTCTAGCTTAGAGTATTCATATGTGTGTTTTGTTGTTCTTGTGGTTTGAGTGGGATTTTTTCCATTAATTTTTCTAACTCCTCATTGCTGATCTGTGGGAACATTATCAGTATTTTAAGGAGCCCTGGTGGCACAGTGGTTAAGTGCTCAGCTGCTAACCAAAAGGTCAGTAGTTTGAACCTACCAGTGACAGTCTGCTTCCATAAAGATTACAGCCTTGGAAACCCTGTGAGGCAGTTCTACCCCGTCCTGTAGAGTTTCTATGAGTTGGAATTGACTCGACTGCGCACAACAACGTTGATATTTTAATTTTTACTTTTTAATTAGCTATCCTACTCTAGTTTTGAGAGTTTAAAATATTTTTAATTGATTCTCTCGGGCGTTTCAGTTATAGAGCCATTTCATCTGCATATCTTAATTTATTTAACAAATTCTTAGCATGGAAACACTGGGATGGCTGAGAAGTGAGGCTTATTGACCAGAATATTAAGAACCTTCTTTGCAGTGGAGACCTTTTGGTGGGTACTGACATGGGAAAAATATTCTTATACACTGAGCTCGTTCAAGAAGGTACATCACATGCTTTTCCTCATACCTCTTGTCTCCAGTGACCCAACCTTGCCCTTTCTAAGCCTCTGACCCTTCTTTCATCACTTCCCATTAATTACTGAGGATCATACCTCATGTTTTGCCTCTCCTTTCAAGCAAAGTAGGCAAGAAATTCTTACTTTAGGGAGAATGTCCATTCACTGTAGCCCTTCAGATGCTCGTGAATGGGGGCTTTTACATTGCAGCAGTCTACTCCAGCTGGTGCCAGCTGAGAACCAGGCTCAATTATTTTCATTGAAAATAAGCTAGTCATGTGGAAATCCCACATGACCGTAGACTTGAGTTGATGGAGGGCTAACAAAATGGCAGGAAGAAGTAAGCCAGGATGTGTGTCAGCTGCTCATGCAATTTGTTTGTTCCTTTAGTACCTAATTGGAATCAATCCCATATATACAAATTTTTCTTGATTGATTTATTAACTTAGCAAATATTTATTAAGTGATTAGTATGTGCCAGGTAACAATCCCCATCATCATGGAGCCTACAGCCTAGTTGGGGAGAGACCAACAACAAGCAAAACACATAAGCCAAAGAAACACATAGAATGTTAGCTGATAATAAATTCTGTAAAGAAAATAAAGTTTTATAAAGTTCTGTAAAAAAGTAAGCAGGCTCAGGGGAATAGGGTAGGCCAGGGTGGGGCGAGCTTGCTATTGTACACAGGGTGACAGAGAATGCCTGTCTGAAGAGGTGATAATTGGGATTCCTGAAGAAAATGAACAGTCTAGCCGTGATGGTATCTGTAAATGAGGAGGTTCTAAGGTAGCAGCTGCTGTGTGTTAGACATTTATCAAGGAGGCCAGTGGGACTGGAGATGGAGGGAGGAAAGGAGGGGTAGTCGGAGATGGGTAAAGACCCAATATGATGGCAAGAAAAAAGAGCCTGACTGCGTAGGGTCTTGTGGGCCCAGGAACCTTGAAACCAAACAAGATAGGAGGATTAGAGCTTTAAAGTAGGAGCCACTGAATGGAAGAGAGAGAAAAGGAGAAAGTGACTGAGGGATTGGAGAGCAAGAAAGAAATTAGCTTTCCACATGGGGGTAACGGGGGAATACGTCTTCTACTGCAACCAAATGGAAAGAGGAGAATGTGGGGGAAGCTGCAGGTAAGTCGGTACTGTCAGAGGGTTGAGGGATGCCTCCTGTGAGGAGGAAGTAGGAGACAGTGTGTTTGCTGATCGTGACCATTTGTCTTCTCATTTCTATTAGTTGTGTCTTTCATTTCTCTTTGATGTCTTTTCACATTGGTCAGGACTTTCAAAACAATGTTCAGTAGCTACCCTTCTTTTGTTCTTATGATGAAAATGCCTCTTGTATTAAACTATGTGTATAATGTTTACTATTTGTTTATCCTGGCAAATAGATATTTTAACCTCAGGTTTTAAATGATTTTAAAGCCTCATAAGTAAGGTATGGGATTTTATTGAGTGCCATTTTGGTGTTTATTGAGATGATCATTTAAAAAAGTTCTTTGATCTGTTTACCTTTGCATTTATAGATTTCTTATTTAAGTTTCCTTGTATTGTTAAGATATACTTGATTATAGTAACTTATTCCTTTAATGTACTTCTGAAGTAATTCCACTAGTTTTAGTTATTTACATATTTTATCTATCTGTCTGTTTATCTATCATTCTCAAGTTATTATATCAAAGCCACACTAAAAAATAAAAACGAAACCCATTGCTGTTGAGTTGATTCCAGCTCATAGTGACCCTATAGGACAGAGTAGAACTGTCCCCATGGGGTTTCCAAGGAGTGGCTGGTGGATTTGAACTGACAACCTTTTGATTAGCAGCCAATCTGTTAACCACTACACCACCAGGGTTCCAAAGCTACACTAGTCAGCGTAAAATAAATTGAGTAGCTCTCTTGCTGTCTTTGGACTTTGTTCTATTGGCTTTGCATCTCTTAAAGATGTTTTAGTTTCCGTTTCTAATTAAGGAGAGCTGCTAGCCTTGTGCTTTACAAAGGGTTATTCCTGAGGCTGGACTTCACAGAGCAGCCCTGGGCAGTAAGAGCCTGGGCAAGGTAAGAGCTGGGGCCGTGGTTGCCCCAGAGTCAGAGGCGGGGGATGTTAGGGCGCATTGGGAATAGCTAAATGTTCTAATGCAAAGATTTTCCTGTATTTTCTCCAGATAATCTCTTATAAGGATTGGTAGCCCCAGGACATGTACCATGTAGAAAACTATAATAATAACTACCATTTTTGAGCATTACTTATGCATTAGCAGGGTGCACTTTGCAGGTATTTTCACTTAATCCTTACAAGAGCCTTCTGAGATAGATAGTGTAAATCCCATTTTAGAAAGAAAGCCTCAGCGAGGTTATGCAGTTTGTTCAAGGCTGCACTGTTGGTAGGGCAGGGATTGTTACCTGTAACTGTCTGAGGCTGTAACCTGTTAATACTGCATTTTTAAAATAGGAAATTTCTGCTGCTTACTTTTATATTTGCAGGGCACACTTTATTTTTTGTGGGGTATGTTCTATGAAAGAAACATAAACATGATGAAGAGGAAATTGTTTGGCTAATTCAGGTAACCATCTTATCCCAACGTTGTGTCCATTCAGTAATACGTAACTGTTGTTCTCCATCTACCGCTGTACTGGTTGCGAAACCACACCAAGAAAGTAGTCACCAGCCCTAAGCCTTACTCCGTGTAATGTACTTTAGAACAGTTAGTGCTTCTCACGGAAAAGCGTTCCAGGAGATCACACAGCAGTGAGGAAGGCGAAGAGTTTATTACCACTGCTTAATTAAGAAGGGTGAATATTACTATAAGGGTTAGGACCGTGGCGATCTGGGTTCAGAGAGAAGCGTTTATGAGGACAAGGGCTGGACAAAGGAAGGGATGAGGTGCTGGATGAGGACTGCAGTGATCTAGAGCAGGAGAGGGCCTTTATAAGACAGAAGGGCAGTTTTCAGGTGCCTTGTGGGCCTCCCCTGTGCGGTGCTGAAACCTGCTGTAATGGCTCCCGAGAGCCGATTCTGCACACCTCTTCCCAGCTCCGTGTTCAGTGACATCATGGTGGAACTTAAAATTGGTCGTGGTGGGGATGTTTACACTGTGGACATTGGCTAACCCTACAGCCAGGGCTCCTTCCCGCCTCCATCCCCCAGGGAGTCAGTTGTTACACATTTACCAGCACACTACTGGTGTCTCCTCAGTACCTGATCTCAGACTCTTTACTGGCTAAATGATGTGCCAACTGAGAAGGCAAATGTGTCTGAGTGTAACTGTCTGATGAACTGCTGAATACATTTCAGCATATCAAAAGTGTCACTGTTTTACAAAATGATCCATTTGGAATTTGATATGCCCCCTGAAGGAGGTTTTTTTTTTTTTTTTTTTTTGAGATATCAGACTCTCAGTCGCTCTTAACATTCAAGGTTACCGTTAAGGACTTGACAAAGTAGAGCCTGTTGGTCATGGTTAAAGACAAATGGCTTGCCTCTTGGAAAAGCTTTCTGTGTTAAAACATTTTTCTGAATGGTACGGTAGTGCCTCAATGTGCTTTACTTCAATAATATTAGTGTAAGGAAGGAAGATGTTAAGATCAAATATCACAAAATGAATAAATTAGGGGTCATTCAAATTATAGAAGTGTTCTTTCTTTTGTGAAAGATTTCCTCGCCAGCTTCC
This sequence comes from Loxodonta africana, assembly GCF_030014295.1. NCBI lineage: Eukaryota > Metazoa > Chordata > Mammalia > Proboscidea > Elephantidae > Loxodonta > Loxodonta africana. Next base: position 207,710,354 of record NC_087344.1, on the reverse strand, counting down.
TCCATTCATGCATGTCAGGTATATCGTTAATTCATCAAAATTTGATTTACCACCTTTTCAATGCATTTGAACGTACAATATAAAATCTATCCGTTTTAAAAATTGTATATGACTTTTAATTTATTAAAATTCATTGCCATTGAGTTGATTCTGACTCATAGTGACAACATGTGTTATAGAGTAGTACCGCTCCACGGGGTTATAGTCTTTTCAGAAGCAGATTGCCAAACCTTTCTTCCGCGGCCCTGCTGGGTGGGTTTGAACTGCCAACCTTTAGGTTAGTAGTCTAGTGCGAACCATTTACGCCACCCTGGAACCTTTGTAACTTATTGGAGAACTATTATTTTTCAGTATTTTGGATTTTAGGTTGGAATTGCTGTGATTAACCTTTGTAATAAAGAGAGATGCTTGGTACAGAACTCAGAACCTTGTTTCTGACGCACCAGGTAACTAACAGGGCAATGTGGAGACACAGAGTTGAGGCGGCGGCTCTGGGAAGCAGCAGCAGGGCTCCTGAAGGTGGCGAGTCACCTGTCCTGAGCAGGGGGCTGTGCCTGGTTCACCTTCAGTTCCTCCTCTGAGCACTGTGAGCCTGAGTGGAACTGAGCCAAATGTGAAACAAGTGGTGCTGGGAGGTATGCCACTCTTTGAGGGGGTTGCTTCCTACTACAGTAGTCAGTGAGTAATTAATTCTAGAGAAACATGTCTTAGCTTTTCACGGATGAGATGCTTAAAAGAAATTTGTAGATGAGTTAGACTAAATCCCAATTTATAACCAGGACTGCTTTCTTGTTGCATAAATTAGACTGATACATACTTTTTGGAAGCATTCAAATATTGTTTTGAATAACGACTTTGTACAATGTTTTTAAAACTATTTCATTTGTTTTACTTTTAAATATCTGAAATTTAATTAGGTATTTTAGAATAAGACATTTATTTTTGCAGAGGATTTACTGTTTGTTTTCATTAGAACAAGTTAACCTAATGGTGAAAACAAAAATGTGGTTCTGAAAACATTCTTTTTTAACTACAGCTTTGGCCTTCTGTCCCAGTGCCTTCCATATGGACTGCAGGTGACAAACCCCCTTGAATATGGTGATTCTTAAATTTCACGTGCATAAGATACCCTGGGGAGCATCTTAAGGATGCAGATTCCTGGCCATCACCCTCAGAGGTTTTGATTCATTAGGTCTGGGGTAGGGCCTAGGGATCTGCATTTTAAATGATTATTGCCAGGTGCATCTAAAGACGGTGGTCTTTATCTAGTTTTTTTTTGTGCTTTAAGTGGAAGTTTACAGTTTGAGTTAGTTTCTCATACAGAAATTTATACACACATTGTTATGTGACCCTAGCTGCTCTCCCTATAATGTGACAGCACGCTCCTCCTTTCCACCCCAGATTTCCTATGTCCATTCAACCAGCTCCTGTCCCCCTGTGCCTTCTCATCTCGCCTCTGGACAGGAGCTGCCCATTTAGTCTCATGTGTCTGTTTCAGCTAAGAAGCACTCTCTTCACAAGTATCATTTTATGTCTTACAGTCCAGTCTAATCTTTGTCTGAAGAATTGGCTTTGGGAATGGCTTCAGTTCTGGGCTAACAGAGAGTCCAGGGGCCATGTCTTCCGGGGCCCCTCTGGTCTGTCAGATTATTAATTCTGGTCTTTTTACTAGAATTTGAGTTCTGCACCCACTTTTCTCCTCCTTCATGGGAGACTTCTGTTGTGTTCTCTGTCAGGACGGTCATTGGTGGTAGCTGGGCACCATCTAGTTCTTCTGATCTCAGGCTGATGGAGTCTCTGGTTTATGTGGCACTTTCTGTCTCCTGGGCTCATATTTTCCTTGTGTCTTTAGTGTTCTTCATTCTCCTTTGCTCCAGGTGGTTAGGGACCAATTGTTGCACCTTAGATGGCTGTTCGCTAGTAAAGATGCTGGTCTTTAAATCACACTTTGAGAAAAGCTTATAACAGTTTCACCTCAGTCCTTCACTCTTTTCTAGATATCTCCCTGCTACTTCCTTCTAATAGAATCTTTTTGTTGGTAAATGACATTTTTTTTAATTGTTTGGGCATGGAATTTTTGTACAGCGGTAAGCACTGTGCCTTGAACTTACCAGGCACTCATTCGACATTGAACTGCATTCTCTTCCTGCTGCCTGGGCAGCTGGCTCAGACACCAGCACAGCTGGCCCTGGTGTTTTAAGAGCCCGAGGATCTTCCTAGATTATCAGAGGTTAAGGGTCTAATAGAACCAGGCACTGTTGTTACATAATCAACTCACCTTCCAGGCCTTAGTGTGGGAGTACAACCATCCAGGTAAAATCTTTGCAATAGTAAGTGCATGCCTGCTCAACCCTTGGAGCCAGGGATATTTTTCCTTGATTTCTGATAAGCCCAGGAATTCTCACTGACCCCCAAGTTCATTCTGGAAAATGTGAACTAGCTCAAATAAATGACAAACTATTTTGTGGGGGAGTAGGGCAGTGGAGATGTTGGGTTTTCCAAGAAGTCTGAGGATCACAGGCATAGAAGGGATTAAAGGAATTCCTCTTCCTGGGGGATACTTTGAGTTATTATTCAATGAATATTGGACACAACGTAATAAACTAACTTCCAAAGGTCCCGAGTGGAGTGACATTCTTGTTAAAAGGACAGCAATGTAAGGCTATATACATGTATTAAGGTAGGACTTTGTCCAACAATTCCCCAGTTTATAACTTATTTCCTTGGGAGGTCAAAATGGTTCTTTTTTCAGGATTCTTATAAATCTTATATTTGAGAGGAAAAAAAAGTAGTTGTGCTATCTGGGACTTCTATCCAGACCTACTTTAAATCTGGTTTGATTGTGTTTTCCAGGTCATTGCTCTTTTAATATTTGCATAACTCAAGAAATTCAACTTGTATCATTTTATGCTTAGTTATTGGGATCCCACTGTGAATTACTGGTTATATTCATTCCTTTTTTTTTTGCTGACAACACTCTGAAACTGTTATTTTTGCCCATTTTCTTTTGTTACCTTTCTTTCTTGGCTTAAACATTGGCAACCCATTTATTAATAGACTTAAAATTTCAAGTAGCTCAGTTTTGTACATTCCAACATAAAATCGAGAGCAGTTTGCAGTCAACTCTCAAAATTTTGAGAAAAGTCAAAGAGCTATTCTAAGCAAACCTGACCCAAATTTTATTTCTTCACAGTTAGGTGACTGCCATATAGGAAGGGAATGACCAAATTCAAGATATTATATTTCTCCTCAAAGAAAATGAAAAAAAAAAAAAGTACATTTCTACAGAGTTAACACTAAAGATTGAGAGGTCGGGGTAACTTTTGAGTTGACTTTAATTTCTTATTTTTTAGGTCTGTTTATCCCTAATCTTTTTTAGGATAAGATATTTGAGGCTTGCATCTGCCACTTGTTTTTAAACCAAAAATTATTATTCTCTGACCTTAGACCTCTTTGGCCCATGTAATGTCTGTTTCAGAATTATGTCTGCTTACAGAGGGCTGGCTGGAAGGGAGATGCCAAGTGCCTTAATATTGAGCTTCTTCTTTCTTTTATCCGCCTCCTTACTCCCATTAAAAAAGATTAAGAAATAAAGTGGAAATAATTGATATTGAGGAGGCCAAAAGATAAGCTGTAGAGTTGTTAGTACCTGTCTAAATCTGAGAGGAAGTGGTATGATTTCTTATAGTAAAAAAATTAATAGGCTTGTTTTACATCATGCCTTCATCAGTTTGAAGGCATTGGGTTTGGTTTTTGGTTTGGTATGTCTAAGTCAACCAGTGGTATTACTTACCTACCCCTTCCCACTCATTGTTTTCCCCTTGGGCCTCTAACAACAGAAATTGCCGACCATGGGTGTCCCGTGTATTTGTATTGGTTGGATGAGTCAGAGTAGTCTGAATGTGTTTTCTCTGCCTCCTCCTCCTCTGAGGGCATGCGGTATCCTTCCTACCGACACAGTCTGTGTCCTCTTTCCCCTGAGTGTAACTCGGGTAGCCATTTAGCCAGCAGGGCAGGGAGAGTTATGTCCTTTTGAATGATATGGCTGCACATATAAAAAGCTGGTTGTTCTGTTGTCTAAGGAGCGTAAGAGCAGAACATAGTTTAGCTACTCTGCTGGCTTACAAGATGATTTTGTACTACCGAAGGTATTTATTTTACGAAGAGAACTAGATTCACAGTAAGCACTTTTTAAGTAATTATGTTAGTCTAATGTTTTTTTTTTAATGTTAGCAATCTCTTGCAAGCCTGGTGGAGTTTCTTCTCATTATTTTCCCAGAGTGTATTTGTTGTGTAAATTTTTATCCTAATTAATTAGTTAATTAATTAATCTATTCATTAAACAGACAGCGTGCCAGGCAACAGAGAAGCTGCAAATTTGTGTACCGCATACCACGTTTCTTGAGTTGTTTTCCTGTTCTTCTCATGCTGGCTGATATTTAAAGACACCTGATTTTGTTTTTTACCTCCGCACGAGTAATACGCTGGATGGAGTTCTCTCTCTCACCTAACTTCAGTTTTTACTGTTCCATTATATAGAAATTTGGGAGCATAAGCATTTTATAAGCGTTACCAAAAATAGGACTTAGGAAGCACTCATCTGTAAGTCTTGCGGAAAGCAATTTGGGGTCTCTAGCTATTGTAGGGTCTTTAATCTAAGGCATGTTAATTGCTATTTCCCTTTTAAGTATCCTTTTACCTCTGTTCTCATTCTTCATCACAACTCCTTTTCTTGATCTGTGTATGATATTTCTAGCTATTCTTCATCATAGTGTCATTTTAACATTTTCATTTTGCTGTGTATGTATATGTCAGTGTTCTTATCAGACTCTGTAATTCTATATAACTTTTTATTGCCCAGGTATCAGTATAGGATTCTGACTAAATATAAACATAATTAAGTTGAATATAAGTCTACTTTGATTTACATGGTAGATGTACTCTTGAAAAGTTGTCTAAATATTTAACTCTTGTCTAAACTATTTGCCCTTTAAATTTGTTGACTTATTTTGTATCTATGCTGCTGAGATTGTTAAAGTTGGTTATTCGTAAAAGTCAGCGACTAAAGAACACTTACTCAACGAATGTTATTGAGCACCTGTTCTCTAGTCATGTTAAAGAAATTTCTTTAGGTTACCAAGGGGTGTGCAAAGATATGTAAGGCACGGTCCCTACCTTAGAAGGCTTGTACTGTATGGTCCCACAGGTGAGAATAACCACACTCTTGAATACTTTCCTGATAGTATAATGTTGTTATTGTTTGGTGCTGTCGAGTCCTTGTTCATAGTTGCCACACTTGATGCATTCTTTGTTTTACTCACATGCTAATTAGAAGGAAAAATGATTTTATTGAATGAGTCCCTCACCAGCCCACACTCTTATTTCTTATTCTATATGTCAATACTGTTTTTTTCTAATTATCATATTACAGCAGTGACCTGTAATATGTATATGCTAAAACTGAGTTTCTTGTTGCTATGGATTGAATTGTGTCCTTCCAAAAAATATGTTCATTTCCTGGCCCTTGTACCTGTGGATGTGATCCTGTTTGGAAATAGAGGTTTTCTTTTATGTTAATGAGGTCAGAGAAGTGTAGGATGAACCCTAAACCTTATTATGTCTGAGTTAGAAAAAGACCAGAATAGGCACAGAGACACAGGGGGGAGACAGGAGCTCTTGGGGCTGCAGAAAAAGACGGACTTTCCCAGAGCCATGTCCTGAACTTGAACTTTTAGCCTCCAGAACTGTGAGAAAATAAATTTCTGTTCTTTAAAGCCAAATACTTGTGGTATTTTTGTTACAGTAGCACCAATTATCTAAGACACTTGTGGTTAAAGAAAAGCATGTGGAAGTGAATACTCACGCACACATATATAAATTCTTGCATAAGGGCAGTTTACTACAGTTTGTTATTTTGTTGTTTCGCCTTTCATTGGGGGCAATTTCTTTGCACTTTTTCGTTATACAAAAATATTTGTTTTTTTTGTTTGAATTGAGGATGGGTAGATAAAATATAGTGTGGATTTAGCAAAGGAGGCTTGCCTATTTGTTGAGTAAGAAGTTGGGGGAAAGATAATCGATATTTTTGGCGTAGGATGCTTTCAAATGCAGCTTGCTTGTTTTTTCCCTTTTGTTTTAATTGGAATAAGACATCTGACAGTGTTTTTCTACTTGAGTGAATCAAAAATTAACTGGAATCTGGACCTCATATGTGGGATCTAAGTTACTGCTCTGTGAGGGGGTAGCATTGAGTTAAGTCTTTTCCGAGGAACCATGTGAGAGGTCCTAGTTATTAATTGTTCAAGTAAAAGTGCTAGAAATATATAGCAAAATTTTATGTAAAGAAATGCACAAAATACAAAATTAAAACCCTTATTTAAATTATACACCTAAAAGAAATACAATAACAAAATGGCACCAGTTCAAGGGGAAATGTAAGATAAATTCATTCAACAGTGGAGGAACGGAGAAGTTGACAGAAGAAGCAAAGGGAATGAGCTGGTGGAAGTTGGGCTGGTAATCTAAGAGTCTTTTTTTTTTAATGGTTAGAAAGCTGCCAAAAATATATGTCTAAAATAACTTTCATTTTCATCTTGCTCTGGATCAAGGGGCTAAGATTGGAAACAGTTGGAGTTGGTGGTGGGTAGCCTACTTGATATAGGGTGATCAAAAGCCCTTTGTGAGGAGGTGTCATTTAAGGTCAGGTTCTAAGGATTAGAAGGAGCAATACATGTAGAATGTAGGAGGAAACTGTTCTGGACAGGAGATATTGGCAAGTGCAAGGGCCCCCTGGGTAAGACAGAGCTTAGTGTCCTGTAGGAGCCTAAAGTAGACCAATGTGGCTGGATCATAGTGAGCACAAAGGAATATGGAACCTCTTGAGGCTAGACAAGAAGGTAGGAGAAGATACTGCTAGATTTTCAGTTTGAATTTGATTTTAATTGGAATGGGAAGTCTCTCAAGAGTTTTAAGACAAGGAGTAACATATTCTGATTTATATTTTAAGATTTGTCTGGCTTCTTTGCAGAGACCGTATTGTAAGGAAACGAGGAAAACAGAAAGGCTTGTTGATTTACAGTTTACATCAAATTTGGAAAACTTTCAGCCATTATTCCTTCAAATAGTTTTTATGTACTTCCCTACTGCCTTTCCAACATTTCAATTACACATGTGTTTGACTGCTTGATATTTTCCCACAGGTCATTGATGGCCATTCATTCCCGCCCCCCAATATTTTTTTCACTCTGTTTTTCATTTGGAATAGTTTCTATTGCTATGTCTTAAAATTCATTAATCTTTTCCATTGTAGTGTCTAATCTCCTGTTAACCTCATACAGTGTATTTTTCATTTAAGGTATTGCATTTTTCATCTTTGGAAGTTCATTTTGGGTCTTCTTAATGTTCTCCATTTCTCTTCTCATCACTTTCATGGTTTCATATATCTTCTTGAACATATGGGGTATATTTATAAAATAGCTTTTTTAAAAATGTTCTTGTTCACTGATTTCATCTTGTATAATTTCTGTGCCTATTTCTATTGATGGAGTTTTCTCCTGGATATGGGTCATATTTTCTTGTTTCTTTCCATGCCTAATAATTTTTTATTGGATATTGTGGATTTTATGTTGTTGGGTGCTAGATTAAAAAAAAGTCATTTTGAACTTTATTCTGGTATTCAATTAAGCTATTAGGCATCAGTTTGATCTCTATGAGGCTTTATTTTAAAATTTGTTAGGGCCTCTCCAGAACAGCCTCTAATCTAGGGCTAATTTGACCCCATTATTGACTTTTTTTTTTTTATTGACTCTACTTCAAGCCACAGGTATTAGTAAAAATTTCCACTTTTGCTGGTTGGAACACTAACTATTCTAAGTCCCACGTGAGCTCTGAGTATTGTTCCACCTACTTCTTTCCCCAGCCTTGTAGTATCCTCACGTGTATGCACTCAAGGAGACCCATCTGCTTGTCCCCGGAACTTTATTTCACTCTCTTCTCTTTAGTATTTTGCTCCAGAAAATTCTAGCTGCCTTGGCATTCTTGAACTCTGAACTCTGGCTCCTCAATTTAGGGAGACCTTGGTATCTGTTTGGGTTTCAGTTCAATCCCTGATACTCCAGCATGGCTGGAAGTGGAAGTAAAACACAGTTAATCTTTAATCTTGTTTGTTAATGATCAGCCTTGAGGATCACATTGTTTTTTCATTGTTTATGAAAACTTTGCTGGGGTCGTTCTTGGGCATCAATTTATGGCTGTGAGGTGTGAAAGAACCTTAGAATATACCTCCCAGATAGAGTTTACCTCATACTGTTTCTCTCACCTCTTCACTTATTTTGGTAATATATCTCTCACTTATAAAGAAGCTACCAAAGAAACACGGAATATCAAGTGAGTGAGGCATTTTCTCCCAAGTTAAAAGCACCAGATTTGCTAAAATCTTGATGATTCCTCTGAGTTACCATAAAGATGTGAAGTCCAAACATTTTTAGGTGACAGAGGGAATTTCTGACAGGTTATAAGGTAGATGAGTCTGCAAGGGATTTGAAAGGACTCGGGTTTGGAGTTCTGAAGTTTATAACTTCATCTTAATATCTACCTCCAGTACACTCTGCAGATGGTTACCATTGATATTGCCATGTTTTTCAGGGGAGAGATCAATCTTAAGAATTTAATGAAGACTGTTTCTTGTTGCCTGCTTTTGCTTGCTTTATTAGCTCTTGACTGCTGAAAACATCATCTCAACTTCAGTCTTTTAAGGAATAACAGCAGAAATAATAAACCAAAACCAAACTTGTTGCTGTGGAGTTGATTCTGACTCATAGCAACTCTATAGGACAGAGTAGAACTGCCCCCTAAGGTTGCTAAGGAGCAGCTGGTGGATTTGAACTGCTGCCCTTTTGCTTAGCAGTTGAACACTTAGCCACTGTACCACCAGGCCTCCAGCAGAGATAATATGGAAAGCCAGATCAGTTCATGAGCCCATCTTTTTGCTGTAAGGACTATACATCTTCCTAAAATAGGTGGCCTTGCCTTTAGATATTCTGACTGGAGTTAAATATTAGGTGATTCCAAGACTGAGAACTTCACAGGGGTAGTTATTAAAAGATATAAACTGTTAAAAAGGTTGTGGTTCAGATTTATAATTTTAAATTAAAATTTAATTACTTTAACTCGTTAGGTGCCATTGAGTTGGTTCCAGCTCATAGCGACCCATATAACAAAAGGAAATGCTGTGGGGCCCTGTGCCATCCTCATAATCTTTGTTATGTTTGAGCCCATTGTTGCAGCCCCAGTGTCAGTCCGTCTCATCAAGGGTCTTCCTCTTTTTCATTGACCTTCTACTTTACCAAGCATGATGTCTTTCTCCAGGAGGTGACCCCTCCTGGTAACATGTCCAAAGTATGTGAGACAAAGTCTTGCCATCCTCGCTTCCAAGGAGCACTCTGGCTGTACTTCTCCCAAGACAGACTTGTTCATTTTTCTGGCAGTCCATGGTATATTCAGTATTCTTCACCAACACCATAATTCAAAGGTGTCAGTTCTTCTTTGTCTTCCTTATTCATTGTCCAGCTTTCCCATGCATATGAGGTGACTGAAAATACCATGGCACACCTGAGCCCTCAAATGACATCTTTGCTTTTTAACACTTTAAAAAGGTCTTTTGCAGCATATTTGCCTGACGCAATACGTCATTTGATTTCCTTACTACTGCTTCCATGAATGTTGATTATGGATCCAAGTAAAATGAAATTCTTGACAGCGTTGGTCTTTTCTTCATTTATGTTGCTTATTGGTCCAGTTGTGAGAATTTCTGTTTTCTTTATGTTGAGATATAAACCATACTGAAGGCCGTAGTCTTTGATCTTCATCAGTAAGTGCTTTAAGTCTTCTTCACTTTCAGCAAGCAGTATTGTGTCATCTGCATATTGGTTGTTAATGAGTCTTCCACCAATCCTGATGCCATGTTCTTCTTCAGATAGTCCAGCTTTTCTGATTATTTGGTCAACATACGGATTAAGTAAGTATGGTGAAAGAATACAACCCTGACGCACACCTTTCTTGATTTTAAATCATGTGGCGTACCCTTGCTTTATTCAAACGACTGCCTCATGGTCTATGTACAGTTCCCGTGTGTGCGTAATGGGAATCTGGAATTCCCATTCATCAAAATGTTTTCCCATAATTTGTTATGATCCACACAGTCAAATGCCTTTGCATACCCAATAAATCACAGGTAAACATCTTTCTGGTATTTTCTGCTTTCAGCCATGATACCTCTGATGTCAGCAATGATATCCCTCATTCTACATCCCCTTTTTAATTCAGCTTGAGTTTCTGGCAATTCCCTGTTGATATACTGTTGCAGCCACTTTTGAGTTATATTCAGCAAAATTTTATTTGTGTGTGATATTAATAATACTGTTTGATAATTTCTGCATTTTGTTGGGTCACCTTTCTTTGGAATGGGCACAACTATGGATCTCTTCTAGCCAGTTGGCCAGGTAGCTGTCTTCCAATTTCTTGGCATAGATGAGTCAGCATTTTTAGTGCAGCATCCCTTTGTTGAAACATCTCAGTTGGTTTTCTGTCTGTTCTTGGAGGCTTGTTTGTCGTCTTTCCTCCGGTGCAGCTTGGATTTTTTCCTTCGATACCATCAATTTGTGATCATGTGCTACCTCCTGAAATGGTTGAACATTGACCAATTCTTTTTGGTACAGTGACTCTGCATACTCCTTCCTTCTGCTTTTGATGCTTCCTGCGTTGTTCAGTGTTTTGCCTGTGGAATCCTTCAAAATTGCAACTTGAGGCTTGAATTTTTTCCTTAGTTCTTTCAGTTTGTGAAATGCCAAGCGTGTTCTTTCCTTTTGGTTTTCTAACTCCAGGTCTTTGCGCATTTCATTATAATATTTTACCTCGTCTTCTCCAGATGCCCTTTGAAATCTTCTGTCAGCTCTTTTACTTCATCATTTCTTCCATTCAGTTTAGCTAATGTATGTTCAAGAGCAAGTTTCAGAGTCTCTTTTGACATCCATTTTGGTCTTTTCTTTCTTTCTTGCCTTGTTAATGACCTTTTTCTTTCTTCATGTATGATGTACTAGAAGTCTTTCTCACAACTTGTATGGTCTTTGGTCATTAGTATTCAGTGGTCAAATCTATTTTTGAGATGGTCTCCAAATTCAGGTGGTATGTATTCAAGGTCGTATTTTGGCTGTCTTGGAATTTTTAAATTTTCTTCAGCTTCAACTTGAACTTGCATATGAGCAATTAATGGTATGTTCTGCAGTTGGCCCCTGGCCTTATTCTGACTGATTATATTGAACTTTTCCACAGATGTAGTTGATTTGATTCCTGTGTTTTCCATCTGGTGAGGTCCACATGTATAGTTGCTGTTTATGTTGTTGAGAAAAAGTATTTGCAAGGGAGAAGTCATTGGTCTTGCAAAATTCTTTCATGCAATCTCCGTTTTTCTCTTCTGTCATCAAGGCCCTGTTGTCCAAATACCCGTCCTTCTTTGTTTCCAGCTTTCACATTCCAATCACCAGTAATTATCAATGCATCTTGATTGCATGTTTGGTCAATTTCATACTGCAGAAGTTGGTAAAAAAAAAACTTGAATTTCGTCATCTTTGACCTTGGTGGTTGGTGCATAAATTCGAATATAGTCATAATAACTGGTTTTCCTTGTAGACCTATGAATATTATTCTATCACTGACAGTGTTGTATTTCAGGATAGATTTTGAAATGTTCTTTTTGACGAAGAGCATGGCACATCCCTCTTCATTTTGTCATTCCCAGCATAGTAGACTATATGATTGTCTGATTCAAAGTGGCCAATACCAGTCCATTTTAGCTCACTAATTTTTTAATGCCTAGGATATCAATGTTTATGTGTTGCAGTTCATTTCTGATGACTTCTAGTTTTCCTAGATTCATACTTCGTACATTCCAGGTTCCAATTATTATTATTTTTTAAATTTCATTTTTAATTTTTTGTTGTACTTTAGATGAAGGTTTACAGAGCAAACTAGCTTTTCATTAAATGATTAATAAACATATTGTTTTGTGACATTGGTTGCCAACCCATGACATGACAACATTCTCCCCATCTCGACCTTGGGTTTCCCAATACCAGCTTTCCTCTTCCCTCCTGCCATCTCGTTCTTGCCCCGGGCTGTTGTGCCCATTTAGTCTCATTTAGTTTTATGGGCTGGTCTGATCTTTGGCTGAAGGGTGAACCTCAGGAATGACTTCATTATTGAGCTAAAAGGGTGTCTGGGGGTCATACTCTCGGGATTTCTCCAGTCTCTGTCAGACCAGTAAGTTGGTTTTTTTTTTTGTGAGTAAGAATTTTGTTCTGCATTTTTCTCCAGCCCTGTCCAGGACCCTCTATTTGTGATCCCTATCTGAGCAATTGGTGGTGGTAGCTGGGCACCACCTAGTTTTGCTGGACTCAGTCTGGTGGAGGATGCGGTACTTGTGGTCCATTAGTCCTTTGGACTAATGTTTCCCTTGTGACTTTTATTTCTTTATTCTCCCTTGCTCCAAACAGGGTGAGACCAGTGGAGTGTCTTAGATATCTGCTCACAAGCTTTTAAGACTCCAGACATTATTCACCAAAGTAGGATGTAGAACATTTTCTTCATAATCTATGTTATGGCAATTGAGCTGGATGTTTCCGACATCCCTCAGCCCAGTAATTTGGTCCCTAAGGGAGTTTGGATGTGTCTGCTGAGCTTCCATGACCTTGCCTTGTACAAGGTGCGCTGGCTTCCCCAGAATTGTGTACTGTCTTACCCTTCACCAAAGTTACCACTGATCTATTGTCTATGTAGTGTTTTTTTCTTCCCACCCCTCCCCTCCCTCATAACCATCAAAGATTGTTTCTTTTTGTGTGTAAATCTTTTCATGGGTTTTTATAGTAGTCGTCTTATTTAATATTTGTCCTTTTGTGATTGACTTATTTCACTGAGCTTAATGCCGTCCAGATTGATCCATGTTATGAGATGCTTCGCAGAGTCATCATTGTTCTTTAGCGTTGTGTAGTATTCCATTGTGTGTATGTACCATAGTTTGCTTATCCATTCATCTGTTGATGGGCACCTAGGTTGTTTCTATCTTTTTGCCATAGTGAACAATGCAGCATTGAACATGGGTATGCATATGTCTAATCCTGTGGCAGCTTTATTTCTCTGGGATATATTCCTTGGAGTGGGATTACTGGATCATGTGGTATTTCTATTCCTAGCTTTCTAAGTAAGTGCCATATTGTTTTCCAAAATGGTTGTACCATTTTACCTTCCCACCAGCAGTGCGTAAGAGTTCCTGTCTCCCCACAGCCTCTCCAACATTTGTTATTTTCTATTTTTTTGATTCGTGCCAGTAATGTCAGAGTGAGAGGGTATCTCATTGTGGTATTGATTTGCATTTCTCTAATGGACTTGCGGACAACTCGGCTACAAAACACGGATGTCAGTGAAAATGAGGAAGACGCACAGCACTTCCCAAGGCAGCTCATTCAGGGTCTGCCATAGGGTAGCAGCCCAGATTTACCTAGGAGACACCTGACCCAGCCTAAGAGGAAGACTTCCTAGAGATCGTGAGCATTTCTTCATGTATCTGTTGGCTGCTTGAATGTCTTCTTTGGTGAAGTGTCTGTCCATTTCCTTTGCCCATGTTTTAATTGGATTATTTGTCTTTTTGTTGTAGAGATGTTGGATTTTCCTGTAGGTTTTAGAGATTAGACTTTTGTCGGATTTGTCATAGTAGAAATTTTTTTCCCAATCTGTAGGTTCTATTTTTACTCTTTCGATGAAGTCTTTTGATGAGCATAAGTGTTTAATTTTTAGAAGTTCCCAGTTATCTAGCTTATCTTCTAGTGTTTGTGTATTGTTAATTATGGTTTGTATCCCCTTAATGCCGTGTGTTAGGGCCTCTAGCATTGACCCTATTTTTTCTTGTGATTTTTTTAGTTTTTGGTTTTATATTTAGGCCTTTGATCTGTTTTGAATTAGTTTTTGTGTATGGTGTGAGGTATGGGTCCTGTTTCATTTTTTTGCAGATGGACACCCAGTTTTGCCAGCACCATTTGTTAAAAAGATTGTCTTTTCCCCATGTGATGGACTTTGGGCCTTTGTTGAAAATCAGGTGACCGTAGGTGGGTGGATTTACATCTGGGTTCTCAGTTCCATTTTTCAGTTATTAATGGATGTTTGCAGCTGTTTCTTTGCATCTTGAGTCGTGCCACATCAGTAAATAAAGGTTCTGAAAGCTTGACTCCATCCATGTCATTAAGGCTGACTCTACTTTGAGGAGGCAGCTCTTCCCCAGTCATTTTTTGATTGCTTTGCAACCCGAGGGGCTCATTTTCCAGAACCATATCAGACAGCATTCTGTTGCTATTCTTAGGGTTTTCACTGACCAGTTTTTTCAGAAGTAGACCACCAGGTCATTCTTCCTAGTCTGTCTTAATCTGTAAGCTCCTGTGATACCCGTCCACCAGGGGTGACAGTGCTGGTATTTGAAATACCGGTGGCAAATCTTCCAGCATCACAGCAACTTGCAAGCCACTGCAGTAGGACAAACTGACAGACGCGCTGTGGTTATTTTAACCACGTATCTTTAAATAACCAAGGTTATTGGATAGCTGGGGAAGCAAGTCAGTGGCCTCTCAGACTTAATAAGGGCTATCTGTGTAGGCTACTGATCTCTAGCTTTCCCACCTGTATTTCTATAAGCTTGAGGGAGACCAGGGGAGCTGTGGTAAACTAATGCTGATTGATAAGCATCTTTTCCCTGCTGCCTCGCTGTGAGCTGGGTGATAAGGTAGTTGTGAACTTGTGATAAGTGTACGTATGAATATGCTCAATGCTATGCAGTTTGGTGGGCAGCCTGTTCACCATTTCATTTGGCGGCAGTGGAGGGATTGGTGGCAGTGGTGGGGCTATCAGAAGTGGGGCAGATAAATTAGGGAGCTGATAACTGCTGCCCTGTTGGCAGCATGGTGGTAGGCGGTGGGGTTTGTAATTCCTGTGGATCATGGGCAGCATTTGGACCGAGGCTTCATTTCTCCTCTTTCTGTGTCTACCTGTATCCCCAGTGTCAAAAGAGTTGTGACCACTAGGACATTTCTTTGTGTGTTTCTGCTATACTGTCCTTAGGTTAATTTCTTACAGCCAGTTTTGTGGGTGTCTGGGGGAGGGGATGGACATTACCCTTCAAAGTTTCTAATTTAACTAGCTTTGGATATTAAAAAAAAAAAAAAAACTATTACTCATTTTTTAATTTCATTATATTAGGCTGAGAAAAATCAGTACTTCACAGTAAATACTGAATCTCTTTATTTGGCTTTACTTTCAAAATTTTATCAATCATAGCTTCAGGTATTTAATAATGATGGCTTCTCTTCATATTTATGTAGAGTTTTTCACATGTAAACTCATAAAATAGTCAAGCAAATTAAATTTGTTTTCTTTGGTCCCATTTTTACTCATTACGTGTCTCCTTCTCTCTTCCAGTGTCTGAATTTTCATATCTTTCTAGCACCTTGAAAGCCTTTTCAAAAGCATCTGAATTTTAATAGAAAAAAGTAAGATGCTGTACATTACAGAAATTAATCTCTACTAGTGGATGTTTTTGTTGAGGAAGGGAGGGTTTTAAATGTTGTTCTGGTTGTTGTTTGTTTTTGGTCTGTAGGGGCCTTTCAAGCTCTTAAAATCACACCACATAGGTGACTACAGCTCTGCTTCTACCCAAGGTTAGCACCCTAAGGTAATTCCATCTTCAGCAAGTTCAGAATGCTTTATAAATTATTTCTAATCTTTAAAACATTTACTTGTAGTGAATAGACAGCAACTTAGTCAGTTTGACAGCTGATGACACAAATACAACATTTTGGAGAAGCAAAATAACATATTTGAAAATACTTGTACAAGTGTGATTACATTATACCAAACATAAATTTTTATTGGCAAATTGCTTAAGGCCTGCCAATTTCAGCAGTCTCACTAAATTTTTAATCAAGGTACTAATTTATAATGGATAAGGAAAGTAGGACGTATTAATACTGAGATGTTTTAAGAGTGCTCTGAGAACACAGAACCTTGATATTTTTGTCTGAGTGCGTAAGTTTAACTGCCATTTTTTAGAGTTCTGGGTGTTTGGGCATGGAAGGATGACATGATAAGATATCAAGTGGCCAATGTCAGGGTGAAAATGTCCACGTTATGTAGATAAGCTCCCATCTGAATGAGCATCTAAGCGACCTGATCACTTTTGGAGAGGAAAAGGAGGCGGCTCTCCACTGATAACATGGGTCACTGAAAGAAGTGCTGCCAAGGCAAATAGCGACTACGTGCTACTTGTTCTGCTGAAACCCCTGGTGACATACTTCCTCAAATAGACACGTTTCCTGAAGAAGCCAAATTCCTAAGTAGAAATCTGACCAAAACACTTGTGCTTAAAACGGAATCTAGATAGAGGAAGTACTAAGGTCAAGACTTTAAACTACAGCTAAATTATAAAATCTGTTCTACTTCCTGACCTTCAGGCACTCAAGCATTCTCTACCAAATGCAGTGTTATGTGACTTCCTCAATTATGTAACTCCTTTGTGTGTATTGGTTCAGAAGTGAAAATAAAGCTGCTTCACTTAGATACTATTTGATTTTTATACTAAAGAGAATGTAACATTTTAACAGCTTTATGCTTTAATAAATCTGTTAAAATGTATGTCCATTCACCCAGTTACTCTGTATTTGCGCCTTAGTCATGTTCAGAAACTACTGTTTATTTTGGGGCAGTGTGCTGTGTCATCCCAGACATGCTTTGATATTGATACTGGTGGTTCGTTAAGTGCTTGGCTGCTAACTGAAAGGTCAGTGGTTTGAACCTACCAGCCGCTCTGAGGGATTTACATAAAGATTTACAGCCTTGGAAATCCTGTGGGGCGGTTCTACTCTGTCCTATAGGGTCGCTATGAGTCAGAATTGACTCAATGGCCATGGGTTTTGTTTACGGTTTTAATAATCAGATTTCTGAAGAGACAGCAGTGGCTCCTGCAGCAAAATTAAGGATACGTAAATGGTATTGCTGATTTTGGTGTGACCTTGGTGGGTACCTAGCACATTTGACCTGTAGTTTTCTCTTCTTTGAAATACCATTGTTAGTGTCCTAAGCACAGTAGTATAAATTGACACTTTGAATCCAGAAGCTAACTCTTTCGTTACTGTATTTTGCATTTTTTCACTCAGAGAGGGCCTCTTCTTTCCCTTATGTTGTGTTGTACAATGTGGACATGACTTAGTGGCAATGGCAGTGATTCCTAACTAGAAAGATGACATTAAAATAATTAAAAATGTGATGTTATCTAAAACCTAGCATATAATAATCAAGATTTTCATACTTTTTTGAGTTAAAAAAATGTGTTCTTTGCTCCATGTATCAGTCAGTAGTATTTGTTTATTGGATCATCACTTGTACAGTTCATCCAGTACTCTCCAAGCCCTGATGGGACATATAGTTGAAGGTAAAGTCATGCTCCTGTTCTGGGGATTTCCAGTTTTGTTGATTGGAGAGACAGACTGTGTTTTTTGTTTTTAATCCATCTGCCACTCTCTGTCTCTTTATTGGTGCGTGTAGTGCATTTACAATCAGCATAATTATGGATAGGTATGAGTTTAGTGCTGTCATTTTGATGTCTTTTTTTGTGTGTGTTGTTGACAGTTTCTTTTTTCCACTTAATTTTTTTGTGTTGAGTAGTTTTTCTTTATGTATTGTCGTCTTTTTCATTGTTGTTCATTTTGTTTTTGCTGAGTCTTTATGTTTTTCTTGTATTTTATTTTGATGTGTAGGATTGTTAGTCTCCTTAATAGTTACCCCTGTTTTTCTAAGTTTAAACCAGACTTTTATTTCTTTATGTCACCTTGACTTCCTCTTCATGTGAAAGATCTATGGCTACATTTCTTAGTCCCTCTTTATTGATTTAATTTTGTCATCTTTTACATTATGACATCGCTGTTTCCCTGTTTTAAGTGTTTTTTTAAATCTTGACTTATTTTTGTGATTTCCCTATCTGGGTAGATATCTGGTTGTCTGTCCTGTGCTCTTCTTGGGCAGATGTCTGAAGTTATTGATTTTCTAACCAGAGAACTCCCTTTAGTATTTCTTATAGTTTTTGATTTGATTTTGCAAATTCCCTAAACTTTTGTTTGTCTGGAAATGTCCTAATTTCACCTTCATATTTGAGACACTTTTGCTGGATATATGATTCTTGGCTGGCAATTTTTTTCCTTCAGTGCTTTTATAAGCCATCCCATTGCCTTCTTGCATGCATGGTTTCTGCTGAGTAGTCCAAGGTTGTTCTTATTGACTCTCCTTTGTAGGTGACTTTTCATTTATCCCTAGCTTCTCTTAAAATTCTCTCTTTATCTTTGGTTTCGGCAAGTTTGATTATAGTACGTCTTGGTGAATTTCTTTTGGGATCTACCTTATGTGGAGTTCAATGAGCATCTTCTCATCTTTCACGATATCAGGGAAGTTTTCTGCCAACAAATCTTCAACAGTTCTCTCTGTATTTTCTGTTCTCCCATCCTGTCTGGTACTCAAATCACTCGTAGGTTATTTCTCTTGATAAAGTCCCACATGATTCTTAGGGTTTTTCAGTTTTTTAAAATTCTTTTATCTGATTTTTCCTCGAATATATTGGTGCCAAGTGTTTTATCTTCAATGTCACTAATTCTGACTTCCATTTCCTCAATTCTGCTCCTCTGACTTTCTACAGAGTTGTCTAATTCTGAAATTTCTTTGTTAATCTTCTGAATTTCTGATTGCTGTCTCTTTATGGTTTCTTGCAGCCTATTAAATTTTTCATTGTGGTCTTTAATAACCTTCTTAATTTCCTCCACTGCTTTATCTGTGTGTTCCTTGGCTTGTTTTGTGTTTTGCCTGATCTCGTTCCTGATGTCCTGAGGAGTTCTACATATTAATCTTCTGTATTCTGCCTCTGGCGATTCCAGGAATACATCTTCATCCAGAAGATTCCTTGATTCTGTTTTGAGGGCTTGTTGAAGTGATCATGGTCTGCTTCTTTATGTGATTTGATATTGACTGTTGTCTCCGAGCCATCTATAATTTATTGTATTAATTTATTTTGTTTGCTTACTGTATCCTAGCTTCTTGCTTTGTTTTGTTTTGATATGCCCAAATAGGCTGCTTGAGAGAGCTAGCTTGATTATTTTCACCTTTGAAGCTATAACGTCCTGTCACCAGATGGCTAGAGCTGTTACCAGGTATATGAGCCTAGGAGTCTGTTTACTTTTCTTGTATGGATTCAGCTTGGGGGTCCAGGTAGTTGGTCACCAAGTGTGTGATGCAGGCTCTGTGCTACAGTCTTAGAGGGGCAGGGGTGATTGGTGTAGGCACAGGTATCTGGTTGCAACAGGGGGTCACTCTCTGAGCAATGCAGGGGGCTGACAGCCACCCCCCCAGTGTCTATGAGGAAAGCACATCCCTGTTCTCTAGAGCGCACAGGTGGTTGAGTTCTGCAGCCGGACCATGGGCACCCAGTGCTTTTGGTTGTAAGGACTGGGAGGCACCACTTTCCTTGGACTCCTGTCATGGGTGGCTAGGTGGTATGGGTGGAGCCACCAGTCTTCAGGCCCCTGATGTGGGTAGGTGAGGACCAGTGTCAAACATCAAAAACCCACCTCTTCACTGCACAGCTAGAACAGTTAAAGTCAGATCTCAGGCACATACACTGTTGCAGTCTGCCAACAAGGGCCTAAGCTGCTGAAATCGGCCCACACAGCTCCATGCAGTGGTGAAAGGGATTCAGAGACTGTGGACCATTTGTGCCTGGATTGGAGCCACTTCTGCCCTGAGTTCCTAGCTTAGGGGAGCTGGCAGATTATCTTTTCCCCCAGTTGTTAATTTATTCCTTCTGTAAGGGCGGGAGAATGGCTCAGGACGTGCAGCAGAACCTAGCTCAGTGCCAGGGAAATCGACTACCACTGAAGCCGGCTTGGGGGTTGGGGGTGTGGCAAATTAGATGCAAGTACTTAGCTTTTGCCAATAGCACTGTTCTCTGATTCCGGAGGCATGAATAGACTGTGGAACTTGCAGTCTCTCCCTGAGAAAACTGTGTCCCAAATGCTACTGCCAGCCCTGCTGTGGTCACCCCAGGGGATCATGCCTGAAGGGCTCCGGTTCCTGTCGAGTCAGGTCCGGCAACTCCTCACTGCTTCTAAACTGTCTCTCCGTCCTCCTGCCTCTCAGTCTGATTTCCTAACTTTACCTTTGATGTTCAGGGCTCCTGACTTGTCATATATATAATCACTTCACCAGAAGCACCTGACTAGTCTGCCGTCTTGGCCCCACCTCCTGTTGATTGGGGAGAGACTGGACAGAATTGATCGTTCAGCCATAAGCTGTGCAATCATGACTTTCAGTACAAAATAAGTTCAAGGAAAAGAGAGATCAAAGTAGGTTTGAGTAGTTGGAGAAGGCATAGCGAAGGCCCTAATCTGATGTGTGCTTTAGATAGTTAGAGGGCAAGCTGGGTGATACTCTAGGTGGAAAGTCAGAATTAAAGCAAGGACTGAGGTGGGACACACAGGAGGCAGTGAGCAGATCTCTCCTTCCACAGTGGGATGAGGCGGACTTGGTGCAGGGTGAGGCTAGGCTAGAGAGAATAGTGAACACTTGGTAGAGTAGTTTAGAATTTTATGGTGAGAGGCAGAAAGCCATTGTAGATTTCTGAGCAGGGAAATAACATACGTATTTGAAGAATACCTTTTAAGAATCCTGAAGTGATATACAAGATGAACTGGAAATAAAAGGCCTTTAAGAATGCATCTTTAAGAAGACTTAAATCCTTAGGTGACTTGAACAGTTGAGTATACCACTGCTAACTGAAAGATTGGCAATTTGAACCCACCCAGAGGTGCCTTGGAAGAAAGGCCTGACAACCTGCTTCCGAAAGGTCACAGTCATGAAAATTTTATGGAGCATTTCTACTGGGACACACACAGGGTCGCCATGAATTCGAATCAACTCGATGGCTGCTGGTTCTGGTAAGAAGACTGAAAGCAGTACAGGTGGAAGTTATGTAGATGTTTACAAGACCAGTGGACAGCTGTTCCCTAAAACATAAATAGATTGTTTAAGATTGCTTAAGTTTCTGGATATAAGTATTTCTCCTCAAAGACCTCAGGGCTTAGCTCCCTTCCAGTTTCATTTTCTTCTGTGCTGTTCATTGAGCTCTCCGATTTAGCTACAGTGACCGTGATGACACTTCTCAGCCTTTTCTTTCTGTCTGGAATTCCTTCTGTCATCTTCTCTTCCTCATGCATTTCTGTTCTTTCAGCTGACACCCGTTGTCTAAGCCTTCTCCAACATCTTCTTTCACCTAATTATTTGTGTGCTTCGTTTGTTCTCATAGCCTTGTACAAAAAACCAAACCAAACCCACTGCCGTCGAGTCGCTTCCGACTCATAGCAGCCCTATAAGACAGAGTAGAACTGCCCCATAGAGTTTCCAATGAGCGCCTGGCAGATTCGAGCTGCCGACCCTTTGGTTAGCAGCCGTAGCACTTAACCACTAGGCCACTAGGGTTTCCGAGCCTTGTACAGGCTTCTCTAATAAGAGTTTCCAGTGAGCGCCTGGCGGATTCGAGCTGCCGACCCTTTGGTTAGCAGCTGTAGCACTTAACCACTACGCCACCAGGGTTTCCGAGCCTTGTACAGGCTTCTCTAATAAGAGTTTCCAATGAGCGCCTGGTGGATTCGAGCTGCCGACCCTTTGGTTAGCAGCCGTAGCACTTAACCACTACGCCACCGGGGTTTCCGAGCCTTGTACAGGCTTCTCTGATAACAGCCATCACACCAAGCCTTAACTTGGGCTTTACCTGTTTGACCTAGTAGTCAGTAAACTTCTTGAGAGCAGAGGCCATGTCTTATCTATATTTGCATTACATGCAGCTGGTGTAGCTTCTGGAACATGGTAGGCATTTGTATAAATGTTTCTTGGATGAATGAATGGGTTCCTTCCTACCCCCACTGAATGCTGAATTTAAGATCTTGTCAGAGCCTATCCAGTTTAAGCTTTAGCGGGTGCAAATATAGTGGAAGTCCATGTTCCATGTAAATTTAATGACATGAAATTTAGTACATGGTGTTTGTATTTAGATGGACGGAATTCTATACATACATTAGCTATTTTGAAAAGTTATTTTGCAATATGAATCATCAAATAACTTAGCTTCTTTGCTACCATAGAGCACAAGGGACTTCTATGACAGGAACAAGTAATATATCTACATTTTCAAATTATGATTCTCTTCTCTTAGGGAGCTGTAACTTGTATTTCTCATCTTTAACAGCACTGATTTTACTGCCAATATGTGAATAAAACACTCTCTTTTTACATTGTTATATTCTTTCAATTCAAAGAGGCAATTATTATACCATGGCTTTTGGTAAAAAATGGGCGATAATTCTAGGCATTTACATAATAGTCCTTTTTTGGAAGGAAAAGACTTCAAGGTTTTAAAATATTCAAATTCCAACTAAATAAAAATTGTTGTATAAGAAGTCGCCTTTTTTAGTTGGTATTAAATGCAGATATCTAGAGGACTAATGTATTTATGGCCTCATCATGTTCATATCTGGTTCCTGAGGATATATTTCTTTCAAAGAGCATATGCTAGCTGAATGTAATATTTGCTATTATGTACAGATCACAAATTTGGCAGTTCTTTCCCCCTTTGTAATTATATGCCAGGTGCATACCTTCAATTACGATAATTATTTATGGTTTTAGAAGTTCAGACAAATCATCTTACACTTTAAGTGTTACCAGGTATCTGAGCTTTAAATAGGTGAGAATTTAGAGAAGTATTCAGTATAGCCTGTGCTCAGTTCTTTGTTTTTGTTTAGAATACCCTTCTTCCTCCTCATTCTTCTTAACTCATTAAAAAAAATTAACTAGAGGATTCCTAATAGCCAGGAACGGTGCAAAGAAAGTTTAAGTTTTTAAAAAAAAAGTCTTAAGAATAAAAAACATTGGATTCCCGTTGCGCTTTTGTTTTAATTTTGTTTGGGAAAGATTTGGGGTATGGGCTTGAGATTGCTAACTATTGTGGTCGTTATCCTTTGTCATTTTTCCAGTGGTCAGGATAGCTGTAGAAGCAGGACGCCTAAACTGCATGCGATGTATGTGAGCTCTGCCCAGCCAAGAACTCAGAGGGGGCATTGGCCCCCGTGTTCTGGAGAAGAACCTCCAGTTAATGCAGTCCTAGATCATGTTTGTCTTGGGGCAGGTATATTGCATTATTGATTTATATTGAACTTGCAGTCCACTACCCGAAACCAAACCTGTTGCCGTCGAGTCAATTCTGACTCATTGCAACCCTACAGGACAGGGTAGAACTGCCCCACAGAGTTTCCAAGGAGTGCCTGGTGGTTTCGAACTGCCGATCTTTTGGTTAGCAACCGTAGCACTTACCCACTACGCCCCCAAGGTTTCCTGCAGTCCACTATAACTGCCAAAACCTTCTCGTCTTTTTTGCATATACTGAGCTTAAGCACTTTGCCTGGATCCTCTACTTGTGTTATTAAGAGCAGGACTTTACATTTATTATGATATTAAATTTCTTTTGTTAAATTTGACTGGTGATTCCATCTTGTTGAGATAATTTTGGATTCCGATTTTGATTTATTTCAGTTCGTCCTGTATGGTTGTAATAAGGGGTCCCTGGGTGGTGCAGGTGCTTTGCACTTGGCTACTAACCTAAAGGTTGGAGGTTTGTACCCAGCCAGTGGTGCCGTGGAAGAAAGGCCTGTTGAGCTGCTTCTGTAAAGATTCCAGCCAAGAAAACCCTATAGAGCAGTTCTGCTCTGTGACACATGGGGCTGCCATGAGTCAGAATCAGCTACGCTTGCCATCTAACCTCATCCGGATCACTGGGGGCAAAATAATGCCGGCCAAAACAGGGTTGAGAACTTTCTAGAGCAGCAAAACAACCTTGTTCTCTCTCACACATGTCTTACCCGTCTTTGATTTCTGGGTGCAGGGTAGATTACTACTTGCTGACAAAATGGAAAATAAAACTTCTTAAGATAGCAGAGTGACTGTCAACCCTCATGCTCTTAAATCATTTTTCTACTTAGTTTTCTTATGGTTGAAATGCAGTTCATTCTGGGGGCAGTGACATTTTTATATCTAATCACCTTTTGTTTCAATTTTTGTGCCTGCTTGTTACTGCAAGGGGAGTTTTATTCCTTGGTGATGAGTCCAGAAAAGTCTGAATCACACCAATGGAAAATACCGCCAGAGAATGAATGCTTTGTAATGAAAACACGTTTTCATACTGTAGCATTTCAAGTAGGATAAATGGAACTAGGAAATGGGGACAACACATGGTTGAGCAGTTTTTCCTGAGAAAGCTAAAAATATGTTTTCAGCAGAGAATTAATGAATTATAGTGATTTGGTGTTAAGCAGTGCTGTTTCAATTAGGGATGTTTAACTTACTACTAAAATGCCACTGTAATCTGAAGTTAGAGAAGTTCCGTTAGAACAACTTAAATTGATATTCTCTTAAAAAAATACAACCTGACTCGTCAGGTTAAAGTAAAAATTTGAAATACGTACTTCTACGAGTAGTACTGTTCTGTGATAGCAACTTTTGACTGTGTAGGTCCAGCTGCATGGATGGGCTCTTAGCTCTCACTCTCTGTGAAAAGGTGAGGGCTGACTAAGTGGCATTTCTTACCAGGGAGTAGTTGGCATAACTGATTCACCTGCATGAATGCATTGGTTAAAGAGCAGCTTAGTGGCCTGGAAGCTACGTACAGCTGTACTTTAGTAAATTTGACAAATGTCGATTTATAAAATATGGTAAAGCTGATCATTTAAAAAATAAAATAATTTTAATAAAATAATGTAATAGCTTTCATGGTTACACCCAAAAAACTTATGATAGAACTTATTCTTTCAGTATGTATGGGTGCATTCTGTGTTTCAGGCTGTCTGGCAGATGCAGGGGAGTCAGAGGTGAATATGAGATCGTGTCAGCCCTGTAGAAACCCATAGGCCAGAAGAGGAGTCAGGGAATTAGAACATACTTTCTGTACAATGTGGTTAATGAAATGATAAAGCTATATCCATATCCATACCCATAGCCATGATGATAACTATAACTATATATATGTTAGAACGCTAAAAAGGAGAAACACCTGACCTGACAGGTGCTGGGCAGAGGCAGTGGCATTAAAGGGAAACTTTCTGTGGAGAAAATGCCTAAGCGGAATCTCGATGCATAGAAGCTAGCCAGGTTAAGGGGTGTGTGTTTGTGCATTTGTGTGCAAGGGTATGTGTATATACGCGCGTATGTGAACGTGTGTGTGGGTGTGTGAGATAGAGGGTATTTCTGGAGTGAGTCAGTGGGAGCTGAGGAAGCACTGAGGATGCTGGAGTGTATGGCATGTAGGTGTGACTGTCAGAGAGGGTGGTATACAAGAGGAGCCTGTGGACAAAGGTGACAGAGGAAGGGGGTGGCACAGTCATGGTGACATGTTACGAGGATTGCTGTGATGATGGTGGGGAGGATAAATTGAATGGAACAAGACTTCAGGCACACTGTGGAGTAAGCTGCCCAGGCAAAGATATCCACAGGTTTCTAACTCAGATCACTGGATCAGTGGCGGGGATGTCAAGTAAATAGAGAAACCTGTAGGTGTACTCAGGAAAAATGGTGAGTCGAGGTGCTTGAAGCCCATCTGAGCTGATGGGTATGGAAGCCTGCAGTTTAGGGGAGATACACTAATTTGGAAGTCACAAATATACAGTTGTCTTTCAAACAAAAAAGTGGATAAAAAATCAAGCAGAAGGAATGAGAAAAACAGTGAATAACAAAGGGATCCCAGGGAGCACCAGCATTTCACTATCAGGAGGTGAAAGAGGAACCCTGCAGAGAAGGGATGGATGGACAGGTAGGAGGGAAACCTAGAGAGAACGTGGAGGAAGCCAAGGGGTAGAGTTTCGGGAAGGAGGGGTGATTGTCAGAGTCAGATGGCAGCCAGGAGGTTTAGTAAGGTGAGGTCTGGGAATCGCTCACTGGGCTTGGCAGTTAGGAGGCTTGTGCTGATCTTGCTAAGCTCTTTCTTAGATTGGTGGGGGCTCTGCAGTGTGAGGAGGGGTGACTGGGAGGTGGTACAGTGGGTACAGAGTCAGTAGAAGAATGTTTGGATAAAGATGAGTGGTAGCTAGCTGTACTTTTGATAGAATGGGAGAGACTTAGCACATTTGCCCGCCAAGGGAAGCAGTCAGAAGAGGAGGAAAGGATAAAGGACAAATAGGGATGCTTGATGCAGCACAGTCCTGGGAGGTGGGGCAGGAGGACAAGGGGTCAAGAACCCAACTAGAGTTGGCTTTGAGCAGGAAAGTTCTGCTGAGGACGGGGTTGGGGTAGGAGTTGAGTCAGAAGAGGGAGTAAAGGTTTGGAGTAGTGGCAGAGGATGAGGACGCTAACCAAATACAGCCTACGATTGACAGTTG
Source organism: Loxodonta africana (assembly GCF_030014295.1). Classification (NCBI taxonomy): domain Eukaryota; kingdom Metazoa; phylum Chordata; class Mammalia; order Proboscidea; family Elephantidae; genus Loxodonta; species Loxodonta africana. The sequence goes on along the minus strand of NC_087344.1, from coordinate 207,683,805 downwards.
GTACTCAGGTTCCAGCTGAGTTTGGAGAGCATTAAATTATGCTGAAGATGACTGCACTGCTGTAAGGTATCTCCCAATAGCTGTCAGACTCATCGGCGCCACAGCGGGATAAGTAGCTTCTAGGTTTTGTAAGCTGGATGCAAGGGAAGGGACAGTGGTACAAGGGAGAAGAAGATGCTGTTGAGGGGATAGGCCGCATGATCAGCAGTGGGCTCCAGACTGGCTAGAAAGGAAGAGCTAGAGGGCAGAAGGGAGTGAGAGACTTTTTTTTAAAAAAATTTTATTGTGCTTTAGGTGAAAAGTCTACAGAGCAAAGTAGTTTCTCACTAAGCAGTTAATGCATATATTGTTTTGTGACATTGGTTGCCAACCCCTCAATGTGTCAACACTCTTCCCTTCTCCACCCCAGGTTCCTTGTTTCCATTCGTCTAGTTTTTTGTCCCTCCCTGCTTCCTGCTTCTCCTCTTTGCTTTTGGGCTGGTGTGCCCGTTAGTCTTGTATGCATGATTGATCTATGAAGCACATTCCTCAGAAGTGTTATTGTTGGCCCTATAGACCTGTCTAATGTTTGACTGAAGGGTGAGCCTCAGGTGTGACTTCAGTACTGAGTTGAAAGGGTGTTCAAGGATCATACTCTTAGGGTTTCTCCAGTCTCTGTCAGACCAGCAAGCTGGTCTTTTTCTGTGTGTGTGTGTGTGTGTGTGTGAATTTGAATTTTGTTCTACATTTTTCTCCTGCTCTGTTCAGGACCCTCTGTTGTGATCCCTGCCAGAGCAGTCAGTGGTGGTAACCAGATACCATCTACTTGTTCTTGGCTCAGTCTGGTGGAGGTAGTGGTAACTGTGGTCTATTAGACTTTTGGACTAATCTTTCCCTTGTGTCTTTGGTTTGGTTTTCTTCATTCTCCTTTGCTCCAGCTGGGATGGGATGATCTTAGATTGCCACTCACAGGCTTTTAAGCCCTAGACGCTGCTCACTACAGTCCGGTGTAGAACATTTTCTTTATACGCTATGCCAATTGAGCTAGATGTCCCCTGAGACCGTGGTCCCCAGGCCTCAGCCCAGTAGCTCCGTCCCTCAGACAGCTTGGATGCATCTGTGAAGCTTCTGTGACTTTGCCTTGGTCAAGTTGTGCTGACTTCTCCAGTGTTGTGTACTGTCTTACCCTTTACCAAAATTACCTGTTATTTATTATCTAGTTAGTGTTTTTCCCTCTACACCCCTCCCCTCCCTCGTAACCATCAAAGATTGTTTCTTTCTGTGTGGAAGAATTCTCATGTGTTTTTATAGTAGTGGTCTCATACAGTATTTGCCCTTTTGTGACTGTCTTATTTCACTCAGCATAATGTCCTCCAGATTCATCCATGTTGTGAGATGTTTTGCAGGTTTATCATTCTTCTCCATTGTTGTGTAGTACTCCATTGTGCGTATGTACCGTATGTACCATATGGCGTGTATGTACCATAGTTTGTTTATCCTCTCATCTGCTGATGGGCACTTAGGTTGTTTCCACCTTTTTGCTGTTGCGAAGAATGCTGCAATGACCTTGGGTGTGCATATGTCTATTCGTGTGATAGCTCTTTTAAAGTCTATTTATGTGAGAGACTTTAAAGAAAGACTATAGCAGTGAGAGCAGTCATGATGTTAGCTAGGTGCATATACTTTTGACCTATTCAGTTTTGACAAGATATGGTCATTGTCACCTGTGAGCATTTAATATCTCTTGTACTATTCAAAGCTAAAGTACAAAAAAAAAAAAAGTACAGGAGAGTTTTTTTTTTTTCAAATCTATTTACTTTAATGAGAATAGCATTGTACCAAATAATAAAAATAAACTGTACTTTACATCTCTGAGTGTGTTTTATTTTAAGTGTAACCGGTAAGTTGAATAAGCAGGATTTGAGACGGGCAGAGAGGTCTGGAGAAAGGCCTTGTTTCCCTTGGCTGGGCGATTCCTTGTCTCATGGTGCTTCTACGGGCCCTCTCAACCATTTCTCTTCCCTAGGGACCTCTATCGCAGCACCCTTTGGTATGGGAAACCTCTTGTTTTTCTGGCCATCTGGTCCATACAGATACTTCCTGTTGGAGTTCCCATACCCTCCCAGTCATCCCTCCTGAACAACACACTTGTTGTTGTTAGTTGCCATCACAAGAATGATTAAGTAAAAGAGCTGAACAGAAGATTTCAAAGGGTAGCTCAAGAAGAAAAGCTAAAGCATTATGATGAAATATACAAAGACCTGGAGTTAGAAAACTGAAAGGAAAGAACATGATTGGCATTTCTCAAACTGAAAAAACTGAAGAAAAAATTCAAGCCTCACGCTGAAATAGTGAAGGATCCTATGGGTAAAAGATTGAACAATGCAGGAAGCATCAAAAGAAGATGGAAGGAATATACGGAGTTACTGTACCAAAAAGAATTGGTTGATGATCAGCCATTGCAGGAAGTAGCATGTGATCAAGAATCTGCTGGCCCAAATAGTCCATGGGAAATACTACAGCATTCTGTCCTTTGCCCTGGGCAATCGACTACCACAGGCTTGAGCTTTCTTTGGCCTGAGTCAGGCACTCTGTCCTCAGTGTCCCTCAGATGCAGGGCTTCAAGCTCTCTGAAAGGTCTCTGTCTAGGCTTGAGGTATTGAGCAGGGTGTCTCCCCAGTCTGCCTTTCCATGGGCAGAAGGTGCACACTCAGGGCTTGGCTGCTAATTTTTTCAAATAAATCTCTTTACAAATTCTTGCTTCCCTTGATCTTCTTTTTCCATTGTAACTAAAATGCTCTTCCATGGGGATGTAGCTTTGTATAGTGTTTTCTGATATTAAGAATGTTAGTCCCAAGGGATTATTATGGTTGAAAGGGAAGGAGGTCCATTCTTACGTTACATTTGTTTACTGAGATATACAGTGGGAAAAAATGAGATAAATATAGTTTTTAGTATTTTATGGAGACAAGCAAATGCTTGCTATATGAAGGTGAATTTAAAGTGCCAAATGCAAAAATATGCTGCTGTTGTGTTATCGAAGTGTTTTGATGGTGAACTTTGGTGGTTACCGCTGGCGCTGGTAAGAACATGTCTCAGATTCTGCCTTCATGATAGAGAAAAGTTGTATTTCTAACTATACAGAAATAATTATTATCACTATCTTAATAGCTACATTTACGTGGCACTTAGAACGTATGTGTTTACCAAGCACTGTGTACGTACTTTGCTTATGTTGACTTATTTAATCCTTACAACAATCGGACAAGGTAGATGATATTATTATTGTATTATTATTCCAATTTTATGTAGAGGAAATTGAGGTGTAGAGAAATTACAGTTTACCCAGGATAATTCCTCTTTTCCAGGCTTGTTCTGGGTGTTGACATGAGTTAATTTGTGTTAATTTGTATCCCGACTTATACAACAGATATATCCTATAAATATGTGTATAAAATAATTTTTTGGATTCAAATTCTATTTTAAATGTGACAAATGAAAATATTTTTGGTAAGATGTATAATTATCCTCTGTGTTATCTTTGGGGTGAATATGAATTTTTATATGTATATTAATTAGCTTCCCGAAGAGCCCTGGTGGTACAGTGATTAGGCGTTCAGCTGCTAACTGAAAAGTCAGTGGTTCGAACCCACCAGCTGCTCCATGGGAGAAAGATGTGGCGGTCTGCTTCCGTCAAGATTACAGCCTTGGAAACTCTATGGAGCAGTTCTCCTCTGTTGTATAGGGTCACTATGAGTCAGGATGACTTAAAGGCAACCTTTTTTTTCACCCTTACAGCTGCCATAAAAATTATCATAAAGCGGTAAATTTATTCTCTCATAGTCTGAAGGCAAGAAGACAGAAATCAAGGTGTTGGTTGGGCCATGTGCCTTCTGAATCCTTTGTTGTCTTTGTCTCAGTTTCTGGTGGTTGCTAGCCGTCCTTGGCTTGTGCTGCAATACTCCAATCTCTACCTTCATCTTCACATGGCCTTCTTCCCTGTGTGTCTGTGCTCTTCTGTAAGGACACCAGTGACTGGATTAGGGCTGACCCTAATCCAGTGCAGCCTCATCTTAATTACTAATTATATCTGTAAAGACACTGTTTCCCAATAAGGTCACATTCCGAGGTTCTGGGTTGGCATGAACTTTGAGGGACATTATTCAACTACAAAATGCGGTAGTACAATTCCATTTTACACATGTACTGCTTTCTAAAACCAGCTTTTAAGGCCAAGATTGGGTGTAGTCAAAATCACTATTGGGACCACAAGAGCAATACTATATATATGGTGTTGAGTAGAGAACTATCACTTCTTTGACTTTTCACTGGTTGGTGTTTTTCAATGGCCTTCTATAAATTCTTCAGTTTCTTCTTTGAGGATGTTAACAAAGAAGAATCAGGTAGCTGTTATCAAAATACAGTTTTGTCTTCTGTGGAAACTTCTGTCTCTAACAGGTTATAAACTGAAAGACACCTTTCTAACTTGGAACTGAAGCCACTGCAGGAGATCACCTTTTACCCAAATAATAGGCCATTAAAATAAACAATGATACCCATGAAGAAAGTGTTCCCTAGAACAATCATCTGTATGAGACCAGAAGGGTAACATTTGCCCAAAAGCAATGATGAAAAGGCAGGAAACAGGAGCTTAGGGTGGGGAAGGGCAGAGTGCTGACACATCCCATGGATTGCAACCAATGTCACAGAACAATTTGTGTATAAATAACTGAATGGGAAACTAATTTGCTCTGTAAACTTTCACCTAAAGCACAATAAATTTATATATAAGAAAAGGTAAAAATCAAATGAAGTCCTCGTTAAATTTTAGCCACTACCTTTATGTTGATAATTTTTGAGAACATACTACTAATAACAATAACTAAATAGCTTACATTTATTACATTCTTGTTATTGGGTGGGCACTGTGCTAAAGACTTTATGTGCATCATCTCATTTAACATTTGCCCACAAAGAGAGGTGGGCATAAGTGCTTTCTGCTTTCACTTATACATTCAACAAACAGTTTTTTTGTTTTTTGTTTTTAAATTGAATATTGGTTGTTACTGGCCAAGCTAGTTTACTCCTAATCCAATCCCTTTTTGCTTTTTCACTTTAATGCTTTTATCAATCATTGTTTACAGTTTAAGATACTCTCTTTTCTATTCTTGGCTTTTCCCCAATTCTGTCTGTCCTCCTAAATCTAACTCACATCCTACCCCTCCGTGAATCCTTTACAGACCGCCCATCTGAAAAGACCTCTCCCCCCGCTCAGCCCACATAGCTTCAGGAGGTGTCATGTGCTTGGCAGTCACTCACTACGATATCTTCTGTCTTGAAATTTTATTCAAATCATTGATTTTCACAAGTTTGTCTTCTTTCTCCAACTTGGGTAGATTCTTCAAGGTTGTAAAATAGAGCTTAGCACTTTGTATCTGCTGTAGTAGTAGTTCCTTAATGGGTAGTAGATTTCAGTGTGTCCAGAAAACTCAACTCCCGGTTGAAATGACGTATTATGTTGCGGAGAGGAAGACAGTCTCAGTTCTGTAACCTAGGAAGCACCATGTGCAGCTGAAGGCTTGCTCACCAAGGAGACAGAAAATCTTATCATAGAAACCAGAACAGATTTTGGGAGACTGAAAATACAATAATTTTTATGGTATTAAGCTTCTTACTAAAATGAAGTTCTGAGAGTCTTTTCCCAAACGAGTCTATAACTGATTAGGCCAGAAGGAGAGAAGATGGCTCCTAAAAAGAGGGTTTCAGAAAAAGATTTTGCTCCGGAGGGTTGGCTCATACTGAATGAGGAAAAAAGCACTGCAGGTTCTGAAACACAGAAGGAGACATTCAAGACCTCATGAGTCTTTGAACAATAATGAATAGGAGTTCAGTTTTAACTAGGCACTATCCATTCACTCACTTAAGCTTGTAATCATTCCTGTCCTTTAAAAACAAAAAACAAACAAAAAAAAGTGCTTAAGGACTGTGAAATCAAAAATGTGAAATACAGTCCCTACCCTCTAAGCACTTTCATTGTCATATAGGAGATGAGACACATAAATAATTGCTATGCTATGCAATATGTAGTAAGTGGTATATGAATATTCTTGAGCTTGCTATGCGACCTCCTGGGGCTTAGTTCCCTTACCTATAAAATGAGAACATTGGCTTTGACAGTGTTTCTAAGGTTCTTTCCACCTGTAAAATCACACAAGCAAAGCATATAGAGTCCTAAAAAATTCAGAGGAGAAAAGCATCCTTCACAGTGGCGTGATGAAAGGAAGTTTCCTGGTGGAAGTGCTGTTTTGATAGGCATAGAAAATAATCATGGTAATGATGTAAACCATTTATTAAGTGTTTGCTCTGCAGAAGGGAAGAGAGTAGAGGAGGGTTATCTATGAATGCTCTGAAATTATACGCAGTTTTTTCTAGAGAAAGTTTCCAGAGCTTTCTTCCGATGTTCAAAGTGATCTGTGACCCAGAAACCTGAAGAACTGTGTATAAAAAACAGAGGAGACCTGGTTCCTGGACTTTGGGAGAAGGCCCTGTAGGGGAGGCAGAAGGAAGGAACTGTTGAGAACAAAGAAATTGTGAAAAGCTGGGATGGGAAGCCCCCCGGGAGGGGAGAGCTTGAAGGAGGGAAGTAATCAGTGTGAGACGGTTATCAGAATTGCCCTCTGGAGCCAGAACGTCTGGGTTTAAATCCTGACTGCTGCAGCCTAGCTGAGACTAAGTCCATTGCTACTTAAAAAGCCATTGCTTATGTAAGTTTTCTTTGATTATTTTTAAAATTAAGGGCTTATTATGTGTTGAATGCTTTCATCCATTAATTCTTTGATTTAACAAGTATTTGTTTAGCCCCAGGGACTAGCCAGTAGGAGAAATTTAGTGACCAAAGCATACGTGACCATGCTCTTGCCCTTACAGCAACACACAAAAGAGATTCCGTTTTACAGATAGGGTAACTGAAGCTTGAGGAAGTTAAGGGACTCCCAGATCACCCGATAAGGAAATGGCAGAACCTTAAAACCCGGGTCCCGGGTCAGACCCCAAAGTTCTTAATCACTAGTGTCCTTGAATACAGAATGCCATACAGGCATGGCTGACTGAGAAAACGTTAACAAGGGGAAACCTACTTTCTTTTAGGAATGGTTTACTTATAGCTATCTTAGTTGAGAGAGGGATAATACAGATATTTTGGATGGGCTTTTCTGACCTAATGAAACTACTGAGAGGGGTTATCAAGTTATATAGCAAGTTTTCAAATCAATTTTTATATGATGATATATTTTGTTACTACATGTTGCTGAGATTGCGCTTTTCATTGTGATCCATGTGATATACATATATTTGAGGACCCTCTAAAATGAGTACAATTGTTTTCCAAGCAAGATGATTTTTTTCTCACATATTCCTTACTGATTGCCCTTTTTCCAGCTCCTATAATTTTTAACCTATTTTGAAAAAAATAATCAATTACTTCCATGTTTGAGCCTCTTTAAAGAAGATGAGTGTCCTTGTGAGATTTAAGTTCCTGTTGAGATAATTGGTTACTATTGTAGTTAAGCATTAACTTATACACAGTTGAGTTGGAAAAAAAAAAAGGTAGAATCATTTTTTAAAAATAATTCATTTCATTTTTTGTCATTGTTGAGAATATATACTCAGAACATATACTAATTCAACAATTTCTACTGGTACAATTCAGTGACATTGATTACATTCTTCAAGTTCTGTAACTATTCTCACCCTCCTTTTCTGAATTGTTCCTCCACCATTAACATAAACTCCCTAAGGACTCCTATCTAGTCTTTCGAGTTGCTGTTGTCAATTTGATCCCATATAGATAATTCTTAAAAGAGCACAATACTCAAGGCACACATTCTTTACTAGTTAAGCCAAACAGTTGTTTGGTTTTAAGAAGACTTCATAGGATATTTTTGGTTTAAGGTTTAAAAATTATCTCAGGGTTCATCCAGCCTCAATAGCTCAAGAAAGTTTGGATTTCATGAGAATTTGAAATTCTGTTCTGCATTTTCTTCCTTTTGATCAGAATTCTTCTATAGATTGGAAAAAACAACAAAAACATCATTTAAATATGACCATAGAATGCATTAGGTTTTGCTAAATGCTGGATGTTCTTAATAAGAATTCTTCTGGGGCCCTGGTGACGCAGTGGTCAAGAACTTGGCTGCTAACCAAAAGGTCAGCAGTTCAAATCCACCAGTTCCTCTTTGGAAACCCTACGGGGCAGTTCTGCTATGTCCTATAGGGTTGCTATGAGTCGCAGTCAACTAGATGGCAGCGGGTTTTGTTTGGTTTCCGGTTTAGGGATTAAAAACAAAAACCACTTAAGGGAGACCTTAAAGTATTTTAAGTTTATTTATCTCCATTTAGATAATTTGTAGGCTAACTGAGCTGCCCCATGAATTGACTTTTCTTCATACTAGGGACAATTTTTAGTTTTCTTTTATTTACATCTTCAAGAAATGGTTGAGTTGGTTCTGTTGTCTAAGTCCTGGGATATTCTCTGCTATTTATGAAACAAAGACATCTTGTTGGAGGACGTTACCTTGAATTTTAATGTAGAGATTAGTTTCACACAATAAGTTATGAATATCATGCTAAGATTTTTTATATATTCAAGATAAAAATCTTTATTTGTATTTATTTAGACTTTTTATACATTATTATATAGTACTTATGGCTAAGCTACACTATATAAATTAGTTACATGGTGATTGGGACATAGTTGATAATAAATATTTTTGTGTGGCCCCAACATCAATTAAGAGATTATTGGGATTGAGTTTAGAGGAAATGCACCTCCCAGTTATGAGAATTTGTAATTTTGTTAAAGTTTAATACATTTAACAGAGCAGTCACTGAAAAGTTCTTATTATGGTTTTAGCTAAACATGCTGTGTGTGTGCATATTTGAGTGTATGTGCAAGCTTGGGCCAGAGAAGTAAAACTTTTCTCAGTAGTACTGTGAACAATGCTATAGATAAAGGTTCAAAATTTAAGTTGTTTCATAGATATTGACAAGCTGATTCTAAAATTCTTATGAAAATGGAAAGTACCTAGAATAACTAAAATAAGTTTAAAATATAACAACAAAGTTGGAGAACTAACACTACCTGATTTTGACTGCTAACCAAAAGGTTGGCGATTTGAACCCACCAGCCGCCCTGTGGGAGAAAGATGTGGCAGCCTGCTCCTGTAAAGATTTACAGCCTTGGAAACCCTATGGGGTTGTTGTTGTTCCATGCTATTGAATTGATTCTGATCTGTAGTGATTCTATGCACAACAGAACAAAAAGCTGCCCAGTCCTGCACCATCTTCACAATATTGCTGTGTTTAAGTCCATTCCTTGCAGCCACTGTGTCAGTCCATCTTGTTGACTTGTTCCTGTTTTTCACTCATCCTCTACTTCATCAAGCATAATGCACTTCTCCGGGACCTGACCCCTCCTAATAATATGTCCAAAGTAAGTAAGTGAGATGAAGTCTCACCATCCTTGCTTCTAAGGAGTCTTCTGGCTGTACTTTTCCCAAGACAGATTTGTTCGTTCTTCTGGCAGTCCATGGTATATTCAATATTCTTGCCAACAACGTAATTAGAAGACGTCAATTCTTTGGTCTTCCCTTAGTCATTGTGCAGCTTTTACATTCATATGAGGTGATTGAAAACACCATGGCTTAGGTCAGGTGCACCTTAGTCTGCAAAGTGGCATCTTTACTTTTTAATACTCTTTTGAGAAGGTTTGCCCAATGCAGTACATTGTTTGATTTTGTGACTGCTGCTTCCATGGGTCCTGATTGTGGATCCAAGTAAAACGAAATCCTTGACGAAGTCAGTATTTTCTCTGTTTATCATGATGTTGCTTTTTGGTCCAGTTGTATTTTTGTTTTCTTTATGTTGGGATGTAAAGAATAGATTTTTAACAAAGGCAATTCAGTGGAAATGATTGTCTTTTCAACAAGTGATGCTGGGAAAATTGGAGAATTATATTGCAAAAAAAGAATTTTGGTCCATACCTCACATCATATACAGATATTAAGTTGGCTCTGGTTCCAACTGATAGCAGCCTCCAGAAATTTGTTGAAGACATTTGAAGAACTCATCAAATACACCAAATCTCCTTCAAATATTTAGATGGAATGGTGTTGCTGAAAGCATTTGCATAAAGGTACATTGTTACAGAAAACAAAAGGTTGGCCAAGCCGTTAAGGTATGTTATTATGTATTGTAGCTCCAGTATTGTCCTTGAGAACAAATTTTTAGTTACATATTTGTTTACGTGTAATTCTGAGGTGATTACTACGTAGATCTCATTTATAAGCTTCATTTCTTGTGTTCAGGTTATGTGGGGAAACAATATTTTCATTTTGAAGTCTTAGACTTTTGATTGTATTTTCTATATTTATATGTGATTATTTGCATTTTCATGACAGAGTCTAACCATTTCAATTTCAATTTAACAATTTTTACTTGGCAAATCATCCTGTTTTTTGATGGGTTATTAAAACAAGGAATGGTATTGAATCATTTGGTGGCCTGAATATGTGTGCATTCAATTGTTCTTAAATAGCATTGTAATATCTCATTTATCCATAAACCTCTTTTTTGATATTTCAATTTCAGTTTCTAACCTTAGCTAATTATCAGGAGGAAGCAAAAAGAGCCTTGGACAGGCAGAATTAGTATTACAAAATCTATGGTTTAGAGCTCTTGGGTTTTACCCTTAGCAGGGTCCTGACCTTCTCTGGGCCTCTCCAGCCTTATTTTAGACTCAGATCTTATGTACTGGATTATTGGATATCTCAGTCTAGAGTGATAATTATATGAGTACAAGTTAGAATAGAAATGTGGCTAAAAACACGCATTGCCGACAGCAAGAAGTGACAGCTGTAAACCCAGTAGCAAGGGAAGAGACCAAAAAAAAAAAAAAAAAAGAGGTGGGGGGCATAAAAAAGCAGATAAAATAATTTTTAAGAAAACAGAGTAATCTGTAGCAAAAATCATTGAAATAACAAGAAATGTTTAAATTGTATGTAGACCACTGTTTAAGTTTTCGGGAAACTATTACACACACTCATTTTCTGTCAGTTCCAATGACAGTACTTATCTTGCCCCTTCAACAGCTTTTGACCCTATCCATTACGCTCTCCTTCTTGAAACTTCCTCTGTTCCTTTGGCTTCTATGGTACCAAATACTCCTTGTTTTCCTTCTACTTTTTTGGTTGCCTTTTTCTCTGTCCTTTGCGGTCACAATTCTCCTCTCTTTGGCCTTTAAAGTTGACACCTACCCACAGCTCCTCTTGGTATCATCTTGCACTCTCCCTTAGACAATCTTTTCCACACCTTGACTTTAGTTACAACCTGTGCATATGTGACCCTCACATTTGTAGCTCCTAGGCTAATCTCCAGACCTGTATTTCCAAGAGACTGCTTGGAATTCCACTTGGATATTTCAAAGATATCTCAAACCAAATACGTCAGATGACACTTTAGTGGTAATTTTCTTCTCCCTTCCCATAAACCTCAGGCCTCCTCCAGTGCTTATTTGTTGATTCATTCATTTATTTAATTGCTTTTTAATTCAACAAATATGTATTGCTTGCCTGCTCAATACAATTCACTGTTTAGGCACTGGGGGCGCAGCAAGGACAAGACAGTGTTTCTGCTTTCACAGCACTTTTTATAGTCTAGTGAGAAAACTTGGATGATGTGATAGAGTGTGTCTGAGAGCTGCTCCTTTAGTTTGTCTGATGAGGAAAGCCTCTCTAAGTGGATTTTGGAAGAGAAGTAAATGACAGGAAGGAGGCATGCGTGCAGAGGTCTGGGGGAAGAGCGTTGCAGAAGATGAACAGCTTGTCCAGAGCACCGGAGGTGGGAATGAACTTGGTATGCTTGAAGAACAGAAGGAAGGTCATTGTAGCTGAAGCAGTTTGAACAAGGTGAGTGGTGGTAATGGTAGTGATTGGCTCAGAGAGGTAGACAGGGGTCAGACTGCCTAGGACTTTGTAGGCCAGGGTGAGGAATTTGGACTCCTCTAAATGCACTGGGAAACCAGTAGAAGGTTTTAAAGGCTTTAAACAGGGGAGAGGCATGATCCGATTTATGTTTTAATAAGGTAAGCCCAGCTGCTGAGTGGAGAATGGATTCATTGGAGCAAGAATGGAATCAGGGAGAACAGTTAGGATGCTCAGGTAAGAGGTGGTAATACCTTGGAAGTAGGATGGCTATAGTGGAGGAACTGAGAAGAGAGTGTTTGGAGAGAGCTAAGGAAAAGAAAAGATCCAAAAATGGCTCTTGTTTTTGGATTGAGCTCCTGAGTCAATGATATTACCTAGAGCGAGGATAGAGATGACAAAAAGGAGAAGAAGGCCTAGAGTGAAGTCTAGGGGCGCTCCAATATTTAAAAGCATAAAAGAGAAGGAATGATAAACTAAGAAGTTATAAATGGAGCAACCAGTGAGGAAGGAGTAAAATTAGGAACATACAAAATAATGGTAGTCCATAGAAGAGGCTTTCAAGGAGGAGGTTGAAAAATATGCCAGATACTGCTGAGACTTAACTACCCACTTTACAGTTTTGCCCAGGTTTTTATTTGCTTTCAACCCCTAAAGATGGAATAGAGTTTGTCTATTGATTGCTTTATACTGTGAATATGAAGCTGAGTTGATTTTTGTTATATTCTTTGTGGCCCTTTGAAAGAAGTATGGAACTAAATCAAGCTATGTAGGTATTAACAGCTGTTGATTCTCTGGTTATTATTTTGGGTTCTCATGGTAGAATATTCCATGCAAGCCTCCATCTCTGGGGATTTCTGTAAAATGTTGGCCTTGGTCTCATGTGCCAGCACTAACTACTCCAGTTATCTGGGGACATTTACCCTCACGTGTAGGATCAGCCTTACCCATGCTTTAGAACCAGACCTGCCCTTAGGCCAAAACAAAACAAAAAAACAAACCTGTTGCTGTCCAGTAGATTCCAGCTCATGGTGACCCTATAGGGCAGAGTAAAACTGCCCCATAGAGCTTCCAAGGAGCAGCTGGTGGATTTGAACTGCTGACCCTTTGGTTAGCAGCTGTAAAGGTTATCATAGAACAGTAGATACCAAGGCAGCATTGGTAACAATCTCTGTTGACCCTGAGTTCTGGACTTTGGCTCTGTATCTTGTGAACAAGCCTCTGCCTTCCCCTTCCATGACTGAGTTTGTGTCTTGGTTTTTTGCCTAGTACTGTCTGGCTCCTTTGGGTCTGGAGCTCTGTGTTGATCTTCTCTGCCTCAGGGGTACGAGAGCCAGAAACCCTGTAGTACTAAACCCTAGTCTGTGTATCTCTGATACCTGCTTGCCATCAGCCTTTTGTCTGCTGTGAAATCTTGGTGCTCCTTGCTCCCACTCACCCCATTGTTCCTAAGCCTCCTACTGAGATCTTTACCTTTCACCCACTGCTGGACTCCCTGAGGTTAGTTGTTTGCTTCTTTGAATTTCCTCTTTTTTTCTGATTGCTAGGATCTTCCCTGTTGACCTTAGCAACCCAGTTGAGTTCTGCTTCATATTTGGGTCTTATAGAATCCATATGTGACCCACCCTGTTGCTTACTAGACTGTAATTCTAGGACCTTGCCTTCAGTGTGGAGTGAGTTTTAGGGCTTGATGTAAGCGGTGCTTTTCAAACCTGACGTTGCTGTATGGTATGCAAAGTGGAGCGCTTTAAAGAAGAAGGAAGAAAGCTACAGATATTCCTTACTTTGAATGCGATAGGCATTAGAGAAACACAGAAAATTAAAGGTTGCCCCTGCCTTTGAGGAAATGGGTTTTTAGATATATTCGTACATAGATGCTCTTTACAGCTAATGAACTCAGCTAGTTGCGTTGAAAACCATTCCTTGTTTATTTTCATTGGAGTTCTGTGCTCACAAAACATTGTTATTTAAGACATTTCAGAAATAAGATTCAGATCAATGCATTGTGGACCCCAGTTTTTAGAGTGATGATTGACAAGAGGTTATATTCTCATGGTCCATAATTATTCCTCTTTACTTAACCTTAATTAATTGAAACATATGCACATTTTTCCCCACGGAAGGGGCATATTGCAAATACTTAAATTCTTATGGTCATGCTGTGCTTTTCACAGATGGTTGGAACGATGCCCGGGCATAAGCCATCTCATCCTTCCCCCAATTTGTCAGTTGTAACCTAACATAATTTGTTTTCACGACCAGTAGAAATGACAGTGCTAAAATGTGTTACAGAGAAATAAAAATACAGCGATAGCTCTGATTTTTTAATACCCACCTTTTTCCCCCAAATCATTCTTTGATATAAAAATGAGAATTAAGTTTTGCTTCAAATGTTTTTTTTTCAAATGTAGGCTATTTTTAACATTGAGGAAACAGGAAACGTTTTTAAACTTAGACATCTCATTTTGTGAAACTGAAAACATGCCATGAATTTCAACAAAGACAGGTTATACTAACACAAATAGAATTCATGGATGCTTTATCAGGGTTTCAGTACTTACACACACATGATCTGCATCCTCTGCACTGTCTGTTCAGATTGCTCTTGAGCTGAAGCCTGGAATTATTTGAGAAGGACACCATTTTATGTGCCCAACTACCAAGCATTTAGAATGAAAGGAACCCTGAGAACATATCAAGAGAGCTCCTGCTACTGGATATTGGACTATTCAATATGCATCAAAACTGTGAGATGAAATTGTTAAATCTTCAGGCACACTAGTTTTTTTTTGTTGTTGTTGTTATGTGCCATCAGGTTGGTTCTGACTCATAGTGACCCCATGCACAACAGAGCGAAACCCTGCCTGGTCCTGCACCATCCTCATAATCGTAGCTATGTTTGAGCCCATTGTTGCAGCCACTGTGTCAATCCATCTTGTCGAGGGTCTTCCTCTTTTTCACTGATCCTCTACTGTATTGTCTTAGGCTGGGTTCTCTAGAGAAGCAAAACCAGTGCGCTATGGCTGCTAACCAAAGGGTCAGCAGTTCAAACCCACCAGGCTCTCCTTGGAAACTCTGTGGGGCAGTTCTACTCTGTCCTATAGGGTCGCTATGAGTTGGAATTGACTCGACGGCAACGGGTACTGGATTTATATATATATATATATATATATATATAAATGTACATACATATATAATGTATATGTCTGTATATACATTATATATATATGTAATTATATATATATAGAGAGAGAGAGAGATTTATATCAAGGAAATGGCTCATGCGGTTGTAGGGCTGGAAAGTTCCAAGTCCGTGGGCCAGGCTGGAGGCCTTTCTTGACTCATGTAGCTACAGGGGCTGGCAAACCCAAGATTGACATGTCAGACAACAGGCCTCTGCCTCATAGGCTGTGGAGGCCATCAAATCCCAAGATCGGCAGGTAAGCTGCTAGCTGAAGTCCCAAGAACCAGAAGTCGGATGAGCAGGAACCAGCTATAGGATCCAGAGTGAGCAAAAGCACGCAAGCCTTGCCAGAAAGTCCACCTATACTGGATGCAGCCCACACCCCAAGGAAACTCCCTTTTAGCTGATTGGCGATTCACAGCAGATCCCATCATGGAGGTTATCACATTATATCAGTCTCTTCATGGAAGTGATTACATCATTATACCCCTGCAAAGCTACATCATAACTGCCAAACCACTGAGAATCATGGCCCAGTGAAGCTGACATACAACCTTAACGATCACAGACAGCCTACCCCTTGTCAACTTGGCACCTGTTTACATCTCCTTAAACTCTACCTAATCTCTGAATAAAGACTGTAAAGTCGTACTTGCGCCTACCATGATACAACGAACACACATACAAGCGAAAATGCACTAGCCTTGTTTACATCTTATATTTTATGAGTGAAGAAAACAAAAACATTTGATGCCCACATACAAGGAAGAAATACCCATAACAGTTACAGTCCTCATTTCTGGAACTGGTCATGTGATTGTAACTGTTATTTAGAACTACCTTATTGCAGCACCCATTCCACATTTCCCTTGCTCTCAGCAACCACCTCAGCTGGTCATGGTTTTTTACCCTTAAGGGTCTGGGCCATTGGTAATTATGTTGGAATTGCGTTGCTGTAGTTTTCCGTTGACTTTAATTACAGGGCATAGCAGAACTAAGAGATGTCCTAAGAGATCTTCTGTATTCTAGACATATCCCTCTTTACCTCCATTACATAATATCTATCTGATTTCGTCTTGGTAATCAGGATCAATCACACCAGCCAATATAGTAACTCCCTTTTTCGCCTGTTGATCTACAGGCATAAGGAGACCAAAGTGGCCAGGTGGCATTCTTAGCTTCCAGTTCAAAGGAATCAGTGATGTGTCTCTAGGTGGGAACATTCTTCCCCTTGGAACTAAGATCTCTAGACCTACAGAGCACAGAGTTATGGGGACAGGAAGCAAAAATTTTGTGAGTGGGTCACTAGGAGTAATAGTGAGTGGTACCACTCCCATATCGACCCCTTGATTCCTAGACCCACGAAACCTGTCTATGGGAGAAACAATACCATATGGTGGGCACTGGTTTAGAGCATATACAGCCTCCTGGAGAACATTAGCCCAACCCTGCAAGGTATTGCCACCTAACTGCTGCTGTAATTGTGTCTTGAGAAGGCCATTCCATCATTCTGTCAAATCAGCTGCTTCAGAATCAGTGGGGAACATGGTAAGACCAGTGAATTCCATGAATATATTGCCACACTTTATTTGCTGTGAAGTGAGTCCCTTGATCTGAGATGATGCTGTGTGGAATACTGGGATGGTAGATAAGGCATTCTGTAAGTACATGGATGGTAGTTTTGGCAGAAGCATTGTGTGCAGGGGAGGCGAATCTGTATTCAGAGTAAGCATCTATTCCAGTAAGAACAAAACACTGCCCTTTCCGTGATGGAAGTGGTCCAGTGTAATCAACTTGCCTCCAGGTTGCTGACTGATCCCCTCGAGGAATGGTGCCATGTCGGGGAGTCAGTATTGGTCTGTGCTACTGGCAGATGGGGCACTCAGCAGTGGCTTTGGCTAAGTTGGCATTGGAACATGGAAGTCCATGTTGCTGGGCCCATGCATAACCTCCATTCCTGCCACAATGCCTACTTCATTCATGAGCCCATTGGGCAATGACGGAAGTGCCTAGGGAAAGAGGATGAGGGGTTCTCACAGTATGTGTCATCCTCCCCATTGGATCAGCCAGATCGTATGCCTAAGTGGAAAAGCTGCTTGCACAGCAGCCAGAACATCTTGTGGAGCCTTCTTTTGTTCTGGGCACCTCTCAAAACTAGCAGCCTTTGAAGTCACTTGATTTATAGGCAAAAGCAACACACCCAAATGAGGGGGGTGTTGCCTCCAAAATCCAAAGAGGCCCACTACACATTGTGTCTCCTTTTTAGTTGTGGGAGGGACCAGATGCAATAACTTATCCTTCACTTTGGAAGGAGTATCTCGACATGCCCTGTACCACTGGACCCCTAGAAACTTCACTGAGGTGGAAGGCACGTGAATTTTTGTGGGATTAATTTCTCACCTTCTAGCACACAAATGTTTTACCAATACGTCCAGGCTTATTGACACTACTTCCTTACTAGGTCCAATTAGCATAATGTAATCAATGTAATGGACCAGTGTGATGTCTTGTGAAAGGGAAAGGCGATCAAGGTCCCTGCGGACTAAATTATAATATAGGGCTGGAGAGTTGATATAGCTCTGAGGTAGGACACTGGAGGTGTTTTGCTGGTCTTGCCAGTTAAAGGCAAACTGCTTCTGGTGGTTTATCAAAACAGGTATGGAGAAAAAGAAATCAGCCAGACCAATAGCTGCTTACCAGGTACCAGGAGATGTATTAATTTGCTCAAGCAATGAAACTACATCTGGAACAGCAGCTGCCATTGAAATCATCGCCTGGTTGAGTTTTCAGTAATTCACTGTCATTCTCCAAGATCCATCTGGTTTTTGCATAGGCCAAATAGGCGAGTTGAATGAGGATGTGGTGGTTATCACCATCCCTGCACTTTTCAAGTCCTTGATGGTGGTAGTAGTCTCTGCAGCCCCTCCAGGAATGTGGTATTGCTTTTAGTTTACTATGTTCCCAGGTAGAGGCAGTTCTAATGGCTTCTACTTGGCTTTTCGTACCATAATAGCCCTTATTCCACTTGTCAGTGATCCAGTGTGGGTGTTTTGCCAGATGCTGAGTATATCTCTTCTAATTATGCATTCTGAAACTGGGGAAAATCACTACAGTATGGGTTCAGGGACACACTGGACCTGCTGTGAGATGGACATGAGCTGAGACTCCATTCATTACCTGGCCTCCATATACCCGCACTCTAACTTGTGGGCCACAATGACATTTTGGGTCTTCTAGAATTAGTGTCAATTCAGAACCAGTATCCAGTAGTCCCCCAAAAGTCTGAAATTCCTTTTCCTCAAAGGGCAATCAATCTCCTAAAAGGCCTTTGTGGAAGGTTGGGAGAAAGATTAGTAGTGTAAATTTTTAGCAGTGTAGTGTGATCCTTCCTCAAGGGGACGCAGCTTCCCAGTCATTCAAGGGGTTGTGGATCTGTAAAGTTGCTCAAGCCTGGGAATTGATTGAGGGGCTGGGACTGTCTGCTCTCATGATTCAGGGTATTCTTCTGTTCACTTGACCTAGAATTCTGCTTGTACAGATCAAATAAATATTTAGTAGACTTTCTATCAGTTTTACTCCTAGGGACACCATGACTAAGTAGCCAATGCCATAAGTCTATACGAGTCAGACTATTCTGATTACTTCTTTGACCTTGCTGTCCATTACAGTAACCACACCCACCTTGTCTTGGTCAATTGAGTGTTGCCACTTGGCTCTAACCACTCTGGGGTCCAATCCAGCCACATTGTAGTTGGTGTCTTAATTCTGTTAGGGCAGTTTCCACTGTCAAATCTGACTTACATAAAATAGCAATCACAGAAACCTTCAAGGATGCTGGGGATCTCTTAACAAATTTGTTCCTTCGTGTCGTGGTAAAAGGTGTGTCCTCTGGGCACTCCATGTGTGGGTCTGTAGTTCTAACCTGATAAATCCATTCTAACACGCCAGTTTCCCTAAGCCTTTGGATACTTTCTTCTATAGTATCGGCAGGCCTGGTTCTTCAGCTTGATTTAGTGTAGGCCACTATGTAATCCATGCTTCCGTGACCTAACCAAATAAACTATTAGATCCTTTCCTAACCTCTCGAGCTGAAACATTGAATGAATAATCTGTGCTTAATGGGCCTATATTAATAAACTCAGACTGATCCATCTTTACGTCCCTTGCCCCATTATCCCACACCCCTAGTAGCCATTCCCACACATATTCCCCAGGTTTCTGTTTGTACATATTAGAAAAGTCAAGCAGTTCTTTTGGAGTGTAGTGTACCTCCTCCTGGGTTACACTTTGTACTTCACCTTTTGGAGTTTGCTGGGACTTAAGTCTAGTTATAATTCTAGAAGCCAAAATTGGTGGTTATATGTATTTTGAGAACATTCAGCTTTGCCTTGTAAGGCACCTGTGTCAGGTAATGCCCCAGGCAATGACTCAGACAAAGGCTTTTCAGACACAGCTGGTTTAATCTCATCAGATAGGGATGGAGGGTCTAATGCTTTTAGTAGGAGGGTGGTTTAGCAGACAAAGATAATCTCTTCAGATAAGATTGAGAGGGCTGGTTTTGTTGGTAGGAGTGATTCAATGGAATTTAGGGGTCTGGTGTCCGCAGCTCCCTGATTATCTGCCCCTATGTCCCCATCCTAAGTTTCAGTATCCTGTTTCTTCCCAGTCAATACCCTCACTTTATCTTCAGACACCAGTTGTGTTGGGAATTCAGTTGGCATCTTAATTCAGCGACTCTTACTATAAAACTCTAGGTTTGGTTTTTGACAATACCAGCTCTGTTGCTTACAAAAATGAGGCTTTCTTTCAAGGCACTGCTGACCTTTTGGTTAGCAGCCAAGGTCTTTACCACTGTGCCATCAGGGCTCTTTTCAAGGCACGAGTGACAACTTTGAGGAGGTTATAAGGCACTTTGAAGTCCTGAGCTCATCTCTTTCTTTCACCACTTTGTCTAGCGACAGTAGGACCAACCAACTAGCTTCCTTATACTTCTCTTTCTGACAAAATTATAGAAAGGTATCAAATATGTGATCACCCAGAGCCTCGCCTCTCACCAAGACCTGATCTATTTATGGTGACATTTTGTGTATTTCTATTGCCACCTCATGCCACGGATTAGCAGTGCCCTTTTAACTACTTGCAGCAGAGTCATCAACATTTTTGAGACTAACCAGACCTGAGAAACAATTTAGAAATCTCATCCTTACAATTTTGTTTCTCTAGAGCCATGCTTGGTACCAAATGCCTTAGGCTGAGACCCTGCAGATAACATGTCCAAAGTATCCTTGCTTCTAAGGAGCATTCTGGCTGTACTTCTTCCAAGACAGATTTGTTCATTCTTCTGGCAGTCCGTGGTATATTCAGTATTCTTCACCAACACCATGATTCAAAACCATTGGTTCATCTTCAGTCTGCATTATTCATTTTCCAGCTTTCACATGCGTATGAGGCAATTGAAAACACCATGGCTTGGGTCCAGCACACCTTAGTCCTTAAAGGAGCATCTTTGCTTTTTAACACTTTAAAGAGGTCTTTTGCAGCAGATTTGCCCAATGCAATGGATCATTTGATTTCTTGACTGCTGCTTCCATGGGTGTTGATTGTGGATCCAAGTAAAATATAATTCTTGACAAGTTCAATACTTTTTCCATTTATTATGATGTTGCTCATTGGTCTAGTTGTGAGGGTGTTTGTTTTCTTTATGTTGAGGTGTAATCCATTCTGAAGGCTGTGGTATTTGATCTTCATAAGTAAATGCTTTAAGTTGCCTTCGCTTTCACAACGAAGGTTATATTTATCAGCATATTGTAGGTTGTGAATGAGTCATCATCCAATCCTGATGCCACGTTCTTCTTCATATAGTCTAGCTTCTCGGATTATTTTCTCAGCGTACAGATTGAATAAGGATGGTGAAAGGATACAACCTTGCCATGCACCTTTCCTGACTTTAAACCCCTTGTTCTGTTTGAACGACTGCCTCTTGGTCTACGTACAGATTCCTCATGAACACAATTCAGGGTTCTGGAATTCCCATTCTTCACAACATTTTCTCTAATTTGTTATGATCCACAGAGTCGAATGCCTTTGCTTAGTCAATAAAACACAAGTAAACATCTTTCTGCTATTCTCTGCTTTCAGTCATGATCCATCTGACATCAGCGATGATATCCCTTGTTCCATGCCCTCTTCAGAATATGGCTTGAATTTCTGGCAGTTCCTATTGATGTACTGCTGCAACTGCTTTTGAATGATCTTCAGCAAAATCTTACTTGTGTGTAATGATATTGTTTGATAATTTCCACATTCTGTTGGATCACCTTTCTTTGGAGTGGGTACAAATATGAATCTCTTCCAGTCGGTTTGCCAGGCAACTGACATGGCATAGGCTAGTGAGCATCTCCAGTGCTGCATTCATTTGTTGAAACATCTCAGTTGGCCTTGTTTTTTTGCCAGTGCTTTCAGTGCAACTTGGACCTCTTTCTTCAGTACCATCGGTTCTTGATCATACACTGCTTCCCAAAATGGTAAAATGTTGATTAATTCTTTTTGGTATAGTGACTCTGTGTATTCCTTCCATCTTCTTTTGATGCTTCCTGCGTTGTTTAGTATTTTCCCTACAGGATGCTTCAATACTGCAACCCGAGGCTTGAATTTTTTCTTCCTTTCTTTCAGCTTGAGAAACATCAAGTGTGTTCTTCCCTTTTGGTTTTCTATATATTTCATTATAATACTTTGTCGTCTTGAACTGCCCTTTGAAATCTTCTGTTCAGCTCTTTGACTTCATCATTTCTTCCATTTGTTTTAGCTACTCTGTGTTCAAGAGCAAGTTTCAGAATCTCTTCTGACATTCATTTTGGTCTTTTCTTCCTTTCCTATCCTTTTAATGACTTCTTACTTTCTTCATGTTTGATGTCCTTGATGTCATTCCACAGCTTGTCTGGTCTTCGGCCATTGTTGTTCAGTTAGTCAAATCTATTCTTGAGATGGTCTCTAACTTCAGATGGGATATACTCAGTCATACTTCGGCTCTTGTGGACTTGTTCGAATTTTCTTCAACTTCAGCTTGAACTTGCACATGCGCAGTTGATGATCTGTTCCACAGTTGGCCCCTGGCCAACTGAGATTGAATTTTTCTGTCGTGTTTTTCCACAGATGTAGTTGATTTGATACCTGTGTTTTCCATCCATTAAAGTCTATGTGTATAATGTGTATAGTCACTGGTTATGTTGTTGAAAAAAGCTATTTGCAATGAAGAAGTCATTGGTCTTGGAAAATTATATCCTGCGATCTCTGGTGTCATTCCTATCACCGAGGCCATATTTTCTAACTTCCGATTCTTTGTTTCCAACTTTCACATTCCTGTCACCAGTAATTATCAATGAATTTTGATCACATGTTTAATGGATTTCAGACTGCAAAAGTTGGTAAAAATCTTTGATTTCTTCATCTTTTGCATAAAACTCCAGTAGACACACATTTACCAGCTCTTAAGGAGTCTAACTATTGATCATCTTGGATAGCCTATTGTATTGTTTGTCCTGGCTGTTATAATTTCCTGTATCCCCAAACTCATGTGAACTCTCTCATTCAGAGGTGGGTATTGTAAGTGATCCATTAGTTTTGTGTTAGTCCTTTCAGGAGAGATAAAACTGTGGTCTTTTCAACTCTACACTGTTAAAAAAGATTTATTTAGGAATTATTTAATGATATAAGGTGATTTATTATCTTCCTTAGTAACAATTTGTGGACGGTTGTACAAAAACCATACAGTCCACCTCTGCTACCCACCTGTTTTTGGTCTGTTACTACTGACAAGGCTCTCTCAACAGGACTGTCTTACCTTGTTGCTAGTGGAACTCACCTTATTGCCAGTTTTATCCTATATAGCTATATTGTAGTTATGGTTGCCATGCTTTTATTATTAGAAAGTTGGATGTGTGATCTGACATTTTTCAATGTATCATTAGAGATAAGGGGACACAGACCTGTGGGTCTCTGAGCCTGGGTAGAGGATGAATTACAGATAGACGCCTTGTGACAACACAAGTTAGCTGGTTTTGCCAGCTTTTCCATCCTGTGGAATGCATTATTTCCTAGGAGGCTCTTTGGGCCCTCATAGAAAAAAGGATTCTGCCATTCCTATACTGTCAGTTCCTCTGATATGGTGCGCAGGTCTAAAACTCAGTGATGGATGTAGATTAGGCCCAAGTGGACATCCCTGCTGTGGTTACTCTTACATTGCTCATTTAGGATCACTCTGTGGCTGTGTGTGTGTGTGTGTGTGTGTGTGTGTGTGTGTGTGTGTGTGTGTAAGTGTGGGTGAGAGAGAGACAGAGAGAGGAGTATTCTATGGTAGAAATAGTAATATTTGTAGGGTTTAACCAGTGAGAGTCTATGCGGAAATGTTTTTTGGGACATAAAATGATTTCGACAAATAAGGTAAATCCTCACACCTGATGAGCTTTCATGTGCTCTCACTACCACTGCTTCTACTCATTTGCCTCACTCACACTCATTGTTCTGCTTCTTTCCTGTTCCTGTGGATAAACTAGCCTGTTCCTGTCTAATGTCTCCTATCTCCTTTTCCTTAAAATGTCACTCCAGCTACTGTCCTTTTTTCCATCTGCATCATCACTTTTCCCCTTAATACTGTATTATTACCATCAGCCTATAAAAAAAAAAAATTTTTTTTTTTTTTATGAACATGCTGTTAGTTTGCACATCTTTACAAAACCCTCCCTGGACTTTATGTCCTCTCCAGATGCACTCTCACCTCTCTCTGCTTTATAATAAAACTCCTCGACGGAATTGTCTATAATCTGTCTCTACTTCCTCTCCTCCCATTCTCCTTTAGGCTCATTTCAATCTGGCTTTCCTTCACACTCCTCCACTTGCAGCAGTTCTTGTCAGTCCCCTTCAAGAAACCTCCAGTAGCCAGATTCTGTACTCCATCTTTATTTCTTGTCTTAACTGATGTGTCACAGTATTTCATGAAGTGGAAGGTCTCCTGCCTCATGAAACACTCCCTTCACTTGACTAGGTCATCTCTCTCGCTTGTTGACTACTACTTGCCAGTCCCCATTTCCTGAGCAACCTCCAAACATTGGAATTCCTCAGGGCCCAGTGCACTGATCTCTTCCCTATGTAATTTGCTGTCTTAGTCATCTTATCCACTTGCCTGACTTTAATGAATCCCAAACATGTATCTCTAGCTCGACCGTGGATGAAACACTCATGCACCTAGCCCCAAAGGCATTTTCGTGCTAATTAGAAAAAGCCACCTTTTTCCTCAGCCCTTGATTGCCATCTTCTGGGGAATTTTTGGAATAAATATACACTTATCAGATAACTGTACATGTTAGTTTTATCTCCTACCCCTGTGCAAGGAGCCCTGGTGTCTCAATGGTTAAGTGCTTGGCTGCTAACTGAAAGGAGGCGGTTAGAACCTACCAGTGTCTCCACGGGAGAGAAGATCTGGTGATCTGCCCCTGTAAAGAATACAGCCTAGAAAACCCAATGGGACAGTTCTTTGTTACATAGGGCCTCTGTGAGTCAGAATTGACTTGACGGCACACAAGAACAACAGCCCCTGTGCAATCCATGCCATTATCAGCATCTTCGTTTCTCCATTTGAGTGGGTGCGTAATAGGCATCTCAGGCTTAATATTCCCAGACCAGACTCCTGATTCCCAGCTCCCTCTTCTACCAACCTCTTCCTCTCAGTCTTCTCCATTTCAGGATTCTCCCAGTTGCTGAGGTCAAACTCTTCAAAGTTACCCTGACTCCTCTCTCCCATACTGCATCTTTAATCCATCAGCAAGTCCTGTTGGTTTTTACTTCAAAATCCACTGGAGTTCAGCCACTTCGCACCACCTGCATGGGTGCCACCCTGGTGCAAGCCCCATCATCTCTTATCTGGATTATTGGAATAGCTGGCTTCCTCTCTTGCTCCCCATTTTCTGTTCTCAGCACAGCAGCACACTAATTTGTTTAAAACACCTCAAATCACTTTTCCCTTTACTCAGAACTGTTCATATGGTCTTCTGTCTCATTCTGAGTAAAAGCCAAAGTCCTTAAAATGGCCCATAGGCACCGGGTGGTTGGGATCTGTACCACACCTCTGACCTCATCTCCTAGCTCTCTATAGCACGGTGCACCAGTCCCATTGGCCTCCTTGGGCTTTCTCCAACATGCCAAGTGGAAGTCTGCCTCAGGGCAACTGCCCGAATGCCCTCACTTAAGGCATGGTTTGCTTCCTCACTCACTTGAGTCTTGTGCGTGTGTGGGGGGTAAAAATATAACAGTTGCTAATTGAACAGTTTTTACATGTACAGTTCAGTGACGCTGATTGCATTCATCATGTTATGCAACTGTTACCACTATCCTTTTCCCAAAGTGTTCTGTGACCATTAACGGAAAACTCAGTGCTCCCTAAGCCCCTTTCCCCTTCCCTCCCACCTCTGGTAACCCCTAATAAACTTTTGTCTCTGTACATTTGCCTATTTCATATAAATGGGATCATACAATATTTGTCTTTGTGACTGACTTATTTCACTCGACATAATGTTTTCAGCAGTTCGAATCCGCCAGGTGCTCCTTGGAAACTCTATGGGGCCGTTCTACTCTGTGCTATAGGGTTGCTATGAGTCGGAATTGACTCAACGGCACTGGGTTGTTTTTTTTTTTAATGTTTTAAAGCTCATCCATGTTACGACATGCACCAGAACTTCATTTCTCTAAGTGGTTAATATTCCATTGTATTATATACCACCTTTTGTTTTTCCATTAATCTGTTAATGGACATTTCAATTCTTTCTACATTTTGGCTATTGTGAAAAATGTAGCAGTGAACATTGGTGTACAGGTTTCTGTTTGTGTTCCTGCCTTCACTTCTTCTGGGTATATACCTAGGATTGGGATTACTGGGTCATATGGCGGTTCTATGTTCAACTTTTTGAGGAACCACCAAACTGTTTCCCACAGTGGCTGTACCATTTTACAATCATTCCCACCAGCAATGGATGGGGGTTCCAGTTCCTCCATATCCTCACCAACACCTGTCACCTCCCATTTTTGTTTTTTCATAGTCATTCTAGTGGGGAAAAGGTGTTGTTTCACTGTAGTTTTTTGCATCTCCCTAATGACAAATGACGTTGAACATCTTCTCAAGTGCTTGTATTCATATATCCACTTTAGTGAAATGACTATTCATGTATTGTCCATTTTTTTTTATTGGGTTGTTTTCTCTTTGTTGTTAAGTTGTAGGAGTTCTTTATATATCCTGCATATTAAGCCCTTATTAGGTGTATGATTTCACTTTCTTTAGTCTTTGCTCAAATGTCACTTCATCATATCAGAGAGACCTTCTTTAACCATATAACAAAGGAATGCTCCTTCCTGGCACATGTGAGGACACACACACACACACACACACACACACACGGTTTTCTGTTTTCCTTCATTAGAATTTAGCTTCATTGTTTTTTTCTCTATTAAATCTCCAGTTTCTATAACAGTGGCTGAAAAGTAGCAGGAACTCAATAAATACTAGCTAAAATAATAAATAAATACAGGCATCTCTAAATCTGTCTGAGATTTGAGGTGATCCTTTACAATTCTAATCCTTCAGTTTCAAGATAAAAAGCATTTCAGGGATTCAGGAATGAATATAAAATCTAATTTGAAAATCTCATTGATTTTACAGCCTTCTGGAAGGATACTAGTTGTATACTGAGAAAGCAAGCAGACGCCATCTAGTGGTAACAAATTAAGTCCACATTTGTGTTGTATTTATTGATTAGTAATAGACTATATGAAGAAGAACACGGCATCAGGATTGGAGGAAGACTTATTAACAACCTGCGTTATGCAGATGACACAACTTTTCTTGCTGAAAGAGAAGAGGACTTGAAGCACTTACTAATGAAGATCAAAGACCACAGCCTTCAGTATGGATTACACCTCAACATAAAGAAAACAAAAATCCTCACAACTGGACCAATGAGCAACATCATGATAAACAGAGATTGAAGTTGTCAAGGATTTCATTTTACTTGGATCCATAATCAATACCCATGAAAGCAGCAGTGAAGAAATCAAATGACACATTGCATTGGGCAAATCTGCTGGAAAAGACTTCTTCAAATTGTTAAAAAAAAAAAGTTGTCACCTTAAAGACTAAGGTGCACCTGACCCAAGCCATGGTGTTTTCAGTCACCTCATATGCATGTAAAAGCTGGACAATGAATAAGGAAGACCGAAGAAGAATTGATGCCGTTGAATTATGGTGTTGGCGAAGAATATTGAATATACCGTGGACTGCCAAAAGAATGAACAAGTCTCTCTTGGAAGTAGTACAACCAGAATGCTCCTTAGAAGCACGGATGGCAAGACTTCGTGTCACATACTTTGGACTTGTTATCAGGAGGGATCAGTCCCTGCAGAAGGGCATCATGTTTGGTAAAGTAGAAGGTCAGCAAAAAAGAAGAAGACCCTTAACGAGATGGATTGACACAGTGGCTGCAACAATGTGCTCAAGCATAACAAGGATTTTGAGGATGGCACAGGACCGGGCAGTGTTTTGTTCTGTTGCACATAGGGTCGACATGACAGCACCCAACAACAACAACAGATAGAGTCGCTATGAGTTGGAACCGAATCGACAGCAGTGGGTAACATAATAGAAAACGTGGTCCCTGATCTTATTAATTCTGTGAAAGTGGTCATTATGACAACTCTAAGTTCTCAAGTATGTATTTTCCACAGAATATATTTAGTTGGAGAGTACAATTCCATTTCTTATAAATTACCTGGACTCACTTACTTATTCATTTTTGTTTCCTTACTTTCTGGGATCTGACTTCTTTTGTTCTTCTTTATTTTTCTTATTGTTTTGTCCTCTATTTCTGTTATTCAAACTGTTAAGTTCATATGGTACTTGAGTAGGCATTGAATAATTTATATTCTAATAAAAATAGCACCTCTTATGGGGCAAATATGTGAAAAAATCTGCCAAATGACAAGTAATCTCTTCAGGCCAAACTTTCTGAAGCCCATTGAGGCTTCTTGTGTATACTTCCACCATTAGAGGACTGAGCTTTCAGGAATCTTAGCTTACCATTTTTCAGAAGTGGCACATATTATTATGTGGAGAAACTAAACTAGAAAGATATTCATATCCATACACATTGTCTGAAAAGACAGAAATTAAGTAAAGTCTCTGACTCTCATCCCAGCACTTGGAAGGTTAAGTCATTTCAGTTCTTTGGTAGATTAAGCATGAACTTGTTCTACATTGAGAGTTTGCACTTTTTCCAGTGTTCAGGAGATGAGATATTGCTGAGAAATCTGTGTCTGCCACCAGGAGGCCTGACCAGTGAACGACAAGTCAGGAAAGGTGGTGGGAGGAGATCAGGAAGGAGATGAACTCTGTGTGCGACACCCAGATCATCTCCCTGCCTTTTCACATGGAAGAAGACTTGTCTGAAGAAAAGAAAAACAGGAGAGAATGCAAATAACCCAAATAAGAAATGAAATGGGGGACATTACGGCAGACGCAACTGAAATAAAAGGGATCATAACAGAGTATTATGAAAAACTAAACTACAACAAATTTGAAAACCTAGAGGAAATGGACAAATTCCTAGAGACACACTACCTACCCAAACTAACACAAAATGACATTGAAAACTTGAACAGACCCATAACAAGAGAAGAGATTGAAAAAGCAATAAAAAAAAACCTCCAACCAAAAAAGCCCTGGCCCAGATGGCTTCACTGGAGAGTTCTACCAAACATTCAAAGAAGAGCTTACACCAGTACTACTCAAACTATTTCAGAACATAGAAAAAGAAGCAATATTTTTGAATTCATTCTACGAAGCTAGCATAACCCTGATACCAAAAACCAGGCAAAGACACCACAAAAAGTTACAGACCAATATCTCTCATAAGTATAGATGTAAAAATTCTTAACAAAATTCTTGCCAATAGAATTCAGCATCAAAAAACCAAAACAAAAACCATGACCAAGCAAGATTCATATCAGGTATGGAAGAATGGCTCAACATTAGAAAATCAATCAATGTAATTCACCACATAAATAAAAGGAAAGAAAAGAATCACAGGATCATCTCCAAGGACACAGAAACGGCATTCGACAAAGTCCAACACCCATTCCTGATAAAAACTCTCAATAAAATAGGTATAGGAGGGAAAGTTCTCAACATAATAAAGGGCATCTATGCAAAACCAATGGCCAACATCATTCTCAATGGAGAGAGGCTGAAAACATTCCACTTGAGAACAGGAACAAGACAAGGATGCCCTTTATCACCACTCTATTTAACATTGTGTTGGAAGTCTTAGCTACAGCAATAAGGCACGAAAAAGAAATAAAGGGCATCCAAATTTATAATGAAGAAGTTAAACTCTTCCTATTTGTGGATGATATGATACTATACTTAGAAAATCCAAAAGACTCCACAGGAAAACTACTGGAACTAATAGATTCAGCAGATTAGCAGGATACACGATAAACAAACAAACAAAAAAAAATCAATTGGATTCCTATACACCAATAAAGAGAACAATGAAAAGGAAATCAGGAAAACAATACCATTTATAGTAGCCCATTAAAAAATAAAACACTTAGGAATAAATCTAACCAGGGATGTAAAAGACCTATACAAAGAAAACTACAAAACATTACTGCAGGAAGCTAAAAGAGATCTACATAAATGGAAAAATATACCATGCTCATGGATAGGTAGACTCAACATTGTGAAAAATGACAATTCTACCCAAAGCGATTTACAAATATAATATAATAGCAATCCAAATACCAACAACATTCTTTAAAGAGATGGAAAAACTTATCATTAACTTTATATGGAAAGGGAAGAAACCCCAGATAAGTAAAGCACTATTGAAGAAGAAGAATAAAGTAGGAGTACTTGCACTAACTGACCTCAGAATCTACTATAAAGCTATGGTAGTCAAAACAGCCAGATACTGGTACAATGACAGATACATTAACCAATGGAACAGAATCGAGAACCCAGTGTAAATCCATCCACCTGTGGTCACCTGATTTTCGACAAGAGCCCAGAATCCATCAAATGGGGAAAAGACAGTCATTTTAACAAATGGTGCTGGCAAAACTGGATGTCCATCTGCAAAAAATGAAACAGGACCCATACCTCACACCATAATACAAAAACTTACTCCAAGTGGATCAAAGACCTAAATATAAAGCCAAAAACCATGAAGTCCATAGAAGAAAAAATAGGATCAACACTAGAGGCCCTAATACATGGCATTAACAGGATACAAATCACAACCAACATCAAGAATGAAGAAAACTAAAGATACAAGGAAAAGATTGTTCCAAAGGACTAATGGACCACATCTACCACAGCTTCCACCAGACCGAGTCCAGTACAACTAGAAGGTGCCCAGCTACCACCACTGACTGCTCTGACAGGGATCACAATAGGCGGTCCCAGACAGAGCTGGAGAAAAATGTAAAACAAAATTCTAACTCAAAAAGAAAGACCAGACTTGCTGGCCTGACAGAGACTGGAGAAACCCTGAGAGTATGGCCCCCGGATACCCTTTCAGCTCAGTAATGAGGCCACTCCTGAGGTTCACCCTTCAGCCAAAGATTGAACAGGCCCATGGAAAAAAACAAGACTAAAGGGGCACACCAGCCCGGGGGCAGGTGGGAGGGAACAGGAAAGCTGGTAATAGGGAACCCAAGGTTGAGAAGGGAGAGTGTTGACATGTCGTGGTGTTGTTAAACCATTGTCATACAACAAGGTGTGTACTGTTTGATGAGAAACCAGTTTGTTCTGTAAACCTTCATCTAAAAAGTTCAGTGAAAAAAAGGAGAAGACTTGTCTGAGTAGCTCCAGGGGTCAAAAGTTGCACCAATGGACTATGACAAGAAAGCAGATTTTATATCAGTATATGGAAAATATTTTCCAATAGGAGTTTTTTCAAAGGGATCAAAGCCTGAGTTCCCCATCAATGAGTGACTTCAAGCAGAAGGTAGAGGATAAGCTTCCAGGGATTTGTTGAAGCTATTAAGATTCTCTGATTTTCCGAAAGACTTCTTTTTCTCTCCACATATTGAAATCCTTCCTGCTCTTCAGCACTCAGTTCATATCCCACTGTCTTTTTTGGGTTTGAAGCCCTTTCTCCTACCTCTCCCTTTCCTGTCATTTACATGCAAATCAGCACTCACTGCTTGCTGCCTTGCATGCTAGATTTTTTCTCTGATAGAATCTTTAGCTCCTCAAGTCGATGCTAAGCTCCTTAAAGAGAGCGGGCCATAACTTATTCATATTTGGTTGTCTCCCCTTACTGGCCTTGCCACAGTGGGTGCAGTATAAACGTTGGGCCCAACCTGCCTAACATTAGTCTAATTTTGGTAGAGCAATTCTTCAACTACATATTAGA
Source organism: Loxodonta africana (assembly GCF_030014295.1). NCBI lineage: Eukaryota > Metazoa > Chordata > Mammalia > Proboscidea > Elephantidae > Loxodonta > Loxodonta africana. The sequence continues at coordinate 207,652,204 of NC_087344.1, read as the reverse complement.
GAAGCTAAAACATTTGTTAAAATTTGCTCTCTTTTTAAAATTATAACAAATTTTTAGGTTTAATAGTATCAAAAAACAAAGAAACAAACAAGCAAAATAAACACATTGCTGCTGAGTTGATGCTGACTCATGGTAACCCTTTGTATTACAAACTACAGCTGCTCCACAGGGTTTTCTTAGCTGTAATCTTTACAGAAGCAGGTATCCAGGCCTTTCTTTCATGGCACCACTGGGTGATTCTGAACTGCTAACCTATAGGTTAGTAGTTGAGTACAAACCATTTGTGTCACTTGGGGACCTTCTAATAGTACCAGCTTCCCTATTTATAGGAGTTCTCAGTGGTGTAAGTGGTTAATGTGATTGGCTGCTAACTGAAAGGTTGGAGGTTCAAATCCACCCAGAGGGTTTCGGAAGAAAGGCCTGCCAGTCTACTTCCGAAAAATCAGCCATTGAAAACCCTGTGGAGCACAGTTCTACTCTGACACACATGGGGTTACCATGAGGCAGAATTGACCCCACAGCAAGTGGTTTGCTTCCCAATATATACCTGATATCTCTGGAAGCAGGAGTAGACATGGACAGTACAAGAGTTGGTAGGATGTTACTGAAATAAAAACTAGTTTGCTGTTCCTTATTAGCTAAGAGTTTTTCCTTCTGCCTACAGACTGATCATTATTATTATTATTTTTTAGGTTGGAAGTAAATTTTTTCTGATGTAATATTCTCTTTTTTTTTTCTTTTTAGAAAATGTCATTTTAATTACACTAATTGACATGGCATTTTTAATAGTATGTTTTTAAGCTAAGATATCCCATATATTCTTTTAAAGAATTAAGCAGCCCTGACAGGCTCAGGGAGCACAACAGAGAACCCCTGAGGGAGCAGGAGATCAGTGGGATGCAGACCCCAAATTCTCACAAAAAGACCAGACTTAATGGTCTGACTGAGACTAGAGGAATCCCGGCGGTCATGGTCCCCAAACCTTCTGTTGGCCCAGGACAGGAACCATTCCTGAAGACAACTCATCAGACATGAAAGGGACTGGACAGTGGGTAGGAGAGAGATGCTGATGAAGAGGGAGCTATTTGTATCAGGTGGACACTTGAGACTGTGTTGGCATCTCCTGTCTGGAGAGGGGATGGGAGGGTAGAGAGGGTTGGAAGCTGGCAAAATTGTCACGAAAGGAGAGACTGACTGGAAGGGCTGACTCATTAGGGGGAGAGCAAGTGGGAGTATGGAGTAAGGTGTATATAAACTTATGTGTGACAGACTGACTTGATTTGTAAACGTTCACTTGAAGCTCAATAAAAATTAAAAAAAAAAAGAATTAAGCAGACTTTATTTCTAAATTTTTCTCCTTAAGCCCTGGTGGTACAGTGGTTAAGAGCTCGGGCTACTAACCAAAAGGTTGGCAGTTGAAATCCACCTTCTTGGAAACCCTATGGGAGAGGTCTACTCTGTCCTATAGGGTTGCTATGAGTTGGAATCGACTTGGTGGCAGTGGGTTTGGTTTTTTTTTTTTTTGGTTATATAACTTAGCATTCCTTCTTAATGAAGTGGTGATATCAAAAAAGAAAATGTTGATAGGATTAGTGGGTAGGCTTTGTGTGTACCCTTATCTAATTTCTTTGACAATTAGATGCTGTTGTTTGCTTTATCATTTGGAATGCCAAAATTATCCTTGAATTGTTCAATAGTTTAAGTACTGCTAACAGTGGTTAAGAGCTTGGCTGCTAACCAAAGGTCAGCAGTTCTAATCCACCAGCCACTCCTTGGAAACCTTATGGGGTAGTTCTACTCTGTCCTACAGCATCCCTATGAGTCGGAATCAGGTTTGGCTTGTTTTTTGGTATAGTACTTAATCGCTTGACTAAAAACGAGCAAATTTAGCATCCTTGGCATTTTTACTGTGCTGATATTTCTGAAGTATTAACTGTGATTCTTAATAACTGCTTTTTTTCATTTTTAATGGAAAACTTGACTTGTAATTAAAGAAACTGTTTCCTTATGGCAAGAGTATGTGAATTTAGGTTGTATTAATTTGTCTGTCGTAGAATACGCTGAATTTCTACACTGCAAAGGAAAAAAATTCACAGATTTTGATGAAGTTCGCCAGGAGATTGAAGCAGAAACAGATCGAGTGACTGGGATGAATAAAGGCATTTCCCCCATCCCCATTAATTTACGAGTCTATTCCCCACATGGTAAGTGAAATAAAAACACTCCAAATTCCTTTCCTCAAATTCTTACTATGTTCATTAACATACATTATTTGTAGAGAAGATAATTTGTTCTCCCTAAAAGTATTGGGCTTCTGCAGTAGTGTTTGGATGCTGCTAGATGTGGTATGCTGCAGAGTTTATGGCTTCATTACTTGGAAGGCAAGAGGAGACAGCTTTAAAAGAAATCTGAACTGAGTTAATCATTTAGGAATTTTCCTTTATGTTTATTATACACTTGCAGAATTCAGTGGGCTATGCATGAGAACTTCTATTCTTAATACATTCAGAGCTTGCAGAATCATGGAGGTACTTGGTAATATGGTTGAGTCTCCCCCTGTTGGATTTCCTCATGGCCCTGAATATTTATTCTCTTCCAGAGGAATCAATTGTGATTTTTTTACAAATTGTCTGCAGAAACTTATAAACTAGATAATCACCTCGTGGTATCTGATGGGAAATAGCCTCTATTCTTAATCACCTCGTGGTATCTGATGGGAAATAGCCTGTATTCTGACTAAATCTTTAGTGGGACAGATTTTGGCCTTTAAGTCCCTACCTAGCTCTGTTACTAATTCCCTACCCTGATCTTTACTTTTTAAAGCAGAGCACAAAGAGCAGAGGCTCAGTTACGTCTTCCCAGGAGGACTTGGTGCCAACTCTGTTGTGTACACAGAGGACAACAGCTAGGTTGGGTTGGAGGCAGAGTTGTCAGTAACCATTCCAGGTCGTGCTCCGTGAGTCTGGTTGTACAGCCTGCAGTCCCCCGTCAGCACCACGATACTTAACACTTTCCAGTAGGTTAAGTGGCAAAACCTCTGTAAATAACCTATGAAGCTTTTGAGGGAAAAGGCAGATCTAACCCTGAGTATTTTTACATTAGAAGGCCCTGTACAAGACTGGCAGATACCATATGCGTTTAGTGTTCAGTGTTTTAGTTGTCACCGCCTAGTTACAGATATGACAGCTCTCTGAGAAAACTGTTATGCGTGCAAATCAGTGCCTTTCAAATTATGTTAACATGATCGTTTGGCATAGTACAACCGTGTCATAAAAATGGAGGAAACTAGCAGCGTTGTTTTGTGTTCTGTATTTGGATTGCTGTTGTTCAGAGGCACAGTGTGCAGAAGCTTGTTTTGTCTCCATTAAGTGACAGATGACTCTGCATTGTTGATGTCACCTAGCGTTCAGGGTGTATGTAAAACTCTCCTGTGCTCTCCACACAGTGCTAAATCTAACCCTTATCGACCTGCCTGGAATTACTAAAGTGCCCGTGGGGGATCAGCCACCAGATATCGAGTACCAGATCAGAGAAATGATTCTGCAGTTTATCACGCGGGAGAACTGTTTGATTTTGGCTGTTACCCCGGCCAATACTGACCTTGCAAACTCAGATGCACTGAAGCTAGCTAAAGAAGTTGACCCTCAAGGTAAGTGTGTTACTTTAAAATTGAGAGGGAGTTACTTTAAAATGTCAAGAGTTTGAGTATATTTAAAGGTAACAAATTCTCGTGACCTGATTTTGTTATTGCTATAACCAGTCACCATTAATATTGTTAATTCTTCTGTCTTTAAAACACTAAAAGAAAAATAACTAGGGAAAATATTTAACACCTATAAAAATAAATATGATTAACTGAGATCTAAGAAAAATAAACATTTCTAAGCCTCATGGACTATTTAAACAAAGTCAATGAAATAAACTTCTGGTACAACACAATTCAGATAATCTTTTTATATTTTTATAAAAGTTAACCTGAATATACTCCCAAGGGAGAATCTTTCTGACTTTTTGTTTGCTTTATGTAAAAGAAGAAGTTCTTTTAGTGCATGTAGGATATTATTTAGTTTATACTTATTTAAGATAAATATATATTGAAAAACCAGGGCATTATCTGTTGTTTGTATTTCAGAGTCCAGGAAAGTCCCTTCTGTATGCAGATGTTTTGATTATTTTTCTTTCTTCTGAGCTTAGTAATAACAATTTACTTCAGAGACCCCGGTGATGGTCTTCGTGTGCGTCAGTTAGAAGTAGTCATGCAGGAGCACTCAGGGGTGTGCCCTTTGAATACAGAGCCACGTGTTCTCCAATTCTAGGAATTTTTTTTTTTTATTATGCTTTTTTTTTTAGGTGAAAGTTTACAGTGCAAATTAGTTTCTCATTCAAAACTGTATACACAAATTGTTTTGTGACATTGACTGCAATCTCTACAATATGTCAGCGCTCTCCCCCTTTCCCTTTCCGCTCTGGTTTCCCGTGTCCATTTGTCCAGTTTTCCCGTCCCCTCCTGTCTTTTTTTTCCTGTCTTCTCGTGTGCTTTGGGGCAGGTGTTGCCCTTTTGGTCTCGTATACTCGATTGAACTAAGGAGCACATTCCTCACATGTGTTATTGTTTGTTTTATAGGCCTGTCTAATCCTTGGCTGAAAGGTGAACTTCGAGAGTGGCTTCAGTTCTGAGTTAGCAGCGTATCCGGTGGCCATGGCCTGGGGGATTCCTCCAGTCTCTGTCAGACCAAGTCTGGTCTTTTTTTTGTGTGTGTGAATTTGAATTTTGTTTTACATTATTCTCCCACTCTGTCTGGGACCCTCTATTGTGATCCCTGTCAGAGCTGTTGGTGGTGGTAGCAAGTTACCTGGGCTCTTCTGGGCTCAGCCTGGTGGATGCTGTGGTTCATGTGATCTGTTAGTCCTTTGGATATATATTTTCCTTGTGTCTTTGATTTTCTTCATTCTCCTTTGCTCTGAACAGGATAGAACAAATAGCTGTATCTCAGATGGCTGCTCATAAGCTTTTAAGACCCTAGACACTACTCACTACAGCAGGATGTAGAACATTTTCTTTATGAACTATCTTATGCCAATTGACCTAGATGTTCCCTGATATCACGATCCCCAGCCCTCAGCCCCAGTAACTTGGTCCCTCAAGGTGTTTAGATGTATCTAGGAGGCTTCTATGACTTTGCCTTGAACAAGTTGTGCTGACGTCCCCTATAATGTGTGTTGTCTTTTCCTTCACCAAAGTTAACACTAGTCTACTATCTAGTGAGTGATCTCCCCTTCCCACCGCCCCCCCATAACCATCAAAGATTATTTTTTTCTGTGTGTAAACCTTTTCTATCTCAAGCTGGAGATAGAAAACCAAAAGGGAAAAAGTTTTTATTTGCATTTCTGTAATGGCTAATGATCACTAGCATTTCTTCATGTGTCTGTTAGCATGTCTGAATGTCTTCTTTGGTGAAGTGTCTGTTCATATCCTTTGCCCATTTTTTTTAATTGAATTATTTGTCTTTTTGTTTTTGAGGTGTTGAAGTATTCTATAGATTTTAGAGATTGGAAACCCTGGTGGCGTAGTGCTTAAGTGCTACGGCTGCTAACCAAAAGGTCAGCAGTTCAGATCCGCCAGGTGCTCCTTGAAAACCCTGTGGGGCAGTTCTACTCTGTCCTGTAGGGTCCCTATGAGTCAGAATTGACTCAGTGGCAGTGGGTATGGGTTTATACCCTTGTCGGGTGTGTTGTAGCCAAATTATTTTTCGCAGTCGGTAGGTTTTCTTTTTACTCTTTTGATGGGGTCTTTTGATGAGCATAAGTGTTTAATTTTTAGGAGTTCACAGTTGTCTAGTTTATCTTCTGGTTTGTATTGTATTTATACAATGTATTTAGGTTTATATTTAGGTCTTCAATCCATTTTGGGTTAGTTTTTATGTATGGTGTGAGGTACGGGTCCTGTTCCATTTTTTTACAAATGAACATCTAGTTTTGCCGGCATGATTTATTACAAAGACTGTCTTTTCCCCATTTAATGGACTTTGGCCCGTTGTCAAAGATCAGCTGACCATAGGTAGATGGATTTACATCTGAGTCTCAGTTCTGTTCTGTTGGTCTGTGTGTCTGTCATTGTACCAGTACCAGGCTGTTTTGACTACTGTGACTGTACAGTAGGTTCTGAGATCAGATAGTGGGAGGCCTCCTACTTTATTCTTTTTCTTCAGTAATGCTTTGCTTATCTGGGGCCTCTTCCCTTTCCATCTAAAGTTGGTGATTAGTTTTTCCATCTTATTAAAGAATGCTGTTGGTATTTGGATTGAGATTGCATTATATCTGTAGATTGCTTTGGGTGGAATTGATAGTTTCACAATGTTGAGTCTTCCTATCCATTAACACTGTATGTTTTTCCATTCATGTAGGTCTCTTCTTTTTGAAATAATGTTTTGTAGTTTTCTTGGTTAGATTTATTCCTAAGCATTTTATATTTTTAGGGGCTATTATAAGTAGTATTGTTTTCCTGATTTCCTTTTCAAAGTTCTCTTTGTTGGTGTACAGGAATCCAACTGATTTTTGTATGTTGATCTTGTACCCTGCTACTCTGCTGAATCTTTCTATTAGTTCTAGTAGTTGTCTTCCGGAATCTTTGGGGTTCTCTATGTATAGGATCATATCATCTGTGAATTGGGATAGTTTTACTTCTTCCTCTCCTATTTGGATGCCCTTTATCTCTCTCTCTCTTTTTTTTTTTTTTTTTTTTTGCCTTATTGTTCTAGCTAGGACTTCCAGCATAATGTTAAATAGGAGTGGTGATAAAAGGTGTCCTAGTCTTGTTCCTACTGCAAACATCCGTTAATAATCAGAACCTGGAATGTACGAAGTATGAATCAAGGAAAAATTGGAAATCGTCAAAAATGAAATGGAACACATAAAAAACATGTATATCCTAGGCATTAGTGAGATGAAATGGACTGGTATTGGCCATTTTGAATCAGACAATCATATAGTCTGTTATGCTGGGAATGACAACTCGAAGAGGAATGGTGTTGCATTCATCATCAAAAAGAATGTTTCAGGATCTATCCTGAAGTACAATGCTGTTGGTGATAGGATAATATCCATACACCTACAAAGAAGACCAGTTAATACAACTATTATTCAGATTTACGCGCCAACCACTAGGGCCAAGATGAAGAAATAGAAGATTTTTATCAGCTGCTGCAGTCTGAAATTGATCGAACATGCAATCAAGGTGCGTTGATAATTACTGGCGATTAGAACGCGAAAACTGGAAACAAAGAAGAAGGATCAGTAGTTGAAAAATATGACCTGGGTGATAGAAACAATGCTGGAGATTGAATGATAGAATTTTGCAAGGCCAACGACTTCTTCACTGCAAATACCTTTTTCACCAAAATAAACGGCGACTGTACATATTTTTTTTTTTTATACGTATGGACCTCTCCAGATGGAACACACAGAAATCAAATTGACTACATCTGTGGAAAAAGACAATGGAAAAGTTCAATATCTTCAGTCAGAACAAGGCCAGGGGCCGACTGTGGAACAGACCATCAATTGCTCATATGCAAGTTCAAGCTGAAACTGAAGAAAATCAGAGCAAGTCTGCGAGAGCCAAAACATGACCTTGAGTATATCCCACCTGAATTTAGACACCATCTGAAGAAAAGATTTGACACAGTGAACACTAGTGACTGAAGACCAGACGAGTTGTGGCATGACATCAAGGACATCATCCATGAAGAAAGCAAGATGTCATTGAAAAGACAGGAAAGAAAGAAAAGACCAAGATGGATGTCAGAGGAGACTCTGAAACTTGCTCATGAACGTTGAGCAGCTAAAGCAAAAGGAAGAATTGATGAAGTAAAAGAACTGAACAGAAGATTTCAAAGGGTGGCTCGAGAAGACAAAGTAAAGTATTATGATGACATGTGCAAAGAGCTGGAGATGGAAAACCAAAATGAAAGAACACGCTCAGCATTTCTCAAGCTGAAAGAGCTGAAGAAAAATTCAAGCCTTGAGTTGCAATTGTGAAGGACTCCGTGGGGAAAATATTAAATGATGCAGGACGCATCAAAAGAAGATGGAGGGAATACACAGAGTCATTATACCAAAAAGAATTAGTTGATGTTCAAGCATTTCAAGAGGTGGCATATGATCAGGAACTGATTGTACTGAAGGAAGAAGCCCAAGCTTCTCTGAAGGCATTGGTGAAAAACAAAGCCCCAGGAATTGATGGAATATCAACTGAGATGTTTCAACAAACACATATGCAGCGCTGGAGGTGCTCACTTGTCTGTGCCAAGAAGTATGAAAGACAGCTTCCTGGCCAACTGACAGGAAGAGATCCATATTTATGCCTATTCCCAAGAAAGGTAATCCAACTGAATGTGGAAATTATAGAACAATATCATTAATATCACAGGCAAGCAAAATTTTGCTGAAGATCATTAAAAAATGGCTGCAGCAGTATATTGACAGAGAACTGCCAGAAATTTAGGCCAGTTTCAGAAGAGGACGTGGAACCAGGGATATCATTGCTGATGTCAGATGGATCCTGGCTGAAAGCAGAGATTACCAGAAGGATGTTTACCTCTGTTTTATTGACTATGCAAAGGCGTTCGACTATGTGGATCATAACAAATTATGGATAACATGGCGATGAATGGGAATTCCAGAACAGTTAATTGTGCTCTTGAGGAAGCTTGACATAGATCAAGAGACAGTTGTTTGGACAGAACAAGGGGATACTGTTTGGTTGAAATTCAGGAAAGATGTGTGTCAGGGTTGTATTCTTTCACCATACCTATTCAATCTGTATGCTGAGCAAATAATCTGAGAAGCTAGAGTATATGAAGAAGAATGGGGGATCAGGATTGGAGGAAGACTCGTTAACAACCTGCGTTATGCAGATGACACAACCTTGCTTGCTACAAGTAAAGAGGACTTGAAGCACTTACTAATGAAGATCAAAGGCCACAGCCTTCAGTGTGGATTACACCTCAACATAAAGAAAACAAAAATCCTCACAACTGGACCAATGAGCAACATCATGATAAACAGAGAAAAGACTGAAGTTGTCAAGGATTTCATTTTACTTGGATCTACAATCAACAGCCAGGGCAGGAGCAGTCAAGAAATCAAAAGACAGATTGCATTGGGTAAATCTGCTGCAAAGGACCTCTTTAAAGTGTTGAAGAGAAAAGATGTCACCTTGAAGATTAAGGTGCGCCTGACCCAAGCCATGGTATTTTCAATCGCATCATATGCATGTAAAAGCTGGACAACGAATATGGAAGACCGAAGAAGAGTTGACGCCTTTGAATTGTGGTGTTGGCGTAGAATATTGAATGCCAAAAGCATGAACAAATCTGTCTTGGAAGAAGTACAGCCAGAATGCTCCTTAGAAGCAAGGGTGGCAAGACTGCGTCTTATATACTTTGGACATGTTGTCAGGAGGAATCAGTCCCTGGAGAAGGACATCATGCTTGCCAGAGTACAGGGTCAGTGGAAAAGAGGAAGACCCTGAAAGATGTGGATTGACACAGTGGCTGCAACAGTGAGCTCAAGCATAACAACGATTGTAAGGATGGCTCAGGACCAGGCAGTGTTTTGTTCTGTCATACGTAGGGTCGCTATGAGTCGGAACCGACTCAAGGTTGCCTAACAACAACAACAGTCTTGTTCCTGTTCTCAGGGAGAATGCTTGCAGCTTCTCTCTATTGAGAATGATGCTGGCTTTTGGTTTTGCGTAAATGCCCTTTACAATATTGAAAAATTTCTCTCCTGTTCCTATTTTATTGAGAGTTTTTATCTTTGTAATTGAGATGATCGTGTGATTCTTGTGTTTTATTCATGTGGTGGATTATGTTGATTGATTTTTTTATGTTGAACGATCCTTGCGAACTTGGTATGAATCCCACTTTGTCATGGTGTATTATATTTTTGATATGATGCTGAATTCTATTGGCTAGAATGTTGAGAATTTTTACATCTAAATTCATGGGAGATATTGGTCTGTAATTATTTTTTTCTGGTGTCTTTGCCTGGCTTTGACATAAGGGTGATGCTGGCTTCAAAGAATAAAAAAAAAAATAATAAATTAGGGAATATTCCTTCCTTTTCTATGCTCTGAAGTAGTTTAAGTAGTATTGGTGTGAGCTCTTATCTCCATGTTTAGTAGAATTCTCCAGTGAAGATGCCCGTGCCAGAGCTTTTTGTTATTGTTGTCATTGGAATGTTTTTATTACCTCTTCAGTCTCTTCTCTTTGTTATTGTTCTGTTCAGATTTTTTATCTCAGTTTGTGTTAGTTTAGGTAGATAGTGTATTTATGGGAATATGTCCATTTCTTAAAGGTTCTCAAATTTGTTGGAGTACAAACAATATATTTCTTCAATCTCTTCTCTTTGTTATTGGTCTGTTCAGATTTTTTATCTCAGTTTGTGTTAGTTTAGGTAGGTAGCGTATTTATGGGAATATGTCCGTTTCTTGCAGGTTCTCAAATTTGTTGAAGTATAATATTTCATAGTATTCTTTTTTTTACTTTTTGAAAACTGTACTTTAGATGAAAGTTTAGAGAAAATTAGTTTCTCATTAAACAACTAATACACAAATTGCTTTGTGATATTGGTTGACAACCCTGTGATGTGTCAATGCTCTCCCCTTCTTTACCCCAGGTCTCTATTTCCACTTGTCCATTTCTATCCCTTGTGCCTTCTTGTCTTTGCTTTTGGGCTGGTGTGCCCATTAGTCTCCTGTGCATGAAATGAATCAGAAAGCACGTTTCTCACATGTGTTATTGTTCGCCCTATAAAAAAATATCTTGTCTTTGAGTTGTCGTTGAGTTGATTCTGACTCATAGCAACCCTATAGGACAGAGTAGAACGCCCCATAGTGTTTCCAAGGAGCACCCGGTGGATTCGAACTGCTGACCTTTTGCTTAGGAGCCAAACTTTTAACCACTACACCACAGGGGTTTCTGTTGGCCCCATGGAACTGTCTAATCTTTGGCTGAAGGGCGAACATCAGGAGTGACTTCAGTAGTGAGTTAAAAGGGTGTCCGGGGGTGTACTTTCGGTGTGTCTCCAGTCTCTGTCAGACCAGTAAGCCTTTTTTTTTTTAATTTGAATTTTCTTCTACATTTTTCTGTCACCTTGTCTCGGACCCCTCTATTATGATCCCTGCCAGAGCAGCTGGTGGTGGTAACTGGGCACCATCTAGTTGTTCTGGGCTCAGTGTGGTGGAGGTTATGGTAGTTGTGGTCCCTTAGTCCTTTGTATTAATCTTTCCCTTGTGTTTTTGGTCTTCATTCTCCTTTGTTCCAGCCTGGATGGAACCAGTAGATGTATCTTAGATGGCCTCTCCCAGGCTTTGAAGACCCCAGGTGCTACTCACCACAATCAGATGTAGAACAATTTCTTTATAGACTATGGTATACCCATTGAGCTAGATGTCCCTCAAGACCATGGTACACAATTTTTTATAGTAGTCTGTTATGATCCTTTTTATTCCAGTTGGGTTTGTTCTAATGTCCCCTTTCTTATTTCTTGTTTGAGTTTTTTGCTTCCTTTCCGGTTTTTATTTTGTCAGTTTGGCCAATGGTTTGCCTATTTGTTGATCTCAGAGAACCAACTTTTGGCCTTGTTGATTCTTTCTATTGCTTTTCTGTTCTGTGTTTCATTTATTTCTGCTCCGATCTTTGTTATTTCCTTTCTACTGGTTCCTGTGAGCTGTTATTTATTTATTTATTTTACACAGTTCTCTTTCCATTTGTTCAGGTTGTAGGGATAACATTTTGATTTTGGCCATTTCTTCTCTTTTAATGTGTGTTTATTGCTTTAAATTGACCTCTGAGCACTGTCTTTGCTGTGTCCCAAGGTTTTGGGTATGATGTGTTTTAACTCTTACTTGATTTAGGAATTTTTTGATTCCTTATTTGATATTTTCTATTACCCAGTTGTTTTTAAGCGTGATGTTATTCACTTTCCTATTTTTCCTTTGCTCTTTCTTTTATTGATTTCTACTTTTGTGGGGTTGTGATCAGAGAGAATGCTTTGTATTGTTTTGATGTTTTTGAGGCCTAAAATGTGGTTTCTTCTGGAGAATGTTTTGTGTGGGTTGGAAAAGAATGTATACTTTGCTGCTGTTGGGTGGAGTGTTCTATGTATGTCTAGCATGTCAAGTAGGTTGTTTGTGGCCTTTAAATCTTTTGTGTCTTTGTTGAGTTTCTTTCTAGATGTTCTGTCCTTTACCAAGAGTGGTGTGTTGACATCTTCTACTATTATTGTAGAGCTGCCTATTTGTCTTTTCAGTGTTGTTAGCTTTTTTTTTTTCTTAATGTATTTTGGAGCCCTGTTGTTGGGTGGATAGATATTTATTAGGGTTATGACTTCTTGGTGGATTGTCCCTTTAATGGAAACCCTAGTGGTGGTGTAGTGGTTAAGAACTACATCTGCTACCAAAATGTCAGCAGCTTGAATCAACCAGGTGCTCCTTGGGAACTCTGGGGGGCAGTTCTACTCTGACCTGTAGGGTTGGTATGGGTCAGAAGCAACTTGATAGCAGTGAGTTTTTTTTTTTTTTTTGTCCCTTTAATGATTATGTAATGTTCTTCTTTATCTTTTATGGTGAATTTTGCCTTGAAGCCTATTTTATCTGAGATTAGTATTGCCACTCCTGCACTTTTTTAGTAATTGTTTGCTTGATGTATTTTTTTCCATCCTTTGATTTTTATGTATTTATGTATTTCTGTCTAAGGTGTGTCTCTTGTATACAGCATATTGATAGGTCGTGTATTTTTATCCATTTGCCACTCTCTGTCTCTTTACTGGTTTGTTTAAGCCATTTACATTCAGTGCGATTATCGATAGGTAAGAGCTTATCACTATCATATTGTTCTTTTTTTTTGTAGTGCTGATGTTTTCTTTGTTCATCATACTTTTCTGAGCTGAGTTCCTTTTGTTTGTGGATTTTTTTCTGTTTCATTATTATAGATTTTGTGTTTACCGAGTCTTTATGCTCTTTCTTCTGATAAGTAGGTTTATTAACTTTTTTTGTTTTCAGACTGGAATATCAATTAACCTATCTTCAGGTTTGCTGATTGTTTCGTCTGCCTGCTCAAATATGCTTTTGAGCCCCTCTGGTGAATCTTTGGAAACCCTCTTGGCGTAGTGTTTAAGTGCTACAGATGCTAACCAAAACATCAGCAGTTCCAATCCACCGGGTGCTCCTTGGAACCCTGTGGGGCAGTGCTACTCTATCCAGTAGGGTTGCTATGAGTTGGAATCGACTTGATGGCAACAGGTTTGGTTTTTTTGGTTTAGTGAATCTTTATCTTGTTATTTTATTTTTTATCTCCATAATTTCTATTTGGCTCTTTTTAAGAATAATTTGTATCTTTCAAATGATATTCTCTATTTGGTGAAACACCATTTTTATACTTTTCTTTAGTTCTTTAGATATGCTTTTGTTTAGTTCTTTGAACATATTCAACATAGTTGATTTACAGTGTTTGTTTAGCAGCTTCAGTATCTGGGCTTCTTCGGTGACAGTTTCTACTGACTAACAATTTTCCTTAATTAAATTTTGATTAAAATTAAAACAAGTGCATGAGAGCCAAGTTATGACCCTGCATATATTCCACTTGAATTTAGAGGCCATCTCAAGAATAGATTTGACACATAGAACACTAATGACTGAAAAAAAAAGAAAAAAATGAAGACCAGATGAATTGTGGGATGACATCAAGGACATCATACACAACAAAAGCAAAAAATCTTTAACAAGGCAGGAAAGAAAGAAAAGACCAAAATAGATATCAGAAGAGACTTAAATTTGCTCTTGAACATAGAGTAGCTAAAGAAAATGGAAGAAATGAAGTAAAAGAGCTAAACAGAAGATTTCAAAGGGTGGCTCAAGAAGACAAAGTAAAGTATTATGATGAAATATGCAAAGACCTAGATTTAGAAAACCAAAAGGGAAGAACGTGCTTGGCACTCAAGCAAAGCTGAAAGAACTCAAGAAAAATTTCAAGCCTTGACTTGGAGTATTGAAGGATTCTATGGGCAAAATATTGAATGACACAGGAAGCATCACAACATGATGGGAGGAATATACAGGAGTCACTGTACCAAAAAGAATTGATTGACATACAACCATTTCAGGAGTTAGCATATGATCAAAAACCGATGGTTTTGAAGGAAGAAGTCCAAGCTGCACTGAAGGCATTGGTGAAAAACAAGGCTTCAGGAATTGACAAAATACCCATTGAGATATTTCAATAAATGGATTCAACGCTGAAAGTGCTCACTTGTCTATGCCAAGAAATTTGGAAGATAGCTACCTAGCTGAGCAATTGAAAGAGATCCATATTTGTGCCCATTCCAAGGTAAAGTGATCCATTGGAATGTGGAAATTATCAAACAATAATATTAATATCATACGCAAGTAAAATTTTGCTGAAGATTGTGAGAATGGTGCAGGACCAGGCAGTGTGTTGTTCTTTTGTACATGGGGTTGCTTTGAGTGAGTGCTGACTTGACAGCACCTAATAATAACAACAAAAACAACTGTTTTCCAGAAATTAAAGATGGAGTCAGAACAAGGCATGGAATGAGGGATACCGTTGCTGATGTCATATGAATCTTGGCTGAAAGCAGAGAATAGCAGAAAGATGTTTACCTGTGTTTTATTGACTATGCAAAAGTACTTGACTGTGTGGGTCATAACAAATTATAGATAACATTGTGAAGAATGGGAATTCCAGAACACTTAATTGTGCTCGTGTGGAACCTGTACATAGACCAAGAGACAGCCGTTCGAACAGAAAAAGGGGATACTGCAGGCATTAAAATCAGGAAAGGTGTGTGTCGGGGTTGTATCATTTACCATACTTATTCAGGCTGTATACTGAGCAAATTATCTGAGAAGCTGGACTGTATTAAGAACATGGCTTAAGAATTGGAGGAAGACTCATAAGCAACCTGAGATATGTGGATGACACAACCTTGCTTGTTGCAAGTGAAGAGGACTTGAAGCACTTAACTTTTGGAGGTCAAAGACTACAGCCTTCAGTATGGATTACACCTCAACATAAGGAATAGAAAAATCCTCCCAACTAGACCAATAAACAACATCATCATAAATGGAGAAAAGGTTGACATTAAATGATTTCATTTTACATGGATCTACAATTAACACCCATGGAAGCAGCAGTCAGGAAATCAAATGACATATTGCATTGGGGAAATCTGCTGCAAAAGACTTCTTTAAAGTGTTGAAAAGCAAAGATGTCACCTAGTGAACTAAGATGCACCTGCCCCAAGCCATGCTATTTTCATCTGCCTTATATGCATGGAAAGCTGGACAATGAATAAGGAAGACTGTAGAAGAATCGATGCGTTTGAATTATGATGTTGGCGAAGAATATTGAATATACCATGGACTGCCAAAAGAATGAATAAACCTGTCTTTTAAGAAGTATGGCCAGAATGCCCTTGAGAAGTGAGGATTGTGAGACTTCATCTGACATACTTTGGGCATATTATTAGGAGGACGAGTCCTTGGAGAAGGCATCATGTTTGGTAAAGTAAAGTAAAAAAAAAAAGTAAAGGGTCAGTGCACAAGAGGAAGACCGTCAACCAGATGGACTGACACAGTGGCTGCAACAATGGGCTTAATGATTGTGAAGATGGTGTAGGAGAGGGCAGTGTTTTGTTTTGTTGTACATGGGGTTGCTATGAGCTGGAGCTGACTCGACAGCACCTAGCAGTAACAACAACAACGATTTTCCTATGTGTGGGCCATTCATTCTTGTTTCTTTGCGTATATTGTAGTATTTGTTGAAAACCGGACATTTTAAATACAATGACATGGCAACTCTGGAAATCAGATTTCTCTCCTCTCCAGGGTTTGTTTTTGCTGCTGCTCCTTGATTAGTGATTTTTTAAAACTAATTCTGTAAAGTCTATATTCTTTATCACGAGTGGCTACTGAAGTTTCTGTTTTTTTAGTGGTTACCTAATGATTGGATGGATATTTCCTTAAATACTTGTCCATAAGTCTCCCACCCTTTAGTGAGGCGTTTGGTGTGCATTTTGGGGTATGCCTTTAATGCTCAGCCAGGCAGTTAACAACCCTGCCTTAACCTTCATTTCCTGCTTGTGCAGAACCTCGGGGTTATCCAGAGGTGACAGCTTAGGACCTTCCCATGTATTTCCTGAGCATGTGCACAGTTCAGGCATGTGCCTAGTCTTCTAGTGTCCCAGAAATGTGTTTGAGCTTTTCTAAGGAACTTTAGACCATCTCACTCCCAGATTTTACTCTAAAGTTTTTTTTTTTTTTTAATCCAACTTCTAGTTTGCCCCAACTGTTATCACCACCTGAGGAAGCTGTGATGTTAAACAATTGCCACTGATTTTTTTGATGAATTATTCCCGGTAGTGGAGTGGTGAGGAGGGCTGTTTGCAATGAGTAAGCTCTGAATCCGGTCAAATAAAGACAAGCCCAGGGAGTGGATTTTTTAGGGAACTGCCAGATAGGTTAAATCATTATATTTTTCTGAAAATTGTTACGTTGGGAAGCTCTAAACTTGCTCTCTTTTCCTCAATGACTGCTAGGCTACTGGTTTTCACTGTGATTGTGGGGCTTTGGTTTTCAATGCTACCGTGGAGCTAGGGAAGCAGAGTAGGAATAGGACAAGTTCAAACACCACAGAGCTCATTGTTCTTACTGAGATTCAGTAGTTTTTCTTGCATAAACTCTCCTAAGATTGTTGCAATCCTTTGGTTAATTTCTGAGATCTGAAAAATTTGATTTTCATAATTTTTGCCAGTGTTCTTGTTGCTTTGATGGAGAAGCGGCTTTTTGGATGTCATTATGCTGACATTCTTGCTATCGTCCCCCATTTTGTTATCTTATATCAACAGAAAATGTTCATATAAAACACATTTGAATTGGGATGATGAGGGCCATCTGGTTGTGACACCTGCCACCCTGTTGGTCTTCAGGGTTGGTTTGGCTTGTTATGCAAGTGGCCTGTTCTTACCTCACTACCTCATGTGCATCTTTCCTCAAGCCCTGCCTGGATGAAGAGGTTGACCTATTTAGATAATAAGGATCGTTCTTTATTCCAGGGTATCTGAATTAGAATCTTATTCATGAAGGTGAAGGATTATGTAATTTTCTGAGAGATAGTCTATTTTAGGCAGTAGCTACTTTGTACTATATAAAACCTGTTTGACATAGACTGGCCATTTTCACCTAAGCAGGACTTGGATATATTTGAATATATGTGTGGGAAGGTGGTTCATGTGGATGCATTAGTTGTAAACTATTTGCATAATGATGTTCAAAATAAAAAGCTTCTGCAACATAAATATGATAATGCTGGGATATATTCTGTATTTTCTATATTGTCATGGATTGAATTGTGTCCCCCCAAAATACATGCCAACTTAGCTAGGCCATGTTTGCCAGTATTGTGTGATTGTCTACCATTTTGTCATCTGATGTGATTTTCCTATATGTTATAAATCCTACCTCTTTGATGCTAATGAGGCAGGATTAGAGGCAGTTGTGTTAATGAGGCAGGACTCAATCTACAAGAATAGGTTATATCTTAAGCCAATCTCTTTTGAGATATAAAAGAGGGAAGCCAGCAGAGAGACACGGGGACCTCATACCACTAAGAAAGAAGCACCAGGAACATAGCGTAGCCTTCAGACCCGGGGTCCCTGCACTGAGAATCTCCTCAACCAGGGGAAGACTGATGACAAGGACCTTCCTCCAGAGCTGACAGAAAAAGCCTGGAGCTGGCCCCCTGCATTTGGACTTCTAGCCTCCGAGACTGTGAGAAAATAAATTTCTGTTTGTTAAAGTCATCCATGTGTCGTGTTTCTGTTATAGCAGCACTAGATAATTAAGATGTTTATTAAAAATAAGTTTTAGCATGAAATGATTCTCCCATTATACATACAACCTCCCAAATTTGTGGCTAGATAAAACTCAAGCTTATCTTTGGCATCATTTGTGAAAAATATTTTTACTGAGTAAGTGAAGATATTCAGAACAATTTCAAGGGGAATGGTTGAACTCTATAAAAGGTCAAACTCCTAGTCAGGAGAATTATTGAACGTTTTGCGTATGTTTTTGTCCATGTAGAGGGCCTAACCTTTCTGGCGCTTCGGCTTTAGTTTCACCAGAGTTCTGTGAGGTGGGCTGGACAGTTATCCCAGTGCGGGGTGAGGAGGTTTGTCTCGGTGATGGGCTCACAGGTCCAGAGTTCTGTGAGGTGGGCTGGACAGTTATCCCAGTGCGGGGTGAGGAGGTTTGTCTCGGTGATGTGCTCACAGGTCGAGTATCGTGCCTGCAGCCACACAGGGTGCTTGTCATAGGCTTGCCTTCTCACCCTCCTTCCCCCCATCTAGTGCTCCTTCTACTTCATCAGACCACTCCTCAATTAACTGCCTTATTAAATGGTACAGGGGAAAGAAGGTAGGGTTTGGAAGCAGCTATGTCATTTCCTGGTTGTATGTCCTCAGGCGAGTCGTTTAACTTCTTTGAACTGCATTACCTCATCTGTAAACTGAGAGTATAATAAACCTTACCCGAAAAGGTTGTTGTGATAAGATAAATTTACGTGAAAAGATGTTATAAGCTTTAAAAGGCTAATCAAATGCTAGCAATTATTTTTCTCTTGAAAAGATTTAAAGGAAACTCTACCAAGCTTTGTTATTTTATTTGTTGTATAGAATTTATAGTGGTAATACACCTATCTTTAAGACAACCTGTAACATTCTGTAATTCAGACTACCCCCCACACTATATGAATCAAGAGTTGATAACACTTGAAATTATAATGAGATTATTTTTAATATTTTAATAATGTATCATAAAATAAAAATAATTATGGATTCACCTGCCAACTTCTAGAATAACTGTAGGTGAAAGAGGCCCTTAGGCAGGTAGTGGCTGGGATGGAGCAGAAGGAGGACAGTCCTTAGCTTGACTTGACATGTTTAAGGCATTGTTCTAGCTGCCACTCACATATTTAGAATAAGGGGACAGACTGGGACTCCTAGCAAAGCCTCACCTATGGAGACAGCATTGCTTACTCTGAGTAGCAGTTCCTCCAGCTGTTTAGAATTTCTGCTCATATGCATTAACAATGCAGTCACCCCCTTTGTTAGTTTATTAGTGCGTTGTCCATAGACATTCATCAGGCGTCCATTGAGCCAGGCAAAGTGCACGTGGTCAGTAGTGTAAATTTCTGTATGTTATACCACTAGGCAGGTGCTGAATAAATACTCTCTGATCGTATTCTGACCTCCCTCCCTTTTTTATAAAAACAATAAGCTATTGGTTTTACACTTCATCTTTTCTTATGTGTCAGGCCACTAAAGTCCCCGGAGAATGATATTACAGAGGACCTGCTTTCTGATAGGAACATTTTCACGGTTTAGGGAGTGTGATCTAGCTCACAGTGTGTATTGATACCAGTGAAATGAGTTAGGTAATAACACTATGTCACATGTTATAACCACAAGTGTCCTGCCGGGCAGGTGGCATTGCCCCCACTTTATATAGCAGGAAACTGAGTTTACAGCAGGTATAGATTTGCTCAGTGTCAAGCAGCTGCTAAGTAGTAGAAGCAGAGTCTGAGGCCACATGTCTCTGCTGCCAGTAGCTCTTCTTCTTTCCGCTACACCAGCTTCTTTCTCACATCCATTGCTTTGTAAGTACTTTATTCAGGTATAACCGTGAACACACATCACAATTTAAAAAATTAGAGCAAAACTTGCATGACGGAGTCATATGGTACGTTGAATTTGGTTTTGCCTTGTAATTCTTTTGTAAGACAGAGATTTATTAGCATATCTCTGTACCAATCTGTGTAAGAAACAGATCCCTTGACAAACTTAAAGACTGAACTTCTAGAGCAAATATTATAAATGCTAGAAAAATACTTGATTTGGAAGCATCCATGTTTACATGCTCATGTGAATGCTTCTTGATTATTTCCCACAGGAACTCAGCATTGCTACAATGGGTTTAGTGTGAATCGTGCTTTTGCTTATCAGTTTTTAATATGGCTACATTACTTTCATTTATAAAGATTATTGCAGTAGATTGCACATTTATTCTGTAGATAGTTAGTGAGCATCTACCATGTGCCAGGCCCCATTCTGAGGACCATGAATACAGTGGTGAATAAAATAAAATTCAAGGAACCACCGAACTTATATTGTAATGGTGGAAACAGATAACAGATAAACAGTTTAATGCCAGGTTAGTGTAATGTCAGGTAGTGATAGGTGCTATGAAGAAAAATAAAACAGGATAAGGGAAGAGAGAATGACTGAGAATGTATTTTAGACAGAGGGTCTAAGGAGTCAGCGTTTGAGCAGGGACCTGATGAAGAGAAAGAACAAGCCCTGTGACAGGTTGAGTGTTTCAGGCAGAGGGTACAGCAAGCATGAGGGACTGGAAGCAGAGCTGCCTTGGTATGTTTTAGTAACAGAAAGACCACTGAGGTTGGATCTCAGTGAGAGGAAGACTGTGTTAGGGCCTACACTCAGAGATAGCAGGGCCTGGATCATGAGGGGTCTTCTAGGTGATGACCAAGACTTTGTATTTTGTTCGGAGTGTGATGGGCAGCCACTAGAAGGTTTTGAGTATAGAGCGACATCTGATTTATGTTTCCTAGGCCAGTCCGGCTGTGTGAGAAGAGACTGAAGAGGGCCATGAGGCAAAGCAAGTAGACCAGTTAGGTTATTCTGCAAAGAGCAGCGAGAAAGATGCTGTGGCTTGGAACAAGAGAGTAACGGTACTGAGGGAAGGTGTGGTCAGATTCAAGATGCACTGCCAAAGTAGAGCTGACAGAGTTTACTGATGTTTTGCTGTGAAAGAAAGAAAGCAGTCAAAAACAACTCTAAATGTTTTCACCAGAGGAGCTTACTCTGAGATAATGTAATGATAATGCCACTTACCGAGATTGGGAATATTAGGAGAGGAAAATGTCTGAGGAATTCTATTCTGGACATGTAAAGTTAGAGATGCTTATTAGATTGCCCAGCCTGCAATGTTTGATATAAGAGACTGGAGTTCAGGGGAGAGTTTGGAGTTGGAATTCTGAAACTGGGAGTTATCAGCCTATGAAAAAGGAAACCAAACCTGTTGCTGTCAAGTTGATTCTGACTCATGGTGACCCCATGTGTGCAGAAGAACTTCGCTCTCTAGGGTTCTCATGGCTATGACCTTTCGGAAGCAGATCACCAGGCCTTTCTTCTGAGGCACCTCTAGATGAGTTTGAACCGCCGCCCCTTTTGATTAGTAGCTGAGCACTAAACCATTTTTGCCACCCAGGGACTCCTTATAAGCCTATGGGTGATATCTAAAGCCTTCAGACTAGTTGATTGAGATCACTTTGTTGTTTTTGTGCACTGGGGAATCCATTTTGACTCTTGGTGATGGAGTAGAACTGCCCCGTAGGATTTCCTAGGCTGAAATCTTTACAGGAGCAGACCGTCATGGTTTATTCTCCCTTGGTGCCACTGGTGGGTTTAAACTGCCGACCTTTTGGTGAACATTCAAGGTCTTAACTGTTGCACCACCGAATCACTTAGGAGATGAATGTAGAGAAGAGGACCAAGGAAGGAGCTGAGGGCTCTTGAGTGTTTAATAGTGGGGAAGGGAAGGAGGAAAAGCATAAGTGACTGAGAAGTGGTTGAGAACCAAGTGAGTGCTGCAAAAGCCAAGGGGAAAGAGGGTTTCAAGAAGGACGTCGCGATATGCTGTGTCATATACTGCTGAGAGATCACGAAGGGTGATATGATATGTCAAGGCCAGCCTACTGTCTGGAAACCTTCTGCAAGCCCAGTAACACAGTGAGAAATGGGACACAGTAGTTGGTAATTGTGGAGTTGTAAGAGTTCTCTTACACTGCAATGAAGCAGCCTGCACCCAACCTAATTGCATACAAGACCCATACTTCTTTTTTTTCCTGGCTTGCTGACTTCCCAGTCTGTACAGGTGGTGTTCAACTTCAGATTTAAAGCACTGCTCTGTGAGGATCAGCAGGGCACTGGGAAGCTGCAGCCATTCACTTGTATTCTTAGATTGTAAGTCCTTTGCACTGCTCGCTGCAAGATCCACTAGTAAACAGAAAGAAAGCAACCTTCTGGGTCTGAACTGAACTGGGTCTAAGGCACTCTTATCTACGATCTTTGTGTCTAAACCAGACTTATATTCTCATCTAATGCAAGTGAGGGTGGAGAATTGACCACTAGATTTGCCACCTGAAAGTCACTGGTGACTTTGATAAGAAGGGTTTGGTAAGAAAATCTGGTTGTAGAGGCTTCAAGAGCGATTTAAAGATGAGAAAATGGAGACAGGGTACATACATAGCTCTTTCATGTAGAGGGAAGCAGAAAAACGGGACACTAGCTATAGAGATGTAAGACCAAGAGAATGTTTTAGAAGATAGGAGATATTACAGCATGTTTGTGTGCTGATGGGAATGATCCGGAAGAGAGGGAGATTGGTGATGCACGACAGAGATGGGATAACTGCAGGTGATGAAGATAAAGGCAGGACAAAAAGAGGAGAAAAAGTTTTGATTTAGGGGAGGGGGATGGGAAGCAGGGCACTGTGAAAGTCCTGGCCATAAGTAAGAGAGGATTTGGATTGTTCACCCAAAATTTTTAATAGTAGGAAAGGTAGACGGTATGGATACAGATGAAGTTAATTGCTGAAGTGGTTGATGGGAAGATAGAATTTATTATATTAGATGCATTTATGATGGCGTCAGATCTACCTATCCCGATAGACTCTCAACCTGCTGCTGTTGAGTCAGTTGCGACTCGTAGCGACCCTGTAGGACAGGTAGAACTGCCCCATAGAGTTTCCAAGGAGCGCCTCGTGGATTCGAACTGCTGACCTTTTGGTTAGCAGCCGTAGCTCTTAACCACTATGCCATCAGGGTTTCCTAATAGGCTGTAATGGTCATACACTAAAGACACTATGTTTACACTACTGTTCATCATGGTTAGAAGTGACACTAACATCTGCATGTTTTATAGATATTGCTCTACCCTAGCTGAGCAATTCATCAAAAAGAGAGACACACATCCTCCACATGGAAAGCAGAGGAGTCAGTGGTGGTGTTGTTTTATTACTTGGGCATGTGCTCATTACCCATGAAGACTGTCGATGTGCCTTTTGTTTTCCAGGCATGGCAGTGTTTTAGGATTACCCATTGAGCTTGTTCAGAGGCCTGACTAGGAGGCAAATGTGCCTGAAAATTCTTTTCATGGTCATTTATTTCACACCAAATGAATTTCATGTCTAAATGTAGCATGACCAGAGATCTTGGAGTAGAAAAAATAACCAAAAGGTTGAAGCCTCTGGGTGGGAAAGAGGGCGCCATTTTCCCTTTTGAGATGAAACTTAGGTATTGGGCCAAAATTTGCCACTAATCTGGAGGCAGACTTGTTTTATTTATTTGTTTATGCATGCGTCCTACCTACCTCCTCAAGCTTCTGCCTTTCACCAAGTCTGCCTCTTTCATCTGGAAGAAGTTAAAGCCCATGGGTGGTGTAAACTGACATGCGTTGACCTTCGACAACATTTAGCAGGGGTCACTTTTCTATCTGGTCATGTAGGTGCTGTTAAACAGAGCCTTTAAACATCCAGGCATTAAGTCAAGCATTTGCAATATAGTGAGTATGTTTATGAAATGCAAATATAAAGCAATCCATGGAGGACACTTGTTTTCAGATAGTGTGTCTGTCTCTACAGCTGATCTTTATGCTTCATTGGATTCCCATTTTACCTTCAAATTCTTAGATTAAATATTGGACTGAATTAAAAAGCTTAATAAATGCTAAATAATTGCATTGAGCATCCAAATCCTACCTGATATTAACTGGATTAATTCATACGTGTGAAAATATCTTATTATTTAAGAAGAAATCATTTACATGTGTAATTAAAAGAAACCATATTTTTACTTCTAAGGGGATTTTTTTTTTAGTATATTTTTGATAGTGAGACTCATAAAAATCAGTTCCCCCCCCCCGCCATGGAGAAAGTAATAAGAATAGAGATCTAAGACCAAAATGCTTATGGTCTTTGAAAAATCTCTTTTTTATATCAGATTTGCTCAATTTATCATCCTTTTAAGTTGAGCATCTTCTGTGTGTTAGAGTTGAATAAGGAATAAGCTAGATGTTTGCTCTGTGAATGCAGGGATCACAAATGCACATGCCCTGACAGTCCAGTGAGCAGAACTTTGATGGCGCATGTGGATGATATAGTCGTAATAATATAGTCTGAAGTCTGAGAATGACAGATGCACATTTCGAAGTCATGTTGCTATTTTGCATTGTATACACTTGAATTTTAAGAGTCTGACACATATAAAATTCAAGTAAGTTTTAAAAATCTTATGTTAGAACTCAGCTCACTTGTACAGAGAGTAGCTTACCTGTACACAGATAGGTGGGCTTGCCCAAGTATAGAGAAAACTTTCATTTCTTTTAAAAAGCTTTTAAAAAGCAAGTTGAGTCTTATTTTGAGCTGAAAACGTGACAACAAAAATAGTTGTCTTGTAAGCTTAAAAAAGCTTTTTATAAAAGCTTATGCTCTTTGATACACTATTTTCATTGGGAAAAATAAAATAGCCTTGGTTATGGAAGTTACTATGAAAGAGAATAGGTTTATAACTTGAATATAAATATGTGTGCGTGTTCATATTTGATTTGATTCCATAATTTAGATTTTTAAAAATAAGAGTAATACTATTTGTACTTTTAGGGGTGTTGGATTAATCAAAAGAGAAAATGTGGGTGGGACCAAGATGTTGGAATAGTCAGACACTTCTAGTGGTCCCTCTTACAACAAAGACCCAAAAAAACAAGTGAATCGATTACAAGCTAGGAACCCTGAGCATCAAAGGCAAAGTTAAGAAATCAGACTGAGTGATGGGGAGGGAGAGACAGTGCAGATGCAGCAAGGAGTTGCCGAGTTGGTGGCAGCACCTCAGCCCCATTCCCCTGTGGTGGGGCTGGTGGTAGTGTTCAGGGGTGAGGCTGCTTCAGCAAAAGAAGGCAAGTGAAGAGGCGTACCCCTGACCTCCTGGTGTGACCGTGGCAGGGCTGGTGGTGGCATTTAGGATGCGGCTGCTTCAGCAAAAGAAGGCAAGCGAGGTGCCACAGCCCTGACCCCCCAGCGCAACTGTGACAGGAACCGAGCCATTGCACACAATCTACACATGCCTCCGGAATCTGAGATAAAACAGTGCTGTCGGTGCAAGATAAGTGATTTTGTTCAATTTACTGCGTGGCTAATAGCTCCTCCTTTTGAAAGAACTCTCTCCTATATATCTGATCCCTCCTCCCTCTGCTCCAGCTGGCTTCATTAACAGTTGATTTCCCTGGGCCTGAGATAGGTCCTGCTGAGCTTCCTGAGCCATTCTCCTGGCCTTGGAGAAGGAACAAATGAACAAATCAAGGAAAAATACTCTGCCAACTCCCCTAATCTAGAAACTCAGAGCAGAAGTGGCTCCAGTCCAGGTACAAGCGGTCCACAGACTTTGTCTTTCACCCCTGCATAGATCCAGGTGGCCCTGTTACAGCAGACATGATCTGGCTGTTATATTGCAAGGGTGAATCTGTTTGAGGTCTGACTGTAACTGTTGCAGCTGTGTGGTGGAGAGGGAGGTTTTTGATGTTTGATACTGCTCTGCCTATTAAACAGGACCCTCACCTACCCACAGCAGGGGCCTGAGGAATGGAGGCTCCACCCACACCACCTAGCCACCTGTGACAGGAGTCCAAGGACAAGTGGTGCCTACCAGTCCTCACAGTTAAAAACACTGGATGTCTATGATATGGCTGCAGAGCCCACCCACCAGAGCACTCTAGAGAACAGGGTCGTACCTTCCTCACAGACGTTCAGAGGAAGGTTGTCAGCCCCCTGCCTTCCTCAGAATGTGACCCCCTGCAGATACCAGAAACCTGTGCATACACCAATCACCACTGCTCCTCTAAGATTGTAGGTGACAGCCTGCACCACACACTAGGTGACTGACTACTAGGAGACCTGAGCTGAATCTATACAGGAATAGTGAATGGACACCTAGGCTCATATACCTGGTAACAACTGTAGCCATCTGGTATCAGGACATTAGTGCTTCAAAAGCTCAAATGATCAAGCTAGCTCACTCTAGTAGCCTATCTGGGCATATCAAAAGAAAACAAAGCAAGAAGCTAGGACATAGTGAGCAAACATAAAATAAATTAATATAATAATTTATAGTTGGCTCAGAGACAAAAGTCATTATCAAATCACATAAAGAAGCAGACCATGATTGCTTCAACAAACTCCCAAAACAAAGAATCAAGGGCTCTTCTGGATGAAGATCTATTCTGGGAATTACCAGATGTAGAATACGAAAGATTAATATACAGAACTCTTCAAGGCATCAGGAAGGAGATCAGGCAAAACTCAGAACAAGTCAAGGAGCACACAGATAAAGCAGTTGAAGAAATTAAGAAAGTTATTCAAGAACATAATGAAAAACTTAATAGGCTGCAAGAATCCATAGAGAGACAGCAATCAGAAATTCAGAAGATTAACAATAAAATTTCAAAATTAGACAATTCAGTAGAAAGTCAGCAGAGCAGAATCGAGGAGCTGGAAGTCAGAATTAGTGAGACTGAAGATAAAACACTTGGTACCAATATATTCAAAGAACAATCAGATGAAAGAATTTTTTAAAAATGAAAAAACCCTAAGAATCATGTGTGATTCTCTCAAACAGAATAACCTACGAGTGATTGGAGTACCAGAACAGAGAGTGATAACAGAAAATACAGAGAGAATTGTTGAAGATTTGTTGGCAGAAAACTTCCCTGACATCGTGAAAGATGAAAGGATATCTATCCAAGATGCTCATCAAACTCCACACAAGGTACATCCCAAAAGAAAGTCACCAAGACATATTATAATCAAACTTGCCAGAACTGAAGATAAAGAGAAAATTTTAAAGAGTGGCCAGGGATAAGTGAAAAGTCACCTAAAAAGGAGAATCAATAAGAATAAGCTCAGACTACTCAGCAAAACCATGCAGGCAACAAGGCAATGGGAAGACATATATAAAGTGTTGAAGGAGAAAAATTGCCAGCCAAGAATTCTGTATCCAGCAAAACTGTCTCTCAAATATGAAGGGGAAGTGAGGACATTTCCAGATAAACAGAAACTTAAGGAATTTGCAAAAACCAAACCAAAACTGCAAGAAATACTAAAGGGAATTCACTAGTTAGAAAATTGATAATATCAGATGTCAACCTAACACTAGAACTCAGGATAGAGCAAACAGCTATCAACCCAGATGGGGAGTCACAAAAATAAATCGAGATAAAGAAATGCTCAAATCAGGGAATCAGCGAGGTCATTATGTAAAAGATGACAACATTAATCAATAAAGAGGGACTAAAATAAAATCTTTTTTTTTTAAAATAAAGGTAGTCATAGATCTTCCATATGGTGAGGAAACCAAGGTGATATAGGGAGATACGAGTTAGGTTTAAACTTAGAAAAATAGGGGTAAATACTAAGGTACCCATAAAGGAGACTAAGAATCCTACACATAGAGATAAAATACAAGAAAAACATAAAGACTCCAGAAAAACAAAATCAATAACAATACAAAAGAGGAACACAAGATTTACGAAGAAAATGTACTCAGCACAAAAAAAATAAGTGGAAAAATGAAACTGTCAACAACACACACAAAAAAAAAGACGTCAAAATGACAGCACTAAACTCATACCTATCTATAATCACACTGAATGTAAATGGACTAAATGTACCAGTAAAGAGACAGGGAGTTGCAGAATGGATAAAAAAACATGATCCGTGTATATGCTGCCTACAAGAGACACACCTTAGACTTAAAGACACAAACAAACTAAAACTCAAAGAATGGAAAAAAATATATCAAGCAAACAACAATCAAAAAAGAGGAGGAGTGGCTATACTAATTTCTGACAAAACAGACTTCAAACTTAAATCTACCACAAAATATAAGGAAAGACACTGTATCATGATTAAAGGGACAAAATACCAGGAGGATATAACCATATTGAGTATTTACGCACCCAGCGACAGGGCTTCAAGATATATAAAACAAACTCTAACAGCATTGAAAAGAAAGATAGACAGCTCTACAGTAATAGTAGGAGACTTCAGTGCACCACTTTCAGTGGACAGACCATCCATAAAGAAGCTCAAAGACACAGAAGAGCTAAATGCCACAATCAACCAACTTGACCTCATAGACATATACGGAACACCCTACCGAACAGCAGCCAAGTGTACTTTCTTTTCCAGCACACATGGAACATTCTCTAGGATAGACCACATATTAAGCCATAAAGCAAGCCTTAGCAGAATCCAAAACATTGAAATATTACAAAGCATCTTCTCTGACCATAAAGCCATAAAACTAGAAGTCAATAAAGGAAAAATCAGGGAAAAGAAATCAAATGTGGAAACTGAACAACACTTTGCTCAAAAACAGTTGGATTATAGAAAAAATTAAGGATGGGGTAAAGAAATTCTTAGAATCCAATGAAAATGAAAACACTTCCTATCAGAACCTTTGGGACACAGCTAAAAGAGGTGCTCAGAGATCAATTTATATCAATAAATGCACACTTACAAAAAGAAGAAAGGGCCAAAAATCCAAGAATTATTGCTACAACTTGAACAAACAGAAAGAGCAACAAAAGAAACCCGCAGGGACCAGAAGAAAGCAAATAATAAAAATTAGAGCAGAATTAAATGAAATAGAGAACAGAAAAAAAATTTAAAGAATTAACAAGACCAAAAGCTGGTTCTTTGAAAAGATTAACAAAATTAATAAACCATTGGCCAGACTGACAAAAGAAAAACAGGAGAGGAAGCAAATGACCCGAATAAGAAATGAGATGGGCGATATCATAACAGACCCAACTGAAATTAAAAGAATCATATCAGATTACTATGAAAAATTCTACTCTAACAAATTTGAAAACCTAGAGGAAATGGACAAATTTCTAGAAACACATTGCCTACCTAAACTAACACAAACAGAGACAGAAGAGCTAAATAAACCCATAACAGAAGAAGAGATTGAAGAGGTAATCAAAAAACTCCCAACAAAGAAAGCCCAGGCCCTGACGGCTTCACTGGGGAATTCTACCAAGCTTTCAGAGAAGAATTATCACCACTATTACTAAAGGTATTTCAGAGCATAGAAAAGGATGGAATACTCCCAAACTCATTCTATGAAGCCAGCATAACCCTGATATCAAAACCGGGTAAAGACTCCACAAAAAAAGAAAATTACCAACCAATATCCCTCATGAACTTAGATCCAAAACTCCTCAACAAAATTCTAGCCAATAGAATTCAACAACATATCAAAAAAAAATAAATAATTCACCACAGCCAAGTGGGATTCATACCAGGTATGCAGGGATGGTTTAACATGAGAAAACCAATGTAATCCATCACATAAATAAAAAAAAGATAAGAACCACACGATCTTATCAATTGATGCAGAAAAGGCATTTGAGAAAGTTCAACACCTATTCATGATAAAAACTCTCAGCAAAATAGGAATAGAAGGACAATTCCTCAACATAATAAAGGGCATTTATACAAAGCCAACAACCAACATCATTCTAAATGGAGAGAGGCTGAAAGCATTCCCCTTGAGAACGGGAACGAGACAAGGATGCCCTTTATCACCACTCTTATTCAATGTTGTGCTGGAGGTCCTAGCCAGAGCAGTTAGGCTAGATAAAGAAATAAAGGACATGTAAATTGGCAAAGAAGAAGTAAAAATATCTGTATTCGCAGATGACATGATCTTATACACAGAAAACCCCAAAGAATCCTCATGAAAACTACTGAAACTAATAGAAAAGTTTAGCAGAGTATCAGGATACAAGATAAATATACATAAATCAGTTGGATTCCTCTATACCAACAAAGAGAATATCGAAGAGGCAATCACCAAATCAGTATCATTTACAATAGCCCCCAAGAAGATAAAATACTTAGGAATAAATCTAACCAGAGACGTAAAAGACCTATACAAAGGAAACTACAAGGCACTACTGTAAGAAACCAAAAGAGACCTACATAAGTGGAAAAACATACCTTGCTCATGGATAGGAAGACTCAACATTCTAAAAATGTCTATTCTGCCAAAAGCAATCTATAGAAACGATGCAATCCCAATCCAAATGCCAGTGACATTTTTTAATGAGATGGAGAAACAAATCACCAACTTCATATGGAAGGGAAAGAGGTCCCGGATAAGTAAAGCATTAGTGAAAAAGAGGAACAAAGTGGGAGGCCTCACACTACCTGATTTTAGAACCTATTATACCACCACAGTAGTCAAAACAGCCTGGTACTGGTACAACAACAGATACATAGACCAATGGACCAGAATTGAGAATCCATACATAAATCCATCCACATATGAGCAGCTGATATTTCACAGAGGCCCAAAGTCTGTTAAATGGGGAAAAGACAGTCTCTTCAACAAATGGTGCTAGCATAACTGGATATCCATCTGGAAAAAAAATGAAACAAGACCCATACCTTACACTATGCACAAAAAACAACTCAAAATGGATCAAAGACCTAAAAATAAAATCTAAAGTGGTAAAGATCATGGAAGAAAAAATAGGGACAATGCTAGGAGCCCTAATACCTGGCATAAACAGTATACAAAACATTACTAACAATGCACAAACACCAGAAGAGAAATTAGATAACTGGGAGCTCCTAAAAATCGAACATCTATGCTCATCCAAAGACTTCACCAAAAGAGTAAAAAGATTACCTGCAGACTGAGAAAAAGTTTTCAGTTATGACATTTCTGATCAGCACCTGTTTTCTAAAATCTAGATGATACTGCAAAAATTCCACAACACAAAGGCAAATAACCCAATTAAAAAAATTGGCAAATGATATGAATAGGCACTTTACCAAAGAAGACATTCAGGCTGCTAACAGATACATGAGGAAATGCTCACGATCATTAACTTTAAAAAAAAAAAAAAAAACAAATAAAAACTACAATGAGATTCTGTCTTACCCCAACAAGGCTGGCATTAATCCAAAAAACACAAAATAATAAATGTTGGAGAGGTTGTGGAGGGACTGGAACAATTCCACACTGGTGGTGAGAATGTAAAATGGTGAAGCCACTTTGGAAATCGATTTGGTGCTTCCTTTTAAAATGGTACAAATAGAACTACCATAACACCCAGCAATTCCATTTCTTGGAATATACCCTAAAGAAATACGAGCCTTCACGTGAACAGATATATGTATACCCATGTTCCTTGGAAAAAGATGGAAGCAACCAAGGTGCCCACCAATGGATGAATGGATAAATAGACTATGATATATTAATTCAGTGGAATACTATGCAAGATTAAGAACAAGGATGAATCTGTGAAACATTTCATAACATGAAGGAATCTGGAATGCATTATGCTGAGTGAAATTAGTCAGTTGCAAAAGGACAAATATTGTATGAGACCACTATTATAAGAACTCTGGATAAAGTTTAAACAAAGAAGAAAAATTCTTTGATGGTTACAACGGTGGAGAGGGAGGGACAGGGATATTCACTAACTAGATAGTAGATAAAAGTTCTTTTAGGTGAAGGGAAGGGCAACACATAACACAGGGATAGTCAGTACAACTGGACTAAACCAAAGGTAATTTCCTCAATACGACCAAAAGCTTCGAAGGTCAGAGTAGCAGGGGTGAGGGGCCAGATGGGACCATGGGTTCAGGGGATGTCTATGCCAATTGGCATAACAAAATTTATTAAGAAAACAGTCTGCATTCCACTTTGGTGAGATGCGTCTGGGGTCTTAAATGCTAGTGAGAGGGCATCTAAGATGCATAAATTGGTCTCAACCCACCTGGAGCAAAGGAGAATGAAGAACACCAAAGATACGAGGTAAATATGAGCCCAAGAGACAGAAAGGGCCACGTAAACCAGAGGCTACATCAGCCTGAGACCAGAAGAACTAGATGGTGCCCAGCTACCACCAATTGCTGTCCTGACAGGGAATACAACAGAGAATCCCTGATAGAGCAGGAGAACAGTGGGATGCAGATCTTAAATTCTGGTAAAAAGACCAGGCTTAATGGTCTGACTGAGACTGGAGGGACCCTGGTAGTCATCATGGTCCCTGGACCCTTTGATAGCCCAAGATTGGAACCATTCCCAAAACCAACTCTACAGACAGGGATTGGCCTCGCCTATAAGATTTTTTTTATAAGATAGACAATGATGCTGGTGAGAAGTGAACTTCGTCGCTCAAATAGACACATGAGGGTATGTGGACAACGCCTGTCTGGTGGTGAGATGAGAAGGAAGAGGGGGACAGTTGCTGGTTGAATGGACATGGGGAATATAGCGTGGAGAGGAGGAGCGTGCTGTCTCATTAAGGGGAGAGCAGCTGGGAGTGCACAGAGGGGTGTGTATGGCTTTTTGTATGAGAAACTGACTTGATTTGTAAACTTTCACCTAAAACACAATGAACAAACAAACAAACAAACAAAAATGTGAAGGCACTTTGACAAAAGGGAAATTCCAAAAAATGGAACTTACTGTTATTATCAGCAAGATTTTATCCGTGTGAAAGACCAGTGAATGTGGATTATTAAAACTGACCTGTTCATTCTTTTTGCCACTGGGGGTCACTATAAAGACGTTACTTGAGCAAGTCTAAAACGTCCTTGAGTTGTTTTTTGTGGAGTTAAAACTTGAATGTAGAAAAGAAACACTATTCATGAGAGGAACTATAAGAAATATATCAATAAAACATATTCCTTCTCTGAATTTAATTAAAAATAAGCAAAATGAATCTTAGAATTCTCTTTATAGTAATATATAGATTAGTGCTGCGTTGCTATTCATGGTGGAAGTATCTAATTAAAATCATCTTTTAGTGTTACAGAACAATTGTTCTCGTTTTTCTTGTTTCAGAATTCAAAGACATTTAAAACACAATTAATAGTTGCCTACAGTATTACACCTTACTCCCAAAATTCTGATGTAATCATGAGCTTCTAACATCTCCATTAACATTTTTTAAAGCAATGCTACAAAAACATAATCTACAAGCTGTCTCCCTAATATCTATCCAAACCAGATCCATGACGTTATCCTGTGGGCAGCGCAAATAAAATATGACCGTTAAAAAATAGAATAAAACATAAAAACTCTTCTCAGTTTCTGTAAGACGTTCATTTTACCTGGAAAGCTTTCTGGTTTCCTTCCTTCCTTCCTTCCTTCCTTCCTTCCTTCCTTCCTTCCTTCCTTCCTTCCTTCCTTCCTTCCTTCCTTCCTTCCTTCCTTCCTTCCTCCCTCCCTCCCTTCCTTCCTCCCTCCCTCCCTCCCTCCCTCCCTCCCTCCCTCCCTCCCTCCCTCCCTCCCTCCCTCCCTCCTTCCCTCCCTCCCTCCTTCCCTCCCTCCTTCCCTCCCTTTCTTCCTTCTAGTTTCCTTCTCTTCATCCTTCCCTTTTGCTTCTCCTTCTTCCTCCCCCCTTCTTCCGTGGAACATCTCTCGAGTGCCTGCTGTGAACCTTGGGTAGAAGGAGAACTTCTCTCTCCACCGGGACCCAAGTAAAGAAGAAAGCGAATGTGCAGATGGAGGTTAGTTTTTAGGTATCTGGGGAGGCATGTGAAGAATTTACTGCCTGTTGACACAGATTCCTCTCAGTAAGTAGGAAGCTGGGTTATCTGCTGAGAAATAGTGTGGGGTAGGGAGAATACGAGAGAAGGGGGCTTGTAAGATATTTGAGGAGAAAGGTTTTGAACAACCACTGAGGGAAAGTGGGAAGGGGAAAGTGGGCAGCACTGGAGGATTCCACGGAGGCTCAGGTCCATCGTTAGATTTCCCAGAAATGCTCAGCAACTGAGGGACTGGGAGGGAACACTTGGATGGCTTTTGGGCCAGGATTGTGCAGGATGAGTTGGGTGGAAGACAAAGTAGGAAAAACAGTTAAGGGTATTGGCAAAATAATAATTGGAAAGATGGGCCATGAGATTCTTGGAAGAAGGGAAGAAAGTGAAGCCAAAAAGGGCCTGTGAACTTTTAAGATTGTTCAGGGCTGGGGATTCTGGATGAGACTGAGTCACAGGAAGACAGTAAGGGAGTTGGAAGGGTAGGAGTTTGTAATTAGTGGAATAGTAGAGTTTATGATTAAGGGCCAGGACAAATCCAGGTAATTAATGTCCAACATGAAGTCATGGAAAAAAGTTGAGCAGGAGAAAATCACTGAATGGATGAGGTCAGGAACTACATAGCCAGGGAGCTGGGTAAGTCATCCACACATACATTCATGATGTCCTGGATAATAAAAACTGGACAATGAATAGGGAGACTGAAAAATAATCAACCCCTTTGAACTGTGGAGTTGGCAAAGAATATTGAATATACCATGGACTGCCGAAAGAACAAATCTGTCTTGGAAGAAGTACAGCCAGAATGCTCCTTAGAAGCGAGGATGGCAAGACTTTGTCTCAAATACTTTGGTCATGTTATCAGGAAGGATGAGTCCCTGGAGAAGGACATCATGCTTGGTAAAGTAGAGAGTCTGTGAAAAAGAGAAAGACCCTTAATGAGATGGACTGACACAGTGGATGCAACAATGGGCTCAAGCCTAACAGTGACTATGAGAATGGCACAGGACTGACTAATATGACCATTAAAAAATAGAACAAAACATAAAACCTTTTCTAGGAACCAACTTGATGACACCTAACAACAAAGGTAGTGAGGATTACCATGATGGTAAACCCAGCAGTGTGTGTGTGTGTGTGTGTGTGTGCGCGTGTGTAGATAATGGGAATCTGGGCATTTGGTAGAAGCACTGAGGAGTAAGAAAACTTTTCCTACCTCCATTCTCTTTCCCTCCATCCCTGGGCTCTATGGGACCTGGGAGAATATGTAGTCTTTTTTTTTTTTTTCCTGAAAGGCAGAAAGGGGAAAATGGGTTTAAAGGAAGGCAGGAGGGGAGAGCTGTTGTTTAGACCAGAGCATGAGCATGGTGGAGTACTTTGGTGACAATAAAGCTGGTTCCAGATGGCACCCTGGAAAGGCCCAGCAGAAAGGCAGAAAGGGGAGGAAGCAGTCAGCATGCTGGAATGAAAGTATAAGCTGCTCTGCTAAAATGACAGAGAAACATTTGTAGGAAACTTTGCCTTAATAAGAAATTACGTTAGTAAAACTATAAAACAAAAATTACGTTTTGAAAGAGTACAGTCCCAAACTTCCGGGGTTTGAATCCTGACTCTACAACTTAATAGGCGTGTCATCTTGGGCAACTTTCTTAATCTTATTGTGTCTCAGTTTTCTCATCTGTAAAATGGGGATAATAATAGTACCTATCTCCTAGGTTTGTTATGAGATTAAATGAATGTAAGCAAAGTGCTAAGAAATTGCTTGGCACATAGTAAACACTATAAAAAAAAATGTTATATAAAAATGATTTGTTTCATTGGTTAAAAAGTAGCCTGTGGCTTATGAGTTTCAGACTTACAAAGTTATTTTTCTTGAAGAAAGTCTTAACAATACTCAAAAAACCAACAGCTGTTGCATTTTCAGGAAGCGTATAGCTATTAAACTCAGTAATACCAACCTCTGCCTCACATTCATCCTTGCCTCCCTTTTCTTGGAGGTGACAACCCTATCACTTATCCAAGGCTTCCTGCACATTCATGCATTGATTATCACCATTATAACACTTTATGTTGCACAACACTTTATGTGGAGCCAGGGATATCATTGCTGATGTCAGATGGATCCTGGCTGAAAGCAGAGAATACCAGAAGGATGTTTACCTGTGTTTTACTGACTATGCAAAGGCATTCGACTGTGTGGATCATAACAAATTATGGATAACACTGCGAAGAATGGGAATTCCAGAACACTTAATCGTACACATGAGGAACCTTTACATAGATCAAGAGGCAGTTGTTCAGACAGAACAAGGGGATACTGATTGGTTTAAAGTCAGGAAAGATGTCCTACATACTTTGGACACGTTGTCAGGAGGGATCAGTCCCTGGAGAGGAACATCATGCTTGGCAAAGTACAGGGTCAGCAGAAAAGAGGAAGACCCTCAACGAGGTGGATTGACAC
Organism: Loxodonta africana; assembly: GCF_030014295.1. Lineage (NCBI taxonomy): Eukaryota > Metazoa > Chordata > Mammalia > Proboscidea > Elephantidae > Loxodonta > Loxodonta africana. The sequence continues at coordinate 207,615,968 of NC_087344.1, read as the reverse complement.
AGTGGCTGCAACAATGAACTCAGGCATAACAATGATTGTAAGGATGGCACAGGACTGGGCAGTGTTTTGCTCTGTTGTGCATAGGGTCGCTATGAGTTGGAACCGACTTGACGGCACCTAACAACAACAACAACAACATGTTGCACAAAGCCAGAGCCACCCCATTCAAAGCAGTTGTATTACCTATACAAGGTTTTGTTTTTAAACCATGGTTTCTGAGAAGGGTGCTGTTAGTGGTCTATAAGTGGTCTATATAATGCTGATCACGTTCCCTATTTAATGAGTCCCAGTAGAGCCAGTCGAATTAATGGAATCTTTTTAGGGAGGACAGAGGACCAGAGGAGCTTGGATCTCGTTTGGGAAGGCAGGTGACATCCAATGAGAGATTTCATGGTGTTGGCTGGTCACAGACTAACCAGCTATAACTCGGATTTTCCATGCCATTGCCAACAGAGTCCCTGTTCTGGAGCAGAACATTTTGCGGTTCTGTCAGGAGCCTGAGGTATCCGTTCAGGATTCCAAATAGATTGCTGAGGACTGTGTGTGAAGCATGAATGTTATTATCTGCAATAAAAACTCCTGTGTGAAAAAAGTAAGAATGAGAAATAAACAGTAGTCCCAGGTCCAGAGCAATGATGGAATCCTATTGGAGAGGCATTGTAAAGGCTTCCTACCCTGGCCTTTAAGAGATGTTTCTTGATTAGACACTAACTGTGTCTTCGGGGAGGGCTCCCTCGTTCGTTGTCCATTGCTTTTCCTGGGCTCCACCATGGGGGAGTTTCTTCCTTGTCCATTATCTTCTGTGATCACACCTGAAGTGGAAATGGGGGGTTATGATCTTGACAGCTTTCTATGAGAGCCTTCACAGCTTGATTTTTACTTGTAAAAACTTAAACTACAGGTTATTTTAAGACTCAAATAATCAAAGGCTCATTTTAGGCCAGGCCTTTTCTTTCTTTGGGATCACAGTTTCTTCAAATACATCGTAAGCTTTTCAACTCTCTGCTTCTAGTTAATTCTATGTACTAACTGACCCAAAGCTTTTTCCTAGACATAGGTCTTAAATGTTTTCTTTGCTTCTTTGCAACTAACCTCATTCTGTCTCTTTCAGCTTCTTGTGGTTACCTTGAGGCTACCTCCTGGTAGACTTGGGTAGACAGGCACCCATGTAAGTGTTAAGTTTAATGAGTTTTGATACATATATCCACCCATATATCTACCACTACAACCATAATATAGGATATTTTTATCATCCAAAAATTACGCTTGTGCTTCTTCCTAATCAGCTCCTACTCCTGTCTCCAAGAAGTCACTGATCTGCTTTCTGTCACTGTAAATTAGATTTGTCTTTTATAGAGTTTCATAGGTTTGTGTTGTTCAATTTCCAAATACTTTGGGATTTTGCACATAACTTCCTGATACTAATTTCTGTGTGATATCATTCCCTTTAAACTTTTTAAGATTTGTTTTATGATCTCATGTATGGTCTGTCTTGAAGAATGATCGATGTACATTTGGAAAGAATTTTATTGTTGTTGGGTGGAGTGTTATATAGGTGTCAATAAGGTCAAATTTGTTGATAATGTTACTTAAGTCTTGTATCTGTCTCATCAACTTAAAAAATCAGATTAATTACTTTTTCTTTGATTATTTTTGACCTCAATGCTTGAAAATAGTACTATTTTTGTCTCCCTTACTGACTCAGGTCAATGTCTGGGCTAGTTTTACTATTGTATATATTTCTTTTGATTTTTCTGATTACTTGTTCTCTCAATTACTGACATAGGAATGTTGATGTCTCCTACTGTATTTGTGGATCTGTCTATTTTGCCATTTAGTTCTGTCAACAACTTTTGCTTAGATATTTGGAAGGTCTGTTATTAGGTTGTTTATACATTTAAGGTTGTTATGTCTCCTTTACAAATTGACCCCTTTTTCATTATGAATATCCCTTTTTATCCCTGGTAATATGTCTTGCTCTGACATCTACTTGATCTGATATTAAAGTAGCTATGCTAACTTTCTTTTGATTAATGTTTTCATTGTATACCTTTTCCATTCTCTTAATATTTAAAGTATGTTTCTTGTAACTAGCACATAATTTTACCTTCCATTTTTATCCCAACTTAAAATTTCTGCTTTGAATTGTGGCATTTCGACCATTTATATTCAATATAATTATCACTCGAGTTAGATTTAAATCTGCCATCTTGCCATGTGACTTATAGGTGTATTATAAACTTCACAATGCATGGTCATTCTTTTTGCTTTAAATAGTTACTTTTTTTAAAGACCTTAAAAATGAGAAAGACCTTCTCTGTATTTACCCATATAGTTATCATTTCCTGAGCTTTTTATTCCTTTGTATAGATCTGAGTTTCCATCTGGTGTTACTTTCCTTCAGCTGGAAGAGCTTCCTTTACTATTTCTTGTAGTGCCGGTTTTATAACAACAATTATCGCAGCTTTTGTTTGTCTGAAAAAGTCATCATTTTGCCTTCAGTTTTTTTTTTTTTTTTAATTTTTATTGTGCTTTAAGTGAAAGTTTACAAATCAAGTCAGTCTCTCACACAAAAACCCATATACACCTTGCTACACACTCCCAATTACTCTCCCCCTAATGAGACAGCCTGCTCTCTCCTTCCGCTCTCTCTTTTAATGTCCATTTCACCAGCTTCTAAGCCCCTCCACACTCTCATCTCCTCTCCAGGCAGGAGATGCCAACATAGTCTCAAGTGTCCACCTGATCCAAGAAGCTCACTCCTCACCAGCATCCCTCTCCAACCCATTCTCCAGTCCAATCCATGTCTGAAGAGTTGGCTTTGGGAACGGTTCCTGTCCTGAGCCAACAGAAGGTCTGGGGGCCATGACCACCAGGGTCCTTCTAGTCTCAGTGAGACCATTAAGTCTGGTCTTATGAGAATTTGGGGTCTGCATCCCAGTGCTCTCCTGCTCCCTCAGGGGTTCTCTGTTGTGTTCCCTGTCAGGGCAGTCATTGGTTGTAGCCGGGCACCATCTAGTTCTTCTGGTCTCAGGATGATGTAGTCTCTGGTTCATGTAGCCCTTTCTGTCTCTTGGGCTCGTGATTTTCTTGTGTCCTTGGTGTTCTTCATTCTCCTTTGTTCCAGGTGGGTTGAGACCAATTGATGCATCTTAGCTGCTTTCTAGCGTTTAAGGCCCCAGATGCCACTCTTCAAAGTGGGATGCAGAATGTTTTCTTAATAGATTTTATTATGCCAATTGACTTAGATGTCCCCTAAAATCATGGTCCCCAGACCCTGCCCCTTCTACACTGGCATTTGAAGCATTCAGGTTATTCAGGAAACTTCTTTGCTTTTGATTTAGTCCAATTGTGCTGACCTCCCCTGTATTGTGTGCTGTCTTTCCATTCACCTAAAGTAGTTCTTATCTACCATCTAATTAGTGAATGCCCCCTTCCACCCTCACTCCCTCCCTCCCTCCTCCCTCTCATAACCATGAAAGAATGTTTTCTTCTCAGTTTAAACTATTTCTCAAGTTCTTATAATAGTGGTCTTATACAATATTTGTCCTTTTGCAACTGACTAATTTCACTCAGCATAATGCCTTCCAGGTTCTTCCATGTTATGAAATGTTTCACAGATTCCTCACTGTTATTTATCGATGCGTAGTATTCCATTGTGTGAATGTACCATAATTTATTTATCCATTCATCCGTTGATGGGCACCTTGGTTGCTTCCATGTATTTGCTATTGTAAACAGTGCTGCAGTAAACATGGGTGTGCATATATCTGTTCATGTAAAGAATCTTATTTTTCTAGGATATATTCCAAGGAGTGGGATTGCTGGATCGTATGGTAGCTCTATTTCAAGCTTTTTAAGGAAGCGCCAAATCGATTTCCAAAGTGGTTGTACCATTTGACATTCCCACCAGCAATGTAGAAGTGTTCCAATCTCTCCACAGCCTCTCCAACATTTATTATTTTGTGTTTTTTGGATTAATGCCAGCCTTGTTGGAGTGAGATGAAATCTCATTGTAGTTTTGATCTGCATTTCTCTAATGGCTGATGATCATGAACATTTCCTCATATATCTGTTAGCTACCTGAATGTCTTCTAGTGAAGTGCATGTTCATATCTTTTGCCCATTTTTTAATTGGGTTCTTTTTGCAGTTGAGTTTTTGCAGTATCATGTAGATTTTAGAGATCAGGCGCTGATCAGAAGTGTCATAGCTAAAAACTTTTTCTCAGTCTGTAGGTAGTCTTTTTACTCTTTTGATGAAGTCTTTGGATGAGCATAGGTGTTTGATTTTTAGGAGTTCCCAGTTACCTAGTTTTTCTTCTACATTCTTTATAATGTTTTGTATACTGTTTATGCCATGTATTAGGGCTCCTAACATTGTGCCTATTTTTTATTCCATGATCTTTATCGTTTTGGATTTTATTTTTAGGTCTTTGATCCATTTTGAGTTAGTTTTTGTGCGTGGAGTGAGGTATGGGTCTTGTTTCATTTTTTTGCAGATGGATATCCAGCTATGCCAGCACCATTTGTTAAAAAGACTGTCTTTTCCCCATTTAACTGTTTTGGGGCCTTTGTCAAATATCAACTGCTCATATGTGGATGGGTTTATGTCTGGATTCTCAATTCTGTTCCATTGGTCCATGTATCTGTTGTACCAGTACCAGGCTGTTTTGACTACTGTGGCAATATAATAGGTTCTAAAATCAGGTTAAGTAAGGCCTCTCACTTTATTCTTCTTTTTCAGCAATGCCTTATTTATCTAGGGCCTCTTTCCCTTCCATATGAAATTGGTGATTTATTTCTCCATCTCATTAAAGAATGTCCCTGGGATTTGGATCGGAATTGCATTAAATGTATAGATCGCTTTTGGTAGAATAGACATTTTTATGATGTTAAGTCTTCCTATCCATGAGCAAGGTATGTTCTTCCACTTATGTAAGTCTCTTTTGGTTTCTTGCAGAAGTGTACTGTAGTTTTCTTTGTATAAGTCTTTTACGTCTCTGCTAAGATTTATTCCTAAGTATTTTATCTTCTTGGGGGATACTGTAAATGGCATTGATTTGGTGATTTCCTTTTTGATGTTCTTTTTGTTGGTGTAGAGGAATCCAACTGATTTTTGTATGTTTATCTTGTATCCTGATACTCTGCTGAACTTTTCTATTAGTTTCAGTAGTTTTCTGGAGGATTCCTTAGGGTTTTCTGTGTATAAGATCATGTCATCTGCAAATAGAGATACTTTTACTTCTTCCTTGCCAATCTGGATGCCCTTTATTTCTTTATTTAGCCTAACTGCTCTGGCTAGGACCTCCAGATCAACGTTGAGTAAGAGTGTTGATAAAGGGCATCCTTGCCTGGTTCCCGATCTCAATGGGAATGCTTTCAGGCTCTCTCCATTTAGGGTGATGTTGGTTGTTAGCTTTGTATAAATGCCCTTTATTATGTTGAGGAATTTTCCTTCTATTCCTGTTTTGCTGAGAGTTTTTATCATGAATGGGTGTTGAACTTTGTCAAATACCTTTTCTGCATCAATTGATAAAATCATGTGATTCTTGTCTTTTGTTTTATTTATGTGGTGGATCACATTAATTGTTTTTCTAATGTTGAACTATCCCTGCATACCTGGTATGAATCCCACTTGGTCATGGTGAATTATTTTTTTGATATGTTGTTGAATTCTATTGGCTAGAATTTTGTTGAGGATTTTTGCATCTACATTCATGAGGAATATAGGTCTATAATTTTCTTTTCTTGTGGTGTCTTTACCTGGTTTTGGTATCAGGGATATGGTGGCTTCATAGAATGAGTTTGATAGTATTTCGACCTTTTCTATGCTCTGAAATACCTTTAGTAGTAGTGGTGTTAACTCTTCTCTGAAAGTTTGGTAGAACTCTGCAGTGAAGCCCTCTGGACCAGGGCCTTTTTTTATTGGGAGCTTTTTGGTTACCTTTTCAATCTCTTCTTTTGTTATGGGTCTATTTAGTTGTTCTACCTCTGTGTTAGTTTAGGTAGGTAGTGTATTTCTAGGAATTCTAGGTTTTCAAATTTGTTTGAGTATAGTTTTTCATAGTAATCTGATAGGATTCTTTTAATTTCATTTGGGTCTATTGTGATATTGCCCATCTCATTTCTTATTCAGGTTATCTGCATCCTCTCCTGTTTTTCTTTTGTCAGTTTGGCCAGTGGTTTATCAATTTTGTTGATTTTTAAAAAAAAACCAGCTTTTGGTCTTGTTAATTCTTTCAATTGTTTTTCTGTTCTCTATTTCATGTAGTTCAATTCGAATTTTTGTTATTTGTTTTCTTCTGGTTCCTGTGGGTTTCTTTTGTTGCTCTCTTTCTATTTGTTCAAGTTGTAGGGATAATTTTTTGATTTTGGCCCTTTCTTCTTTTTGGATGTGTGCATTTATTGATATAAATTGGCCCCTGAACACTGCTTTTGCTGTGTCCCCAAGGTTCTGATAGGAAGTGTTTTCATTCTCATTGGATTCTCTGAATTTCTTTGTTCCATCCTTAATGTCTTCTATAATCCAGTCTTTTATGAGCATTGTATTGTTCAGTTTCCAAGTGTTTGTTTTCTTTTCCCTGCTTTTTCTGTTATAGATTTCTGCTTATATGGCCTTATGGTCAGAGAAGATGCTTTGCAATATTTCAGTGTTTTGGATTCTGCTAAGGCTTGCTTTATGAGGTAGTATGTGGTCTATTCTAGAGAATGTTGCAAGTGCACTAGAAAAGAAAGTATACTTGGTTGCCGTTGGTTGGAGTGTTCTGTATATGTCTATGAGGTCAAGTTGGTTTATTATGGCATTTAGATCTTCTGTGTCTTTATTGAGCTTCTTTCTGGATGTCCTGTCCTTCACTGAAAGTGGTGTGTTGAAGTCTCCTACTATTATTGTGGAGATGTCTATCTCATTTCTCGATGCTGATAGAGTTTGTTTTGTGTATCTTGCAGCCCTGTCACTGGGTGCATAAATATTTAATATGGTTATATCTTCTTGGTGTATTGTCCCTTTAATCATTATACAGTGTCCTTCCTTATCCTTTCTGATGGATTTAACTTTAAAGTCTATTTTGTCAGAAATTAATATTGCCACTCCTGCTCTTTTTTGATTGTTGTTTGCTTGATATATTTTTTTCCATTCGCTGAGTTTTTGTTTGTGTCTCTAAGTCTAAGGTGTGTCTCTTGTAGGCAGCATATAGACGGATTTGTTTTTTAATCCATTCTGCCGCTCTCTGTCTCTTTATTGGTGCACTGAGTGCATTTACATTCAGGGTAATTATGGATAGGCATGAATTTAGTGCCGTCATTTTGATGTCTTTTTTTGTGTGTGTTGTTGACAGTTTCTTTTTCCACTTGATTTTATGTGCTGAGTAGATTTTCTTTATATATTGTCCTTTCCTTATATTTGTTGTTGTTAATTTTGTTTCTGCTGAGTCTGTATTTTTCCCTTGTATTTTATTTTGATGAGTAGGATAGTTTGTCTCCTTTATGGTTATCTTATTATTTCCCCGTATTTTTCTAAATTTAAAACTAACTTTTATTTCTTTGTATTGCCGTATGTTCCTCTCCGTATGGAAGGTGTATGATTACATTTCTTAGTCACTCATTATTATTTAATGTTGTCTTCTTTTATTTAATAACATCAGTTACCCTGTTTTGGGCTTTTTTTTTTTTTTTTTAATCTTGCTTTGTTTTTTTTGGATTTCCCTGTCTGGGTTGACTTCTGGTTGCTATGCCCAGTGTTCTAGTCTTGGGTTAATACCTGATATTATTGATTTTCTAACCAAAGAACTCCCTTTAGTATTTCTTGTAGTTTTGGTTTGGTTTTTACGAATTCCCTCAACTTGTGTTTATCTGGAAATGTCTTAATTTCACCTTCATATTTAATCTTGCCTGCAAGGTTTCTGCCAAGTAGTCCGAGATTATTCTTATTGGCTTTCCTTTGTAGGTGACTTTTTGTTTATCCCTTGCTGCTCGTATAATTCTCTCTTTATCTTTGGCTTTGGCAAGTTTGATTATAATATGTCTTGGTGACTTTTTTTTAACATCGACCTTATGTGGAGTTCGATGAGCATCTTGGATAGATAGCTTCTCATCTTTCACAATATCAGGGGAGTTTTCTGCCAACAAATCTTCAACAATTTTGTCTGTATTTTCTGTTATCCCTCCCTGTTCTGATACTCCAATCACTTGTAGGTTATTTCTCTTGATAGAGTCCCACATGATTCTTAAGGTTTCTTCATTTTTAAAAATTCTTTTATCTGATTTTTCTCCAAATATTTTAGCGCCAAGTGATTTATTTATCTTTGAGTTCAGAAATTCTAGCTTCTACTTGCTCAATTCTGCTCCTCTGACTTTCTATTGAGTTGTCTGATTCTGTAATTTCATTGTTAATCTTCTGAATTTCTGATTGCTGTCTGTCTATGGATTTTTCCAGCTTATTAAACTTTTCATTATGTTCCTGAATAATCTTTCTAATTTCTTCAGTTGCTTTATCTGTGTGTTCCTTGGCTTGTTCTGTGTATTGCCTCATTTCCTTCCTGATGTTGTGAAGGGTTCTGTGTATTCATGTTTTGTATTCCGCCTCTGGTAATTCCAGAAATGCACTTTCATCTAGAAAATCCCTGGATTCTTTGTTCTGAGAGCCTGTTGAGGTGATCATGGTCTGTTTCTTTATGTGACTTGATATTGACTGTTGTCTCCGAGCCATCTATAAGTTATTGTCTTAGTTTATGCTTACTTACTGTGTCATAGCTGCTTGCTTTGTTTTGTTTTGGTATACCCCTATGGGTTGCTTGAGTGAGCTAGCTTGATTATTTTCACCTTTGGAGCTCTGGTGTCCTGTCCCCAGCTGGCTAGAGCTGTTATCAGGTATATCAGTCTAGGAGTCCACTCAGTTTTCTTGTATGAATTCAGCTCAGGTCTTCAGGTAGCTGATCATCAAGTGTGTGGTACAGGCTCTGTCCTACAGTCTTAGAGGGGCAGGGGTAATTGGTGTATATACCGGTATCTGATTGCAGCAGGGGGTTATGCTCTGAACAAGGCAGGGGGCTGAGAACCAATCCCCAAGTGTCTCTGAGGAAAATGCATCTCTTTTCCCTAGAGTGTGCTGGTGGGTGGGTTCTGCAGAGGGACCATGGGCACCCAAAGTGGGTTGTAGGGACTGGGAGGTACCAGTTATCTTTGGACCCCTGTCGTGGGTGGCTGGGTGACCCGAGTGGAGCTACCAGTCCTTAGGTCCCTGCTGTGGGTAGGCGAGGACCTTGTTTAATAGGCAAAGCAATGGCAAACATCAAACACCCACCTCTCCACCGCACAGCCAAAATGGTTGGAGTTTGCCAACAAGGGCCTGTTGTCCTGAAATAGGCCCACACAGGTCCATGCAGAAGGGAAAGGTGCTCAAGGTCCATAGATCATTTCTGTCTGGACAGGAGCTACTTCTGTCCTGAGCTCCCCCAGTTAATGGAGCTAGCAAATTATCCTTTCCCCCCAGTTGCAAATTTTTTCCTTCCCCATGGCTGGGAGGATGGCTGTAGGTGCTCACCAGGGTCTATCTCAGGTTCAGGGATTCAGCTGCTGAAGCCGGCTTGGGGGTGGGGGGGCACGGTAAAATATTTACTTAGCTTTTGCCGAGAGCGTCGTTCTCCTCTGGTTCCAGAGGTGTGAGTAGGCTGTGTGGCTGGCTGCTTCTCCCTGAGGAAACTGCAGCCAAACGCTAGTACCAGCCCGCCGCCACCGCTGCCGCCACTCGGGGAATGGTGCCTGAGGGCTTCCTGCGATTCAGGTCCGGTAACTCTTCTCCACTTCTGAACCGTCTCTTCCTCCCCCTGCCCCTCAGTTCATTGTCTAAGCTTGCCTTTGATGCTCAGGGCTCCCAACTTGTCACAAACATACTTGTTTCACTTGTTTTTTCGGGTCTTTGTTTTAAAGAGGGCTCACTGGAAGCGTCTGTCTATTCTGTGATCTTGGCTCTGCCTCTTGCCTTCAGTTTTGAAAAATATTTTTAGTAGGTATAGAATTCTAGGGGAAATTTTTTTTTCTTTTAATATTTTAAAGATGTAATTCTAATGTCTTCTTGCATTCATAGTTTCTGATGAGAAGGCTATAGTTATTCTCATCACTGTACCGCTTACTTGCTTTTTCCTGTACGTTTATGATTTTATTTTTATCGCTGCTATTCAGATATTTGAGGAGCCCTGGTGGCGGGTCAGCAGTTCAAAAGTACCCGTCACTCCTAGGGAAAAAGATGTGGCAGCCTGCTTTCATAAAGATTAAAGCAGCTGTTGCTGCCTGTAAATTCCTACTCCTAGCGCCTCTATAGGACAGAGTAGAACTGCCCCATGGGGTTTCCAAGTAGACTGCCGTATCTTTCTCCTGCAAAGTGTCCGGTGAGTGAACTGCTGGTGGGTTCACTCACTTGGTACACAGCCATGTGCTTAACCACCATGCCACCAGGCCTCCATAAGCCTCAGAAACCCTATGGAGAAGTTCTCCCCTGTCTTAAAGGCTTGGTAAGAGCTGGAATTGACTTGATGGCAGTGGATATGGGTTTATTCAACAATTTAACTGTGGTATACTTTAATGGGGTTTTCTTCGTGTGCTTGGGATTCTTTGAGCTTCTTGGACCTATGAATTTATAGTTTTTATGAAATTTGAAAAAAATTAGCCATTATTTCTTCAGATATCATCCTTTTTATCTCCTCATTGAGGTTATATTTTCTTTTATGTCCTTAAGTATTTGAGCATATTTATAATAGCTGTTTTATTTTCCTTGTCTGTGAATCACAATGTTTCTAGTGAGATCCTACTGACTACTTTTATTTTCCTGATAATGTGTCACGTTCTCCTTTTTTTGTTTATCTAGTGATTTTTGTTTGAATCATGGATATTGGGTACTGAATTTTTACTTCATTGGGTACTGAATTTTATGGTATTCTGTGTTGGATGTGCAGCTCATATTGATTTCTTAAAATTATTATTTTTAGGTTTTTTGGGTCAAACTGAGTTTGGACTCTTTCGGTGTCTCTACCAAATGTCCTTGTATTCAGCAGGGCCTCTCTATTCTAGGTGGTGGGAACTTCAATGATTCCCAGCCCTGTGTGAGTTGTAGGAATTGTTTGGTTCAGAGCTCCCTAGAAATTGTTTTTACCCAGTCATGTGGACTTTTACCTTATGCATGTATGTATTCAGAGACCCAAGGGAATCCTGATGCAAATTTCAGGGCTTATTCTCTCCTCATAGCTTTCTTTTATCTGGTACATTGTTCTGTCTTGACCTCCTTGAACTCCAGCATTTGTCTCCTCAACTAAGCAAGACAGCTGGAATCTCTCTGGATTTTTTCTTCTTGCAGTATACTCCACAGAAATTGCTTCTAGGTAGAAAGTGAGTTAATTGTATGGCCTACCTTGCTTGTTTACCCTTCCTCAGGTATCATAGTCTTGTAAAATCTGTTGTTTTAAGTCTGAAAACGGTTGTTTCATATATTCTTTCCAATTTTCCTGTAGTTTTTTTTTTTTTTTTCAGCAGAAAGGTATGCCTGAATCTTTTACTCTCATAGTGAGAAGCTGTAAGAACAGCTTGGGGACCTCCTCTAACTTCACAAAGGGGAAGGAGAATCAAGATTAACAGCCCAAGACTGATTCCTATGAGGTGGAGGTCAGACATGGCCCCTCTCTCCACCATCTTTACCAACTCTGACACCAACTGTCCTTCCCACAGCACTGTCTACTTCTCTGCTGGGTTTGACAATTCATTGCAATGGCCACACAGAATTCACAGATCATACTCACGATTAAGGGGTTTATTAGGGAATAATAGGTTGCAATTTAGGCTCAGGAACACTCAAGGATACAGTTCTTCCATCAGGACATCCTTTTCTCAGCCATGCTCACAGGCACGTGTCTCCTTGGCCCTGGGCCTCTACCCAAAGTCACTCAGCTTTCTCTCTCCGTGGGCTGGGAAGCTCACCGCGCCATCTCCTGCTGCTGGTCTCTCCTTCCTTGGTGGCGGTGGGCTCGTCTCTTTCCCGCCTCTAAGGTAGCTCATTTCAAGCCCAGCAGGAGGTCAAAACTGGTGGACCACAATTACCCTGTCACACAGTCTTGCCCAGTCACCTGGGTGGGAGATGCAAGACCATGGCTAGAAAGGTCACACAAAAAGAAATCTATTACATTTCAGAAGCAGACATTACTGAACCCCTTTGCTTAATGGAAAATTCTTAGTGGACTTTTATGGCTCAGAGTCTTTTTAGTATCTTCTTCATTTGTTTGAGTCATAAGAGCAGGTAGCTTTTTCACCCATGAAAAACTCAAATTTCTATGTTCTCTTCAGTACCTTTTATTTCTGCTTACAAAATGATAGATTTCTTGAGTGAACTTTTTTAAGTGTCTTGCCTTAAGTATAAAGGAACATTTCCTGAAAAATGAACATTCTGGCTCTTTTCCAACATCTTGTTTCAGCAGGCTCTTAGTCAGCCTCACAACTTATCACATATGGCAGGTTACAAAGTATGCAATTGGTGCATACCACGAATCTCTATCTTTATAAGTTGCAGTATTTGTTTCCTTGCCACCTGCCTGCTAAACCAGGTTTTTGTTATGGCAGCTCTTTTCTTCAATGCATCACTTTTTGTATTCATATGTAGTAATAACTAGAGTGAAACATATAATTTTGCTTAGGATCAGACAAGAATTAAAATGCAAATTTCAGAGAATAAATATAATACCATTACACCATGTTCTGTAGGATCGCTATGAGTCGGAATTGACTCGAGGGCACTGGGTGGGTTTTGGGTACACCATGTTACCTAGGTCCATTGTCAGCACAGCGATTTTCCTATGAGAACATTGCCATTTCTTTAGTTTATATGCGCATCTAAATTATAAAAGCGTGCTGTTTCATCTAATTAGGAAATGGGACAAAACCAAGCCATGAACCGCATTAGCAGTTGCCAAAAAAAGTAATCTGGAACACTGTGTACACTGAAACAACAGTAACGCAGAAAAAAAATCAACAAAAAGTTAGTGTAAAAATGTATATAGCAAAATTTAAAACAGACTTAGGAAATCAGATGTCCTTCAGTTAGTGCATTTTTTTGTTTGGAATTTGGTGGGACTTGGGGAGTTTTGAAGTAAATGTTCTTTCTCTTTGGCAAGGATTGTGGAATATTTTATTTCTGAAGGCAATCAGTGATAAATGGGGATAGTTTCATCTTTTTTTCCTATAAGTTTTCCATGAACATCATTTTCTTTTTACTTCTAACATTTCTGAATAACACAGTTTTCATGTCCAAAATCATCAGGTACTAGGCACAGCATTTGGTACTAGGCAAAGTGTTAAGTAAATAATAGAAAACATAAAAGTTATTGACACTGTGGTAACAGACTCTATCTTGGTCATCAATATATTCTCAGAACCTAGCAAAATACCTGAAATATTTAATATTTGTGGAAGGAAGTGAGAGAAGGAATAGAGGCAGAAAGAAGAAAAGGAAGAGGAAAGGAAGAGAGAGAAGAAAGAATTACTCCAAAGATAAGAAAATTTTAGTATAGAGTGGTTCTTTCACTGAGAAATTTCCAAGGAGCGTCTGGTGGATTTGAACTGCTGACCTTTTGGTTAGCAGCCGTAGCTCTTAACCACTATGCCACCAGGGTTTTCTTATTGGTGTAAATGATATAATAATAGTATCTATCTCATAGGATTGTTGTTTTGAGTCCTAAATGGGGCTGGCACATAATCAGTGCTCAATAAATGTTTCCTATTATTATTTTTATCTGCGTCCTTAGTTTCCCAGAAGAGTACTTTTAAACGACACTGCTTTTGAAATTTCTCCTGGCACTTAGTGTAGGTCTTGTGTCTCCCAGCAGGAATCCATTGATTATTTAAGCTACCTAATTTTTTAATGATGCCAGGAGCCTTAGTGGCTAAGTGGTTAAGCATTCCGCTGCTAACCAAAAGGTTGGCTGTTCAAATCCACCAGCCGCTCCTTGGAAACCCTGTGGGACAGTTCTGCCCTGTCCTGTAGGGTTGCTATGAGTTGGAATTGACTCAACAGCAGTGAGCTTAATAGTTCCTAAGGAGCCCTGGTAACACAGTGGTTAAACCTTAACTGAAAGGTTGGGGTTTGAACCCACCAGCCACCCCTCAGGAGAAAGACGTGGCAATTGCTTCTGTAAAGATTACTGCCTTGGAAACTCCATGGGGGTAGTCCTGTAGGAGCTTTATGAGTTGGAGTCAACTCGACAGCAAGGAGTTTTAATGGTACCTGGGTAAAAACCTTATGAATAGCAGTGGAGCATTGATATAGTGTCAGAAGATGAGCCCCTCAGGTTGGAAGGCACTCAAATATGACTAGGGAAGAACTGTCTCTTCAAAGTAGAGTCGACCTTAATATTGTGGATGGGGTAGAGCTTTCAGTACCTTCATTTACTGATGTGGCATGACTCAAAATGAGAAGAAACAGCTGCAAACATCCATTCATAATTGGAACCTGGAATGTACGAAGTATGAATCTAGGAAAATTAGAAGTTGTCAAAAGTGAAATGGAACACATAAAGATGGATATCCTAGACATTAGTGAGCTGATATGGACTGATATCGGCCGTTTTGAATCAGACAGTCCTGTGGTCTGCTATACCGGGAATGACAGATTGAAGAGGAATGGTGTCTCATTCATTGTCAAAAAGAGTATTTCAAGATCTATCCTGATCTTGTTAGCAATAGAATAATATCCATACGTCTGCAAGGAAGACCAGTTAATATGACCATTATTCAAATTTACACACCAACCACTAATGCCAAAGAAGAGGAAATTGAAGATTTTTTTACCAACTTCTGCAGTCTGAAATTGATCAGACTACAATCAAGGCATACTGATAATTACTAGTGATTGGAATATGAAACTTGGAAACAAAGAAGAAGAATCAGTAGTTGGAAAATATGGCCTTGGTGACAGAAACAACCCTGGAGATCACATGATAGAATTTTTCAACACCAATGACTTCTTCATTGCAAATACCTTTTTCAACAACATAAACAGTGACTATACATATTTTTTATACATATGGGTCTAACTGAATGGAAAACACAGGAATCAAATTGACTACATCTGTGGAAAGAGATGATCGAAAAGCTCAATATCATCAGTCAGAACAAGGCTAGGGGCTAACTGTGGAATAGACCATCAATTGCTCATATGAAAGTTCAAGTTGAAGCTGAAGAAATTTAGAACAAGTCCACGAGAGCCAAAAAATGACCTTGAGTATATCCCCCTTGAACTTAGAGACCATCTCAAAAATAGATTTGATGCATTGAACACTAATGACCAAACACCCGATGAGTTGTGGGGTGACATCAAGGACATCATCCATGAAGAAAGCTGAGGTCATTAAAAAGATGGGAAAGAAAGACCAAATGGATGTCAGAAGAGATTCTGAAACTTGCTCTTGAACGTAGAGCAGCTAAAGCAAATGAAAGAGATGACAAGGTAAAAGAGCTGAACAGGATATTTCAAAGGGCTGCTCAAGAAGACCAAGTAAAATAGTATAATGAAATGTGCAAAGACTTGGAGTTAGAAAACCAAAGGGAAAGAACATGGTTAATATTTCTCAAGCTGAAAGAACCGAAGAAAAAATTCAAGCCTCGAGTTGCAATAGTGAAAACTTCAATGAGCAAAATTCTGATGTTGGAGAAGATGATGAAAGGAATACACAGAGTCATCATACCAAAAAGAAATGGTTGCTTCCTGAAAAAAGGAGATGGGGGGGAGCAGTGGGGGGGAGCAGTGGATAAAAATATTTAGAGATTTTTTTTTTTCAGGCTGAAAATACCTTGTTTCTACTGTCATATTTATAGATAGTGTAGGATTCTAGGTTACAAATTATTTTTCCCCCAGATTTTTGAAGACATTGATCTAGTGCTACTGCTGGGAAGACTGTTACTGTAATGATTCCCAGTCCTTGTATTGAGGTGTTTGTGACTTTCTTTGTTATGAAATCTTATACTGATGTGCCATGTTGTATGTGTATGTTTTTTCAATAGGACCTCCTGTCCTCCAGGATGTTTTCTCTTTGTCTTTCTGGAATATCAGCTCTAGTTTTTACAGCTTGTTTTCCTTTCCTGTTATCTACTTCTTTTTCTTTTGTTTTCTGCAAGAGTTCCTCAGCATTGTCTTCTAAATATTCTTATGTTTTCATTTGTGCTGTCTTATTTTTTAAAAAAAAATTTTTCCTGACTATTTGTTTTATGTGGCATTCTATTCTTGTTTCTTGAATGCAACGAGTTTGCCTTTCTTTCTTAGGGCATTGATAAGAATAATAAAGTTTTCTTCTGTATTTTGCATTACAAAATAGTGCGTGTAGTTTTCTTCATGTTCTGTTTTATTTTGGCCTCATATTAGAGGATATCTTTAGCTGTTCATTTATATTTCAAGGTGAAATAGTGACAGGTGAGTGGAAGCTCTCTGTGGGTGTGCTTGATATATTGAGTGGTAGACTTCACAGCAGGGTGATTTATTGGGCTGTTCCTATTGGATTCCTCTTAATGTCAATATCTGTGTTTTTCTCTTGGAATAGTTAATTTTCCTAGATAGGATTCTTGCAGTCTCTGCCTTGTGGATAATAGCCTGCCAGCCAGTACTTTCTTGAAGCTAAATTAGGAAATGGAATTGGGAGGGAGGGGCGTGTCATGCCATTCAGTATGTGGAATTTCACTTAATCATCCTCTTTCAATATCTGAGCCACCAAACTGGGCCAAGCATCCTTGAGTTCAGAGTTTCTCTATTTTAGTCTTTATAGAAAATAAACCTGTACTCTAATGGTGGGATGGATCAAGGATAGCTCCCACCCAGCGCTCCTGTTTTCATCCTCAGCTGTCTACCACCTCTTTCACTGTTTTCAGAGCTATTGGTTCTCGAGCTCAGGGCCTGAGTCTGAGATGCTGTGATGTATAATATCTAGCTTCTGGGCTCCTCCAACTGTTGTCTTTCTCAGATACGGTTTTTCTTTTTCTCTGCTCTATTAAGTCATCCTTTTAGGCTTCCAGTTCCAACATTTTTTCTGTAGCATTCTCTCATTCTCTTTGACCTTGTTAGTTTGTCTTTTTTTAAAAAAAGTCATTTTACTGTGAGGAGCAATATATTTGTTAAAAGGATGGATTCTAGAACCAGATTGCCTGTATGACCTTGGGGAAGTTATTTAACCTCTCTCTGCCTTAGTTTCTTCATCTTCAAGAAATAATTGTTAGGCTATTTTTGTTATTAAGTGATTTAATAATACAAACTGTTCATAACAGAAGCTGGCTTAATAAATATCAACAAACAAACCAAAAAAACCCATTCCAGGTGAGTTTATTCTGACTCACAGCAAACCTATAGATCAGAGTAGAACTGCCCTGTAGGGTTTCCAAGGCTGAAATCTTTATGGAAGCAGACTGCCACATCTTTGTCCTGTGGAACAGTTTGTGGGTTCGTACTGTCAATCTTTCAGTTAGCAGCAGAGCATTGTAA
The DNA here is from genome assembly GCF_030014295.1 of Loxodonta africana. Taxonomy (NCBI): domain Eukaryota; kingdom Metazoa; phylum Chordata; class Mammalia; order Proboscidea; family Elephantidae; genus Loxodonta; species Loxodonta africana. Next base: position 207,598,468 of record NC_087344.1, on the reverse strand, counting down.
CCACCACACCACCAGGGCTCCTTTAATAAATATTAGCCATCATTATTTGAGAGTGATGTCAAGTAGAAGGTAAATCAAGTAACCATGTGTAACTGGAATACCAAAGAAATGCCCTTAATGCGTGAATCACTGGGTAAATACTATCCATTTCATCTAATGAAGAATGCAGAGGACAAATGCAGTGTGTCTGACCTGTTACATAAAATGACTAGATTCTTACATTATTTTATGACTGAAAGAAGCCTTGGAGGTCAAGCTTCCAGCTCTTTATTTTACAAATGAGAAAAACAGACCCAGAGAGTTAAGTGACCTGCTTAGAGCCTAGAATCCAGGTCTCATAATTCCTAGTTCTGTTTTCTTTCCATTAAAGCATATTTCCTTTTCTGAGGAATAGTGAATGCTGTGAGACTTGCACGATTATTTTTGGTAATGGTACTATGTGAAATCCAAGTTTCTTCTTTTTATTTTTTTTACCTCAAATGCTCAGAGCTGGAAAATAATAATCTTTGGTATATGACACACTCTCATCTTTGGTCTGTATTTGTTTATTTGTTCTTAAAATGCAATCCATAAAAATTTTAAAGCACCCATATTATGTGGAGGGCGGTGAGGAAAATTAAAATACACAATTGGTATTTACACATTATAAGAAAATAAACTCATATATTTATCAGTATTTTGGTGATACAGCTATTTGTTTTTTTCTCATTTGAATCGAAAGTTATCTTATAAAAAAGTGAATTTGCAACTCTCCTCTTCATCACAAAAAAATTCACAAGTTTGGGGTAGTCGTGGATAAGAAAACAAAGTAAGACCAAGAGGAACAAGGAGCAGAAATATGCATGCTTTGCATTTAGCTATGAGACATATGTCTCTAAAATTTGTTAGTTTTCTCCAAATCGTTTAATGTTGGTTTTGTTCATGCCGCAGGTCTGAGAACCATTGGAGTCATTACCAAGCTGGATCTTATGGATGAAGGAACAGATGCCAGGGATGTGCTAGAGAACAAGCTGCTGCCTCTTCGCAGGGGTAACGTACTGGCGGTCTACACGACTTCACTGGATGACACGGCAGGGAAATGATTGGGAAGCCAGTGGGAGACTTAGTTTTAATGTCTTCCAGTTGCAAGGAATGGGATTATGATTAGTTATGGTTTTTACGGAATGGCAGAAGACAGCAATGTTCCCAAATGATATGTTAAAAATTATCCAAGTGGAGAACTATTCCTTAAAATAACAGGACTAAGAAAACAGGAATAGGAGGGGGTTTTAAGGGAGGGTATAAATATTCATCATAGTCTGCATAAATATATACTACTCTGTTTGAAGTCTGATTTGTTTGCCTGCTATATGGCAAAAAAGCCAAGATACATACTCTATTAAAAAGCACAAAGTTGTTAAGGGCAAGAGACATTACCATGTTGATGCTAAAAAAATTATCATTATTAGCCAAACCAGAGGCCTTCGTCACATACTGCTGTCTCAAAGGGAATTTTGTAAAGGAACTCATCCTTCAGACCTTAAAAATAATCTTGCTTTTCATATTCAGCCTATTTGAAAGCCTTGAATGCTTCTCATGAATAAGTAACCAAAAGTGTCCCCAATTCCATAGGTTTGTGTTTTGTTTCAGGTTACGTGGGGGTGGTAAACAGAAGCCAGAAGGACATAGATGGGAAGAAGGACATTAAGGCCGCCATGTTGGCAGAAAGGAAATTTTTTCTTTCCCACCCGGCTTACAGACATATTGCTGATCGAATGGGCACCCCATACCTGCAGAAGGTTCTTAATCAGGTAAAAATCAAGGTGTTTGTACTTAGTGTTCTTTCAAGCAACAAGAACAGTTATGAAATATGTAAGTGACTACTGGGTTCCATATTTCTTTTTTTTAAATCATTTTTTCCAAAACAAGACATTCAGCTTAAGTATAAGAATTAGTAAGAATGCATATTTGGATCCATTTCATTACAATTCTCAGTAAATAGAATTCAACTTAATATTATTGAAAAACCAGTGTTCAAAGCAGGAACACATTTATTTAGGAACAGTGAACCAAGGCATAAGATTTAGCACACTACTCACAATTTGTAATTATCTTAAGTTAAAGTTGTGTGCCTCTGAAAAGTTGATCTCATGGGATCTTTTTTTGAAACACCAATTTGTAGAGTTATGATAGATTTTTTTGTTAACATTTTTTAAAATTGTGCTTTAAGTGAAAGTTTACAGCTCAAGATAGTGTCTCATAGAAAAATTTATGTACATGTTGTTATGTGACCCTACTTGCTTAGTTGCTGTCCCTATAATGTGACAGCACGCTCCTCCTTTCCACCCCGGATTTCCTGTGTCCATTCAACCAGCTACTGTCCATTTCTGCCTTCTCATCTAGCCTTTGGCCAGGAGCTGCCCATTTAATCTCATGAATCTACTTGAACTAAGAAGCACACTTTTTTCAGTATCATTTTATGTCTTATAGTCTAGTGTAATCTTTGTCTGAAGAGTTGGCTTTGGGAATGGTTTAATTCTGGGTTAACAGAGAGTCCAGGGGCCGTGTCTTCTGGGGTTCCAGTCTCAGTCAGACCATTAATTTGGGTCTTTTTACAAGACTTTGAGTTCTGCATCCCACTTTTTTCCTGCTCTGTCAGGGACTCTGTGTTGTATTCCCTGTCAGGGTAGTCATTGGTGGTAGCCATCCACCATCTAGTTTTTCTGGTCTCAGGCTGATGGAGTCTCTGGTTTATGTGGCCCTTTCGATCTCTTGAGCTCATATTTTCATTATGCCTTCAGTGTTCTTCATTCTCCCTTGCTCCAGGTGGGTTGGGACAAATTGTTGCATCTTAGATGGCCACTCACTAGCTTTTAAGATACCAGACACCATTCACCAGGTGAGATGAAGAATGTTTTCTTAATATACTTTGTTATGCCAGTTGACCTGCCATTGAAACCATTGCCGTTTGGTTATCAGCCCTAGCCTTTAAGCAGTTGACCTAGATGTCCCCTAAAACCATGGTTGCCAGACCCCCACCCCTGCTACTCTGTTCCTTGAAGTGTTTGGTTATATTTAGGAAACTTCTTAGATTTTGGTTTAGTACAGTTGTGCTGACTTCCTATGTATTGTGTGTTGTCTTTCCCTTCACCCACTATCTAGTTAGTGAATACCCCTCTCTTTCCCTCCCCACCCTTGTAACCATCAAAGAATGTTTTCTTCTGTGTTTAAACCTTTTCTTGAGCTCTTATAATAGTGGTCTCATACAATATTTGTCCTTTTGCGACTGACTAATTTCACTCAGCATAATGCATTCCAGATTCATCCATGTTATGAGATGTTTTGAAGATTCATCTTTATTCTTTATCATTGTGTAGTATTCCAATGTGTGAATATACCATAATTTGTTTATCCAATCATCCATTGATGCGCATCTAAGTTGTTTCCATCTTTTCGCTATTGTGAACAGTGCTGCAGTAGACATGGGTGTGCATATATCTATTTGTGTGAGGGCTCTTATTTCTCTAGGATATATTCCAGGGACTGGGATTGCTGGATCCTATGGTACTTCTATTTCTAGCTTTTTAAGGAAGTGCCAAACTGATTTCCAAAGTGGTTGTACCATTTTACATTCTTACCAGCAGTGTATAAGTGTTCCAGTTTCTCCACAACCTCTCCAACATTTATTATTTTGTGTTTTTTGGATTAATGCTAGCTTGTTGGGGTAAGATGGTATCTCACTGTAGTTTTGATTTGTGTTTCTGTAATGGCTTATAATCATGAGCATTTTCTCCTGTATCTGTTAGCTGCCTGAATGTCTTCATCGGTGAAGTGCCTGTTCATATCCTTTGCCTATTTTTTAAATGGGTTATTTGTCCTTTTGTTGTTGAGATTTTACAGTATCTTACAGATTTTAGAGATGAGATACATCGTAGCCAAAAATTTTTTCCCATTTTTTTTTATAGGTTGTCTTTTTACTCTTTTGGTGAAGTCTTTTGATGAGCATAAGTGATTTTTGGGAGTCCCCAGTTATCTAGTTTCTCTTCTGGAGTTTGTGGATTGTTAGTAATGATTTCTTTTCTGTTTATACCATGTATTAGGGCTCCTAGTGTTGTCCATATTTTTTCTTCCATGATATTTATCATTTTAGATTTTATTTTTAGGTCTTTGATCCATTTTGAGTTAGTTTTTGTGCATGGTGTAAGGTATGGGTCTTGTTTCATTTTTTTGCAGCTACGTAGCCTGTTATGCTAGCATGGTTTGTTAAAGAGACTGTCCTTTGCCCATTTAATGGACTTTGGGCCTTTGTCAGATATCAGCTGCTTGTACGTGAATGGATTTATGTCTGGATTCTCAATTCTGTCCCACTGGTCTATGCTTCTGTTGTTGTATCACTACCAGGCTGTTTTGACTACCATGGCAATATAATAGGTTCTAAAATCAGGTAGTGTGAGGCCTCCCACTTTGTTCTTCTTCAGCAGTGCTTTACTTATCTGGGGCCTCTTCACTTTCCAAATGAAGTTGGTGATTTGTTTCTCCATCTCATTAAAAAATGTCATTGGAATTTGGATCGGGATTGCATTGTATCTGTAGGTGGCTTTGGGTAAAATTGACGTTTTCAAAATGCTGAGTCTTCTTATCCATGAGCAAGGGATGTTTTTCCACTTACGTAGACCTCTTTTGGTTTCTTGCAGAAGTGTCTTGTAGCTTTCTTTGTACAGGTCTTTTACGTCTCTGGTTAGATTTATTCCTAAGCATTTTATCTTCTTGGGGGCTATTGTAAATGGTATTGATCTGGTGATTTCCTCTTAAAATTTTTTTTTTTTAGTGTATAGGAATCCAACTGATTTTTTGATGTTTGTCTTGTATCCTGATACTTTGCTGAAATTTTCTATTAGTTCCAGTAGTTTTTTTTTTGTGGATTCTTTGGAGTTTTCTGTGTATAAGGTGATATCATCTGCAAATAGGGATACTTTTACTTCTTCCTTATCAATTTGGATGCCCTTTATTTCTTTATCTAGCCTAATTTCTCTGGCCAGGACCTCCAGCACAGTGTTGAATAAGAGTGGTAATAAAAGGCATCCTTGCCTGGTTCCTGTTCTCAGGGGGAATGCTTTCAAACTCTCTCCATTTAGGATGATGTTGGCTGTTGGCTTTGCATAAATACCCTTAATTATGTTGAGGAATTTCCCTTCAATTCCTATTTTGCTGAGAGTTTTTATCATAAATGGGTGTTGAACTTTGTCAAATGCCTTTTCTGTATCAATTGATAAGATCATGTGGTTCTTGTCTTTTGTTTTATTTATATGATGGATTACATTAATTGTTTTTCTAATGTTGAACCATCCCTGCATACCTGGTGTGAATTCCACTTTGTCCTGGTGAATTATTTTTTTGATATGTTGTTGAATTCTATTGGCCAGAATTTTGTTGATGATTTTTGCATCTGCTTTCGTGAGGGATATTGGTCTGTAATTTTCTTTCTTTCTTTTTTTTTTTTTTGTGGTGTCTTTACCTGGTTTTGGTATCAGGGTTATGCTGGCTTGATAGAATGAGTTTGGGAGTATTCCATCCTTTTCTATGCTCTGAAATACCTTTAGTAGTAGTGGTGTTAACTCTTGTCTAAAAGTTTGGTAGAACTCTGCAGTGAAGCTGTCTGGGCCAGGGCTTTTTTTTGTTGGACGTTTTTTGGTTACCTTTTCAATCTCTTCTTTTGTTATGGGTGTATTTAGTTCTTCTACTTCTGGTTGTGTTAGTTTAGGAAGGTAGTGTGTTTCTAGGAACTCATCCATTTCTTCTAGGTTTTCAAAGTTGTTAGAGTAGAATTTTTCATAGTAATCTGATATGATTTTTTTAATTTCAGTTGGATCTTTTGTAATATCGCCCATCTCATTTCTTATTCCAGTTATTTGCTTCCTCTCCTGTTTTTATTTCGTCAATTTGGCCAATGGTTTATCAATTTTGTCGATTTTTTTCAGACAACCAGCTTTTGTCTTGTTAATTCTTTCGGTTGTTTTTCTGTTTTCTATTTCTTTGAGTTCTGCTCTAATTTTTATTATTTTCTTTCTTCTAGTGTCTGAGGGTTTCTTTTGTTGCTCTCTTTCTATTTGTTCAGGTTCTAGGGATAATTCTTTGATTTGGGCCCTTCTTTTCTTACGTGTGGTTTTATTGATATAAATTGACCACTGAACACTGCTTTCGTTGTGTCCCAAAGGTTCTGATAGAAGTGTTTTCATTCTCATTGGATTCTATGAATTTCTTTATTCCTTCCTTAATGTCTCCTATAACCCAGTTGTTTTTGAGCAGAGTATTGTTTAGTTTCCAAGTGTTTAATTTATTTTCCCTGCTTTTTCTGTTACTGTTTCCCACTTTTATGGCCTTATGGTCAGAGAAGATGCTTTGTAATATTTCAGTGTTTTGGATTCTGCTAAGGCTTGCTTTATGACCTAATATGTGGTCTATTCTAGAGACTGTTCCATGTGCACTAGAAAAGAAAGTATACTTGCCTGCTGTTGGGTGGAGTGTTCTGTATACATCTATGAGGTCAAGTTGGTTTATTATGGCATTTACATCTTCTGTGTCTTTATTGAGCTTCTTTCTGGATGTCCTGTCCTTCACCGAAAGTGGTGTGTTGAAGTCTCCTACTATTATTGTGGAGCTATCTCACTTTTCAATGCTGATAGAGTTTGTTTTGTGTATCTTGCAGCCCTGTCATTGGGTGCATAAATATTTAATATGATTATATATTCTTGGTGTATTGTCCCTTTAATCATTATATAGTGTCCTTCCTTATCCTTTATAGTGGATTTAACTTTAAAGTCTATTTTGTCAGAAATTAATATTGCCACTCCTGATCTTTTTTGATTGTTGTTTACCTGATATATTTTTTTCCATCCTTTGAGTTTTAGTTTGTTTGTGTCTCTAAGTCTAAGGTGTGTCTCTTGTAGGCAGCATATAGATGGATCATGTTTTCTAATCCATTCTGCCACTCTCTGTCTCTTTATTGATGCATTTATTCCATTTACATTCACCGTAATTATGGATAGTAGGAATTTAATGCCATCATTTTGATGTCTTTTTTTGTGTGTTGTGGACAGTTTCCTTTTTGCACTTAATTTATGTGCTGAGTAGATTACACATTGTTCTTTCCTCATATTTGTTGTTGTTGATTTTGTTTCTGCTGAGTCTCTATTTGTTTCTTGTATTTTATTTTGATGTATAGGATAGTTTGTCTCCTTTGTGGTTACCCCTATTTTTCTAAATTTAAACCTAAATTTTATTTCTTTGTATCGCCTTGCATTCCACTCCATATGGAAGGTCTATGACTATATTTTTTTGTCCCTCTTTATTGTTTTAATGTTGTCTTCTTTGACATAATAACATCGCTGTTTCCCTGTTTTGAGTGTTTTTTTTTAATCTTGATTTATTTTTTTGATTTCTCTGTCTGGGTTGACTTCTGATTGCTCAGCCCAGTATTCTAGTCTTGGCTTGATACCTGATATTATTGATTTTCTAGCCAAAGAACTCCCTTTAGTATTTCTTGTAGTTTTGGTTTAGTTTTAACAAATTCCCTAAACTTCCATTTGTCTGGAAATGTCCTAAGTTCGCCTTCATGTTTGAGAGATACTTTTTTTGGATATTATATTCTTGGCTGGCAATTTTTTTCCTTCAATATTTTAAATAAGTCATCCCATAACCTTCTTGCCTGCATGGTCTCTGCCGAGTAGATCAAGCTTATTCTTATTGACTCTCCTTCGTAGGTGCATTTTCGTTTATCCCTAGCTGCTCTTAAAATTCTCTCTTTTTCTTTGGTTTTGTCAAGCTTGATTATTACATGTCTTGGTGATTTTCTTTTAAAATCTACCTTATGTGGAGTTTAGTGAGCATCTTGGATAGATAGCTTCTCATCTTTCACAATATCAGGGAAGTTTTCTGCCAACAAATCTTCAACAATTTTCTCTGTATTTTCTGTTATCCCTCTGTGTTCTGTTACTCCAATCATTCATACGTTATTTCTCTTGATAGAGTCTCACATGATTCTTAAGGTTTCTTCATTTTTAAAAATTCTTTTATCTGGTTTTTCTTCAAACATATTAGTGCCAAGTGCTTTATCTTCAAGTTCAGAAATTCTGCCTTCCACTTGCTCAATTCTTCTCCTCTGACTTTCTGTTGAGTTGTTGACTTCTGTAATTTTATTGTTAATCTTCTGAATTTCTGATTGCTGTCTGTCTATGGATTTTTCCAGCTTATTAAATTTTTCATTATGTTCCTGAATAATCTTTTTAATTTCTTCAGTTGCTTTATCTGTGTGTTCCTTGGCTTGTTCTGTGTATTGCCTCATTTCCTTCCTGATGTTGTGAAGGGTTCTGTGTATTCATGTTTTGTATTCCGCCTCTGGTAATTCCAGAAATGCACTTTCATCTAGAAAATCCCTGGATTCTTTGTTTTGAGAGCTTGTTGAGGTGATCATCATCTGTGTCTTTGTGTGACTTGATATTGACTGTTGTCTGTGAGCCATCTATAAGTTATTGTATTAGTTTATTGTATGTTTGCTTACTGTGTTGTAGGTTCTTGCTTTGTTTTGTTTTGATATGCCCAAATGGGTTGCTTGAGTGAGCTAGCTTGATTATTTTCACCTTTGGAGCTCTGACATCCTGCCCCCAGATGGCTAGAGTTCTTATTAGGTACATCAGTCTAGGAGTCCACTCACTTTTCTTGTATGAATTCAGCTCAGTTGTCCAGGTAGCTGATCATAAGGTGTGTGGTACAGGCTCTGTCCTACAGTCTTAGAGGGGCAGGGGTGGTTGGTGTAGGTGCTGGTATCTGGTTGCAGCAGGGTTTCACACTCTGAACAAGGCAGGTTGCTCAGAATTGCCCCTACATGTCTCTAAGGAAAGTGTCCCTGTTCCCTAGAGTGTACAGGTGGGTAGGTTCTGCAGATGGACCATGGGCACCCAGTGTTTTTGGTTGTAAGGACTGGGAGGTACCAGTTATCCTTGGACCCCTGTCGTGGGTGGCTGGTTGACCTGAGTGGAGCCACCAGTCCTTAGGCCCCAGATGTGGGTAGGTGAGGACTCTGTTTAATAGGCAAAGCAATGTTGAACATCAAACCCCCACATCTCTGCTGCACAACTGAAATGGTTGGAGTCTGCTAACAAGGGCTTATTCTCCTGAGATAGGCCCACACAGGTCCATGTAGAGGGAAAAGGTACTCAAAGTCCACGGACCATTTATGCATGGACAGGAGCCGCTTCTATCCTGAGCTCCCTTGGTTACTGTAGCTGGCGAATTATCTTTTCCCCCAATATCAAGTTTATTCCTTCTCCAGGGCCAGGAGGATGGCTCTAGGCGCTCAACAGGACCTATCTCAGGCAACAGGAAATCAGCCACTGAAGGTGGCTTGTTGGGGGGCGCAGTAAAAAATATATGCAAGTACTTAGCTTTTGCTGAGAACACTGTTCTTTGGTTCCAGCAGTGTGAGTAGGCTGTGTGGCTGGCTGCTTCTCCCTGAGGAAACTGCGGCTGAATGCTATTAGCAGCCTGCTGCCGCTGCTCCCAGGAATGGTGCGTGAGGGCTTCCCATGATTCAGGTCTTATAGCTCCTTTCCGCTTCTGAACTTTCTCTTCCTCCCCCTGCCCCTTAGTTTGTTTTCTAAGCTTGCCTTTGATGTTCAGGGCTCCTAGCTTGTCACAAATATACTCATTTCACTTGTTTTTTTGGGTGTTTGTTGTAAGAGGGCTCACTGGAAGCGTCTGTGTATTCCAACTTGGCACTGCCTCCTTGATATCTTTTCTGTGTATTATTGATGGTTTCTTTGTCCCGCTTAAGTTTCTGTGTTGAGTTGTTTTTCTTTACGTATTTTCTTTTCGTCATTGTTGATTATGTGTTTGCTGAGTCTTTATGTTTTTCTTGTTTTTTATTTTGATGTGTAGGATTGTTAGTTTCCTTTATGGTTACTTTAATGTTTACCCCTGTTTATCTAAATTTAAACCAATCTTTCCTTTCTTTGTATCACCTCAATTTCCTCTCCATATGAAAGACGTATAAGTACATTATGTAATTGCTCCTTTTTGTTTTAATGTTGTCATCTTTTACACATTGGTGTCTCTATTTCCCTATTTTCAGTGTTTTAGCTTTGATTTATTTTTGTGACTTCCCTATCTGGGTTGTATCTGATTGTTTTGTCCTGTGCTGTAGTCTTGGGTTGTTGTCTGATGTTACTGATTTTCTAACTGGAGTTCTCCCTTTAGTATTTCTTGTAATTTTGGTTTGTTTTTTTCAAATTCCCTAAACGTTATCTGGAAATGCCCTAATTTTGCCATCATACTTGAGAGACAGTTTTGCTGGATATGTAATTCTTGGCTGTTATTTTTTTTCCTTCAAAGCTTTATGTATGTCATCCAATTGCCTTCTTACCTGCATGGTTTCTGCTTAATAATCTGAGCTTAGTGTTATTGACTCTTCTTTGTAGATGACCTTTCATTTATCCCTAGCACTTTTAAAATTGTCTTTATGTTTGGTTTTGGCAAGTTTGATTATAATATGTCTTCTTGACTCTCTTTGGGGCCTACGTTGTGTGGGGTTTGATGAGTTTCTTGGATAACTATCTTCTCATCTTTCACGATATTAGGAACATTGTCTGCCACAAATCTTCAACAATTCTCTGTGTATTCTCTGTTAACCGCCCCCGTTCTGGAACTCCAATTACTTGTAGGTTATTCCTCTTGATAGGGTGCCACATATTTTTTAGGGTTGCTTCATCTTAAAAATTCTTTTATCTCATTTTTCCTCAAATAAGTTGGTGTCAAGTGCTTTATCTTCAGTCTCACTAATTCTGACTATGATTGCTTCAATTCTGGTCATATGACTTTCTATTGAGTTGTCTAACTCTGAAATTTCATTGTGAATCTTTTGGGCTTCTGTTTGCTGTCTTTCTGTAGATTCTTACAGTCTGTTAAATTTGTCATTATGGTCTTGTATAACCTTTTTAAGTTCCTCTGTTACTTTATCTGTGTGTTCCTTGGCTTGTTCTTCGTTTTGCCTGATCTCTGTCATGATCACTTGAAGAGCCCTGTGTATTGATCTTTTGAATTGTACCTCTGGTATTTCCAAAAAGTTATCTTCCTGTGGAAGGTTTCTTGATTCTTTGTTTTGGAGGCTTGCTGAAGCCATCAGGGTCTGCCCCTTTGTGTGATTTGATATTGACTGTTGTCTTCAAGCCATCAATAAGTTATTATATTTATTTATTTTATGTTTGCTTACTCTGTCCTAGCTTCTTGTTTTGTTTTGATGTGCCCAAATAGGCTGGTCGTGTGAATTAGTTTGGTAATTGGCATCTTTGAAGCTCTCACATCCTGTCACCAGGTGATTAGAGCTGTTCCTAGGTATGTGAGCCCAGGAGTCCATTTACTTTTCTTGTATGTATTCAGCTCAGGTGTCCTGGTTGTTGGTCACCAAATGTGTGGTGCAGACTCTCACCTACAGTCCTAGATGGACAGGGGTCATTTGAGCAGGCACAGGTACCTGGCTGTAGTAGGAAGCCATGTGCTGAGCAATGCAGGGGGCTGACGGCATCCCCTGAGTGGGAGGAAACCGCACCCCTATTCCCTAGCACGCGTAGGTGGATGGGTTTTGCAGCTGAACTGTGGGCGCCCAATGCTGTTGGTTGTAAGGACTGGGAGTCACCACTTATTCTTGGACCCCTGTCCCAGGTGGCTAGGTTGTGTGAGTTGAGCCACCAGTCCTTTGGCCCCTGATGTGGATAGGTAGAAAAGGACCTTGCTTAATAGGCAGGGTGGTATCAAATGTCATGAATCTGCCACTCCCCTTATAGCTGATGGAGTTGAAAATAAGCTTCAGGTATGTACCCTGTTGTAGTGTGCTAATGAAGGCCTATGCTGTTGAAATGGGCCCACAGAGGTCTGTGCAGGGGTGAAAGGCATTCAAAGTCCATGAACCATTTATGCCTGTGCTTAGGCAAAGGGGCTTTGCCTTCCCTGAGTTCCCTGCTTAGGGGCCCTGGCAGATTATTTTTTCCTGTTCATTGATTTGTTCCCTCTCCAAAGCCAGGAGGATGGCTCAGGGTACCTGACAGGTCCCACTTCTGGCCCAGGGGACACAGCAATCACTGAAGCTGGCCTGGACCTGGCACAGAGTGGGGAAGGTGCTGGTAAATAGGAGATAGGTTCTTCCCTAAGGGGGTGTGTTTTGCTCCACGTTGTAGGTAGATGGATGTACTTATCTTTTGCCATTTAAGCACCGCTTCTCGCTGGTTCTGGAACATTGAGCAGACTCTCTGCTGCTCAGTCTCTCCTGTTGTAGAAAATGCATCCCAAGTGTCACAGCTTGCCTCACTAATGGCACCAGCCGGTCCAGCCTGCGGGGTGCCAGTTCCTTCTGGGTCATGTCTGGCAACTGCTTGCTGCTTCTGAACCATCTCTTCCTCCCCCTGCCGTTTGGCCTGATTCTTCAACTTTGGCTTTTATGTTCAGGGCTCTTAGATTGTCATATATAATTGGTTCACTTGTTTTTTTTGGGTCTTTGTTGTAAGAGGGACCACCGGAAGTGTCTGACTACTGTGCCATCTTGTCCCTACCTCCTAGATATTTCTGTATGGTTTTGTTTCAGATTGATCTATTTATTAATTTAAAACCTTTAAAACAACAAATTCTAATTAAGGGATAATTGATGTCTACTCATCTATGCAGGTTTTCCAAATAACCGCTCTCCCTACCACAAATAAAATTGTGCCTTTTGCCTCCCAACTTCCACAAACTGTATGCACTTCTTCCATAGATCCTCAGTGCACACCCAATTACATATTTCCCTTCCCCTACTTTTTTTTTTTACTAAAGTTAAGCCTCATCGAATGCAGGGACCACTCCTGTTTTCTATATATTAATTACATTGACTCAATACAGCGAGCAGCTTTCCTTGAAAAGGAGAATTAATGTTTGAAATTTATATATACCCCACTAATGGAGCAGTTCTGCTGTGTAACATAGACGTCACTGTTAATTGGAATTGATTTGATGGCAATGGGTTGTTTTTTTTTTTGTTTTGTTTAAGGTATGTGTTCTTAAGAGAAGCAAAATCGGTAATGTGCACATCTACATATATGTATATATACACACACACACACACACAGAGAAACAGAGAGATTTATCTCAAGGAAATGGCTTACACAGTTGTAGAGGCTGGCAAGTCCCAAATCCATGGGGTAGGCATCAAGCTGGAGGCTTCTCCTGACTCACATAGCTGCAGGGGCTGATGAACCCAAGATCAGCAGGTCAGATGGATGCTGCTGGCTCACAGCCTGCGGAGGCTAATGAATGCAAGACCAGCAGGTAATCTGCTAGCTCAAGTGTCAAGTACCGGAGGTCAGATGATGACAAGCCAGATGCAGGATCCAGAGCGCAAGAACCTTTCTGGAACATCGATTTATACACTGGTAGGCAGGCCATACCCCCAAGAAAACTCCCTTTCAACTGATCGGGTGCTCATAGCAGCCCTCATCATATAGTTGATTACATGATGGCATAACTGCCAAACTATATCATAACTGCCAAACCACTGATAATCATGGCCCAGCCAAGCTGACACACAACCATAACTATCACAGTATACTTTAACTTTTATCTATGAACAGATTTCTCCTACCAGTCTGTCAGTTTGTCGTACCATGGTAGTTTGCATGTTGCTATGATGCTGGTAGCTTTGTCACCAGTATTTTCAAATACCAGCAAGGTCACCAACGGTGGGCAGTTTTCAGTGGAGCTTCCAGACTAAGACAGGCTAGGAAGAAAGTCCTAATGATTTAATTATGAAAATTGACCAATGAAAACCTTATGAATTACAGCAGAATATTATTCAGTATAGTGCTGGAAGATGTGCCCCTGACATAGAAAGGCACTACACAATAGCTGCAACAATGGACTAAACATACCAGTGATCATGAAGATACCACAGACCAGGCAACATTTTGTCCTGTTGTGCATGTATCCATGAGTTGGAATTGACTTGACAGCAACTAACAACACCACCACCATCACCAACAATCGCAACAATGAACTGAATTGATCATTCAATCAAGTATTTACTGAATGTTCTGACTGTTTTATTTTTGGAGGTATCAGTAGAGGCTAACACAGTAGTAGCCCATGTGTGACATTGTATTTGAACCCTCGAACAATTGAAGAAATTTTAGATAAAATCAAAAGCAATGGTATACTTCTGATTTAAGCGACATAATACAGACTAGTGTAAAGTTTGTACTTTTAAATTGAGGGTAGGTGAGTATTTGGAGGCTATGAGACAGCAATATGATTGTGTAATTTTAAAAATATAATGATTAAAGGGATGTCCACCATGAAGATATAACCATAATAAATAAATATACCTCAACAACAGGGCTCCAAAATACATAAAACAAACTGTAACAGCACTAAAAAGAGAAATTGACAGTTCCACAGTAGTAGTGGGAGACTGGAACACACTACTTTCGGTAAAGGACAGAACATCTAGAGAGAAATTCAGCAAAGATAGAGAAGATCTTAAGGTTACAATTATCCATAGATATACACAGAACACTCCACCCAACAGCAGGAAAGTATACATTCTCTTCCATTGCACATGGAACATTCTCCAAAATAGATCACATCTTAGGCCACAAAGCAACCTCAACAAAATCCCAAACATTGAGATAATACAAAGTATTTTCCTGGATCACAACACCATAAAAATAGAAATTAACAACAGAAAGAGCAAGGAAAAAAATCAAATTTGTGGAAACTGAATAACACTGTGCTTAAAAACCGCTGGATAATAGAAGAAATCAAAGATGGAATCAAAAAATTTTTAGAATGAAAATGCACCATTCCAAAGCCTATGGGACACACCTAAGGCAATGCTCAGAGGTCAATATATAGCAATAGGCACACACATCAAAAAAGAAGAAAGGGACAAAATCAAAACCTTAGCGACACAACTTGAACAAATAAGAAAAGGAACAGTAAATGAAGCCCACAGGCACCAGAAGAAAGGAAATTTAAAAATCAGAGCAAAATTAAATGAAATAGAGTCAGAAAGCAATAGAAAGAATCAACAAGACCAAAAGTTGGTTCCTTGAAAGGATCAATAAAATTGGCAAACCATTGACCAAACTGACAAAAGAACAGGAGAGGACACAAATAACCCAAATAAGAAATGAAATGGGGATGTTACAACAGATCGAAATGAATGAAAAAGGGTCATAACAGTACTATGAAAAACTGTACTCCAAAAATTTGAAAACCTAGAGGAAATCGACAAATTTCTACAAAAACTACCCACCGAAATTAACACAAACTAAGGTAGAAAGTCTGAACAGGCCCATAACAATAGAAGACATTTAAAAGTAACAAAAACAAGCAAACAAAATCTTCCAACAAAAAGAAGTTCTGGGCCAGGTGGCTTCACTGGAGAATTCCACCAGATATTCACAGAAGAGCTTGCACTGGTACTACTCAAATTTCAGAACATGGAAAAGGAAGGGATGCTTCCAAATTCATCTGATGAAGCCAGGATAACCCTGATACCAAAACCAGACAAGGACACCACAAAAAAGAAAATTATAAACCAATATATCTAATGAATATAGAGGCAAAAATTCTCAACCAAATTTTAGCCAATAGAATTTGTTGTTGTTGTTAGGTGCCGTTGAGTTGGTTCCGACTCATAGTGACCCTATGCACAACAGGATGAAACACTGCTCGGTCCTGAGCCATCCTTATAATTGTTGTTATGCTTGAGCTCGTTGTTGCAGCCACTGTGTCAATCCACCTCGTTGAGGGTCTTTCTCTTTTCCCCTGACCCTGTACTTTGCCAAGCATGATGTCCTTCTCCAGGAACTGATCCCTCCTTACATACGTCCAAAGTATGTAAGACGCAGTCTCGCCATCCTCGCCTTTAAGGAGCATTCTGGTGGTACTTCTTTCTTTTGGCAGTCCATGGTATATTCAGTATTCTTCACCAACACCACAATTCAAAGGTGTCAGTTCTGCTTTGGTCTTCCTTATGCATTGTCCAGCTTTCACATGCATATGATGCTATTGAAAATACCATGGCTTGGGTCAGGCACACCGTAGTCTTTAGGGTGACGTCTTTGCTCTTCAACACTTTGAAGAGGTCCTTTGCAGCAGATTTACCCTATGCAATATGTCTTGATTTCTTGACTGCTGCATCCATGGCTGTTGATTGTGGATCCAAGTAAAATTAAATCCTTGACAACTTCAATCTTTTCTCCATTTATCATGATGTTGCTCATTGGTCCAGTTGTGAGGATTTTTGTTTTCTTTATGTTGAGGTGTAATCCATACTGAAGGCTGTGGTCTTTGATCTTCATTAGTAAGTGCTTCAAGTCCTCTTCACTTTCAGTAAGCAAGGTTGTGTCATCTGCATAATGCAGGTTGTTAATGAGTCTTCCTCCAATCCTGATGCCCTGTTCTTCCTCATATAGTCCAGTTTCTCGTATTATTTGTTCAGCATTCAGATTGAATAGGTATGGTGAAAGAACACAACCCTGACGCACACCTTTCTTGACTTTAAACCAATCAGTATCCCCTTGTTCTGTCCAAACAACTGCCTCTTGATCTATGTAAATGTTCCTCATGAGCACAATTAAGTGTTCTGGAGTTCCCATTCTTCGCAGTGTTATCCATAGTTTATTATGATCCACACAGTCAAATGCCTTTGCATAATCAATAAAACACAAGTAAACATCATTCTGGTATTCTCTGCTTTCAGCCAGGATCCAACTGACATCAACAATGATATCCCTGGTTCCACATCCTCTTCTGGAACCGGTCTGAATTTCTGGCAGTTCCCTGTTGATATACTGCTGCAGCTGTTTTTGAATGATCTTCAGCAAAATTTTGCTTGAGTGTGATATTAATGATATTGTTCTATAATTTCCACATTTGGTTGGATCACCTTTCTTGGGAATAGGCATAAATATGGATCTCTTCTAGTCAGTTGGCCAGGAAGCTATCTTCCGTATTTCTTGGCATAGACGAGTGAGCACCTCCAGTGCTGCATCTGTTTGCTAAACATCTCAATTGATATTCTATCAATTCCTGGAGCCTTGTTTTTCGCTGATGCCTTTAGAGCAACTTGGACTTCTCCCTTCAGTACCATTGGTTCCTGATCATATGCCACCTCTTGAAATGGTTGAACATCAACTAATTCTTTTTGGTATAATGACTCTGTGCATTCCTTCCACCTTCTTTTGAGGCTTCCTGTGTCGTTTAATATTTTCCCCATAGAATCCTTCACTATTGCAACTCGAGACTTGAATTTTTTCTTCAGTTCTTTCAGCTTGAGAAACACCGAGCGTGTTCTTCCCTTTTTTTTTTTTCCATTTCCAGCTCTTTGCACATGTCGTTGTAACACTTTACTATGTCTTCTTGAGACGCCCTTGGAAATCTTCAGTTCAGTTCTTTTACTTCATTAATTCTTTTGCTTTAGCAGCTCGACATTCATGAGCAAGTTTCAGACTCTCCTCTGACATCCATCTTGGTCTTTTCTTTCTTTCCTGTCTTTTCTATGACCTCTTGCTTTCTTCATATATGATGTCATTCCACAAGTCGCCTGGTCTTCAGTCACTAGTGTTCAATGCATCAAATCTATTCTTCAGATGGTCTCTAAATTCAGGTGGAATATACTTAAGGTCATATTTTGGCTCTCGTGGACTTGCTCTGATTTTCTTCAGTTTCAGCTTCAACTTGCATAGAGCAATTAATGGTCTGTTCCACAGTCGGCCTCTGGCCTTGTTCTGACTGATGATATTGAGCTTTTCCATCATCTCTTTCCACAGATGTAGTCAATTTGATTTCTGTGTGTTCCATCTGGTGAGGTCCATGTGTATAGTCGACATTTATGTTGGTGAAAGAATGTATTTGCTATGAAGAAGTCGTTGGTCTTACAGAATTCTATCATTCGATCTCTGGCATTGTTTCTATCACCAAGGCTGTATTTTCCAACTACTGATCATATTAAAAAAAAAAAAAAAAACCATGACCAAGTGGAATTCATACCAGATATGCAAGGATGGCTCAACATTAGAAAATCAATGACTGTAATCCACAATATAAATAAAAGAATTGTGTGATAATATCAATCAATGCAAGAGAGGCATTCAGTAAAGTCTGTCTTAGTTATCTGGTGCTGTTATAACAGAAATACCAAAAGTGGATGGCATTAACAAAGGGAAGTTTATTTTCTCACAGTGAAGTAGGCTAGAAGTCCAAATTCAGGATGTCACCTCCAGGGGAAGGCTTTCTCTCTCTGTTGGCCTTCTCATCAATCTTTCCCTAGACTAGGAGTTCCTCTGCACAGGAACCCCAGGCCCAAAGGATGCGCTCTGCTCCCAGCACTGCTTTCTTGGTGGTGTGAGGTCCCCAATCTCTGCTTGCTTCCCTTTCGTTTTATTTCTTGTAAGATAAAAGGTGGTTTAGGCCATACCCTAGGGAAACTCCCTTCACATTAGCTCAGGAATGTGACCTGGTAAGGGTGTTACAATTCCACCCTAATCCTTATTAACATAAAATTACAATCACAAAATGGAGGAAAACCACAGAATACTGGGAATCATGGCCTAACCAAGTTGATACACACATTTTTGGGGGGACATAATTCAGTCCATGACAAAGTCCAACACCCATTCCTGATAAAAAGTCTCAAGATAGGAATAGAAGGGAAATTCCTCAACATAATAAAGGACATCTATACAAAACCAGGAAACCCTCGTGGCATAGCAGTTAAGAGCTATGGCTGCTAACCAAAGGGTCAGCAGTTCAAATTCACCAGGTGCTTCTTGGAAACACTGTGGGACAGTTCTCCTATGTCCTATAGGGTCGCTATGAGTCAGATTTAACTTGATGGCAGTGGGTTTAGTTTGTATACATAGCCAACATCATTCTCATGACACCAGCCGCTCCCTGGAAACCCTATGGGACGGTTTTAGTCTGTTCTATGAGGTTGCCATGAATTGGAATTGACCACAGCAGTCTTATTTAACATTGTGCTGAAGTCTTAGCTAGAGCAATAGGCAAGAAAAATAAATAAAAGGCATCCAAATTGGAAAGGGAGAAGTAAAACTATTCACATTCATGAGTGATATGATACTATACACAGAGAACTCTAAAGCCTCCACAAGAAAAATTCAGCAGAGTAGCCGGATATGAGATAAACATACAAAAATCAGTTGGAGTCCTATACACAAATAAAGAGAATCAGGAAAGCAATACCATTTGTAATAACCCATTAAAAAAAAAAATTAGGAATAAATCTAACTAGGAATGTAAAAGACCTATACAAAGAAAACTATAAAACACTACTGTAAGAAACCAAAGGAGACCTACATACATGGAGAAACATACCATGCTCATGAATGTGTAGTTTCAACATTGTGAAAATGTCATTTCTACTCAAAGCGGTATACAAATATTGGGCAATCACAATCCAAATACCAACAGCATTCTTTAACAAGATGGTAAAACTAACTGTTAACTTTATATGGAAAGGAAAGAGGCCCTGGATAAGTAAAGCATTATTGAAGAAAAAGTACAAAGTAGGAGGCCTTGCATTACCTGACCTCAGAACATACTACACAGCCATAGTAGTCAAAACAGCCTGGTACTGGTACCGTGACAGATACATTGACCAATGGAACAGAATCAAGAACCCACATGTAAATCCATCCATCTGCAACTGCTTGATCTTTCAAAAAGGCCCAGAGTCCATTAAGTGGGAAAAGATATTCATTTTAACAAGCGGTGCTGGCAAAACTGCATCTGCAAAAAAATGAAACAGGTCCCATACCTCACTGCATGCACGAAAACTAATTCAACATGGATCAGAGACCTAAATATAAAGCCAAAAACTGTAAAGACCATGGAATTAAAAATAGGGTCAACACTAGGGGACCTAAGTATGGAATAAACACACACACACACAAACACCAGAAAATAAGGTAGTAAAATATTATTAAAAAAAAAAAAATGAGTAGACATGGGAAGACTACTTAGGAGTTGAAGTGAGAAATGATGGTAATTTGGTCTTAGGTGAGAATATTGAAGTTGAAAATAAGCAGATTAGAGAAAAGTTTAGGAAAATTGAGAATTGGCAATGGATTAGCTCTATTGGGTGCTGGAGAGGTGAAGTCAAAGATAACATCTGAGTTTCTAGATCATTATGATGTCACCAGGATGGAAACCCTGAAGTGAAGATTAGGTGCTCAATTTGGACGTGTTGAGGTTGAGGTGTAGTTGACACATCCAAGAGAAGTCAAGCAGGTGGTCAGATATATATGTCTGCAGCAAAGATAAGAGGTCAGTCTGGAGAGAATACTGGCAGCCACAGGCATTTGGATGTTAACTGAAGCCATGGATGAAATGAGATAGTCTTAGTAAAGAGCAGAGAGTGAAAAAAGTAGAGGCCTACGACGCAGATGTGAGGAGTTTTGACATTTACAGGTCAGGTGGAGGAGGATAAATTGGTAAAGGAAATAGAAAAGGAATATCCAGGGTGGTAGGGGAAAATGAGAGGAGCTGGAAGCCAAGGAAAGAAGTGTTGTAGAAAGGAAACAGTGGTCCACAGTGTTGCTTTGCTGTTGACATAGCTGAGAAGCAAACGGAGGAAATCAGGTATCCTTATTATTTACCAAACGTACATGGCGGTGAGTTGGCTGCTGGTTTCTCTTCGTTGCTATTACTCTTTACAGTCAGGAAGCTTGTTTCTTGTGACCTTTTTACTGGGAATGAGTCTTCTTCATCCTTTTGTTTTCCGCTTCAGAGCCACATGCCACGGTAATAACAGTAAGTCATTACAGTGGGCCTGAGATTAATACAGTTAAAACCATTGATGAATAACTATAGATTTATTGAGTAGATGTACTCAGATAACCTGTTAAACTCATAAAGATGATTTAAAATGTTTTCCTTATTCAGTCTAGGTATGTTTATTCTCTCAACTTTTAACTTATTATTCTTTTGCCTGTATTTCTAGGAAGTTTACATTCTCTCTGTTCGTTCCCTAATTCTGTGTTTATTACTTAAGCAGTTCAAGACAAGAAGATTGCCTTTTTTTTTTTCCACTTCTTCCTTTTAATTCAAACTTTTCCTTAACTGCATTGTAATAGAAGAAACGTAAGGTAGGGAACTAAATAGTCAGAGTTTACGTTCCATCTTTGTTCTTAATTAATCATGTGTTCTTAGGGAATCTCTTAGAGAACTTTTCATCACACTGAGCTTGAGGTGCCACAAGGCAATCTCAGTGGAAATGCCAATTAGATGATCAGGTAGAAATGTCAATTGTAGAGAGAGCTTACTTTTGCTCAGCCATGGAGCTTTTTATATGCTACCTGGTGAAGGTGTTGGTCTGGGACCTAGAGGTGGAGGTAAGAAGAAGCACCTGCCTAAAGTGCAGAATGGAGAGAAAGTTAACAACTAGCGGGCACTTCTGGCACCCTTGACTGCCCGAGGTCCACCAGTGTGGTAAGACAGTTCACTCTGAGGACATCAGGGAGTGCCTGTAACTCTAGACTTCCTTCATTTCTACCACATTCTGCCTTAGGCTTTCTCTTTGTAAGGTAGGTGATGAGATAAATCAATCCATAGTAAGGTATTACTGGGTGGCCTCAGTAGTAACTTTAGTTGCATTTTAACAGGGTCTCCTCGGACATAAAGGGATAGCCCAAGTGAGTGACTCTAAAGGAAAGAATTTTGAACATCCCCATAGGCAGTGGAGGAGAATTGGAACTTCTTCCCACCACCCTTCTATCTTTCACAGTCAGTCTCATGTGTATATGTGATTTCAAATGTATTGAATGATTAGAAAAACATTTAAGCTCAATTTTTATCTCATGAATTACTCTTCAGTGCATGATATGTGTTTATGATTTTTTTGTTTTGTTTTACTTAGCAACTTACCAACCACATTCGAGATACCCTGCCAAACTTCAGGAACAAACTGCAGGGACAGTTGCTATCCATAGAACATGAAGTAGAAGCCTACAAAAACTTCAAACCAGAAGACCCTACCAGGAAGACCAAAGCATTGCTGCAGTGAGTTGCCCTTTGCTTCCTCAGGATTTTTAACTGATTTCTTCAGTTTGTTTTTGCTTTAGGCTCTTTGTCATGATATTTTTCTAGGCTTTACAGAAGAAGCAAGAAAAGTATATGAGGCTCTGTATATGTTATACTGTGACTCTTGACACTTTGTTTTCTTGGAGAATAATTGTCGATCTTACTCTCTTATTATAAATTTGACCACTTGCTCACCCCATGCCTAATTTCATTGTGTTTTAAAAATTGGATTCAGTAAGTAAGTGAAGCCAGTAGTGATAATTCTGCAGGTATTTTTTGGTCCTCAGTCTTTAGAAGTGGGCATATTTCCTGTCGGAAATGCCATGTGTATTTTACAGTGGTTTCTATTAATATCACTTGTACTTATCTTTTTATTTCAGTTATTTCATGTGGTTTATCTGTGTGCATTTTTCAGTGGAATGAGAACCAAGGATTTAATCAAAAAAGCAAAGATAATAAGGCTACATGTAAATTACCTTTTTTCCCCCTTTTCTGTAAAGATTTTAATATAGCCCTTCAAAAAGGAAAATGTGAAAACCACCAAACGTCTTTTTCCTCCACGTTCTTCACCTCTTACCCTTGGGCTGCTGGATTTATCCCTGAGCGATGTCGGGGTGGCAGAGTGGAGTTGTTAGAGAACGACCAGCCGCCTGTGTCTCACATGCATTTTCCCTCTCTCATCCCTTCTAGCCTCACCTTACCTTTTATCCCAGTGCTGCCACTTCCCTCATGTCCCTCTGAAGCAGAAGAGCCCACTGACCAGCTTGTGGTCCAGGATGCCTGAGGCCCACCTCAGATGTTCTTATCTGAGGACCTCAGATGTTCTTACAGCTGCATTATCGCTCTGCAGTCTTGCTATCAAAATGCTCTTAGTTTTGCAAGTAAAATGCATAGTGTAATTCCTTTCCTGGTGGGGAGATTTCTAAATGCTCAAATAATCTAAGTGACAAGCGCGTCATCTTATTTCTTGGATTCAGCTCTTTCATAGTTTACCATTCTTTTTATTCTTGGCCTTGTTTAAGCTCCCGTAAAAACTCTGTGAGTTACAGAAAAGAGAAAGTCGTTTCTGTGTAGGCCTTAACATCCAACTGAAACTCTTCTTGCAAAGACTGGGTTTTGCTTCTGTGACTTCCTTGGACTCAGATTACAGAATTTTGCACAGCTAGCTTCTTTCCTTGTAGGGGGCTGACTCAGCTCCATCTTCACTGCCTTGTGCTTTCTGACATGTTTCCTTCTTCCCTTCTCTCTCCTTCCCTCCCTCCTTCCCTCCCACCTCTTTGTGTATTCTACCCAGTGCCTCTCTCTGTTCTATCAGCTGGGGAGTCAAAAATGAATAAGAATTTTGCCCTCGAGACGAGTTCACAGTACAGCGGGGGAAACAGACATATAACAATTGATT
Source organism: Loxodonta africana (assembly GCF_030014295.1). Lineage (NCBI taxonomy): Eukaryota > Metazoa > Chordata > Mammalia > Proboscidea > Elephantidae > Loxodonta > Loxodonta africana. The sequence continues at coordinate 207,574,968 of NC_087344.1, read as the reverse complement.
GTGTTTAAATCTAATAAATGCTATGTTTCTGGAAAGTCTGAGATGAGCTCAGATGAGGAAGCAGTTACACGTGAGAGAGGGTGTGAGTTCACAGAGAAAGTGGTACTTGAGAGGTGTCTTAGTTCCCTAGTGCTGCAGTAACAGAAGTACCCCAAGTGGGTGGGTTTAAAGGATAGAAATAATTTTCTCATATTTCAGGAGGATAGAAGTCCAAATTCAGCGTGTGGCTCTAGGGGGGTGGTCGTTTCTTGCTTCTTTCAGCTTCTACTTGATGCCATTGAGCCAATTCTGACCCATAGTGACCCTATAGGACAGAGTAGAAACGCCCCATATGGTTCCCAAGACTGTAATCTTTATGGAAGCAGACTGCTTATCCATCTCCCACGGAGAAGCTGGTAGGTTTGAAACACTGCACCACCAGGGCTCCTTTTTCAGCTTCTAGTAGTTGCCAGTCCTTGAAGTTCCTGGGCTTGTAGATACATCTACCCCTGTCGCTTCCTGCAGTGCCCGTCTCCCTCTGTGTTGGCTTCCTTGTCTCTGTGTCTGTGCTACTCATTGTATCACTCAGAAGTGATTAGATTTAGGACACACCCTACTGATATGGCCTTATGAACATAACAAAGAAAATCCTATTTCCAAATAGGATTATATCCACAGGTATAGGGGTTAGGATTCCAACACAAATTTCTGGGGGACACAGTTCAGTGTATAAAAAGTGGGACCCTGAAGTATGGAGAGAGTTTGTCAGGTGTAAGAGGAGGGCAAGAGAATTCGTGTGAACTTTGATGCAGCTTGTTCCAGGATCAGTAACTGGACCAGGTGGCTAGAGAGTAGGCCTTGGGGGAGGGAGTGACTAGAGATGAATATTCTAAAATTTCCAGATATTTTAGAAAAGCATCAGATTATTATTGTATATACATGAGCATATCCAAACCCAATTATACTTCAGCTTTTCTGGTCTAAATAATTTGAAGGTACTTTTAATTCATCATGATTTTGATGAAAGAGAATAAAAAGATGCAAGATTTAGATGGTTTGAATTTTTTTTCCTATTACAAATTGGAATTTGTGTTTCCAGCATATTAAAATTGTAGTTTCAAAACCTGGTAATCGCAAATGAAAATAGTCGGTTTTCTCCCTGTAGTATATTTCTTTCTTTCTTTTTTTTTACCCATTATCTTAAAGTATGTGGAGCCCTGGTGGCACAGTGGTTAAGAGCTTGGCTGCTAATCAAAAGGTCTGCATTTCAAATTCACTAGCCACTCCTTGGAAACCCTATGGGGCAGTTCTACTCTGTCCTATGGTGTCAATATGAGTTGGAATCGACTCAACAGCAATGAGTTTTTTGGTTCTATATTAAAGTAATTCATTCATTAATTAAATTAGTATTTATTGAGAATGTTTCATATGTTAGAGAAAACCAATCACTCTTAGTCATCTAGGGCTGCCATAACAGAAATATCACAAGTGCATGGCTTTAACAAAGAGAAATTTATTTCCTCATGGTAAAGTAGGCTAAAAGTCTGAATTCAAAGCACCAGCTCCAAGGGAAGGCTTTCTCTCTCTGTCGGCTCTGGGGGAAGGTGCTTGTCCTCAATCTTCCCGTGGCTGAGGAGCTTCTCAGGTACAGGGACCCCACGTTCAAAGGATGCACTCTGCTCCTGGTGCTGCTTTCTTGGTGGTAAGAGGTCCCCAACTCTCTGCTTGCTTCCCTTTCCTTTTATCTCTTGAGAGATAAAAGGTAGTGCAGGCCACACCCCAGGGAGACTCCCTTTACCTTGGATCAGGGAAGTGACCTGAGTAAGGGTGGTATTACAATCCCACCCTAATCCTCTCAACATAAAATTACAATCACAAAATGAAGGACAACCACACAATACTTGGAATCATGGCCTAACCAAGTTGAAACATATTTTTTGGGGGGACACAATTCAATCCATGACATTCCACCCTTTGACCCCAAAAAATCACATCGTTGTAACATGCAAAACATATTCACCCCATCATATCATAGCAAACGCCTTGACTCCAAGCACAAAATCCAAAAATTCCTTTTCGTCTGTGAAATCTAAAATAAAAGTTGTCTGATTCCAAAGGTACAATGGCAGAACGCGCACAAGCTAGACATTTCCATTACAAATGGGAGAAACTGAAGGGAAAGAAGGCATTATAGGTACCAAGCAAGTCAGCAGAACACATTACATTAGCCCTTTTAAAGCTTTGAAAGTAATCCTCTGTTCTCTGAGAGAGTTTACACAATGGCCCTGCCCTGCAGGTTCTAGGTATTGGCCACAGTCTCCAGATTCTGAGTGGAGGCCCTTTGGCCCTGGGTTTCAGCTCCACCTTCCAGGCCCACTGGGACAGCAACTCTGCTCCCTCAGCTTTAAGCACACCATTCTCCTAGTCCATCTGAGTGGCAACTCCTCCCTTTGAAACCCCAGAGGTCCTGGCCATACCTTTTGAGACTGAGCAGCTCGGCTTCTTGTGTTCCTCGTCCCTTCAGCTTCTGCTTCCTGATTTCTTGGCCTCTCAGCAACTTGGGCCTCCTGCCCACATCTGCCCTGCTGGGACAAGTGTTCCAAAGCTCTGTAGCTCACTGATAAGTGCCTGGAGGCACCCCACTCCGCCAGGAAGCCTCCTGCACACAGGCGCTCAGCTTTCTTGCTCCTTGGGTCAGCTCCAGTTGTGCTGGTCTCCTGGTTCTGCTGCTGTTGGTTCACTGCTGTTGCTGCTTCTCTGCCACTGTCGCAACTATCTGTTCAGTTTCAAAGCCATTTTCACATTTCAGGTATCTGTTAGAGCAGCACCCCACTCTCTTGGTACCAAATTCTGTCTTAGTCATCTAGTGCTGCCATAACAGAAATACCACAAGTGGATGGCTTTAACAGAGAGGAATTTATTTCCTCACTGTAAAGTAGGCTAAAAGTCCAAATTCAAAGTGTCAGCTCCAAGGGAAGGCGTTCTCTCCCTATCAGCTGTGGAGGAAAGTTCTTGTCCTCAATCTTCCCTTGGTTGAGGAGCTTCTCAGGCACAGGAACCCCAGGTCCAAAGGACACGCTCTGCCCCTGGTGCTGCTTTCTTGTTGGTATGAGGTCCCCAACTCTCTGCTTGCTTCCCTTTCCTTTATCTCTTGAAAGATAAAAGGTGGTGCAGGCCACACCCCAGGGAAACTGCCTTTACCTTGGATCAGGGAGTGACTAGAGTAAAGGTAGTGTTACAATCCCACCCTAATCCTCTCAACATAAAATTACAATCACAAAGTGGAAGACAACCACACAATACTGGGAATCATGGCCTAACCAAGTTGACACGTATTTTTTGGGGGACACAATTCAATCCATGATACAATCCATTGCCATCGAGTCAATTCCAACTCACAGCAACCCTATAGAACAGGATAGAACTGCCCCATAGGGTTTCCAAGGAGTGGCTGTTGGAGTTGAACTGCTGGCCTTTTGGTTAGTAGCCTGAGCTCTTAACCACAGCACCACCAGGGCTCCACATTGAGCAGGGAGAGATAAATGAGATCCTTTCCCTTAAGGGAGAGACTGATAGATGAACAGGCAATGGCCATGTACTCTGCTAAGTGCAATGCTAGAAATCAGCTGAGGAAACCAAGGAGGGGCCCTTGACCTGGGCAACAATGAGGAGTGCTGGTGAGTAGGGCAGTGGGTCATGGAAGGTTTCCTAGAAGAACTAATGCTTCAACTGAGCCTGGAAAGACAGAAATTAGCCAGCAAAGAAAGAAGAAGCAGAGGGAATGGCATCTGAGCAGAAAGAAAAACAGGTAAAAGCACAGGGACAACTGCAAATAGCTTCTGTGTGGTTGGCGTGGAAGGTGAGTGGGCGAGTAATGAGAGATGGGGCTGGAGAGGTAGCCAGGGCCGGACCATGAAGAATCTTGGGTGATGTGTTAAAGTTATTCAATTGTGAGGAGCCATTGAAAAACAAAGTTCGAGCTAGCTGTGGAATGGCAGAGGGCTCAAAAATTTGCATTGGCCTGGCAGGGTGAGGCCTGACCTTGACAAGGAAAAACCTGAAAGCAGGCTGGCTGTTTAGAGGCGGGTTTGGTAATCCCAGCAAGAATTGAAGAAGACTGGGTGGGGGATGTGAAGGAGGCGGAATGAACACTTGGTGGCTCTCAGGACACGGGGGTGATGCTACAGGAGCTGTGGCACATCTCGCTCTTCTACATAAAGTTGTATTGCTTAACTTCAATTTGTAACTTAAGTATTCTCCACTGAACATTTCGTGGTTGCAACCAAATGGACAGAATGCATTTCATGACGAAGATATTTAAAATATTCATTCTAATTGAATGTCTAAAATAAATCTAAGTCGTGTGTATTTTATATATTCACGCTTTGGGCGCCGAAGAGAGTGCAGTTTTAACTCTGCCAGTGGGTGCCACTAGAAACACCAGGAAAAGACTTCTAAGGAATAACTCTAGTAAACTAAAACGAGACGTACAAGGCCTTGTTACTTTAACTTGACTTTATTTTTCTTTCACTATCGTAGGATGGTTCAGCAGTTTGCCGTGGACTTCGAGAAGAGAATTGAAGGGTCAGGGGATCAAGTAGATACCCTGGAACTCTCAGGTGGTGCTAAAATCAATCGTATTTTCCATGAACGCTTTCCATTTGAGATAGTAAAGGTTTGTACTGAATGCTGTTTTCCCCTCCCTTCGTTTCCATATTCGGCCCTCCATAACTGATGATAAAATATTCTGAGGGTGGTATGGGACTAAGACAGTTCTTCAAACAAACAAACAAACAAACAAACAAACAAACAAACAAACAAACAAACAAGGAAACCATACTCAGGTGATGAAATTCAGGAAAGAAATATTTCTTACTGATGGTTCTGATTTTGTTTACTGGGATTTAACCACATTTTGGATAATTTCAACAAATACTGAGTTCCCGTGATGTTTATTTGTTGTCTAATTAATTTAAAAATATTTATGGATCCTATACTGGATTTCAGAGTTCCAGGTACCAGTGATCAAGACAGAGGAGGTTCTTGTTTGTCCAGTGATAGAAGACAGAAAATTAACAAATAGACAAAATAAGAAAATACCAAGTATTATTATAGTAACATGATGTGAGAGGAAGGGGCTGGGCGAGCCTCCTTCAATGGGGTGGTCAGGAAAAGTCTGAGTAGAGGACATTTAAGCCATGATCAGAATGGCATGAAGGAGGCAGCCGTGTAGAGATAGAGGATGAGTGTGGCAGGTGAAGAATAGATGTGCTCGTGCAGACCTGACCGAAGGAGAGACAGGTCTGACATGAACTTAGAGAGTCCACGCACAGCTTTCTAGGTTGTGGTGAGCCATTTATCTTTAACTATGGAAAGTCATGGGAGGGTTTTAAGCAGGGTTTGACCTGATTTGGTTAATAATTTGAAAACAACACTATGCCTGCTGGATTGTAAAGGGGCAGGAGTGAATCCAGGAAGACAAGTCGGATAAAGAAAACAGTAAGGCAAGAACAGGGTTAGATCCTAGTTTTGTGGAGACTGAAGCCTATACAGTAGTCCCTGGGTGTCACAGATGGTTAAGTGCTGGCCTACCAACTAAAGCTTGGTGGTTCAAACCCATCCAGAGACACCTTGGAAGGACAGGCCTGGCAATCTGCTTCCGAAAGATCACAGCCTTGAAAATCCTACGGAGCAATTCTATTCTGCACACGTGGGGTTGCCAGGAGTTGGAATTGACTCGACAGCAGCTAACAACAACAACGCTTATACAGTTTTAGGAAAAAGAACACAGAATTACAAACAGACAAGTAGGCACAGGGTCCTGGGAGGGGCTTATGCAAGGGAGAAGCCCTGAAGCTTGAGGTTCTTTGGCTTCACAGTCAAATGCTGCTGGGAAAGGGACGACAGAGAGAAATGGATGGATTTGGGATTTTGAAGGTAGGGTCGATAAGACTTAGATTGCTACGGCAGATGGGAGAAAGAAAGGAATTAACCATGGGAGAAGGTTTTAACTTACAGAACCGAGTGAACAGCGGTGACCATCGATGAGGGACCCTGAGGAGGGCTGGAGAGGGAGGTGGGGGTTGAATCGAGAGCTCTGTTTGGGACATGTTAAGTGTGAAATGCCTGATAGACAGCTACATAATTATAGGGACTATGCTACTTGCCTTACCTGCAGAGAGGCGGATGCCTACGTGTTGGTGTCGGAGGCAGATGGGTAAATAGATAATTTCATTAAAATGTGCTAAGTAATGTGATAAACTCCAGCACACAGTGCTATGGAAACACAGCCCACAGACCTGAATAAGGGAACCTGGCTTCCAAGCTGTGTTTGGAAGGATGAGCAATTAATTAAGAAAAGAGTAGGAGGGGCGGGGGAGAAGGCGGTCCAGACAGAAAGAGGCCTGCCGCAAGGGCCTGTGCTGTGAAGCCAGGGAGCATGGTACAGAACTAAAGCAGCTCATTGTCCTATGGCTTAACTTGTGAGGGAGAGAAAGAATAGACAGTGAGGCTGAAGAAGCTAAATCTCAGAAATCAGGAGCTCGACCGAATGTTCTCTTGGTATCTTTTCCCCGCCTAAGCTCTGCGACACTTTGATCCTACATTCAAATAAATTTTAGAACTCCTGGGACATGTCTATACAATTTATCCTGTGTTGGATTAGTAAAATATCATTAATTTCCTTTTATAAAGAGGCCTGAACTCAGGTGGTTCAGATGGCCAGGGAGAAAAACCATCCATTGTTAATCTCTGGGGGGCTGCACTGCTTTGCACACACATCAGGTGACACACTCATTTATACATCTGTTTGTGCCACAAATTTGGTGTATTCAGGAATGGAATGAAGAATTATGAATTTCAAATGGATGGCCACATTTTTGTCCAGAAGGTGTCCTTTATGCAGAGCACTCCTTATCTATAGGAGAGTTAGAAATCCATTGCACTAAAGCTCCCAGAAATCCCTGCTGTTCTGTGCTGCCTTGAACTTTGTATAAAAAGAGGTTTTGACCATCTGGGTTTAAGTTAAGAGAGGCATGAATATCCATTTATTAATAACTAAGTCAAGTTATTCTCATTCTTTAATATTCAACACTATTATTATTCAAAGGAATTAAGTGTCCTAACCGTGGCTCACTTTGCATCTGCAGATGGAGTTCAATGAGAAAGAACTGCGAAGAGAAATAAGCTATGCAATCAAAAACATACATGGCATCAGGCAAGTGGTTCACATTTTGTTTTGTCTTCAGTTCAAGCTGCCAAAAGAAAATCAATGTTCGTAAACCACTAGTAAAGTTGCCTTTTCATCCTCTGAGCAGGGTACAGCACAGAGGTGGGAGTAAGAAACAGGAAATCTTAGTTTGTGTTCAGTAGTAATTTCTCATATTGTAGTCTTCCTCAAGGCACTGTGCTCGGCACAGTCGGGGAGACACATGTGAGCAAGACTGTTCGTTCTCAAGAATCTTACCTTTCAGTGACAGAGGCCCGACATGCTCACAAGTAGTCATTGCATACACAGAGGAAGGACGGATTAATTTTGCCGAGAGTTGTGGAGCATCATTGGAAAAAATTAATAGAACTGTAACTTTTGAGTCAAACCTTGCCTGTTTAGAAAGCAAGAACGATTTCATCAGTCACAGGTGTATTGTCTGTGTCTGTGTGTGTTTGCGTGTGTGTGGGGTGGGTGGGGTGCAATGAGAAGTGAGGGGATGGAAGGATGGAATGGAAGCTGTTGAGGCTGGAGGGTAGAAGACAGGCCTTTGAGTGTCAGGAGCAGGTGAGCAAAGGCATAAAGGTGGGGAGAGCAGCATGCCTTTGTGGAGCCAAGAGTCATGCATTTTGACTGGAGTGCAGAGGGACATGAAGCTGGGAGGGTGGAATGGGGTAACTCTGGTACCCGAATTTTCTTTTGTATAAAGTAGGATTATTTTAATTTTCTGTCTTTAAAGAACTTTGATCGGAAAAGGTTAATTTAAAACACGTGTCTTGAGTTCACAAACAGAAGGCCAAATGGAACATACATTAAATTGAAAGAGTCCCTGGGTGACGGAAGTGGTTAAGCACTCGACACTAGGTTGGCAGTTCAAACCCACTAAGAGGCACCTCAGAAGACAGACCTGGTGATCTGCTCCTGAACAGTCACAGCCTTGAAAACCCTAAGGAGTACAGTTCTACTCTGGTGCACATGAGGTCACCATGAGTCGGAATCGACTAGATGGCAGCTAACAACAACAACGACATTAAAATGAGGTGACTTGAGTTCACGTTAATAAAACTTAGGCTGCCTGCTTCCTAGATGCCTTCATATGAAGGAGGTGTCCTCTTTCTATTGTCAGTTGTGTTTCAGCTTCTGGCTAAAGGACAAATTCAGACTGTTGGGAACAGAACCAGAGAGGGCAAAGATTGACCCTAAGTGGAACCAAATCACATTTTCAGGGTCATAAGGGATTTTTACTTAGCAAATATAGTGCTTTTACTTAACTATCAAACCCCATACCAGGTACATTTTTGTTAAATATAACAAAAGCTCAGTAATTGAGTATGGTAGCTTTCTGATTTGCGTGCATACCAACAAAGGAGACCAGTTGTTATTTTTCTGTGGCTAATTTGCCTATGAGGTGATAAGAGGTGTACGGTGTCCTGAGTATAGGACATACTATTGATGTGATTACTTAGGCTTCTAAATATATTAAATTTGAAGTGTTTTGTTCCTGTTTGATTCTATCAAAATTTTGATTGCTAGAAGCCGTCTTTGTCCTTTTTCCGCTAACACCGAATGTCAACCTTGAACAAGGGAAGACAGTCCATGTGAGGCACACAGAGATAAATGTGATCGTGACGCTCCCTACCAGTGTCGTCACTGTTTTGTTGTTGGGTGCCATCGAGTTGGTTCTGACCCATAGCGGTCCCATGTGATAGGTTAGAACTGCCTCATAGGGTTTTCTTGGCCGTAATCATTACAGGAGCAGGTCTCCGTATTTCTCCCATGGAGCTGCTAGACGGGTTTGAACTGCTAACCTTTTGTTTAACAGTTGAGCCCTTAGCCATTGTGCCACTGGGGCTCCTTACCAGTATAGTAATGAACTAAAACATGTGCCCAGAACACTGCAGTGCAAAATAGCATGTTGGGGTTCAAAGAAGGAAGACTCTCAGCAATAGAATTGTAGATGGTGAATGGTAGGAAGTAGTTGCTTTTTATCTGGGCTTTGAGTACAGTGGGAGTTTGGACAGGCTGAAAGTGTGAGAAGGGTGAAATGAACAGCACAAAGACGTAGAGTATCAGTATGAATATGTGTGTGCGAAGGCAAAGGGTCCCGGTTACCTGAAACACAGGGAGCATAAAAAGGGAGGGGAGAAATAATGTTATAAAGGAAGATAAGCATCAGACGGGAGAATTTTAATGCCAGACTGAATGGTTTCGATGTTCTTCTTTACCCAGGGTGGAGAAATTATAGTAATAAGGTGTCTTATGATTAGCACAGTTAGAAGTGGAGGTGAGCGCTAAGTGCTAAGTGAATGATAAGAGGAGGCATTGAATGAAGCTGGGGTAAGGAAATTGTTAAGGAAATGTCCCAAAACAGGCTGTATGGAATTAAGTGTCGAAGGAAGAGAAGTTAATCAAATAGGAGAGGTGAGATGGGAAGAGAAGGAAGGTCTAGCATGGGAAGGACCAAGTGCAAAGCCTGAGCCTGCAAGTCGTCAGGCATGTTTGATGCTCAGGGATCCCTCGTACTGTAGCTTTTTTCCATTGGCCTTGTGTTTCAATTCAGGTAGTGATTTTCACCTTTTATGACTCAAAGGTACATCTAATTGCTTTTCTGGGATTCTGCTTAGCATGAATTAAGCATTGTTATGGCATTCATTTGAACTAATTCCAGCCAAAAGGGAAAGACACTTGTTTTTTTTGGGTTATCATTTGTTACATTTGTAAATTTATAATTTAGTTTAGGTATCCTGGAATATTAAAATGAGTTATTGAAATTTTAACTAACCATGTTAAAATTAGGCTCCCCATTACTGCCTTTGTCTACCCTCAGGACTCCAGGACCTCAGACTGGGAACCAGTGAGCTCACTGTAATACAGCTCTCCTGGAAAGGATAGAGTGTGTAGTCTAGGAACTCTGCCATTTCAGTGTGCAAAAAAAGTGACGATTATCTGGTATCCTCAAAAGGCAGAAAAATTGCTTTTGGAATACCTTTGAAATAGGAATTTAAATTTAGGACACCATTTCAATTGTAGCATTCCTTGTTATTACTATGAAACAGTGAGCTGAGACAAATTACAGTTAAATATCAGTTACAAGCCACATTACATGCCATGAAAACATTTTGGACACTGTTTTAGGTAATGTTAATCCTCCATAGATTGGGATTTATTATGGAATAGTGGTATTAAAGATGTTAGAAATGGTACTGTGAATGGAACAAGTCACTGTGTAACTTTAAAAACTGAGTATTACGTGCTTACTTTAAGTGGCATCTAAATTTAAATATTTTTCATAAGATTATTGGATATTATTAATTTTTTAAATCTGTTACTTTTTTCTTTACACTCAGGACGGGGCTGTTTACCCCAGACATGGCGTTTGAAGCAATAGTCAAAAAGCAAATTGTGAAGCTGAAAGGGCCTTCTTTGAAGAGTGTTGATCTGGTAATACAAGAACTAATCAACACTGTCAAGAAATGCACCAAAAAAGTAAGTGTGAATCATTTGACTTTTCTATAAGTAACTACTTGGTTTCACCACCTTTCCTACTCTGCAGCTTGACCCTCTTTCCCTGACCCCACACTTTGTTTGCCCAGGAGGAAGAATTACTGGGTGGGAATTGCTTTCATGATAGACAAGCATGTTGTCCTTTATAATTCCATTCTATCTCATTGGCTTAGACCAGAAACAGTATATTTTAGTCAGCTGATTTTTTTTCTTTTTGTTTTAAACAGTTAAAAATCACTTTAGGACAACTAGGTGACTGCTCTAAACTGATTATTTCCTATGGTACATGGATGGGGTAATTGTTAAGGGAAGGTGTCTTAGTCATCTACTGCTGCTATAACAGAAATACCACAAGTGGATGACTTTAACAAAGAGAACTTTATTTCCTCACAGTAAAGTAGGCTAAAAGTCCAAAGTTAGGGTGTCAGCTCCAGGGGAAGTCTTTCTCTCTCTGTCAGCTCTGGAGGAGGGTCCTTCTCATCAGTCTTCCCCTAGACTAGGAGCTTCTCTGCATAGGAACCCTGGGTCCAAATGACGAGCTCTGCTCCCGACACTGCTTTCTTGGTGGTATGAGGTCCTCCTGTCTATATGCTCACCTCTCTCTTTTATATCCCAAAAGAAATTGGCTCAAGACACAATCCAGTCCTGTAGATTGAGTCCTGCCGTATCAACTTAGCTGCCACCCACCCTCCTTCGTTAACATCATAGAGGCTGGATTTGATTTACAACATGTAGGAAAATCACATCAGATGACAAAATGGTGGACAATTACACAATACCAGGAATCATGGCCCAGCCAAACTGATACACACATTTTTGGGGAACACAATTCAATCCATGACAGAAGAGAATCACTAATTTTGTGGATATCAGTACGGATGTTCTTCTGAGTTATAAATGAATTCCACTTAAGCCTGGTGTTTTGGGATTGGGCAGAGTAGTGTAGTGGTTACGAGCCTAGACTCTGAGATCCAATTGCTTAGATTCAAGTCCTTACTCTGCTATTTATTCGTGAGGAACTGATAAGGGTTTAAAGGGTTTAAACCCTGTAACATAAGGTTATATTTATATGTTTTGTTAATTTATCTGAAGTGGGGGTAACGATGATGATGATGATACCACCCTGGTGAGGATTAAACAAGATGATATTGGAAGCCTACAGGTCATTTAACACAGTGATTAGCTGTAGCAAGTGCCAGGTAAACAGTAGCTGATCTATAAATGGCCATCTTAGCAGCACTCGATATTCTCTACCATGTGATATCTATTGAATCTATGCTACAGAGAGTAGGGGAGAGACTCCCCAATACTGGGTACTCCACTCTGAGGAATACAGAGAGTGCGTGCTGAATTCCTAGGGATATGAAAGGAGTGCCTTGTATTGGAAAATGCAAGAAGGAAATCAGTGATGGCATTTAGGATAGGGTAGGCCTTGCTGTGTAAGAGTTAACACTGGTACTGTGAACATTTCTTGAAAGAAGAGATACCTCTGTTTTTGTTAGATTTTTTTTTTAATTTCAACATTTTTTACCTGTACAATTCAGCGACATTAATTACTTCCATGTTGTGCAACCATCGCCACTATCCATTTCCAAATTTTTCTCTCACCCTTTAAAGAAACTAAGTGCCCCATAAGCAATGACTCCTCATTTTCCTCTCCCTCTCACCCCTTGTAACCGTACCACTAATAAGCTACTTCCATACATAATAAGGATAGTGAATTGAGTCTTTCTTGAATTATTGTTGTATGCGGAGGGTTTCTTAATCACTTTAGGAACAGAAATGAGTGTTCTGTTTTGCAGTTTGTGATGACTGAAGTTAGGAATATGCATTGTATTTTATCTTCTATTGTGGAATCATACATTCCTACGTAAGTAAAATTTGTCTTTCCTGAACCTGTAAACTTAGTTCTCATGTAAGAATGAAATTGTCATGTTTCCCCATAAATGTTTGTATTTAAGTCATTGGGATAAGCCTGCTCCTATTTCTTGGACGCCTTTACACACTCTTCATCAGGTATAGCCACATTGTTTAAGAAGGAAAATCTATTTGGAAGAACTACATACACTTCTGCAGTTCTTTTCAGGCAAGATTCAAGTGTGTCAATAATGGTGCAGTATGTGATTATGTGAAATGGATCGCCGGCACTTAATGATGGAGCACTTCCATCATTTACCTGTTTCTTTCTAATGCCTCTGTGTGTTGGTGAACTGCTTGATAATCACCAAATTGATAATTTGGCACTATTTGTTGTGTTTTCAAAATCTTTCTTAAATTATATAAATACCCTGTTAATGCCTGGTAGAGATCTGTGCATATCTTTAAATTTACTTCTGAGTAAACTGAGAGCTTGACTTGTCCAATGAAAATGCTACAATATATTATTCCAAATAACCACTATAAATACATACTCTAGTGTTTGCATTTTGTTGATGATGTTTTCAGCTTCTCTTTTGGTATCGCCTTTTTTGTGCCTGGTCTTCAGCAATATTTTCTAAGGCATTGTCATGGGTTGAATTGTGTCCCCCCAAAAAATATGTGTATCAATTTGGCTAGTCCATGATTCCCAATATTGTGTGATTATCTGCCATTTTGTCATCTGATGTGATTTGGCTATGTGTTGTAAATCCTATCACTATGATGTTAATGAGATGGATTGGCAGCAGTTATGTTGATGCGATCTACAAGATTAGATTGTGCCTTAAGCCAGTCTCTTTTGAGATATAAAAGAGAGAAGTGAACAGATTGACGGGGGACCCTATACCACAAAGAAATCAGCACTGGGAGCAGCGTGCATCCTGCACGGAGAAGCTCCTATACAAAGGGAAGATGATGACAAGGACTTTCCTCCCAGAGCCAGCAGAGAGAAGGCCTTCCCCCGGAGCTGACGTCCTGAATTTGGAATTCTAACCTACTAGACTGTGAGAGAATAAACTTCTGTTTGTTGAAGCCCCCCACTTGTGGTATTTCTGTTACAGCAGCACTAGATAACCAAGAGGATTTGGGACCAAGAATGGGATGCTGCTCTAACGGATACTTAAAATGCGGAAGCGGTTTTGAAGCTGTGAATGGATGGATAGAGGACTCAGAGGGAAGTGCGGAGAGGTGTTACACCGGAGATGGCGCAGAACACAAGCAGCAGTGACAGAGGACCTGAAGTGGCAGAGGATCAGCAGTAGTGGAACCAGGAAACCAGCACGATATGGCGCTGGAGCTGACCCATAGAGCGGGAGAGCTGAGTGCCTTTGCGCAGGAGGCTTCGTGGCAGATTGGGGCACCTCCAGGCACTTAATGGTGGAGCTAGGCTGCTGACTCACGGACCAAGAGAGCCAAGTGCCTTCCAGCTGAAGCTTACTGGTGGATTGGGGCACCTCCAGGCACTTACTGGTGGAACTAGAGAGCTTTGGAACACCCTCTCCAGTAGGGCAGATGTGGGCAATGAGACATGAGAGGCCAAGAAACCAGGAAGCAGAAGCTGAAGAGACTAGGAACACAGGAAGCCAAGCTGCCTCAGTCTCAAAGGGTATGGCCACAATCTCTGGAGTTTCAAAGGGTGGAGCCATGGCCTCTTGTGTTTCTAAGGGTGGAGTCACCACTCAGATGGACTAGGAGAACGGGGCCCCCCAAAGTCGAGGGAGCAGAGTTGCCCTTCCAGTGGAACTGGAAGGCAGAGCTGAAGCCCAGGGTCAAAGAGCCTCCACCCAGAATCCAGAGAGCATGGCTGATATCTAGAGTCTAGAAGGCAGAGCCATTGTGTAAATGGTCTCAGAGAACAGAGAATTACTTTCAAGCCTTGAGGGCTAGGGCAGTGTGTTCTGCTGACTTGCTTGGTGCCTATTATGCCTTCTTTCTCTCCAGTTTCTCCCATTTGTAATGGAAATGTTTAGCTTGTGCCTGCCTGTTCGACCACTGTACTTTGAAAGCAGATAACTTGTTTTCTGGATTTCACAGGTAAAGAGGAATTTTGCGGAAGATGAGATTTTGAACTAGGATTTGATTTAAGATTTTTGCCATGATATGTTGGGGTGAATGTGTTTACATGTGGCAAGGACATGAATTTTGGGGGACCAAAGGGTGGAATGTCATGGATTGAATTGTGTCCCCCAAAAATATGTGTATCAATTTGGCTAGGCCATGATTCCCAGTGTTACGTGATTGTCCATTTTGTCATCTGATATGATTTTGCTATGTGTTGTAAATCCTGTCACTATGATGTTAATGAGATGGATTAATGGCAGTTATGTTGATGAGATCTACAAGATTAGATTGTGCCTTAAGCCAATCTCTTTTGAGATATAAAAGAGAGAAATAAACAGATTGACGGGGGACCTCATACCACCATGAAAGCATTGCAGGAAGCAAAGCGCATCCTTTGGACCTGGGGTTCCTGCTCGGAGAAACTCTTAGACAAGGGAAAGATTGATGACAAGGACGTTCCCCCCAGAGCCAACAGAGAGAAAGCCTTCCCCTGGAGCTGATGCCCTGAATTTGGACTTCTACTAGACTGTGAAAGAATAAACTTCTGTTTGTTGAAGCCCTCCATGTGTGATATCTCAGTTACAGCAGCACTAGATAACTAAGACAGGTATCTAGAATTTGAGTGTATGATTCCAGGATTGCACTTGTTGCTATAGCATGCCCTTCCCAAAAGGTATTAGAAAGACATTTTAATACTCGATCATTGCCTAAATATGTTTTAAAAACTGCCCACTGGTTAGTAAAAAAAAGTTAGTAGACGTGGCAAAAAATGAGTAGAGTAGTTGAACAGTAGAAAAAGAACCTACTTCTGGATAACAATCTACTGCATTAGGTCCTACAAGATTAAGCGAATGTACAGCACATGGTATGAAAATGGCATATTCACTACATTCTAAAATTTTTTGTTTCATGCCTTTACAGCACCCTGACATATTGGCAGCATTGTCATAGGACTGACCTTTGCACTTGGAAAAATCAGTTTTGCAAACATCACATAAATAATGAAGTACTTGATTTGCAATTTCTTCACCTATATGACATTTTAAGTGTGATAAATTGCTCCACGGGTTTTCCATCAATTGGAGATATGTATCTTAAATCAGTACTTACCTGATCTGTATGAGAAAGATCAGGAGTGGAATCTACAGACAAACAAATACCAAGTTATACTTATTTCACTGAAAATAGTTGATCAAACTTTATCATTTATTAAGTTATTAACTCTTCACACGTTGTTTTAGACATATACGATGGGTTGCCCTTTTTTGTGTTACCATATTTTGAGATGTGATCTGCTAAAAATGGATCAAACTGAGCAACAAGCTCAAGTAAACCCAACAAATTTCCAAATACTTCATTTCTTCCTTGAAAAGATAGTCCACATTCATCAATTATTATAATGATAGCAACAACATGTTGCAAAACGGCTTTCCAATACTGATGTTCTTCATTAATTTGTGTTCTCAGTTCATGAGTTAAGCCAAAACCATGTCTTCTGTTTAAACATGACTACATTCGATCTCTGTAAATTGAACTGTTTTCATGTTTATCAATCATATTTGAGTTGCACCAATTGCTAAATCCATCCATAGCTAATTGAGAATTAAATGATTTAGGACTGAGTAGTTTGCAAACAAAACAATATAACGAGCTGACTTATGGAGAATACAGTAGCCATTCCCTCTTATAATTTTCTCCATTATCTTTGCACCCTAGAAATATATTCTGGCTACAGAACCTTGCTTGTTTACCATCCAGAAAGTTTCAGCATGACTTTTCCAATGGTCCAAACTTGATGTTAACGATCACTTGGCCTTTTTTTCTTTGACCCAGTAATTTACATCATTGGCAGAAATATTATTCCACAAAGCATGATCTCTGTTTCTGTTATTTAGGGGGTCTGCAGATGCAACAATTTTAGATTCTAAAATAGTTTCACTTTCTATACCATTATTAGTTCTTTTATTCCAGCAAGGAATGGGTGCAGAATTTGGAACAAATCCTGTTATATTCGTATTGCTATTAGTAATTTCAGCACTAACAGTACTAGTACAATGATTTGCACTCATTAAACTTGAGTGTTCAATGAGAGAAGTCTCTTCTGATTATGTTTTTAAAAAAGAAGTTAATTTTAGAATTGTCTTTAGGGATTCACAAATCTTTTTCTGTTTATCTTCCACTAGCTTTTGTTTTTGCGCTCCACTTAGTTGTTTCCATTTTATTTTACCTGGATATAAAGTTATGTCACTTTTTAAATTTGGTTCTACTGTAGTAAATAAATTCAAATACTTGAGAATAAATAAAATTTATAAAACTAAGTTTATGAAGTAAATTTTACATTCAAATTTAGACATTAACACAAAAACTTATAGTTGGGAATTACCAGAAAAACTCAAGTCTGTTGCTTTT
Source organism: Loxodonta africana (assembly GCF_030014295.1). NCBI lineage: Eukaryota > Metazoa > Chordata > Mammalia > Proboscidea > Elephantidae > Loxodonta > Loxodonta africana. The sequence continues at coordinate 207,557,891 of NC_087344.1, read as the reverse complement.
GAGTCTATCCCAACTCATAGCAACCCAAAAGACAGAGTAGAACTGTGCCATAGGGTTTGCAAGGAGCAGCTGGTGGATTTGAACTGCCGACCTTTCGGTTAGCAGCTGAGCATTTAGCCACTGCACCACCAGGGCTCTGAGTTGAAAATTAATAAGTAAAGAAAATTGATTTGGAATGTGTAATTTTCTTCTTCAAGTCTGAGATACTCAAAAGAAATAGTACTTACAAGGCAAAAAAACTGTTGCCGTCGAGTTGATCACGACTCATAGCGACCCTATTAGGATAAGGTAGAACTGCCCCATAGGGTTTTCAAGGAGCAGCTGGTGGATTCACACTGCTGGCCATTTGGTTAACAGCCTAGTCTTGACCACTGTGCCACCCAGGCTCTACTTACAAGGCAGTTGGAAATAATTTCATTTGTTTGTCGAATGATGTTTGTTGGTGACCCCTTTGCAGATCTCCACGAGTGTTTTTCATCTTGAAATAATGCTTAAAACTTGCACACTCACTTTCTGTCCTTTGATGCTGCATCTTCACAGTTCATTGGACTACTGCTGACACTTGGCAGGGGCAAGAGTGATGGCAAAGAGCATGTTACAAATACAACGGTATGATCAATCTGAAGACACATTTTATTTCACTTTGTACAAAACCAGATGTGTCACAAGTTACGTGATTATAGTGCCACTGCCATGCTCTTACATGGTTGACGAGAGAGAGCTGAATGTGAAGTTATACCTAATTGGTTCAAAATGAAAAGGAAAATATAATTGGTATTGTATATAAAATTTATAAAATGGTATCAATCTCATTTAGTGCCCTCCCAGTTCTCTTCCACTGCAGTGCTTGGTTTTTCTTGTATCCTATCTGCTTGGCATCTGTGGGTCTTTGCTTTGGACAGCTGGTCCCCTTGTTTTGTTGATGCGCTAAGCATGTGCTTACCTTACTTCTTGGGTAATCCATCCCTGCCTAGCACCTTTGTTGAAAATCAGTTGATTATAGATGTATGAGTTTATTTCTGGACTCTCAACTTTATTCCATTGGTGTATATGTCTATCATTTAATCAGTACCAGACTGTTTTATAGTTTGAGATTAGAAAGTGAGAGTCCTCTTATTTTGTTGTTCTTTTTCAAGGTCTCTTTGACAGTTGCGGTCCCTGGCAGTTCTATATAAACTTGAGAATTAGGCTTTCCATTTTTGCAAAGAAGGATATTTTTGTCAGGTTTGATATTCTTTTCTTTCTCTATGATTGCTATGAGTAACTTCCCTGAAAAACCAATGGGAAGAAAGAAAGAGGCTGAGAGAGACAGGTAATGAGAATGAATATGCATTTTGGTTTCTAGTTACATGGAGGGGGAAGAATACAGGGTAAAGAAAATACATAAATAGTGAGAGGCAAGCAAGCTAAATTCCTAGATGTGAATGCTAAAAAAAAAAAAATCTGGGGACCCAGAAGTGGCTCTGCAGGTTTGGACCCCTTTGTAGACCTCTTGTTGATATTCCACCTTGTTTCTTAAAGTCCTAGCCTCTCTTTTCCAGAATAGGAAAAGCCTAAGGACTTACAGGAACTGAAGGACAGGGAAAAAGAATGTACATGTGGAAGGAAAAAAAGCAACCTTTATTCAAGCTTTCCTTTGGCAGCTTGAAGTCAGTTAACGATGCTTACTTCACATCTGCTGTCTTTTCTCCCTTCTCAAAATGCAATTGATCTTATCCCCGGTACAGTTCAAGCACACTTCATGGACCTCCCCTTAACTGACTTACAGGATCAAGCGGTGCTGCAATCCATATTAACTCTACTGACTGCCGCTGTCAGCAAACGGAGGGCATCAGCCAAAAGGCCTTTCTTTAGGTTGCCCACGTCCTCCTGATCCCAACAGTTAATCTGTCTTCTTTCCAAGGGTCGTTTGTGCTGTGTTTGTCCTCAAACTGATGATACCAGTTGTATTTATTTTAACTACGTAGTTTAAGTGGAGGGCAAGTATGCTGATCAAAACCAAACCCAAACCCATTACCGTGGCGCCGATTCCGACTGGTCATGACACTTTAAGACAGAGTAGAACTGCCCCGTGGGGTTTTCAAGGCTGTCATCTTTACGTAAGCGGACTGCCACATCTCTCTCCTGTGGAGCGGCTGGTGGGTTCGAACCACGGACCTTTCAGTTGGCAGCTGAGTGCTTAAACGCTGTACCACCAGGGTTCCTTTTCAAGTTACCTGATTAAATGGAAAAAAAAAAAACCTTAAAATTTTGTTTCTGTGAAAACTAAGCTGAATGCTTTGTAAAGACTTGATAAAGGTTAGCTACAAAAGCATTGACTAGGTGTATGCAAAACAATGCTAGAAGAATTTGGAGAGGATTAAAAAAATCTGGATGGGTTCTATACTCAGATGATTTCACGTGTCTTCAGGTTCCCCTTCTACTTTAAAGACAGCAAAACTGGAAATCGTAGATGAAGGATGTGTTTTATGTAAGACCGAAGATGCACAACTCCAATCAGTGGAACCATATGCAGAGAACAAGCCTTGGCCTTACATCAAAAGATTGGCACATGTGTGTACATTATGTTTTAAGTTACATAAAGTGTTTATGGTATGCATGAATCACTTTTTTTTTTTTTTTTTTATCATTTCCCATTTACCCAGCTAACTGGAAAGTCAATAGTCAGTCTGATGGCATGGGATGAGACAGCTTGTTCCCAGGCACTTTTTGGCATCTCTGCTCTCTACCCTTGAAACTTCCCTTTCTGTTGTGCTCTCTGGATAAGTCTCCTGTGTATTTTCACTGTCTTCTCAGGACATTCTATATGTCGCCTTAAGTCAAACCTGACTTTGTCCCTGAGATTATTGTTTACCCTGTATCTCTCTTCAGAGAAAGATATTCAGTGACCCAAACCTGAAGAATCTAAGGGCCTGGATTGGGCATGACATTTGCCTACCGCCCCTTTTGGGGCCTTCCAAACATTATTCCTTCACCTTCCTATAAAATGTCTTTGTTGAGGCCCAAGTGGTCCTCTCTTTACCACTGTTTTCCTGTATAGTCACTGTTATCACCAGTTGCTGGCCACTCTCTTGCCTTCATCAAGATCTTTAGAAACTGCCTTACATTTTTCTTCTTCATTTCAAATCCCACCTTCAAACCTGGAAGACTTCGCTGTCCATGTAGAGAAGGTGTCCAACATCTAGTAGCTACTTTTCTTCGAGCTCTTCAAGTCTAGTGGCTCTCCCTTCAGCACTTCCGTAACCTCTTCTGGTCCTTGTCATCACAGGCAAATGTTTTACAAAAGATCCTTCAGAAATTGTGAACTCTAATTCTGGGGTTTGCAGAATGCCCATCATCCCCTCCTACTCTTCTTTGGTTTTAAGTCAGTTGGAAATTAATATGAGAGCTCAGAGGAAGATTGAAATTTACTGTCTGCTTTGCTGCTGATAAATCTAGATTGGGAAGTGTGGCTGGGACCTTCTGCTAAAGTGGTAGCCTCTTGTTACTTCCTCTTCTAGCATTCAACCTCAGAGCGCACACTGGTGAAGAGAGTTGGGTGGGTGGAGCAGATGGGCACCCATAAGCGGCATAGGGTATTCTGGCCTGCTTCAAACCCTGTGGCGTGTCAACCATCAACAGTCAGAGAGCCAGATGCCAGCAGTGACTTAGTGTTTTCACCCCACTCAGTAGAGAGCTGCGGACTTAAGAATGTTAGGTTCTCACCATCTAACCAACCAGAAGTGTTGGTGGAAGTTCCTACCTTATGAACAAGGTTTGAAGGGTGCTGGAAGGAGAAAATGGCTCTTGCCTACACCTAATATCCTGTTAAGGCTCCCATCCTCCCAGATCTCTCCTTTACTCTCCCTTAACTGTTCCTTGAACTCAAGGAGACCTTCAGACCGTTGGTATCTCTGTTTTCTTCCAGCCTACTGGTCTTTTCCTGATTTCATTTTCTTCCTTGTCCACTGTATCAGTGTGGATCCAGTCAGGAGAAAGAAACCACACACAGTGTTTAAGTAGGAATATTTAATATAAAAAAGTATTAACTATAGCAGGGTATTGGAGTAATGAGGGGTGGGCCAGTAGGAAGTTAAGGGGCTGTTAGAGAGTGTAGGAATGGTAGATACAAGGAGCAGGTGCTGAGGTACTGCCCCTAGGAGAGCACCCAAGGATAAGCCCCCTACCCAGGGCTCCTTGAAGAGGGCACAGACATAGCTCACTGAAAGGTAGATTAGTTGCTGGGAGACGGCAATGGGGAACTTGCCGGAAGCCTACCTTGTGGAACTTGCTGGAAGGGGAACGCCATTAGTGGGGAGACGTCTCACTGGATGGAGACACTGTGCTACAAAACTGCCCAGGGAGGAGGAGTGCTGGGGGCAGCGGCTGGCTGTTGGGCATTGCAGGAGCTGGCATGCTGCAGTAGCCAGCCCAAGGAGCACGCTGGAAGCAGGAAGCCGAACCTTTTCTTTCTGCAATTTCTCTCTCGGCACTGGTGTTTTTTTTTTAGTGTCTCTCTAGCACCCTCTGCTGACAGAACTTAACATGATGCCATCTGGCAAAGGATAAATATTTAAAGGGCCAGAATTATTTCAGAGAGGTGGCAAAAAGATGATTAAATTTGGAACTGAGAGGCAATAAATTGATAACCAGCACATCCGCCTTAAACTTCCTAACCTATGAATTCAGCGCTGCTTGAATTAACTTTGCCACCTGTCAAAACGCCAAGGCTGGTGAATTTCACCACTTGTCTTTATTTCCCTTTCCCTCAGGATGCTGAAAGGCGTTCAAATAATTGTTCACCTGTGTGGACTGGTGCCATGGTACATTTATAGTCTTCATCCTCAATCCAGTCTTGAGTACTACCCAGTAATCCATCAACGTATTATTACATATTGACCTCCTGTGTTCTTCGCGGTAGTGATTTTAAACTTTCAACACTCCCTTCGAACCCTCTGCTCATCGCTTTCGTCCTTCCTTTCAGTGATGATTTTGCAGAGAAAATAGTGACCACATCGGGAATGTTGACCTCTTGTCGTCTGACCTCCAAACTTACCTGTATTCATGCCGTCTTCCCTCCTCAGCTCTGTCCCTGTTGAGGTGGCATCCGTGACCAACGCCATGCTGCTCTCCTGTACTCTCTCCTCCTTAGGGAGCTTATTCTTCTGATTCCTCTTTCCTGAATCATCACTGTTTTTCTTTCTAATCAGAATATAACTATAGTCATACCTCTGCTAACTGTAAAAAAACTTAACAACAATAACAAAATCCTACCTCTCTTACCCTATTTCTCTCCTTCTGTTCATGGCCAGGCTTTTCAGAAAAGTACTTTATGCTTGCTGTCTTTACTTTTTCGTCTCTAACTCCTCAGGCCTCTAAATCTGGCTTCCACCCCACCATTCGACTGAAATAATTATGACAAAGGTCAACCAGAGACCTAATTACCAAATCTAATGGATTCTTTTTCATGACGCTGTATCCGACCCTCTTCTTGGAACTGACACCCTTCGCTCATGGGTCCTTTTCCATCTGTCTCATGATTCCTCCTTGATCTCCTTCAAGAGTTTATCCACCTTTGCCTGCCTCTAAACACTGGAGTTTCCCAGAGGTTTCTCCTGGTTTACTTCTCTTCTCACTCTGTACTTCTTTCTCCCTGGCAGATCAGATCTCCTGTAATTCACCTACCATTCAAAATATTGATGAGTCCTACATCTATCCCTCTCGCTCAAACCTCTTTACTGGAACTGTCTGCTCTTTAGTCTGCTACAGAGTGAGGGAAAGGGTTTACTCTACTGTCTTATTAAGGCTAAGCTTCTTGGAGAAAAAGGTAGCTTTTGCTTTCTGTCTTTACTTTCTCATCTCCAATTACTTCTTCAGCTGTTGGAATTAACTTTTTTTTTTTTTTAATGCGAATTACTCCAGTGAGCTCCTAACTGACCTTTCTACCTCCAGTCTGGTCACCTTCAAGTTCACCCTCCCACTGCTGTCAAAGTGGCCTTTCCAAAATAAAGCTGTGTATTTAGCCTCTCACCTCACAATTATCCAACAGCTCCTCCTATCTTGAGAATAAAGTTCAAATATTTAGGGTTGTATTTTCTTTTACCATCTGATCTCCAAACTCTTCTCCAGCCACATCTGTTGGCACTTCCTGTTGGCCGTAGCCATCCTGAGTGACTTGCACTGACCTGAAAGATTTTTCATGCCTTTGCCATTTGCACATGTGACTCCTTTGTCTGGAATGTCTCCCTTTCTTTCTACCTTCACCTGTCATCCGCTCCTATTTTTGGGTGTCCGGCTCAGTCATCGTCTTTTCACAGAAATCTTTCTGGAGGGCCTCTGTGAGTCCTTTCCTGCTCTCCAGTCCCATTCCTTCTCAATGTTTCAAATGGCACCCTGCGTTTCTTCTGTCAAAGCATTTATGATATTGCATTGTGATTTGTTTCTAATTTATTTGCTTATGTGAGTGCCTCCTCTTGCTGACTATTACCCGTTGCCGTTGAGTTGATTCCGACTCATAATGACCCCGTAGAACTGCCCCATAGGGTTTCCAAGGAGCGGCTAGTGGATTCAAACTGCTGACCTTTTTGGTTGGCAGCCGTAGCTCTTAACCACTGTGCCAGCAGGGCTCCTGCTGACCGTTGTTGTTGTTGTTAGTTGCCGTCAAGTTGGTTCCACATCATAGCAACCCTGTGCACAACAAAAAGAAATACTGCCTGGTCCTGTGCCATCATCACAATTGCTTTTTTTTTTTTTTTGAGCCCATTGTTGTAGCTGCTCTGTCAGACCATCTTATTGAGGGTCTGACTATTAGTTCCTTTTAAAAAAAGAGCTGTGTCTTTTATCTTCTTACTCCTAGCGCCTAGCACAATGACTAGCCCTGCTGAAGAAGCATTCTCTAAATACTTAACGATTTAGATGTTTTAATGTCACCCTGATGCTAAAGAAATCTATACTCAGTTTTATTTGGATAGGTTTTCTTTCAAACGTCTATCCCTTCCCCAGTCCTATTTTCATTTTCTTGATTTTTGACCTTAATATATCTACCCTCAACTTCTATTTTAAGACTGGTATAATTAAGATCTTTTGCAAAAGCAAAGTAATTCTAATTAGAATTGAGTGCCAGGACTTTATTACTTGACTTTTTTGAGCCATGGATAGGGCGATCGTATAATTTATCATACAACCTGGGACATTTTTGAGAGTGAAAGAGGGTGCTATTAATACGTTCACTGGAATACTAGAAGCAAACCAAGACTGCCTCAGGCAATTTGAAATGTGTGGTCACTCTAGCTATATTGTGGCATAAATATATGCTTAAAGCTAAAACGGTATTTTTATTTACAGCTATACATGTTGAAAGTCTTTTGTGTAAAAATCTTTAAGTGTTTTTTTCTTAAGTCACATAAACAAACAGTAGTGAAAAATGTGAGATTTATACATATTTAAATAACCAAGCACTAAGCTAGACATCTAACCTGGGGGGATGCATTTCTTCTCAGATATTTGCCTCTGTTATCTCTAGGGCAGTGGAGGACAAGACAGGGATGGTAGAGCTTTATAAGCCGCCTGGCTTCGCTCCATGGAGATCTCAGCTTTGGTATTTGTCTGGTAGGCACCAGTTTTCGGCTGCTTTTCTTTACCTCTCTTCTCCAATGCTTCCCCACACAGCACCAAGGTCCTTTTCAGGAAGCACTGGGAGGAACGTCTTGGTTTTGAAACCACGGTTTAGCAACTGTGCCATTTTTTGGCCTCTTGGGAAACCACATTCTTGGATCACCATCATACCAATTAATTGATTTAAAGAAAAAATCAATTAAAAAAAAAAAACGATGCCTTAGTTGGCTGTTAGAATCCTAGGGAAATATTTTCCATTAAAAAGTGCTATAGAAGAATGCTGCATTTGTGGTAGGATAGGTAAGTGAGTATCTGGCTCTGAACACAAGTAACTGAACAGGTTCCCCTGGCTTTCAGGGCCCTGCGTGATCTCTAACTCATCTCTAACTCATCCCCCCACTCTCTGCTTCCCTCAGCCCACTCCAGCTAAGCTGGCTTCCTTGTTCTTCGGCAGGTTAAGGGGTCATGCCTGGAGGGTCTTTGCACTTCCTGTCCTCAGTGTTTGAAATGGTCTTCCTGCAGATATCTGCATGGACCACACCTGTCTTAATTTCTTAGTGGTGTTTAACAGATATGCCTCTTGAGAAGACAAAATAAGGTATTATAATGACATGTGCAAAGAGCTTGAGATGGAAAACCAAAAGAGAAGAGCATGCTCGGCGTTTCTCAAGCTGAAAGAACTGAAGAAAAAATTCAAGCCTCGAGTTGCAGTAGCGAAGGATTCTATGGGGAAAATATTAAACCAAGCAGGAAGCATCAAAAGAAGTTGGAAGGAATACACAGAGTCATTACACAAAAAAGAATTAATCAATGTTCAACCATTTCAATAGGTGGCATACGATCAGGAACCGATGGTACTGAAGGAAGAAGTCCAAGCTGCTCTGAAGGCATTGGCGGAAACACAAGGCTCCAGGAATTGATGGAATATCAATTGAGATGTTTCGACAAACAGATGCGGTGCTGTAGGTGCTCACACTCGTCTATGCCAAGAAATATGGAAGATAGCTTCCTGGCGAACTGATTGGAAGAGATCCATATTTATGCCTAATTCCCAAGAAAGGTGATCCAACCGAATGTGTAAATTATAGAACAATATCATTAATATCACACGCAACCAAAATTCTGCTGAAGATCATTCAAAAACAGCGGGAGCAGTACATCAACAGGGAACTGCCATTAATTCAGGCTGGTTTCAGAAGAGGACGTGGAACCAGGGATATCATTGCTGATGTCAGATGGATCCTGGCTGAAAGCAGAGAATACCAGAAGGATGTTTACTTGTGTTTTATTGATTATGCAAAGGCATTTGACTGTGTGGATCATAACAAACTATGGATAACACTGCGAAGAATGGGAATTCCAGAACACTTAATTGTGCTCATGAGGAACCTTTATATAGATCAAGAGGCAGCTGTTTGGGCAGAACAAGGGAACACTGATTGGTTTAAAGTCAGGAAAGATGTGTGTCAGGGTTGTATTCTTTCACCATACCTATTTAATCTGTATGCTGAGCAAATAATACGAGAAGCTGGATTATATGAGGAAGAACAGGGCATCAGGGTTGGAGGAAGACTCATTAACAACCTGCGTTATGCAGATGACACAACCTTGCTTGCTGAAAGTGAAGAGGACTTGAAGCACTTACTAATGAAGATCAAAGACCACAGCCTTCAGTGTGGATTACACCTCAACATAAAGAAAACAAAAATCCTCATAACTGGACCAATGAGCAACATCATGATAAATGGAGAAAAGATTGAAGTTGTCAAGGATTTCATTTTACTTGGATCCACAATCAACAGCCATGGAAGCAGCAGTCAAGAAATCAAACGATGCATTGCATAGGGTAAATCTGCTGCAAAGGACCTCTTCAAAGTGTTGAAGAGCAGAGATGTCACCTTGAAGACTAAGGTGCGCCTGACCCAAGCCATGGTATTTTCAATCACATCATATGCATGTGAAAGCTGGACAATGAATAAGGAAGACCGAAGAAGAGTTGATGCCTTTGAATTGTGGTGTTGGTGAAGAATATTGGATATACCATGGACTGCCAAAAGAAGGAACAAATCTGTCTTAGAAGTACAACCAGAATGCTCCTTAGAAGCAAGGATGGCAAGACTGCGTCTTACATACTTTGGACATGTTGTCAGGAGGGATCAATCCCTGGAGAAGGACATCATGCTTGGCAGAGTACAGGGTCGGCAGAAAAGAGGAAGACCCTCAACGAGGTGGATTGACACAGTGGCTGCAACAACGAGCTCAAGCATAACAAGGATTGTTAAGGATGGCGCAGGGCCGGACAGTGTTTCGTCCTGTTGTGCATAGGGTCGCTATGGGTTGGAACTGACTTGACAGCACCTAACAACAACAACACCACTGCCACAAGTTAGGTGGCTTTAACAAACAAATTTATTTTCTCGTGGTTTGTTGTTGTTGTTAGGTGCTGTGGAGTCGATTCCAACTCATAGCAACCATATACAACAGGGTAGAACTGCCCCACAGGGTTTCCAAGGAGCAGCTGGTGGATTCGAACTATCCACCTTTTGGTTAGCAGCCAAGCTCTTAACCACTGTGCCACCAGGGCTAGAAGTTTGAATTCAAGACACTGGCTCTAAGGGAAGGCATTCTTTCTGTCGGCTCTGGGGGAAGATCCTTGTATCTTCTCCGCTTCTGTTCCTGGGTTCCTTGGCTATCTTCAGGTGGCTTGTTATCTGTCTTCCTCAACTATGCTTCCTTCTAGGCCTGATCTGCTCTTTTATATCTCAAAAGTGATTGGCTTAAGACAAACCGTATACAAATAACAACCTTATTAACATAACAAAGAAAACCCTATTCTCAAATAGAATTACTTCCGCAGATATACCGGTGCCATCAAGTCTATTGTGACTCATGGCCACTCTATAGGACAGAGCAGAACTGTCCCATAGGGTTTCCAAGGAATGGCTGGTGGATTCGAACTGCTGACCTTTTGGTTAGCAGCCAGTCTCTTAACCACTGCACTAGCAGGGGTCCATCCACAGGTATTATTTTTTAAAAAATCTGTGGCTGTTGAGTCAATTCTGACTCTTAGTGACCCTGTAGAGCTGAATAGAACAGTTCCATAGAGTTTCCAAGGCATGGCTGGTGGGTTGGAACTGCTGACCTTTTGGTGAGCAGCCAAGCTCTTAACCACTGTGCCACCAAGGCCTCATCCACAGGCATAGGGGTTAGGATTTACAACACGACGTATTTTTGGGAGACACAATTCAATCCATAGTAACATCCTTGCTTCCTTCAGGTCTCTGCTCAAATGCAATGTCGTTTAATCAGACTTTCTCTGATTTTTCTTTCTACAATTGCACGTGCATAACCCCAAACACGACATACACACACACATGCACACACACCTCACTCTCCATTTACTAAGTTTCATTTTTCTTTGCAACATTCCGATTACATGGATTATACGTGTCTTTTTTATTTTATTGGGCTTTGGGTGAAAGTTCACAGCTCAAAGTTAATTTCTCCTTTAAAAATTGATAACACATATTGTTTTGTGACATTGATTGCAATCCCCACAATGTGACAGCACGCTCCCCCTTTCCACTCCGGGTTCCCTGTATCCATAGGTTCAGTTCCTGTCCCTTTCTGCCTTCTCATCTTGCTTTTGGGCAGGAGCTGCCCATTTGGTCTCGGATATTTGGTTGAATTAGAAGCAGGTTCCTCTCATGTGGTGTTGTTTGTTTTATAGGCCTGTCTAATCTTTGTGTTGGGAGAATTTTTGTCTGAAAAGCAGGCTTATATATGTCTTTTATGGTTGTGGCTGGACAATAAATGGAAATTGAGAATGTAGGTTCAATGAGGTTAAGATCTTGGTTTATTAAACTTATCACTCTTTGCAACCTCTGAAACATCCAGGTTTTCAATAATAATTATTGATTGAATAATTAAAAGAATAAATTGATGATGCCCCATTGACTCAGCAGGTGACAACCAGTTTGTCTGCAGCAGCCACGTGCTTAGGGTTCATGAAAGTTTATAGGACGGAGAACAACGGCTATGAAATATCGTGTTCACAGAGTCCTTTTTCTTTTCAGTCTAGGATAGTTGTGCTGTGGTTTTGGCCTGTCCAAAATCACCTGCATTTCCTGTCCTCGAACAGCTGGCCAGTCACACAAACCCTGTGCTGTGCTTTGCGTATATGAGATGGTTCATGTAATAAGCTATGGTACTCAGGTTTCGAATCAGGCTGATTATTAAAGTTGGAACCTTTTATTGGGTGTTATAGGGAATTCAGGCTTAGGGCTTGGTTTTTAAGGGATAGGAGTCATGCCTTTGAATCTCAGAATTCATAAAGGGATTTATGATCTTTATAATAAATTCTTCATTTATAATGTATCCTGGCCTCTGCTTTTCCTCCTCCCTCCTGTTTTGATTTTTCTTTTTCCACTTTAGCTGCTCATTAATATGCCTACCAGAGAGAAACGTGGAAGAAAGAGGAGATGAAAACCTGATTATCACCTTCAGGTGTTGTTTTGATGCCATGTGTCCCCACCCTGATCTCCTGTTTGGATGTTTTCTGAATTACTTAGTAAGAGAATATGTCTCTTCTATCTTTCCCTTTTATTTCACCCAAGGTTGGACTTTCTATTCTTACTCCTTAGCATTTGCCAGGTGACACTAGAGTTCTCATCATGTCTCTGTTTAGAAAATTCTTCTACATATGCCTCCCAGTTTTTCCCACCATTTGTAGAAAATATTTGAGGTTTAGGGATTTGAGTCTTGTTAATTTTGAGAAGGGGGACTAACAGTATTTCTGCCTGATCACTTAGCCGAGACCACCTGGTTGGGACCTGGGGGATCCCTTATCCTTTCTTCATACTTCACGTAGGTTTTCTTAGACTGTCCATATGATGCTCTTAAAATACAGAACACCCAGTAAACCATTTTCCCATTTACCCTGTGATATTAGAGAAACTCGCCATTTCTTGATCTCTTCACACTAAGGTGGTGCTATATTTAAGCGCTCAGCTGCTAACCGCATTGCTTATCTTCACTCATTTTTGCAAATGTGAATACCTCTGTTCAATTTTTTTCTGCAGCAAATGTTTTATGCTAAGATGAATATTTCCTCATTTGTTGAATAAGCACAACGTTATGCCATATGCAGATAGAGAATTACTAGGGATTTTTATGTTTCAATTCATAGAAAATGGAATAAAATTACTGTGTGCTTTTTGAGCAGTGAAATCATTATCGATACCCAGTTTGTACGAAGTGGCCAGCACTGGAAGGTGTATAGCTTTTTGATGAAAACAGAGCCTATATCTTTAGATAGGCCAAACCAGTCTTCTCAAATCATGTACCTAAAAGAAATCTTGTTCTGGTTCTAGTTTTTTTTCTCAATCATGTTTGGTATGCAACTATGAACAGGTGGTCACCTAATAAGCTGAGTCTTTGCTCAAGGCACTAAACCAATTATTCTTGAAGCTATAGAAATCCTGCCCGGTCTCATGCTCATTCCAAGAGGAACCTAATAGTATGGATCTCATAATCTGATTAAGCAATGGTTAATAAATTTTCCAGGTGTATAAGTTTTATTTTATTGGATAGAAATGTCTTTGAAGTGATTTTTATTCTCTAGGGAAAATGTGGTTTATGCTTAAGATTAAATTTTTATATTGAGATCCCACCAAAATAATTAAACATTAAATAACAGTTATTTGTTATTATTAAAACATGCTTTTGTGTATTTTTAAAAATTATAGTTCTGGTTCCCCCAGGACATGTATAATTAAAATTTTCTCTTAGAGTTGAATATATATTGTTTCTCCATTGAATCTTTCTTGTTATTTAAGAATGGTCAATATAATTTGAACAAAGAGCTATTTACAAGTAGTTTGACTTTTAACGGACGTCCATTTCTGCCTGGAAGCTTCTCTGTCATTTAAACATCAAATCCTGAGGCCTTCTCAGAGCAGAGTCAGCCTTTGATTTCTGTGTGGTTTCCCTTGTGGTTTGTGTGTGTGTGTTTGTGTGTGTGTAATATTTCCGCCTTGTATGGCACTTTATCTGAATAGTCTTACCTGGCATTCAAGACCGTGCAGTTTTTAATATCGAGTGCTTTGACATAGCTGAACATAGAGCTGGTAAATAGCAAGCGCCCAGTGGATGTTTATTAAATGAGTGACTGATGTGAAATAAATTTAGGAGTATAACATTATTACAACCAATAGCAAAACCTTAATTCTTTGATCTTACATAAATAAATTTACACAATATTTAAATAAACAGTAGGGGAATAAAGTCCTTAAACATGGCATCTTCTAAATTAGTGTTATTTTGGCACATCTGATTGGAAGTGTTATGACTGACAAAATGAACACATTCTTACAACTTAGACTTTTAATTCGGTATCCAGAGCAAAAGAGATTGAAAATCATAACAACTTAAATGGATGAGTTAACGGATTATACCCTAAATAAGAGACATGGGGAGGAGGCGAGAGATTGAACTGAGCAATCAGAGTGGAGTGTCTTTTAGAATTAAGTAAAGGGGCATCCATACCGAGCAGGGACTCCTGGGGAATGAGCTAATGAAACGAGTGGCAGAAACCCTAACCAGAAGTTACTTTGAATGTCAGTAGGACTTTTTTCCTTCTTCTTCCTGTATGTATCATAAGCAGAGTTGCGACTAGAGCCTTGAATTTGAGATATGGTAATTTTTACACTCCCAGTACCCTTTCACAATCAACCAGCTAAAAGCCATCCCAGTAGGAGAGGCCCTGAAACAAATTACTGCCTTTCAGTAATGCCTAGATCTTATACTGCTGTTGTCTCCTTCTACATTGCTCCTCCTTTGCCTCTATGAGGGCAGTTCTTATACTGTGTTCTTTTTCTCTTTTGTTCCACTTAGAATATAGGATAATATACTTTCTATTTCCTGATGAAATTGAGCCCATGAGTGGATGGTTTTAACAAAGAGAAGTTTATTCTCTCACAGTCCAGTAGGCTAGAAGTCCGAACTCAGGGTGCCAGCTCCAGGGGAAGGCTTTCTCTCTCTGTCAGCTCTGAAGAAAGGTCCTTGTGATGCATCAGTCTTTCCTTGGTCTGGGAACATCTCAGCGCAGGAACCTCAGGTCCAAAGGACACGCCTTGCTCCCAGTGCTGCTTTCTTGGTGGTATGATGTCCCTTACTCTCTGCTTGCTTCCCTTCCCTTTTATCTCTTGTGAGATAAAAGGTGGTGCGGGCCACACCCCAGGGAAACTCCCTTTACCCTGGATCAGAGATGTGACCTGGTAAGGGTGTTACAATCCCACTTTAATCCTTTTAACATAAAATTGCAATCACAAAATGGAGGACCACCACAGAATACTGGAAATCATTGCCTAACCAAGTTGATACACACATTTTTTGGGGGACATAATTCAACCCATGACAGGTAGTAAACTTGGAAAAGTCAGGAGACTTAAAAAAAAAAAATCCACTGTATCCATGTACCACATTTTGTTTGTCCATTCATCTGTTGATGGGCATTTAGGCTTTTGCCACCTTTCAGCTATTGTGAATAGAGCTGCAATGAACACTGGTGTACCCATCTCTGAGTCTCTGCTTTCAGGTCTTTTGGGTATATACCTGAAAGTGGAATTGTTGGGTTATATGGTAGATTTTCATTTTTTGAGGACCCGTCACACTGTCTTCCACAATGGCTGTACCATTTTGCATTCCCACCAGCAATGAGTAAGGGTTGCAATTTCCCCACATCCTCACCAACATTTATTATTTTGGTTTTTTTTTTTTCCTTAATCTTAGCCATCCTTGTGGGAGTGAACTGGTATCTCACCGTGGTTTTGATTTGCATCACTCTGATGGCTAATGATGCTGAACATCTTTTCATGTGTTGGGGGCCATTTGAATGTCCTCTTTGGTGAAACATCTATTCAAGTCAATGGAATACCACTCAGTCAGTAAGAGAAATGAAGTCTTGAAACATGCTACAGTGTGGATGGAGCTGGAAGACATTATGCTGAGTGAAATAGGCCAATCACAAAAGGATAAATATTATATAACTTCACTTATGTAAAAAGATGAGAAAAGGCATATGTGTAGACAACAAAACATATTAATGGTTCCCAGGGTGAGAGGGAAGAGGAAAGTGAGGGTTAATGGTGGTGGAGATATCATATTGAATAAGGGTAGGGTTGCACAGCTGATTATTGTAATTGCTGCCAATAAATTGTACACCTGTAAAAAAGTTGAATTTGCAAAAGTTATGTGACAGATACATTTATAACAACAACAAAAACAGTAGCTGCTGAAGCAGCTTATGTACAACCAAAAACCTGATGGGATTTGGTTTCTTGGTTTGGAGGTTTAGTGTAGTGGTTTCAGTTTCATGGGTCATCCCAATTAATTGGCCTAATAACATGTTTACTGCTTCTGTTCTACCTCCTAGTTCATTGTGTAGTGGCTGAGGTCTTAAAAGCTTGCAGGTGGCCATCCAAAGCACAATAATTGGTCTCTATTCATCTGAAGCAACAGAGGAAGGAGAAGAGTCAGGAATAGGAGGAGGATAAGGAACGTGTGGCTATTTGCTTCTATACTGCATGGTGACCAGCTTCCATTACTGAATATTTTGATCAAAGATTCTATAGAAGAATCCTGATCAAAAGGGGGGGAGGGAAGTGCAGAACAGAATTTAAAATTCTCATGGACTCCAGACTTCTTGTAGCCATGAAGGTTGGATGAAACCCTGAAACCATTACCCTGAGATAATCTTTGAACCTTAAATTAAAAAATATCCCCTGAAGTCTTCTTAAAACCAAACCGTGTTTTAGCTTATCTAGTAAAAAATATCTGTCTTGAGCATTATGCTGTTTTGAGAACTATATATATGAGATCAAATTGATATCAGCAACTCAAAAGATTAGATAGGAATCTTAGGGGGAAGTGAGTCTGTATTAATCGGGGAGGGACAACTCAGAAAAGGAAGGTGTGAATTACTTGAAGAATGTAATCAATGTCACTAAATGTTACTTGTAGAAACTGTTGAATTGCTCTGTTTTGCTGTGTATATTCTCAACAATAACAAAAGAAATTAAAATAAATAAGTGATTGAAAAAATCAGTCCTTCTATCAAAGCCAGTAGATTGGAGACTGTCTTAGGTCAACCTACTTAATGGTACAGTCATCATTTTGGCCTGTCCCTGACTCAATGATGTTCAAGTATTGGCCTGGGATCCTTCATCTATCAAGTATTTAGTTTCTGAATAAGTACTTATATTGCCACTCCTTGATGTTTTAAAAATAGTCTTCAGCTGTAATCCATTTCCTAAATGTTGTTAAAGGCATCCCACTCCTTCTCTGTGGACCACCACTGCTTATGCGGTTACATCTCTGCAGCGGTGATTTTGTATTTGTGAGGCTGTTGTCAAAAACAAAGAATTCCCTGATCCCTTAGTGTCTCAGTGCAGATGAGAAACACCTGGTCTGGTGACCTACAACAGGCCAGTGGTTAGTGCCAGATACACCACCCAGGTCTGCACTCAAGAAGAAGGACCTGTATTGATCAGCTACCCCTTCTACATTTTGAAGCCTTTCATAACCCTTTCAAAATATAACTTAGCATTCTCAGAGTATAAAAAGGGTTTCTGGGGTGATAGAACTTTCCCTGGAGAATATTTCCAAAACTGAAATTGGAAGCCCCACTGGTATCCTGCTATAGTTCATGCAGTAAGCTCCTCAAACAAGCCTACTTCTTAGGATTCAGACAGTAAGGGGGTGAGGGTTAGTGAACTTATAAAGAGACACTGAGCTGTGGTTTTTGTGGTGACCACAGCAGCCAGGTTTCTGTGCTTTTATGATGTTGTTACAAAACACTATGTCCACTGTAGAAAAGTTTGGAAAATGAGAAATGTATGGAAGATGGTACACAATCCCATAATTCAGCGTTTAGCACTATTAATATTTTGTAGCATTTGCTTCCAGAGCTTCTCTGTGCACAAACAGCAGATTTGCTGCATTAGAGGATTTAACATCTAGCCGTGATATTGTGCTCACGACGGCCCCATGAAGCACTGAACAATGTTCTCTTGCTGAGACACTAGTGTGCATCACGTACACTGTAAATTGTTGTGCTCGGTGACCCTGGGGCAGCTGTGTCTCAGGAAAACCTAAACCCAACTGCTTGAAAGTTAGAGGAAGTACTATGTGCTACAAGATTATTCATGAATTTTGGGATTTGTCAAGTTCTTGGGCTACAGCCTCGAAGGGTATCAAGGGCGTATGGAGGGCTATGGTGATATGTACACTGTGTATTTGTGTGTAATCAGATTATATATTTACTAACCTAATTTTCTTCACTTAACATCATATTATAAGCACTTTATCATTAGATGTTATTTAAAAATATGGTTTGAAATGGCCACATGATATCCCATAAATGGATCTATCTTAATTTAATATCATTGGACATTTAGGTGGTTTAGAGTTTTGTTTGCTGTTCCAGGTAATGCTGTGGTAAGCGTCCTTATCATTTTAGCTCAGAATCCTGCAAGTGAAGTAATTAGATTGATGGATATATATGTTTTTTAAGTTCTTGATACATATCACCCAGTTGCTTCTAGAAAGATTGTTCTCTCTGATATTTCTTAAGCAGTTTTGACTGTGCTACTCTCCTTATACCTTCACCGGCATTAAGTCTTATAAAAATGATTATAGCAATTTGCCAACATGATAGTTGTTGTCTTTTAATAGATAAATGGTAACTTTGGTGAAGGGTAAGACAGTACACAATACTGGGGAAACCAGCACAACTTGTCCAAGGCAAGGTCATGGAAGCTCCATAGACACATCCAACCCCCCTGAGGGACCAAATTGCTGGGCTGAGTGCTGTGGGGACCATGATCTCAGGGTACAGCTAGCTCAATTGGCAAAACATAGTTTATAAAGAAAATGTTCCATATTCTACTTTGGTGAGTAGCATCTGGGGTCTTAAAAGCTTGTGATTGGCAATTTAAGATACTCCACTGGTCCTATCCTGTCTGGAGCAATGGAGAATGACGAAAACCAAAGACACAAGGAAAGATTAATCCCAAAGGGCTAATGGACCATAGCTGCCACAGCCTCTACCAGATTAAGTCCAGCACAACTAGGTGGTGCCCGGCTACCACCACTGACTGCTCTGACAGACCTGGAAAAAAATGTAGAACAAAATTCTAACTCACAAAAAAAGAACCAGACTTACTGGCTGACAGAGACTGGAGAATCCCTGAGAGTATGGCCCCAGGACACCCTTTTACCTCAATAAGGAAGTCACCCCTGAGGGTCACCCTTCAGCCAGAGATCAGACAGGCCTGTAAAACAAAACGAGATTAAATGGGCACACCAGCCCAGGCGCAAGGACTAGAAGGCAGGAGGGGATGGGAAAGCTGGTAATAGGGAACTTAGAGTCAAGAAGGAGAGAGTGTTGAAATGTCGTGGGGTTTGTAACCGATGTCACAAAACAATATGTGTACTAACTGTTTAATGAGAAGCTAGTTTGTTCTGTAAACCTCCATCTAAAGTACAATTTAAAAAGTAATAAATAAGTACTTAATTTGGGGCAAATCCCTTAAAAAGAAAAAAAATAGTTATTGTCTTTCTTTACACTACTTGTGTAGTTCAATATTTTTCTTTTGCTTATTAACCATTAATTCCTTTTATGATTAAATATCATTTTTTTTTTTTGCCTACTTTCATATTGGGTATAAATGTTATTTTTATGAATTTATAAGTGCTTTTTATATCATTGCAATTAACCTTTTCCCAGTTTCCACTGCTGCCATCCCAGTCCACGCCATTTTCATTTCCCACCTGGGTTGCTTCAGTAGCCAAAATTCTTAACCAGGCCTGCAAGCATCTCCCTGGTCTGGCCACCTCCCACCTTTCCAACTTTGCCTCTGGACCATCCTCCCCAGTCTGTGCATTGGCTTTCTTTTCCTCCTTCCCGCTGGCTGTCCCTTCCTGGTGCTTCCACACGTACTCCTGTGCCTGGCAAGCTCCGCCTTCCCCCGCCATCCCCACACACCTTTGCCTGACTTAGTCCTCCTTCTAGATAAGGAAACACATTCTCATAGCATCCTGTTCTTTTTCTTCCTTATATTGAGAACAACTCTATATTTGTTCACTTTTGCAAACAGCATTTTGGACAATTACCCCCAAAATTCAGATGGTGTAAGCAATTGACCAGAATTGTTTCTAAAGTTGTACCAAAAAACATGACCCCTCTCCACACACACACATTTGTTACGGGAGGATTAAAAAAGAAAATAAAGGTTATTCTTCATGGCTCTTGGAATGTATTATCCTCAAAGAGTAATGGCTAAAACCATGGGCTCTGGAGTTCAAGGGCTCAGCTTCGAATCCTGGTCATATCTTTTACGAGATGTCTAGTCTTGGACAAGTTACTTCACCGCTCAGTGCTTCACTGCCCTCCTCTATAAAATGACATTACTGATAAGACCTGCATCTTGTGATTAGCGTGACTACTATATGAAGTAATTCATGAGGTGCCTAGCACACAGCCTGGCACATGGTCAGTGCTCTATAAATGTTTGTCACTATCGTCTTTTTTTTATCTTCGTTTCCATCCTCTTCATCTTTGAAGTTTATTAAGTGCCCACTCTACAGAGCACAGAGCTAGATGGTATCTGGATATCTGTTTTCTTTCTAGGGAATTGCTCTGCTGGTTTTGAAGTGTTCCCTTTCAGGTAACGAGTTACTTTTGATTATAGTTTGAGGCCGTCTTCCTGTCATTCTTTTGTTTTCAGAATTCTAGTGAGTGATTCCTGTAAGAAAACATAACTTATCTCTCATTCTTTTGTGTGGTATAACTTTTTGAGTATTAACACTCAGATCTTTTTTTTTTTTCTCTGACAGCTGGCTAACTTCCCCAGACTCTGTGAGGAAACAGAAAGGATTGTTGCTAACCACATTCGCGAGCGAGAAGGGAAGACAAAGGACCAGGTGAGGAGAGGCCCCACCTGGTAGACAGGTGGTCCTTGTGGGAAGAAAAAGGTCTCTCTGAGGATATCTGGTGGTATCCAACAGGTGGCTTGTTCCTTGGTGGGAAAAAAAATAGCTGAGTACACAGGACAATGTGTTTACTTGTTAGTTATACATACATGTGTCACTACACTGAAGTCCCTGGGTGGTGCAACAGATGATATACTCGGTGATAAACAGAAGGTTGGAGGCTTGAATCTACCCAGAGATGCCTCAGAAGAAAAGCCTGGCAATCTGCTTCTGAAAAATCAGCCATTGAAACCCCTATGGAGCACAGTTGTACTCAGACACACGTGGGGTTGTCACGAGTCGGAATCAACTGGATAGCAACTGATTTTTGGTTGGTTACTATACGAATGTCTTATGTATGCTATAAAATGTAAACAAATATAAAGACTTTAGAAGGACGAAATGTACGAAACAAACAACATAGAAGTTGTGTAATTTTTCCCGCAGTGCTCCGTGATCATCATGTTTACCCCCACCCAGCAATGGACACGGCACATGTGGAAAACCGCTAATCCAGAAACGCACCACACTTGGTCTTTAAGACACATTTGGTCTTTTGCCAGGCCAACAACGGGCTTCAGGATATTCATAAACTCCTAAAATGTTATGCAAGGTGTTCAGTGTTTTAATTTTTTTCTCAGGAGAATGGTCACAGCTTTTCCATGCAATCTGTGATTGGAAAAAATAAGATTAAGAACTGGTCTTTCAAACAGTTCTAACTATTTTGTAAATGTGTATGGTTTGTAGCAGTTGTCAGTTGTCTTGAAATTGTCTAATACTGGTAATCCTAGTTCTGTGAATTGGAAAAATTATTTTTCAAGTGAAGATAATTCATGAAAAAAAGTTGAGTACTACATGAAAATAATAAAAAAAAAAAGTCCTTAAATTTAAATGTATTTTTTTTTCTGAGTTACTTAGAAAAGATTATAATAGGAAGTACAAAGGATTAAAAAGTACTCCTAAATTCCATCACGTGGCTTCAAATGTGACATTGTGGTGAGAACGCTGGCTTTAGACCATGTGTTCTCCACAAAGTACCACCATGTTCTTGGGCAGATCACAACGTCTTTGGACTGTTGTATTCTCATGCAGAATGTTGGGGTTTTGGTCTGTATGGTCTCTGAAAGCCTCAGTAAGTTAGCATTCAAAGATTTTGTGATTCCCCGAGAAGTTGGAAAGCAGGGAGCGAGATGGGGAAAAGGAGGAAGATAAAATCAAAGGAAGAGATAGAAACAAGCCATGGGGAGAGACTGTGTGTGTGTGTGTGTGTGTGGTGTCTGTGTGAGGTGTGTATGTGCATGAGCTGTCGGTGTGTGTGTGAGGTGTCTCTGTGTGTGTGAGGTGTCTCTGTGTGTGATGTGTCTGTGTGTGTGAGCTGTTTGTGTGTGTGAGGTGTGTGTGTGAGGTGTCTGTGTGTGTGTGAGGTGCCTGTGTGTGTGTGAGGTGTTTGTGTGTGTGTGAGGTGTATGTATGTGTGTATGAGGTGTGTGTGAGATGTGTGAGATATGTATATATATGTGTGTGAGGTATATGTGCGTGAGGTGTCTGTGTGTGAGGTGTGTGTGTGTGTGAGGTGTGTGTGTGTGAGGCATTTGCGTGATGTGTGTGTGAGGTGTGTGTGTGTGAGGTGTGTGTGTGTGAGGTGTTTGCGTGATGTGTGTGTGCGAGGTGTGTGTGTGTGTGGTGTGTGTGTGAGGTGTCTATGTGAGATGTGTGTGTGAGAGGTGTGTGTGAGGTGTGTGTGTGTGAGGTGTGTGTGTGTGAGGGCTGTGTGTGAGGGGTGTGTGTGTGAGGTGTTTGTGTGATGTGTGTGTGTGAGGTGTGGTGTGTGTGAGGTGCGGTGTGTGTGAGGTGTGGTGTGTCTGTGTGTGGTGTGTGAGGTGTGGTGTGTGTGTGAGGTGTGTGTATGTGTGATGCCCCGGGCCAGAGGTTTCCCCACCCACCTGCTGGACTGAGAAGACTTAAATTCTGCTGTCAGCTATACTCCTGACCTAAAGTAAATACGCTAGCCATTTCAATTTAGTGTCTTTATAAAATTCATGCTATAATATATCCTACTTAACTCTTAGGGATTCTATGTAAAAACAATATTGAGTAAACAGTGCAATTATTATTTTAACTATTTTGCGATCATATGTAAGTCACTCGGTAGCTTCTGCATGTTTCATGTACCAGAGGTTTTATTTTAACAAAATGATGTACTCAGACTTGGCATTGTGGTTAAGACTGTGGGCTCTGGCCTCAGGCTACTTGGGTTTGAATCCAAGTTCTACCATACGTTTTCTGTGTAGCCTTAGAAAAGTTACTTGACATCTTACCACCTTAATTTACTCATCTAAAAGTGGGGCGATAATGATAGTTAAGTCATGGGCATTTTGTGAGGATAAAATTAATTTAAGCACAGCTCTTAGTTTTTAACGTTAGTTGTTTTTGTTGTTATTCCCATGCATCCGAAGAGCTATAACACAGTAGAAATGTGGAAGAAATGTCTTTCTTCATTTCACAGAAAATTGTCTTCCATCTGCAATTCTGATGCAGTGATTAATTCATTCCCCAGGTGGGGACGGGGCAGATGTGTTCTTCCTAAATGACACTCTTAGGCACCTAGTGTGGCAGTCACCAGCTGTAGAAGCTGGTAGAGGCCACCTCTCATACGTTCCTGTCAGGCATGGAAAAAAATGCATATTTTTGGTAACGTGAATATGGCAGTTGGGCTAGAAACTCACATTAGATTTCTGAACTTTGTGCTGCCATGGGCATTTTTGAAGTAGCTACTCAGAGAGAACTCCATTTTTTCAGGCCTCTTCACTGGAACAGCTTTGTGGCAATTTTGCAGCTTTTTTTTTTCTTTAATAGAGTGATTACCAGCCTCTCATTTGGAAGCTTTATGGGAACAAATCTTAAAAATTAAAAATACAGAAAACAAGTCTGGGAGCTTTTTCCTTTTTCTTTTTTTGCTGTAACTAATTTTTAATAATTGTATTGCCTTTCTTTTCCATGTAGAAAGATAATAACAGAAAGACTTATAAGGGAACCCATGCTTCTATTTCAATATTTTGAACAAAGCAGTCTATGGAGTCTTCAATATTTTTTTTAGAAAACCACCCACATAAATTACAAAAAAGAGTTTGCTTCTTCTTAAGGCTCATTTAAAGAGCCTCCAAAATGTAAGGAAATGCATGACAATTAGTCTATGATTCCTGTAATACGGTGAGATTCATTTAAGATCAGACCGCCAGTAAAAGTTTTGCGGCCCAGCAGGAGCACAAAACCTAGGTTAGCTGGTCCTGATAACAGCGGTGTCAGCATGCGGCAACAGGAACTGCCTTCTGCAGCACACTGCTTCTCTTCTGAGATTTTGACGACTTTAATGAGGATTCTTCCCCAATAAGCTTCCTGAGATAGACTCAACCCCTTCTTGCCCCCAGTCCGGATTTTACTCTTAGCTCTAGGCCACTTGATAGCTGGTTCCAGAGACCTGGTGGAAGATGGGAAGGAGGTACCCCGCAGAAAAGGGGGTGTAGGCCATGTTTGCATGCATAAGAAGAGAGAGACAGGGAAATGCTCGATATAAAATATCTAAGAAGCTTGTACGTCTGATTTTTGTCACTCAGCAAGTACTGCTTCCTTTTTAAAAATTTTTTATTGTGTTTTAGGTGGAAGTATACAGCACAAATTGTTTTTAAAATAATATACATCAAGATGTGAAAAATACACAGAACAGATATATAATGGTACTATAATCTACAAATTCTGTTCTGTCTTGAATGGTATTTTTTAAAATTTTACTGTGTTTTACATGAAAGTGTACAGTGCAAATTAGTTTTTCATTCAAAAATTTTATACATAAATTCTTTTGTGACATTGGTTGCAGTCCTGGCAATGTGTCAGCGCTCTCCCCCTGCCCCCCTTTCCCTTTCTACCCTGGGCTCTACTTGTCCGTTTGTCCAGTTTTCCTGTCCCTTCCTGCCTTCTTGTCTTTGCTTTTGGGAAGGTGTTGCCCATTTGGTCTTGTATACTTGATTGATATAAGAAGCACATTCCTCACGTGTTATTGTTTGTTTTATAGACCTGTCTAATCTTTGGTGAAAGGTGAGCTTCAGGAGAGGCTTCAGGTCTAAGTTAGCAGGATGTGCAGGGCCACAGTACAGGGGTTCCTCCGATCTCTGTCAGACAAGTAAGTCTAGTCTTTTTTGTGAACTTAAATTTTGTTCTACATTTTTCTCCAACTCTGTCCCACCGTCTTTTGTGATCCCTGTCAGAGCTGTCGGTGGTGGTAGCCACCTGCCATCTAGTTCTGAGCTCAGGCTTGTGGAGGCTGTGATTCATGTGGTCCGTTAGTCCTTTGGACTAATATTTTTCTTATGTCTTTGGTTTTCCTCATCCTCCTTTGCTTCAAATATGGTGAGACCGATAGACGTATCTTAGATGGCCACTCGCAAGCTTTTAAGACCCCAGATGCTACTCACCAGAGTAGGATATAGAACATTTTCTTTATGAACTATGTTATTATGCCAGTTGACCTAGATGTTCCCCAAGATCATGGTCCCCAGACCTCAGCCCCAGTTACTCAGTCAAGGTGTTTGGATGTGTCTAGGAAGCTTCTATGACTTTGCCTTGTTCAGGTTGTGCTGGCTTCTCCTATATTGTGTGTTGTCTTTCCCTTCACCAAAGTTAACACTTGTCTACTATCTAGTTAGTGATTTCCCCTCCCCAAACCTCCCTTGCTTGGTAACCATCAAAGATTGTTTCTTTCTGTGTGTAAACCTTTTCTTGGGCATTTATAATAGTGGTCTTATACAATATTTGTCTTTTGTGATTAACTTGCTTCAGTCAGCATAATGCCCTCCAGATTCATCCACGTTGTGTGATGCCTCATGGCTTCATCATTGTTCTTTAACATTGCATAGTATTCCATTGTGTGTATCGTACCATAATTTGTTTATCCATTATCTGTTGATGGGCACTTAGGTTACTTCCATCTTTTTGCTTTTGTGAACGATGCTGCAATGAACGTGGGTGTGCATATGTCTATTCGTGTGACGGCTCCTATTTCTCTAGGATATATTCCTAGAATTGGGATCGTATGGTATTTCTATTTCTAACTTGTTACAGAGGTGCCGTATCATTTTCCATAATGGCTGTACCATTTTGCGTTCCCATCGGTAGTGTATAAGAGTTCCAATCTTCCCACAACCCTCCAACATTTGTTATTTTTTTTTTTTATTAGTACCACTAATGTTGGAGTGAGATGGCATCTCACTGTAGTTTTGATTTGCATTTCTATAATGGCTAATGATTGTGAGCAGTTCCTCGTGTCTTTTAGCTGCCTAAATGTGTTCTTTGGTGAAGTGTCTGTTCATATCTTTTCCCACTTTTTAATGGGGTTGTTTGTCCTTTTGTTGTTGAGGTGTTGAAGTATTCTATAATGATATTAGAAATTAGACCCTTGTCCGATATGTTGGAGCCAATTTTTTTTCCCCAGTCTATGGGTTCTCTCTTTACTCTTTTGGTGAAGTCTTTTGATGAGCAATAAGTGTTCAATCTTTAGGCACTCCCAATTACCTAGTTTATCTTCTGGTGTTTGTGCTTTGTTAGTTATGGTTTGTATTGTATTTATGCCATGTATTAGGGCCGCTAGCATCGTCCCCATTGTTTCTTTCATGAACTTTATCATTTTAGGTTTTATATTTACATCTTTGATCCATTTTGAGTTAGTTTTGTATATGGTGTGAGGTATGAGTCCTGTTTCCTTTTTTTTATACATGGACACCAAGTTTTTCCAGCTCCATTTGTTAAAAAGCCTGTCTTTTCCCATTTAACGGACTTTGATCCTTTGTTAAAGATCATCTGACCATTGTTGGATGGATTTACATCAGGGTTCTCTGTTCTGTTCTACTGGCCTATGTGTCTGTTGTTGTACTAGTATCAGGCTGTTTCAACTAGCGTGGCTGTATAGTAGATTCTGAGGCCTCCTACTTTGTTCTTTTTCTTCAATAATGGTTTGCTTATGCATTATATAAAGTTTTCTTTTCATATAAAGTTAGTGACTAGTTTTTCAAGCTCTTTAAAGAATACTGTTGGTATGTGGATTAGGATTGCATTATATCTGTAGATAGGTGTTTTCACAATGTTGGGTCTTCCTATCCATGAGCATGGTATGGTTTTCTATTTATGCAAGTCTCTTCTGGTTTCTTGCAGTAGTGTTTTGTAGTTGTCTTTGTAAAGGTCTTCTATGTCCCTGGTTGTATCTATTCCTAAGTATTTTATCTTCTTAGGGGCTGTTATAAATGTTACTGTTTTCCTGATTTTGTTTTCCAAGTTCTCTTCGTTGGTGCATGGGAGTTCAACTGATTTTTGTATGTTTATCTTGTATCCTGCTAGTTTGCTGAATCTTTCTATTAGTTCCAGTAGTTTTCTTGTGGAATCTTTGGAGTTCTGTGTGTATAGGGTCATATCATCTGCAAATAGAGATAGTTTTACTTCTTCCTTTCCAGTTTGGATGTGCTTTATGTTTTTTTTTTGTTATTAGAGCATTACTGATCTAGCTAAAACTTCCAGCACAATGTTAAATAGGACTGGTGATAAAGGTATTCTTGCCTTGCTTCTGTTCTTAGGGGGAGTGCTTTTAGCCTCTCTCCATTGAGAGTGATGTTAGCTGTTGTTTTTGTGCAGATGCCCTTTATTATATTGAGGAATTTCCTCTCTATTCCTATTTTACTGAGAATTTTTATCATGAACAGGGGTGTTCTTGTTGTTGTTAGGTGCCGTCCAGTTCCTACTCATAGGAACCCTGTGTACAACAAAATGAAACACTGCCCGGTCCTGCGCCATCCTCATGATCATGGTTATGCTTGAGATGATTGTTGCAGCCACTGTGTCAGTCCATCTTCTTGAGGGTCTCCCTCTTTTTCACTGATCCTCTACTTTGCCAAGCGTGATGTCCTTTTCCAGGGACTGATCCCTCCTGATAACAAGTCCAAAGTACGTGAGATGTAGTCTCACCATCCTTGCTTCTAAAGAACATTCTGTTTGTACTTCCTCCAAGACAGATTTGTTCCTTCTTTTGGCAGTCCATGGTATATTCAATATTCTTCGCCAATACCACAAGTCAAAGGCATCAATTCTTTTTCAGTCTTCCTATTCATTGCCCAGCTTTCGCATGCATATGAAGTGATTGAAAACACAGTGGCTTGGGTCAGGCACACTTTAGTCTCCAAAGTAACATCTTTATTTTTTAACACATTAAAGGGGTCTTTTGCACCAGATTTGCTCAATTCAGTGCACCTTTACATTTCTTGACTGCTGCCTCCATGGGTGTTGATTGTGGATGCAAGTAAAATGAAATCCTTGACAACGTCAATCTTTTCTCTGTTTATCATGTTGTTGCTTATTGATCCAGTTCTGAGGATTTTTGTTTTCTTTATGTTGAGGTGTAATCCATACTGAAGGCTGTGGTCTTTAAGCCCTCTTGAGTTTCAGCAAGCAAGGCTGTGTCATCTGTGTAACACAGGCTGTTAATGAGTCCTCCTCTAATCCTGATGCCTTGTTCTTCTTCATATAGTCCATTTTCTCAGGTTATTTGCTCAGCATACAGATTGAATAAGTATAGTGGAAGGATACAACCTTGAGCACACTTTTCCTGACTTTAAACCATACAGTATCCCCTTGTTCTGTTTGAATGACTACCCCTTGACCTATGTACAGGTTCTTCATGAGCACAACTAAGGCTTTTGGAATTCCCATTCTTCGCAATGTTATCCATAATTTGTTATGATCCACACAGTCAAATGCCTTTGCATAGTCAATAAAACACAAATAAGCATCTTTCTGGTAGTCTCTGCTTTCAGATATGGTCCATATGACATCAGCTATGATATTCCTGGTTCTGCATCCTCTTCTGAATTTGGCTTGAATTTCTGGCAGTTCCCTGTTGATATACTACTGCAGCTGCTTTTGAATGATCTTCAGCAAAATTTTAGTTCCATGTGATATTAATGATATAGTTCGATTATTTCTTCATTCAGTTGGATCACCTTTCTTGGAAATAGGCATAAATATCATTTCTTCCAGTCAGTTGGCCAGGTAGTTGTCTTCTAAATTTCTTGACACAGATTAGTGAGCACTTCTAGTGCTGCATCTGTTTGTTGAAAAATCTCAATTGTTACTCCATCAATTCCTGGAGCCTCGTTTTTCTCCAATGCCTTCAGTGGTGCTTGGTTCATGATTATATGCTACCTCCTGAAATGGTTGAACATCGACCAGTTCTTTTTGCTCTAGTAACTCTTTATTCCTTCTGTCTTCTTTTGATACTTCCTGCATCATTTAATATTTCCCCTGTAGAATCTTCCAGTATTGCAACTTGAGGCTTGAATATTTTCTTCAGTTCTTTCAGCTTGAGGAATGCCTAGCATATTCTTCTCTTTCGGTTTTCTATCTCCAGGTCTTTGCACATATCGTCATGATACTTTTCTTTGCCTTCTCGAGCCAATCTTTGAAATCTGTTCAGCTCTTTGACTTCAGTATTTCTTCCTTTCACTTTAGCTACTCAACATTCAAGAACTATTTTCAGGGTCTCTTCTGACATTCAATTTTGGTCTTTTCTTTCATTCCTGTCTTTTTAATGATCTCTTTCTTTCTTTGTGTATGATGTCCTTGATGTCATTCCACAACTCATCTGGTCTTCTGTCATTAGTGGGTGTTGGACTTTATCAAATGCCTTTTCTGCATCTATTTAGATGGTCATGTGATTCTTTTGTTATGTGGTGGATTATGTTGATTGATTTTCTTATGTTGAACCATCTTTGCATACCTGGTATGAATACCCCTTTGTCATGGTTTATTGTATTTCTGATATGATGCTGAATTCTATTGGCTAGAATGTTGTTTAGAATTTTTGCATCTATATTTATGAGAGATATTGGCCCATAATTTGTTTTTTTTGTTTTTTTGGTGGTGTCTTTGCCTGGCTTCATAGACTGAATTCAGGAGTACTCCTTCCTTTCTATGCTCTGAAAAAGTTTGAGGAGTACTGGTATGAGCTTTTCTCTGCATGTTTGGTAGCTTTTCTCTGCATGTTCAGGCCACTACTTTACTTTGTTGGGAATTTTTTTTATTACCTCATCAATCTCTTCTCTCGTAATGTTCTGTTCAGATTTCATTCTCAGCTTGTGTTAGTTTAGGTAGATAGTGTGTTTCTAGAAATTTGTCCGTTGGAGTACATTTTTTAAATAGAATTCTGTTATAGTCCTTTTTATTTCAGTCGAGTGTATTGTAATGTGCCCCATCTCATTTCTTATTTGGGTTATTTACTTCTCTCCTAATTTTCTTTTGTCATTTTGGCCAGTGGTTTGTCGATTTTGTTGATATTTTCAAAGAATCAACTTTTGGTCTTGATTCTTTCTGTTGATTTTCTGTTCTCTATTTCATTTATTTCTGCTCTGATCTTTATTTCCTTTATTCTGGTGCCTGTGGGCTTCTTTCGCTGTTGTTTCTATTTGTTCAAGTTGTAGGGCTAACATTTTAAGTTTGATGTGTTCTTTTCTGATGTGTGTGTTTATTGCTCTAAGTTGACCTCTGGGCACTGCCTTTTCCATGATCCAAAGGTTTTGGTATGATGTATTTTCACCCTCTTTTGATTCTAGGAATTTTTGTGTGTGTGTGTGTTGTAATCTTTTCTTTCTTTTCTTTTTTTTTTAATTGTGTTTTAGGTGAAAGTTTGCAGAGAAAATTAGTTTCTTATTAAACAGTTAATACACAAATTGGTTTGTGACGTTGGTTGCCAACACTGTGATACGTCGTAACTTTCCCCTTTTCCATCCCAGATTCCCAGTTTCTGTTCACCCAGTTTTCCTGTCCCTTTCTGCCTTCTCATTTTGCTTTCAGGCTGATGTGCCCTTTAGTCTCATATAAATGATTGAACTATGAACCACTACCCTTAACGTGTGTTATTTTTGGCCCTATAGACCTGTCTGATCTTTGGCCGGAGGGTAAACCTCAGGAGTGACTTTAGTACTGAGTTAACAGGGGGCTGGGGGCCATACTCTCAGGGTTTTTCCAGTCTCTGTCAGACCAGCAAGCCTAGGTTTTTTTGGTGAATTTTAATTTCGTTCTACATTTTTCTCCAGCTCTGCGTAGGACTCTCTATTGTGATCCCTGCCATGTCAATAGTGGTAACCAGGAACGTTCTAGTTGTTCTGGACTCAGTCTGGGGGATGTTGTAGTAGTTGTGGTCCATTAGTTGTTTGAACTAACCTTTCCCTGTGTTTTTGGTCTTCTTCATTCTCCTTTGCTCTAGCGGGATGGGACCAGTAGATGTGTCTTAGATGGCCGCTTGCAGGCTTTTAAGACCCCAGTTGCTATTCACCACAGTTGGATATAAAACATTTTCTTTATAGACCACTTATCTACTATCTAGTTAGTGTTTTTCCCTCCCCACCCCTTCCCTCCCTTGTAACCATCAAAGATCGTTTCTTTCTGTGTGTAAACCTTTTCTTGGGCTTTTATTATAGTGGTCTCATATAGTATTTGTCCTTTTGTGATTGACTTATTTCACTCAGCATAATGCCCCCCAGATTCATCCATGCTGTGAGATGTTTCGCAGACTCATCATTGTTCTTTATTGTTGTTTAGTATTACATTTTGTGTATGTACCATAGTTTGTTTACCCATTCTTTTGCTGACTGGCACTTAGATTGTTTCCATTTTTTTGCAATTGCGAATAATGCTGCAGTAAACATGGGTGTACATATGTCTATTCATGTGACGAATAGGATATATTACTGGTTTTTTTTTAAGGATGTATTTCTCTAGGATATATTACTAGTAGTGGGATTGCTGGATTGTATGGTATTTCTATTGCTAGCTTTTTAATGAAGTACCATATCATTTTCCAAAATGGTTGCACCATTTTGCATTCCCACCAGCAGTGCATATGAATTCCAATCTCCCTGTAACCTCTCCAACATTTTTTATTTTTATTTATTTTTTGATTTGTGCCAGTAATGTCGGGGTGAGACTGTATCTCATTGTAGCTTTGATTTGCATTTCTCTAATGACTAGCGATTGCAAGCATTTCTTCCTGTGTCTGTTAGCCACCTGCATATCTTCTTTTATAAAGGTTCTGTTCATATCCTTTGCCCATTTTTTAGCTGGATTATTTGTAATTTTATTGTAGAGATGTTGGATTTCCCTATAGATTTTAGAGGTTAGACTTTTGTTGGTCATGTCATAGCCAAAATCTTTTCCCAGTCTTTAGGTTCTCTTACTACTCTTTTGGTGAAATCTCTTGATGAGCATAAACGTTTAATTTTTAGGAGATCCCATTTATGCACCTTATCTTCTGGTGTTTTTGTGTTGTTAGTTATGGTTTGTATGCTGTTTATGCCGTACATGAGGGCCCATAGTATTGACCCTATTTTATTGTCCATGGTTTTTTATAGTTTCAGGGCTTATATTTAGGTCTCTGATCCATTTTGAATTAGCTTTTGTACATCGCATGAGGTATGAGTCTTATTTCATTTTTTTGCAGACGCACATCTAGTTTTGCCAGCACCATTTGTTAAACAGACTGTCTTTCCCTGTTTAATGGACTTTGGGCCTTTGTCAGATTTACATCTGGGTTCTAGATTCTGTTCCATTGGTCAATGTATCTCTCATTGTGCCAGTGCCACGTTATCTTGACCAATGTAGCTGTAGAGTAGGTTCTGAGCTCAGGTAGTGGGAAGGCTCCTACTTTGTTTTTTTTTTCAGTAACGCTTTACTTATCCTGGGCCTTTTTCCTTTACATAGAAAGTTAGTGATTAGTTTTTCAGTCTTGTTAAAATATGCTATTGGTATTCGAATCAGGATTTCATGGTATTTGTAGATTGCTTTGGGTAGAAATGACATTTTCACAATGTTGAGCCTGTGTATCCATGAGCATGGTATATTTTTCCATTTTTTCAGGTCTCTTGGTTTGTTGCAGTAGTGTTTTCTAGTTTTCTTTGTTATAGGTCTTTTATGTCCTTTGTTAGATTTATTCCTATTTTACTTTTTTAGGGGCTATTATAAATGGTGGAAACACTGGTGGTGTAGTGGTTAAGTGCTACGGCTGCTAACCAACGGGTCGGCAGTTCAAATCCACCAGGTGGATAAATGGTATTGTTTTTCTGATTTTCTTTTCTTTGTTCTCTTTATTGGTATGTAGGAATCCAACTGATTTTTGTATGTTTATCTTGTGCTATTCTGTTGAATCTTTTTATTAGTTTCCGTAGTTTTGTTGTGGAATCTCTAGGGTTCTCTATGTGTGGTATTTTATCATCCGTGAATAGGGATAGTTCTACTTCTTCCTTGCTAACTTGGATACCCTTTATTTCTTTTTCTGCCTTATCGCTCCCATTAGGACTTCCAGCACAATGTTAAATAGGAGTGGTGATAAAGGGCATCCTTTTCTTGTTCCTGTTATCAAGGGGAATGTTTTCAGACTCTCCTCATTGAGAATATATTGGCTGTTAGTTTCATATGTTGTTGTTATTAGGTACCATCGAGTTGATTCCGACTCACAGCAACCCTATGTATGACGGAACAAAACAGTGCGTGATACTATGCCATCCTCATGATCATTGTTATTCTTGAGCCCTTGTTGCACCCACTGAGTCAGTCCATCTCATTAAGGGTCATTCCCTTCTTCGCTGACCCTCTACTTTACGAAGCGTGATGTCCTTCTCCAGGGACTGATCCCTCCTGATAACATGTCCAAGGTATGTGACACAAAGTCTCAGCATCCTTGCTTCTATGGAACATTCTGGCTGTACTTCTTCCAAGATAGATTTGTTTGTTCTTTTGAGTGCCCATGATATATTCAGTATTCTTTGCCAACACCATAATTCAAAGGCATATATTCTTCTTCAGTCTTACTTATTGTCCAGCTTTCACATACATATGAGATGATTGAAAACACCACACCTTCCATTAGGCTTACCTTAGTCCTTAAAGTGACATCTTTGCTTTTTTAGCACTGTAAAGAAGTCTTTTGCAACAGATTTGCCCAGTCCAATGTGTTGTTTGATTTCTTGACTGCTGCTGCCATGGGTGTTGATTGTGAATCTAAGTAAGATGAAATCCTTGACAACGTCAATCTTTTCTCCATTTATCATGATGGTGCTTATTGCTCCAGTTGTGAGGATTTTGTTTTATGTTGAGGCTGTGATCTTTGATCTTTATCAGTAAGTGCTTTAAGCCCTCTTCACTTTCAGCCAGTAAGGTTCTGTCATCTGTATAACGCAGGTTATGAGTCTTCCTCCAATCCCAATGCCACATTCTTCTTCATATATCCTGGCTTCTCAGATTATTTGCTCAGCATACAGATTGAATAAGTATGGTGAAAGGGTGCAACCCTGATGCACACCTTTCCTGACTTTACACCACATAGTATCCTCTTGTACTGTTTGAATGACTGCCTCTTGATCTGTGTATGGGTTCCTCAGGCAAACCATTAAGAGTTCTGGAATTCACATTCTTGCCAATATTATCCATAATTTGTTATGATCTACGTGGTCAAATGCCTTTGCATAGTCAATAAAATACAAGTAAACATCTTTCTGGTATTCTCTGCTTTTAGCCAGGATCCATCTGACATCAGCAATGATATCCCTTGTTCCACATTCTCTTCTGAATCTGGCTTGAATTTTTCAGTTACCAGTTGATGTACTGCTGCAGCTGCTTTTGAATGATGTTCAGCAAATTTTATTTGCATGTGATATTAATGATGTTGTTCCATAATTTCTGCATTCAGTTGGAATCACTTTTCTTTGGAATAATCATAAATATGATCTCTTCCAGTCAGCCGACCAGGTATCTGTCTTCCAAATTTCTTGGCATAGACAAATGAGCACTTCCAGCGCTGCATCTGTTTGTTGAAACATCTCAATTTTTATTCTGTCAATTCCTGGAGCCTTGTTTTTCGCCAGTGTCTTGAGTACAGTTTGGAATTCTTCCTTCAGTATCATTGATAATTGATCATATGCTACCTCCTGGAATGATTGAACATTGTTCAATTCTTTTTCCTACAGTGACTCTGTATTCCTTCCATCTTCTTTTGTTACTGCTTGTGCCTTTCAGTATTTTCCACATAGAATCCTTCAGTATTGCAATTTGAGGCTTGATTTTTTTCTTCAGTTCTTTTAGTTTGAGTAATGCTGAGTATGTTCTTCCCTTTTGGTTTTCTGACTTTAGGTCTTTGCATATGTCATAATTCTTTGTCTTCTCAAGGCTCCCTTTTAAATCTTCTGTTCAACTCTTTGATTTTGCCATTTTTTTCTTTTCCTTTAGCTACTCTACCTTTAAGAGGAAATTTTGTATAGATGGCCCTTATTATGCTGAGGAATTTCCCTTCTGTTCCTATCATATTGAGAGTTAATTTCAGGAATGGATTTTGAACTTTATCAAATGCTTTTTCTACGTTGATTGACCTGATCATGTGATTCATTTATTTTATTAATGTTCTGGATTACATTGATTGGTTTTCTAATGTTGACCCATCCTTGCATACCTGGTATGAATCCCACTTGGTAGTGGTGTTTTTTTTTTTTTTTTAAGCAGGTGCTGAATTATATTGGCTAGATATTGTTGAGGACTTTTGCATCTACATTCAGAGAGATATTGTTCTGTAATTTTCTTTTTTTGTGGTGTCTTTGCCTGGTTTTGGTATCAGGTTTATGTTGGTTTCATAGAAAGAATTCAGAAGTATCCCTTCCTTTTCTGTGTTCTGAGATAGTTTGGGTGATACTGGTGCAAGCTCTCTGAATGTCTGGTAGAATTCTCCAGTGAAGCCATCTGGGTCAGTACTCTTTTTTGTTGGGAGTTATTATTATTATTACCTTTCAATACTTTGTTGTGGGTCTGTTCAGATTTTTTACCTCAGTTTATATTAATTTAGGTAAGCAATTTGCTTCTAGAAATTGTCCATCTCCTCTAGGTTTTTAAATTTTTGGAGTAGTTTTTCATAGTACTCTGTTATGATCCTTTTTATTTCAGATGGGTCTGTTATAATGTCCCACATTTCATTTCTTTTTTGGGTTATATGCTTCCACTCCAGTTGTTGTTGTTGTTGTTTTGTTTTGTTAATTTGGCCCATGGCTTGTCGATTTTGTTGATCCTTTCAAAGAAAAAAAATTTTTTTAATTAATTTTTATTGTGCTTTACTTGAAAGTTTACAAATCAGGTCAGTCTCTCATACAAAAATTTATATACACCTTGCTACCCAAAACCCAACACCTTGCTATATGCTCCTAATTGCTCTCCCTCTGATGAGATAGTACAGTACTTCCCTCTACTGTCTCTCCTCATGTCCATTCGGGTAGCTTCTGGCCCCCTCTGCCCTCTCATCTCCCCTCCAGACAGGAGATGCCAACATAGTCTCATGTGACCACTCGATCCAAGAAGCTTGAAGAAACAACTTTTGGTTTTGTTTATTCTTTCTATTGTTTTCTATTCTCTATTTCATTTATTTCTGCTGTGATCTTAATTATTTTCTTTCTTGTGGTAGCTCTGGTCTTCTTTTGCTTTTCTCTTTCTGTTTGTTTGAGTTGTAGGGTTAACGTTTTGATTTTGACCCATTCTTTTTTTGATGTGTTCACCTATTGCTAAAAATTGGCCTCCGAACGCTGCCTTTGTTGTGCCCCATAGGTTTTGGTATGATGTGTTTTCATTCTTATTTGATTCTAAAAATTTTTTTATTTCATCTTTCATTTCTTATATTACCTGGTGCTTTTTAAGCAATGTGTTATTCAGTTTCTGTGTATTTGCTTTTTTTTCCCTTGCTCTTCTTGTTATTGATTTCTACTTTTATGGCGTTATGATCAGAGAGAATGCTGTGTATTATTTAAGTGTTTTGGATTTTATTGAGGATTGCTTCGTGACCTAAAATGTGGTCTATTCTGGAGAATGTTCCATGTGCACTGAAAAAGTGTATGCTTTGCTGCTGTTGGTTGGAGTTTTCTATGAAGTCAGTTTGATTTATTTTGCCATACGATCATCTTTATCTTTCTTGGATTTCTTTCTAGATGTTCTGTCCTTTACCGAAGAGTGCTGTGTTGAAGTCTCCTATTATTATTGTGAAACTGTCTATTTCTCTTTTCAGTGCTGTTGGAATTTGTTTTATGTGTTTTGGAGCCCTGTCATTTGGTGCATCGATATTAAGGTTATGCCTTCATGATGGATTGACTCTTTATCATTATATAATGTCCTTCCTTATCTTTTATGGTGGATTGTATCTTAAAATCTAGTTTATCTGAGATTAGTATTGCTACTTCTGCTCTTTTTTGGTTACTGTTTACTTGATACATATTTTTTTCATCCTTTGACTTTAATATATTTATGTCTTTGTGTCTAAAGTGTGTCTCTTGTTGATGGCAGATTGATAAAAATAAGATTGATGGGTTGCACTATTTTTTATCCATTCTGCCACTCTGTCTCTTTTCAGGTGCATTAAGCCATGTATATTCAGCGTGATGATCAATAGGTATGAGTTTATTGCTGTCATATTGTTGTGCTGTTTTTTTTTGTGTGTGTGTGATGCCAACATTTTCTTTGTTCCTCTTACTTTCCTGTGCTAAGTTTCTTTTCTTTGGGGATTTTCTTTTTTCTTTGTTATTATAGGTTTTGTGTTTACTGAGTCTGTTTTTCTTCTTTTTTATTCTGATGAGTAAATTTGCTAACTATCTTTTTGGTTACCTTGAAATTTACCCCTATCTTCCTAAGTTTGAACCATTCTTTTATTAATTGATATTGCCTTGACTTCCTTAAAAAATTGAAAATTCTATACCTACACTGTTTATTCCCCCTTTTGTTGTTTTGATGTTGTTGTCATTTACAGATTGACCTCTATATTTCCCTGTTTTAAGTCTTTTAGCTTCGTTTTATTATTGAGAGCTCTTTACCTAGGTTGGTATCTGTCTGATTGTGTCCTGTGTCCTGTGTCCTAGATTCTGGATATTGTCTGTTTTTTTTTTTTGCTGTTGTAGTTCTCTAACCAAAGGAGTCCCTTTATTATTTCTTGTACAGTTGATTTGGTTTTTAAAAATTCCCTCAATTTCTGTTTATCTGGAAATGTCCTAATATCACCATCATATCTGAGAAAGAGTTTTGCAGGATACATTATTCTTGAGTGGCAATTTTTTTTTTTTTCCTTTCAAGGTTTTATATATGCCATCCTACTGCCTTCTTGCCTGCATAGTTTCTGCCAGGTAATCAGAGCTTAGTCTTGTGTTTCACCTGTGTCACTGACTTTTTGTTTTTCTCTAGCTGTTGTCAGGATTGTTTCTCTGTCTTTGGCTCTGACAAGTGTGATTATATGTCTCAGTGACTTTCTTTTGGGGAATCTATTGTATATGGGGTTTGTTGAGCTTCTTGGATGGTCAGCTTTTTGTTTTTCATAATAGTTTGGAAGTTTTCTGCCAGCAAATCTTCAAGTCTTCTCAGTGTTTTCCACTTTATTTTTTCCTTCCGTACTGAAACTCTGAAAACATGCAAATTTTTGCTCTTGATTGTATCCTGCGTAACTCTTAGGTTTTTTTCATTGTTCTTCATTTTTTTCTCTGTTTTTTCCTCACCGAAAAAAAAAAGTCATCCATAGATTTGTCTTCAATCTCGCTGATTCTGTCTTCCATTGTTTCAAATTTGCTCTTAAAACCATCTATTCAGTTGTCCATTTCGAAAATTATGTTGTTTATCTTTTGGATTTCTAGTTACTGTTTTTGTATGATTTCTAATTTATTTATTTATTTTGACATTTCACTGTTGTGTTATTTCTGTCTTAGTCATCTAGTGCTACTATAACAGAAATACCACAAGTGGATGGCTTTAGCAAAGAGAAATTTAATTTTTTTTTAGTAGGCTAGAAGTCCAATTTCAGGGCGTCAGCTCCAGGGGAAGGCTTTTTCTCTCTGTCGGCTCTGGAGAAAGGTCCTTCTCATCAATCTTCCCCTGGACTAGGAGCTTCTCTGCACAGGGACCCCAGGTCCAAAGGACACGCTTTCCTCTCAGTCCTGCTTTCTTGGCGGTTTGATGTCCCCCCCTGCCCCCTGCTCACTTCCCTTTACTTTTTATCTCTTGAGAGATAAAAGGTGGTACAAGCCACACCCCAGGGAAACTCCTGCTATATTGGATCAGGAATGTGACCTGGGTAAGGGTGTTACAATCCCACCTTAATCCTCTTTAACATAAAATTACAGTCGTAAAATGGAGAACAACCACACAATACTGTGTATCATGGCCTAACCAAGTTGACACATATTTTGGGGGGACACAATTCAATCCATGACAATTTCCCTGAATTCTTACATTGCTTTGTTTGTGTTTTACCTGATTTTTGCTATGTTTTCATTTGTTTTTTTCTGTGTTTTCCATGATTTCATCTATTTTTTCCTTGAATTTGTGTTTTCCTTAATCTCTTTTCCAACCTTTCAGGGAGCCCTACATATTAGCCTTTTGAATTCCATATCAGGTAGTTCCACTGTCTTATCTTCTACCAGAAGGTTGTCTGATTCTTTATTTTGGTCACTTGTCGCATCCATCTTATCCTTCTTTTTTATGTTTTGATATTATCAGCTGCCTCTGAGACATTATGATCTTATTTTGTGTATTTGTTGATTGTATGTTAGTTTGTTTCTCCCTGCTTCTTTGTTTTGTTTTGATATGTCAGGGCGGTTGGGCCAGGCACGCTTTCCTGTGGGCTTCTCTGTGGGCAGAATAGCTCTTACCATCTTGTCCAGGTGGGCAGGACAAGAGCAGGCAGAGTGAGCCTGATTCACTGTACACCAGTTTGGTGATGTGGCTGAGGATGGACTGAGTTGGCACTATCTGCATCCTGATTGTTGGTCCAGTGGTGTGGTAGCATTCACAGCCCCACACCAGATAGGCAGAGATGTCAGATGGGCATAGCATGGGCTCACTTCCCTGCATTCAGCAACTGGTCAAGTGGCTGGAGGGGAGGGCAGTGTGGGCCTGATGCTGTGGGGAGCATGACCTGGGGATTCTGTAGCCATGGTGACCTGGCAAGGGCTGGTAGGAACAAGAGGTGGCATATGGGGCTAGGTGAGGGGAAGAAATAAAAGAAAAGAAAGAGAAAGTAAAAAGAGGGATCGCTGACCAGTGGGTACAGGGTGGACCTGGGGGCTGACAGGAAGGGGAAGAGGTGGGTGGTAGAATGTGGCCAGCCAGCTGCTCTCTAGCTGTAGCAGTGCTGTTTGGCCCTTTTGGAAGGGATAAAGTTAGTGTTGAGGGATAGGTTGGCAGGAGAGAGAAAAGGTAGAAAGAGGAAAAGAAAAAAAATGTCATGGTGGGAACTGGTTGGGGGGGTTGTGGGGACCCAGGGCAGTGGTGGTCCAGTGGCTCTTTAGCCACAGTGATGCGTACAGGGTTCGGTGGACGGGAGAAAGAAAAGGAAGATAGGAAGAAAAATGATGCTGTGGGCGCTGGTGGATGGGCCAAGTAGGGGCAGGTAGGAGCCGGTAGGGGTGGGTGGGAACCATGGTGGCAGCTGGCTCGTGGCTCTCTACCTGTGGCAATAGGGCTTGGCCTGGTGGGAAGTGGTAGAGATGGTGTTTGG
Source organism: Loxodonta africana (assembly GCF_030014295.1). Classification (NCBI taxonomy): domain Eukaryota; kingdom Metazoa; phylum Chordata; class Mammalia; order Proboscidea; family Elephantidae; genus Loxodonta; species Loxodonta africana. The sequence continues at coordinate 207,517,678 of NC_087344.1, read as the reverse complement.
GGCCAGGTAGGAAGGAGAAAGAAAATGAAGAAAGGGGAAAAAGGGGGGAAAAAAAATGGCATGGCAGGCGCCAGTGGGTGGAGGTGGAAGGAACCCAGGACAGTGATGGACCAGTGGTTCTCTACCTGCAGTGGAGCAGCGTGGCCTGGTGGGAAGGCGTAGAGGTGGGGTATGGGTCTAGGTGGGAGGGAGAAAGAAAAGGAAGAAATGGAAAAAAAAATGGTGTTGCAGGAGCCAACAGGTGAGAGGGGGTAGACCCGTGCTTGTGGTGGGCTAGTATTCTCTAGCCAAGGCAGTGCAGCATGGCCCATTGGGAAAGGATGGAGGTGTTGTACTGGGCAGAGGGTGAGTGGTAGGGAAGTGTGTTTATCTTGTTGCTGGGTGCTCTGTCTCCTGTTGGGAGCTCTGTGAAGTTGCCTTCCCGTACTCCCTCTCCAGGGTTGTTGCTGGCTGTGCTCCAAGATGGCGACGTTGCGCCATGTTAGTTGGCAGGGGACCTCTGCTCGTATCTCTCCTCATTCACTATTTTTCTTCAGTTTCTTCTTCCATTCGGTGCTTGATCTTAGATGCTTAGAGTTCCAGGCTTGACATTTGTATCTGTTTTACTTAGTTTTTTGGGTTTTTGCTGCAGAAGGATGGCACGATGCATCTGTCTAGGGTGCCCTGCTGGCTCCATCTCTCAAGCTTTTTTCTTAAGCAGTGTTTTTTTTGAACATCTGTGTATGCTGTGTTCTATTCCAGGTACTTCATGCATGTAATTGCATGTCAATGTGGTTGACTTTATGGTAGATCACTGCTTCCGGGGATAGCTTTATTTTTCTTGAACTGAATAGTAAACTTAGGTGAAAAAAAGCAGTAAGAAACTCTGAGAAATTTTTTAAAAAGAGAGAAAAAATGTGCTCTTTCCCTTTTCTTCCCTTACATGTGACCTGGCTCTTTTCCTAGGATGAACACAGACTCTTCGGTTTCCAGGAATAAGAATGAGAACAGCTGTATCTTTACTTCTTTTCCATTTTTTTCATATACTGCAGTCCAAGTTAATGTGTATGAACATCCAAGACATTCATGACAACCTTTGGCATTGCAGAGAACTATGCAGATATTTTGCCTGCTTATAGTGGCAACACTTTATTTGTGCTTAAATATCATAGTTTATTGGTAAAACTTCTAGCCAAGTGGCTTTGGGAGTATAACATTCCACAGAATCTGGCCTTATTGTGGGAAGAGTACATGCAACACCACAGATAATCCAATAATGATCACTCCTCCTAACTCTTCAGTCCGTCTTTTTTAAGAGATAAAACAGAAAACTGTATCTGATAATATGAAACTGTCTCATAAAAGTATGATGCTATTGACCCAATAGCCCCTGCACCTTGACTTTATTTTTGGTTGCAGGGGTGGAATAATCCATTGGGATGATTCATTCTATCCTTTTTATCAGTTCCTCTTGTGACTGACAGCAAGATTTGGTCGGATGACCAGGTGAGATTAGCCACAAAAGCAAATCCTCAGATCCCATAGCGTTGGGTACTGCGAAACGGTAAAGTGGCCCTATACTAATTATATAGAAATAAACTGCTCCCTTTAAAGCAAAGTGTTGTTCAAAGTTGGTAGGTAGTTAATAAATTTACAGCCACAAGTATTTATTAGCCACTTTTTTTTTTTTTTATTATATGCATCTTGCTAAATTCTGGAGATAAAATGATGAATAAGACAGACATAAGCTCTGCTTCCATGGGGTTTACAGTCTTGGAGTGAAGAGAAACATCGACCAAACTCAGTGCTGTTAAGTTGATTCCAACTCATAGAGACCCTGTAGGACAGAGTACAACTGCCCCATAGAGTTCCCAAGGAGTGCCTGGTGGATTTGAACTGCTGACCCTTTGGTTTACAGCCATAGCACTTAACTACTACACCACCTGGGTGTTCCATCGAACAAAGAATTAGATAAATAATTAATTACATTTGTGGTAATGCCACAAATGAACAGTATAGGGTGCCATGGGTGAATATAATATATAAGATATAATTATGATATATAGGCTGTGTAAGAATAATAATATGATCCAGACTGGTCTTAGGTGATGGTAGGGGGTGAGGATCAGGGAAGACTTTCCTGAGGAAATGCCCACCACGTAGCATCATGTGGAAAAAGTTTATGAAGCTGTTACCTTGAATACCTTGGCTTTTAGGAGTTTGTACCACCCAGAGACTCCTGAATTACTTTTTCTTTTGAAATATGTCCACGTGTCTTTCTTTAGGTGGTGCCCACGTTCTTCTGTTTGCCGTAATACTCACCACTCTCTTTCATCTCTGACTGCATTACCTATTTGTTGTTGTTGTTAGGCGCCATCGAGTGGATTCCACTCATAAAGACTCCATGTGACAGAGTACAGTTGCCCCGTAAGATTTCCTAGGCTGTAATCTTTATGGGAACAGATTGCCAGATCTTTCCCCCATGGAGTCTGTGGGTGGGTTCGAATCACCAACCTTTTGATTAGCAGCCTACCACTTAACCGGTTGTGCCACCTTGTCTCCTTGCGTTACCTATTTATAATACCCAATTTGTATTATATGCCTGGTCCCCTCGTTACCACTTCCTTAGTTTATAAATAGAGCAAAGAGAAAGAGACTTTGCCATTACCACTCTTACCTTTGGAAACCCAGATGGGTGTAGTGGTTAAGAGCTACAGCTGCTAACCAAAAGGTCGGCAGTTCAAATCCACTAGGTGCTACTTGGAAACTCTGTGGGGAAGCTCTATTCTGTCATGTAGGGTTACTATGAGACTCTTACCTTTGCCTGTTTCTCAAAGAGCAGACCTTGATTTTGAGTAATATCTTGTTATAGATGAAGTTGTTTTCTCCTCTGGCCAAAGAAAAAAAGTTAACATCAATGAAGGGAGACAGTAAATATTTGTTGAATGAACTTTTGATGACTTTGATGACTATTTTTATGTTGCAAAGTCCAAGTACAGAGTTATGGAGGTATTGAGGCAGGGATTCTTTTTTATTTATTTAATTTTTATTTTGCTTTAAGTGAAAGTTTACAAATCAAGTTGGACTCTCATACAAAAATTTATGAACACCTTGCTATATACTCCTAATTGCTCTCCCCCTATTGAGGCAGCACACTCCTTCCCTCTATTTCTTTTCAACTCCATTCAGCCAGCTTCTGACCCTCTCTACCCTTTCATCTCCCCTTCAGATAGGAGATGCCAATATAGTCTCATGTGTCTACTCGATCCAAGAAGCTCATTCTTCACCAGGATCATTGTCTATCCCATAGTCTAGTCCAATCCCTGTCTGAAGAGTTAGCTTTAGAAATGGTTCCTGTCTTGGGCTAACAGAGGATCTGGGGACCACGACCTCCGGGGTCCTTCTAGTCTCAGTCACAACATTAAGTCTGGTCTTTTTATGAGAATTTGGGGTCTGCATCCCACTTCTCTCCTCCTCACTCAGGGGTTCTTTGTTATGATTCTTAAGCTTTGTCCCCCATGGACAAGTCTCAGCATCCTAGCAAAAGAAGTGGCTCAGTGGGGAGAACAAAAGGAAACTTACAGGGAGTGGAACTCAGTTTTGAATATCTCTGGAACAAAACCCTCTTTTTCTCACAGTCTCTGGTTGCTCATTCCTCTGTCATTCTCCCTCAGGCTCATTGTCTCCCCGTTAAAGAGGGACCTTCTGCATCTTCTACTTTATAAGTATGTTACGATTATAATATTTTTGTGTTGCCTGGAACATGCATTCAATTTATCCCTTCTCAAATCTTGATTGAATGCACGTGATGTGCCAGGCACTGTTGTAGGTACTGAGGATATGGCAGTAGATAGAGCAGGTGAGGTCCGTACATACCTACTACGTAAAAACCTACTATGTCAGCTAGTGGTAAGTGCTACAAAGGAAATAAGGCAGGATAAGAGAATAAAAATAAAGTAACAAGAGTGCTAACTGAGATAGAATGGGCAGGGAAGAGCCCTCTGAGGCAATTTTTCAGCAGAGTCCTGACCGAAGCAGGCATTTTAATTGATTTGATCATCAAGCTTATTGACCTCAAAAAGTCTTTCTGTTTATTTGTATGTTATTTTTTGGAGTTGGTTGGTGAGATGCTTCACTTGCTTGCCTAGAAGGATCTTAAAGAGAGAGAAAAGGATTGAGAGGAAAAACAAGAGATGATATTGCTAATTCTTGCCACATGTCTTCTTTTACACTCTTGCCCTTCTTTTGAACATTATCCCTACATTTTAGAGGAACAGAAAAATTATGGCACCTGTGTTAAGTTAGCAAGTAGTCCATGTCTGTAAGTTGTAGTGCTGTTCTCATGTGGTACTCATACTTTTCATGTAGATTTGTAATTAATTTCTGAATTTAGAGTAAAATAATTAAGACGGTCTAATGAATAAAAAAGTAATGCAACTTTTCATTCTAATTGAAACATTCTTTTTATAAAATTAAATGGAGATAAATAATTTGCAGGCAATTACTCAGTTTACTGTGTGAGATTTTTAATATGAGCGTTCAGTGCAGTGTTTCTCTTTAACTTATAGGTACTGCTATTGATTGACATCCAAGTCTCCTACATCAACACCAACCACGAAGACTTCATCGGCTTCGCAAAGTACGTGAGACGTTTGATTGTCATACGCATTCCTCCTTCCTGTTTTGTATAGAAAACACATTGCAAATTTCCACTACACCCCTACCACTTGAGAGTGCAGTCTGTGTTAAGATTAGCCCCAGTCTTCCTCCTTAGGGAGCCTGAGCCTCATGGTCATGTGGCAGGGGTATTCACTGTTCTCTCGATAAAGTGACTGGCTCCTTTATCACACAGCATGTGAAATCTTAGGTGTCTTAGACACTCGTTGTTTTGGGACGATGATCTGCAGTTTGTACTTGAACTCCCATAAATGTGCAGTAACAGATGCACATTTAACATTTGTTTGGGGACAATTTCTTACATAAATTTGAAATATCAAGTGCAATTCACAGGATACAAGTGATCTCAACTTCCCTAAATCAAAATGTAGAGGCCTATTTTCTTTTTCAACACTCCCTTTCGAATTTAGGTGTAATCTTGTGGAATGAACAGTCTCTTTTCTATAAAGTGTATATGCTTTATATGTTGTGGTTGTTGTTGTTGAGTGCCATTGAGTCGGTTCCAGCTCACCAACCCTATTACAACAGAACAAAGCACTGCCTGGTCCTGTGTCACGCTCATAATCAGTGCTATGCTTGAGCCCATTGTTGCAGCCACTGTGTCAATCCATCTCTTTGAGGGTCTTCCACTTTTTCACTGACCTTCTACTTTACCAAGCATGATGTCCTCCTCCAGGGACTGATCCCTCCTGATAACACATCCAAAGTACATGAGACGAAGTCTCACCATCCTCACTTCCAGGGAGCATTCTGGCTGTGCTTCTTCCAAGACAGACTTGTTCTTTCTTCTGGCAGTCCGTGGTATATTCAGTATTCTTTGCCAACACCATGATTCAAAGGCATCAGCTCTTCTCTGGTCTTCCTTGTTCATTGTCCAGCTTTCGCATGCATATGAGGTGATACATGCTTTATATGTACTTGTGTATATACTGTAATTCCTCATAGATGTGGCCATGTAGACATTAGCTTATTCAGGGTTGGTTATTCACCATGTGACGTTTTCAAGACCCTGATTTCTCCTGCCCTTAAATAAAACCAGTTTTTGTTTACTTTTGAAGAACCTTGATTCTAACTCTCAAATGTATTTACGGCATGTAAGTGGTTCCAACTTCAATTATATAAAATATAAACAACAACAACAAAAAACCTCATGGCCATCAAGTTGATTCGGACTCATAGTGACCCTATAAGACGGAGTAGAACTGCCCCATAGGGTTTCCGAGGAGCACCTGGTGGATTCAAACTGCCGACCATTTGGTTGGCAACTATATTTCTTAAGCACTACACCACCAGGGTTTCCAAATGTACATTTACTTGAATTGTGTATTCAAGAGCAGGGACAAATAAAATGCATCAAAATGTAAAACTAATCTATTTAGTTATATCCTGACCTAGAAGAAGCAAACCAAAGTGTTAGAAGAAGAAACTCAACAGTGGCCCGAGGAACTTAGATGCATGTTTCGGGAAGAAAAGGCCTTCTTATTCAACAGAACATTGTGCCACTCTTACTGGCATGTAGTTGTGACGGCCTAACAACAGCGTATGGGTATTTCGCATCCATTGGCTATTACTACTGTGTGCTAGGTTCATTTGCTCAATCTTTTCCTGCCTGTGACACACATATAAACTGTTAGAACACAGTGATAAGTAAGTTCCCTTGTCTAGTTGTCTTCCTAGCCACACTGCCCATCCCACCTTCTAGACAGGTGTTTCTTGCACAGGCATTTCACAGAGACCTGCCGCCTTTCTCTTCTTGCCCCCATGACTCTCACCATCTCTGCTGCTCATTTTCTTCTGCAAAGTCACCAGTGGAAGAAACTGAGACTCTAATCTGCCTCTGTGTCCCTAGGCCTGCGAGGTGGATCTGAGAATTTCTGCTGGCTCCCACCATGGTCTGAACTCCATGTGGCCCGTGCCAAGCTCAACTCCAGTTGCTGTGAGCTGGGGGGTGGGAAAGTAGGGGTCGGGGAGAAGAAAGAAAAAGAAAAAAATGTTTTTGCCTTTTAGGGGTTTACTTAATATTTGAACAGTATAGAGAAGCACATGTAGAAATTTAAACTGACTCTCCATTTATCTCACTCGCCCTTTCAGGAGTTTCTAAAACAAACAAACCCTTGTGTCGTTTCAAACAACAGGAATGCTGCCTTTAATGTTGATTTTTTATTGATAACAAATGTCAGTTAAGTTCTTATTAAAAGGTAACAAATGCAGATGTAGAGCTGGCATGGTAACTTAGAAGTGGAAAGAACACTGCAGTGCGGCCTTGTGGTACCTCATTCAGGGGGGCATGTGGAGAAGGCGGCGATCAGTTTGGGAAGATTTAAGCTGTAAGTTTTTTGTGATGTGGCCAGAGCTACAGTTTAAATCCCACCACCCACTTTTCTTGAAACATTTTTTTTTCTAGATTACCCTTTTAATTTTTTTTTAAAAGACAGATGGTTCAAATTTTTCTTCCCTAGTAAATTTGAATATTTTCTACTTCAGAAGTTGTTGGACTACATTATCATATTGATTTCTAGGTTTTCAAAGGTATATAATTTTATAAATTCAAATACTTCTAAACACAGCCTTTTCATGCAGTCCATGTAATCCAAGTGACCGCTCCCATTTTCCAGCGGTAAGATAAACTACTGCAGGAGCTCTGCTGATGCATTGCTTAAAGCACTCAGCTGCTAACCGAAAGTGTCAGCAGTTCGAACCCACCAGCCCCTCTTCAGAACGAAGAAGTGGCAGTCTGCTTCTGTAAAGGTTTCCAGCTTTGGAAACCCTGTGAGGCAGGTCTGCTCTGTCCTATAGGGTTGCTATGAATTGGAATTGACTCGAAGGTAACAGGTTTAGTTTTTGTTTGAAGGTAGACTACTACACCTTTGTGATGTTGGGGAAAAAAAGCATTGTTGAGACTGCCCTAGAAATCCAGCAACTTTGCATATTTCTCATCAGATTTAAACTGCATATCTGAATGTCCTTTAAAGGACTGGTCTGGGAGGCAGCAGTCCCGGTTATTTTTACGAGTTTCCCTACTGATCAACTTTGAGTTTGGCAGGTCACTTAGGCTTTCTGTATCTCAGTTTACTTATCCAGAAAATGGAATAATAATTCTTGTCTTGTATACCTTTCAGGATGGTCAGAGGATCAAATAAATGAAATTGTGTAAAAATGCTTTGAAAACTGTGGTTTAGTCTGTAAAAGCGAGACTGTGTCATATACACACACAGGATTTTGATTACTAGATGCACTATTTTACTTTGTAATGGAATTTATAATGGCTGAAGTGTGATTGCCATTGGGTTTTTTTTTTTTTTAGTTGATAATGTCATTATCTTCAAATGTAATATTTTGGAACAAGACTCAGAGGTAAACGTTCTTTCTACTCATATACTGAGTTGGAGTACATTTCAGCGTGCCGTGGAATAATTATGAAGTTGAAGAAATGTTCATTTCAAAATCACTTTGAGGGGTTGCGGTACTTTTTGTGTTTTAAAAATGAAAAAAATCTGGTTGTAGCTCTAAATTATAAAATTGGCAGGAATGCTGTTTCCATCAAGGAAGAAAAGTCAAGCCATATTTGAAGACAATTATGTAAGTATTTTTAAGCTCCAAAGATAGAAATTAAGGTTTGGATTTGAGGAAACTAAGCACTTTTTTTCATGAGATTTTGAGACAGTTGCCAAAAGGGGGTGAACTGGCTCTCAGATTTATAGGATGGTGATGTACATAGTATTTTGCACATGTGAGTTTCTTTCTACTGAGATGACTTTTTCCTCTCAAAAGAAAAAGAAACAAATTGCTAAAATTAGATTAATGGAAAATTAACTTTCAGAGCAGTGTTTAAGACATTTCAAAATTCTTCTTTCTGCTATAGAATTTATTCTGCCATGTGGAATATGTGGAACTTTTTTTTTTTTTCCATCTCCCAGCTGTTTGTTAAACACGGACCGTAAAACACGTACCACGTGTAATGTGGCCAAGTAAGCTCTGCTGTAGGCTTGCTTTGGAATTTCCTGGTTTGGAATTTCCTTATAAAAGCTTGATTTTTAACTATAATGTAGTTTCTGAACCTAAAACTTCAGTAGGTCAGAAAAAAGAATAACCTTCCTTTTGATTTATGGGTTTTGATTTTTCATTGTTTCCTGTTGGAAGAAAAAAAAAAACCGTAAATTCTGTTTTTTAAATGCAATCTAGCTAGTTTTTGTTATTTAAGAAAATAAAAGCTAGTTCAGTTGTTTCTTCTCTCATTTCTCCTTCTCAAGAAATCCTGCTGCCTGAATAGAAAGGCAAGCTTGTTAGCCGAATGCCTCGGGAAGTGAGCTTTCAGATGTTCGTGCTCTTCTTCATTTGTCCATGGCCACAACGTGCCTCTGACTTACTGAGATTTGTGCTCTCCAGTGGTTTCAGAAAAAGACGGGCTTCAGAAACAGACCATTAAAGCAATCTCTTTATGCTATATGCAGCAGACCAAGGTCTGTTTGTTTTTTAATCTGCTGAGTAGGTTTCAACACCTGTTTTCTCACAGTTGCAATGATACAGTCTGCAGATTTCAGTTCTTGTCATTTGAGCACCATGAAAATTCCATGGGTCGTAACATTCATTATATCTCTTTCCTGATCCTCTGGAATGCCTCTGTTGCCATTTTACCAAAGGCAGTATATGTGAACCTTGGCGCCAAATTCCAGACTAGTCCTTGGTCTTTCCTTTTACATTCTTTTGCTTTTCTCTGGTACTTCGCTGTGTTCTATTATAATAGTGTTTCTAGTTCCTATTTTTATGTGAGAATGTTCTGTCCTAGAATCAAATAACCTAGGTATGGGACCATAAAAAGATCTTTTTATGCTTTTCTGTGCAAATTCAGAAAATAATGCTTGGTTCCTTACTGCGATAGTTATCAGGTAGATACAGGGTTGAGCAACAACATTAATATCGCCTATTCAAATAATTTACAAATTCCAGTGTTCCAAGAACCATTTTAAAGAGTGAACTTCCACTTTCCTCTTTGATCATCAGAACTATTATTCTGAACTTTATCTTCACTCTTACAATGAATCTTGAGAAATAAGTCATCCTTTTTTTTTATGGGTCCCCAAGTTTTGCAGGATTTTCTAGGGTAACATTTAGCCTGAGACTTCACTCAGGTTTCTGTAGGGGGCTTGACGTCATGTAGTTTTCTTCTCCCCCTGGCTTCAATCTGGTTGGGCAAGGGCGGCTTCCATCTGATAAGTTGTACCCTTGGAATTCTCAGGAAGTGTTCATAGTCTTTCTTCAGGGTAACATAATAGAACTTTCTAAAAGAGCTTCTTTGGTGTAGAGCAGTGCTGCACACGCAGGAGAACTTCCCATGACGAGGGACATACTGTATAATCTGAGCTGTGTGGTAGAACTTCCCACGACGATGGCGATATTATATAATCTGAGCTGCACCGTAGAACTTCTCATGACGATGGAGATATTGTATAGTCTGAGCTGTGTGGCAGAACTTTCCGTGATGATGGACATACTGTATAATCTGAGCTGCCTGGTAGAATTTCCCATGACAATGGACATACTGTATAATCTGAGCTGCCTCGTAAAACTTCCCACGATGATGGACATAGTGTATAATCTGAGCTGCCCGGTAGAACTTCTCATGACGGTGGAGATACTGTATAGTCTGAGCTGCACAGCAGAACTTCCCATGATGATGGAGATATTGTGTAGTCTGAGCTGTGCAGTAGAATTTACCATGACGATGGAGGTATTGTATAGTCTGAGCTGTGCAGTGGAACTTCTCATGACGGTGGAGATATTGTATAGTCTGAGCTGCACAATAGAACTTCCCATGATGATGGAGATATTGTATAGTCCGAGCTGTGCAGTAGAACTTCTCATGACGGTGGAGATATTGTATAATCTGAGCTGTGCAGCAGAATTTCCCATGGTGATGGAGGTATTATATAGTCTGAGCTGTGTAGTAGAACGTCCCGTGACGATGGACATACTGTATAATTTGAGCTGTGCAGTAGCCACTAGTCACACGAAGCTACTGAGCACTTGTAATGTGACCAGAGACATGGAGGAAATGAATTATTAATTTTACTGAATTTTAACTAATCGAATTTTAGATTTAAATAGCCCCATGTGGCTACCAGCTACTGTATTGGACAGCACAACTCGAGTATGATGAATCTAGCTGATTGTCCTGTGTCCTCCATGAAAGGGCCCTTCTTACCTGAAGAATGGAGATTCTAGGACACTTAACTGTGCTCATGAGGAACCTATACTTAGACCAAGAGGCAGCCGTTCAAACAGAACAAGGGGATTCTGCGTGGTTTAAAGTCAGGAAAGGCATGCATCAGGGTTGTATCTTTTCATCATACTTATTCAATCTGTATGCTGAACACATAATCTGAGAAGCTGCACTATATGAAGAAGAACTTGGCATCAAGATTGGAGGAAGACTCACTAACAACCTGCCATATGCAGATGACACAACCTTATTTGCTGAAAGTGAAGAGGACTTGAAGCACTTACTGATGAAGGTCAAAGATCACAGCCTTCAGGATGGATTACACCTCAACATAAAGAAAACAAAAATCCTCACAGCTGGACCAATAAGCAACATCATGATAAATGCAGAAAAGATTGAAGTTGTCAAGGATTTCATTTTACTTGGATCCACAATCAACAGCCATGGAAGCAGCAGTCTAGAAATCAAAGGACATATTGCACTGGGCAAATCTGATGCAAAAGACCTCTTTAAAGTGTTAAAAAGCAAAGATGTCACTTTAAGGACTAAGTGTGCCTGACCCAAGCCATGATATTTTCAGTCTCCTCATATGTGTGAAAAAGCTGGAGAATGAATAAGGGAGACCAAATAAGAATTGATGCCTTTTAATTTATGAGGTTGGCAAAGAATATGGAATATACTATGGACTGCCAGAAGAATGAATAAATCTGTCTTGAAAGAAGTACAGCCAGAATACTCCTTAGAAGCAAGGATGGTGATACTTCATCTCACATACTTTGGACATGTTATCAGGAGGGATCAGTCCCTGGAGAAGGACAGCATGCTTGGAAAAGTAGAGGGTCAGCGAAAAAGAGAGAGATAGAGTGACACAGTGGCCACAACAGTGGGCTCAAACATAGCAAGGATTGTGAGGATGGCACAGGACTGGGCAGTGTTTCATTCTGTTGTACATAGGCTTGCTATGAGTCAGAACTGGCTTGACGGCACCTAACGACAACAACAACAAAGGAACCATACCTTACAGCTCATGCCTGTGACATGCTCCTTCCAATTATTTAAATTTCCTATTGCAGATCAACATTGATGGTCTGGTTACAAATAATCCTGGCATGAATATAATTCCATAAACATCTCATGGGAAACTCCCATAAACTAGGTGATGTCAGTGGATAGAGAGGGAGAGGCCAAGATTAATGCAGCCGTTGTTCAGTTTTGGAGAGGAGCTAGATACCTGACTATACATAATCTTGTTCACATAATGCAGGCACAAGCCAAGGGCTTTGGGAATTTGTGAAAGGAGAGATAACTGGAGGTGTTACCAGAAATAGTGCTTGACTGGACTTGAAGTTGGGCAGGACTCCAGCAGTCAGGGAGAAGGGAGGCTGGGCTGACCGCTTCCAGTCTTCCTCACTTCAGAGTCAATACTGCCCATTTCAGGGAGGTAAGTTCTACTAAAACACTGCTTTGACCATGCCATTTGCTTGCTTAGAAACTTTGAATACTTTCTCTTGCCTCCATTGTAATGGCCAAATTCTCCCAAATTGACCCAAACAAACAGTTTTACTAGATGGCTTTTAAGGTTATTTCCAAATCCAAGCCCAGGATTATATAACTTTGCCATAATAGTTTTACTTTTCACAGCTACCCTGCACACCTCCTCTCTTTACCTCCTCACTTTACTCTGTTATTCACTTGAAAAGCGAATGTTGGTTGTCTTCCTCTGTTAAGCTTGTATCTTCTAAATCTTCTAGAAAAATATCAGGTCATATCAGACCAAAATAATCTTTCTTGTTTCTGGACTTTCAGAACAATTATTATGCATAGGATTTATTTGACAAATGATCATAAATCTCCTTGTGGCACTCTTTTCTTCTTTGAATCTTTTATTGTGTACGCACATGGACAAGGACTGAAGAGAATATGCAGAAAAAAATTTGAACTAAGGGTAACAACTTTTTTTTTCTCCTTTCAATGTTTTCTAATGTGCTCTTATTTTTACAAAAAAAATTTAAACCACTTGTTCTATAGTTTTAAAGTCCTTATGTCTGGGCTCAGGAATCATGCCTTATGTGGGTTAGTGTACCGGCAAAGCTTTCTTTAGGGACTTGCATGTAGCAGGAACTTACACAATTAACAACAACAAACACACAGTGTTTATACCTACATAAGTAATAAGATATGGGATCATTTTGTCCCACATTTGAAACAGCACATTTTCTTTTTTGCTTTCTATTATGTCCTCATATATGTATTCCTGAGAGCTTAATCTCTTGTGTGTGTGTGTTTTGTGTATTTATCTGATCACTTGTACTAACTAAATTGTAGACTCTGATGACAATGACCATACCTTATTCATGTTCTGTCTTCTACAAAGTACCTTCAGAGAGGTGGTGCTCAAAAGTATTGAATTATTTCAGATTCAAATGTTACACATAGATATGTTTTATAATATTCCAGAGATAACCACTTAAGTACTTACAACCCAGAATACGTTCAAGGCCTCAAATTAAGTTCTTACATGTTTTCCCATGAACACCTTCTTACATAAGTATTTTGAAAATTTTTTAGCTCAGTAACATCACATACAGAAGAATGATGATAAAAGATGTTTTTTAACTAGGCTTCTTTTTTTTATTGTTGCTTACGAAGTAACTTCAAATACCTAAATAAGTCATTAGCACGAGTATCTTTGCTTTTATGGAGTCAGTTGCTGCAAAAAAGATTATTTTAAGGTGAAAAGTAAAGATAATTTAGTATTTGTTCTAATATTTATATTTCAGTTTGGCTTGTAAAGTAAATCTGTTTTTCTTCCTGCATATTCTTGTAAGTGGTAGATCCTAAATATGCCTTGGGAGTAGATGGAAACTCGCCAGTGGACATTCCTTCATCTAGCCAAGCTCACAAGCTCCTGAGAGTAACTTTACATCTCAAGGAATATTGGAGCTACTGGGGTCTCTATGAATCGAAATCAACTTGAGGGCAATGGGCTTTGCTTTTTTTTTTTTTTTTTCCTTTTTTTTTTTTGGTACCTAAGGAGCCCTGGTGGTGCAGTGGTTAAGAGTTCAGCTGCTAACCAAAAGATGGGCAGTTGGACTCCACCAGCCATTTCTTGGAAACCTACAGGGCAGTTCTACTCTGTCCTGTAGGGTCGCTGTAAGTCGGAATTGAGCCGATGGCAATGGGTTTAGGTGCCTAGGAAACAGCTAGTGCGGTCTGCTCCCCCTCCTGTCTGTCTCTCTCGCTCACACGCGCACACACACCTGAATGCGCGCGTGTGCACAAGTGCGTGCACGCACACACACAGCCTTTACAGCTGAGAGACAGAGGTCCATTTAGGCCACACTTTTTGCCTCAGGTGGTACAAGGAGTCACCAACAATCCCTGTGCCTTTTGCTTTATCTTTAGCTTCTTTTCCTTTAGGTGATTTCAAGGACCTCCAATAGTTTGTTTACTCCAAAGTAAACACTTGTAGGCCTCTCATAGTTTTCAAGTTGTCACCATTAGTCAGTGCTTTATTCTAAGGCATTTCCTCTTTTAAAAAAAACACAAAACCTAAAACACAAATGCTTGGAAGAGATAACCATAACTCATAAAGAAGGCAGGATCACGTTATAGTAGTATTTTCTCCATTTATTCCTGGAAGAAAGGAAAGCTTGGAGGGCCTGGAAAGGTGACATTTAGGGGAAGAAGAAAGTACGGCAAAGATTTGAAACACTAGGAAGAGTAGTGCTTAAGACACTAAGTCACTAGGGGATCGTGGGCAGCCAGAGGGCAGTGTGGGTGCGTTGGATCCGTGGTCACTAACAGATGTGAATTTCACTGCTTTCACCTGCAAAAACATGGGTAATGTAGATTTGGATTATAGAGACGGATGAAGAGAGATGAATTTTACAGTGATTAAGGGAATTAAACACTGAAGGTAAAAACTAGAAAGATAACATAAAATGAGAAAGAAAAGTTGAAATTAGTAAATTAGAAAATGCACACAAAATGTCTTCAGTGACCAAGCACGCTCGGCCTTTCCTCGCCCACCTGCCCCCACGTTCAGTTGAATATAGTGCGTAGTTTCTCCTGAGTTTCAGAGGGAGGGAAGCAGCTTTAGCACCCGACGGGATTACAGAAGTCTGCTGTTTTAAACAACCGTTCTGTGTGGCGTTGATTTCTAACGTGCTGCTGAACCATAACTTTCCATCATTTTAAACAGTTGACTGATGTCTTTAATCTACGTTTTCCTCATTTTAGACTATTCCATCAATCTCCAAAACAGATTCCATAAGCCATTAAAGAACCGGTTAAACAGTTGGGTATTGCTAGAGTAATAACCAAATAATAACCAAAATGAGTTGTGTTTTCTTATACATGATTTCTCTTACAAATACAGAAAAGGATGAGAACGCTTTCTGTATTTTTAGGTGTTACTCATGGATCAACCAAAAAGCCTTCATTTTTTTTCCTTGTATATGTCAGAACTTCATTTTTCCTGACAGCTCAGTAAGGTGCATTTTACTCCCCTTGTACTTATCAAGAAGCTTGCTCAGGGAGGTTAAGGAGCTTGCTAAATCAAATTATTATTCGGATGGGAACTTTAAACAACCAGAAAGGAAATAATGAGAATGTTGACACAATGGGAGGAATATAACCAGTGTCACTGAACAATTTCTGTAGGAATTGTTGAATGGGGACCTTTTTTCTATGTAAACTTTCACCAAAAATACAATAAAATATTATTTAAAAAAAAAAAACTTTAAAAGTTTTAGTTAAGGCAAAACAATATGTTCCTTCCATTAGAATTTCAGTGTTCATTCAGCATAAGACAGTTCATGGAAGTTTTACAAAGGTACCACATGTTTATCTTTAATGAACTTCAATTAATTTTGAATATGAACCTCTGATTCTGTATGCCTTTCTCACAGGGAATATCACTTTAAAGTGCCTTCTAAATGTTACAATGCATGATTTTAGACCAGGGGCAGCTTTAACAATTTTCTGTTCCAGTTTTCTACCCCTCCTTCCTTTTTTTTTTTAGTGACAAGAAAAACATGGTAAAAAGATATCCAAATTCACATGTCTACTTAGTAAAACTGAGATTCACATTTTCTGATTTCTGGTGCACTGTTTCTTCGGGATTGTTTTTGATAATCTTACCATTCTTTAATGTCCATGGTGATTACCACCAACATGTTTTTAATAGCCTTTTCCACAGTTCTTACTGAAGCCATGATAAAATTTTTGAATATGTGTGTGTGCGTGTGTGTATATGTAAACCTTACAGCAGGACAATAAAATCAGTTAATACACTCAGTTCTGAAGTCCTTATGAGGGGCTTTCATTTAAGAGTAATGTAGACCCCAAAAGTGTGGGCTCTGGGGTTAAATTGTTAGGGTCATATCCAGCTCTTTACCCCTCTGTGCTCATGTGTAAAATGGAGCCTATAAGGACATCGGCCTCATTGGGTTTTTCATTCAACAGAGATTTATTGAAGCCGACTATGTGTTGGGTACTTTCTAGACTCTGAGGACACAGCAGTGAACAAAACAGACAAAAACCCCTGCTCACAAGGAGCTTACAGTCCAATGGAGACAGACAAGAAATGTGATAAATAAGTAAACCATATAGTCTGTGTGCAGCATGGATGATGCAGACAGTAACGCACTTGCCTGCTAACCCAAAGGTTGGAGGTTCGAGTCCACCCAGAGGCACCTCAGAAGAAAGGACTGATGACCTTCTTCCGAAAAATGAACTGCTGAAAAAACCCTATGGGGCATAGTTCTACTCAGACATACATGGGATTGCCACGAGTCAGCGTCGACTCAACAGCACCTGGCTTTGATAGTATGTTTGAAGGTGGAAAAGACACAGAGAGAAATACAGTAAAGGGACGGGAGTGCTGAAGATGGGGAGGAATACAGTTTTAAATAGGTGGGTCAGGGTAGGCCTCGCTGAAAACATAAATTTGAGTAAAAGCTTTTAGGAGAGGGTAAAGAGAGCCATGCAGATATGTGGGGGAATGGTGTGCCTTGTGGGTTCAGAAAAGAGCAAGGAGACCAGTGTGGCTGCACCTCCCCAGTGAGCGAGGTGGGAAGGAGGAGATGAGTCAAAGAGCAGCAAGGCAGGCATAGGTAGAGTGGGGCCTCATAGTCCGTTTTTAGGACTTTGGCTTTTACCACAAGGGGAAGGATAGCGTGTGGCATTGGAGGGTTTAGCAAACAGGCGACATGGTCTCCTTTTTACAAGAATCTCTCTGGCTTCTGTGTTGAGAATAGCCTTTAGGGGGACAAGCGTGGAAGCACAGAGGAAGTGATCACAACAGTCCAGGTGAGAGATGATGGTGGCTTGGACCAAGGTGGTAACAATGGAAGTGGTAAAAAGATGGTTGAACTTTAAATACATTTTAAGAAAATAGAGCCAACAGCTTTTGCTGATGATCGGATGTAGGTGTGAGAGAAAAGAGGCGTCAGGGTCTTTGGCCTGAGCATTTGGCAGTCTGGAATTGCCACTCAGGGAAAAGCGAAGGATTGTGCCAGGAGCAGATGTTAGGGAGGAGATCAGGCCTTCCGTTGTGACTTATTAGATGTGCGAGTGGAGGTGTTGAGTTATCAGGAACACAGATGAGTGTAGGGTCTGGGAGACACGTCCAGGCTGGAGATGTCCTAAGGGAGTAGTCAGAACTTAGTGGAATTTAAAGCAGTGAAATTGGATAATATCACAGAGTCTGGAATATGGAGCCAGACTACTGAGTACCACCACTTGTTAGCTGAGTGACTTTGGGAAAGCCACTTAGCTTATGATTCAGTCTCCCCATCTGAAAAGTCAGAATAATAGTAGCTGGGATTGCTGTGAGAATTCAAACACTCCTATCTGTAAAACTCCTAGAACATGGTATATGCTTAATAAAGACTAACCATGAATTTTTATCACAACGACCCTGTATGCCCCTGGGACTTCACCAGTACTCACCTTGACTCAAATTGTTGTTAACACAGCTTTTCCTCCTGTGGGTTATCTTATATTTTGGTTCGTGATTGTTCATTGCCACTAGAAGTTCAACTGAGTTGATTTTACTTCCAGAGCTAAGCTGACCTGTATTTATTTTAGCACTGCCTCAGTTGTTGATTGATTTACTTTTAAAGCCTGTGTGTTTTAGAATCTGTTACTTGTTCAGAAAACAATCTTACGTGTTTCTTCAGTGCTGCTTTCCTTTGCTTTTCTTAGTGCTCAGCAGAGGAGCAGTCAGGTTCACAAGAAAAACACAATCGGAAATCAGGTAGGAATCCTACGAGAGAATCAGTGATGCATGCTCCAGGCAACTGGAACTAAATCGCTTGCCTGACTGTTTTTTAAATGCAAATTAATCATGTGCAAATTGGGCTTGAAATGCAGCTTTTTTTGTTTTGCTTTTAGAGGTTTTTTTTTGGAATGAATTGCTTTTTTTTTTTGTCGCTATCTTATGCAGTTAACCATATTGATTTATTTCAAGTAACTTTTCCGCTACTTGCTCTGCTTGTCAAATTTGGCTCCTTGTGTCCTGTTTTGCCTGCTTACATTACCCCTAAATTTGATTTAACCTTGAATCCACGAAACAGTTCAAGGTTAAAATACGGTGAGTAGTCGCATGAGCTTTGTGGTGCCGCTGACTAGTTCACACATTTGCACAGCTTGGTAACAGTGAAGGGACAGCTCATAAGGAAGGTGGTTGTTGGCCTTAATCTCTGCCACCAAATTCCTGCTGGCTAATGAAGACATAACTCCTATGAAGACCTGATCCTCTGAGCTTTTGTGTTCTGGGCTGACCGGCTGCCTCCGACTAACAGCGCTCTGCAGAGATTGCGTTAACTCCGGCAGTTTGCTGTTTCTTTTAGGTTTTCTGTGATAATAATGAGTATTTGCATTGTTATTTCTTTTCAAGTCAAAACAATGATGATTTTATAGTTGTTTCTTTTTTTAAATCAGAGGTACAATTATTAAACAAATCGAAACCTGTGCTCTAGCTTTTTCCCCCATTGTTTTGAAAGGAAAAGAGGTAATAACAGAGTTTTCTTTAAAAACTTTTTTTTCTGAACTAAAGCATATAATTCTTTGCTATTTCAGGGAACCAATCTTCCGCCTTCAAGGCAAATTGTACGAGCTAAGTTCTGTAAGCTTACCGTTGCTTTTTCATTTAGCTTCCCAAGGGCACAGTTTGTCTTTAACTGATTAACTCAACTAGCGCTTGCTACTAATTTTTTTTTTAACTTAGATTGTCTTGTCCATAACACCCTATCATTGAAATAAAATCCTTTTAAGAGGGTTCACCCCTTCACTGCTAATAACTTGCTGTGATCTAAAGGTATGAACTAGTAAACCTAAAATGCTGTAGTAATCAACCCTTAACACCGTGGGTGCTTTGATATTTCTCTAATCGTAATGGGCCTTAAAATAATTAAAATCATTAATGATCTTCATCTCTGTCCTTTTATGCTGTGTCGTTGTAAGGTTTAAGCCCTTCTCTTCTGTATGTGTGATTACGTTTCCGATAAAGTAGATGGGGCTTCTGAAAGGTGGGTCAATGTGGACCATCTGATCTACCTAATTCCAATTATTTGCATTTATTTAAAAAAAATTATATTGATTGACATTTTATATGGTTTTTGAGCTGAGTCTTTTAAAACCAGATACTATATATTCATTTTATAGACGTATAAATGTACTATCAAGTGACTAACATGGGTAAATTTGGTTTTGTCTCTGTTTTTTTTTTAACAATTATATTCTCATTTCTTCCATGAATGAAGCAACCTTAATGTCTTCCTTCCAACTATGCACCAGTTCAGAATAAGATTGGAGCATGGCCAACTAGATGCCCTCTGGTGTTTTGGAAAAGGAGCCCTGATAGTACAGTGGTTAAGGTGCCTGGCTGATAACTGAAAGCTCAGTGGTTTGAGCCCACCAGCTGCTCCTGGGAAGAAAGATGGGTAGTCTGCTTCTGTAAAGACTACAGCCTTGAGTACCCTATAGGGCAGCTCTCCTCTGTCCTATAGGGTCGCTATAGTTGGAATTGACTGGATGGCAATGGGTTTGTTGTTTTGGTTTTGGTATTTTTGAAGAAACAGACTTTGGGGCCAGACATTCCTGGGTTCAAATTCTGCTCTGCCACTTACTAGCCATCTGGCCTTGGACAAATTCATCCTCAGTCTGTCCAACTGTGTGATGGGGAGAATAGAAAATATCTCTGCAGAGTGATTGTGAAAATCAGAAATCATGTACATAATAAGATTTGCAGCCTGGTACTAGGTGTGTGTCCTGCAAAGAGTAGAAACCTTGCTCCCAGCAGATAGGTGCTGCTTCTTGAAGCTTCTGGGAGGAAAAAAAAAATGAAGCTACAAGGAAAATGAAACACATGGGAAAATTAGAAACTATGGCAAATTAATCTGCTGACAGCAATACACAGCTTAAGGCTGGATGTGGCATGAAGGATCCACCTACAACACTTTTCTCAGGGTCAGAAGCATCTCTAGCTCACAGAAGTATGTGCATAGAGGAAAAACAATAGTACAGCGTCACTGACAACAACAACAACAAAAACCCAAACCCTTTGCCCTCGAGTTGGTTCTGACTCCTAACAACCTTATAGGACAGGGTAGAACTGCCCCATAGGGTTTCCAAGGAGCACCTAGTGGATTCAAACTGCTGACCTTTTGGTTAGGAGCTACAGCGCTTAACTGCTACGCCACCAGGGCTTCCATAGTGTCATAAAAAAAAAAAAGTCATAAAGGCACACTTTAAAAGAAACTTGAAATAGCTTTCAGTAATACTATTTCCAAATGTTATAATCATGCTAATTGTTTTTCTGTGACTTTATTTTTGCTGAGTACTTCAAAACCAACACATTTTTGAATTTTTATAACTCAAGATAATAGAATTGTGTCAGTGTTATAGTAGAGATCTCTTATCTAAAACCCTTGGGGCCTGATGTGCCTTGAAAGCCAGTTTTTTGAATTTTAGAAAGATAATACACTGCATATATCATATATTACCTAACACCCCTCTGGGGTCAGAGGCGTCACCCTGTAATCAAATACCTTGTATTTCTTAGTGAAACAAATGAATAATCACACCAAGTAGATTAAATGAAAAAATAAATAGCCTTATGCCAGGTCAGTTTTTGCTGCCAAATTTGTTTAAAAAAACAAAAAAAAGCAAAAACTTTCAGTTTTGCGAGTAAGGGAATATGGACCTAAATATTTTATTTTCCAGAATCAAATCCAATAATTTATATGCTATACAATATTATATTTTAAGGAGTTCTTTATATTGTTTTCCTGGTTAACTAAAGTGAAACGTAATCACTTGAGGCCATCTTCTTTATGAATCTGGTTGTCTGATGTTGATTTGGGTTTTTGCCTACCCAGAGGCTCAAAGCCAGGAGCCTTGGAGCCCAGCCTACCCAATGATGCCAGCTCGTATGGTTGATGGGGCTGAAACACCCCACTGTATCCTGGCATGTGGGTCACCCATTCTAACATCTTCATAGGGTTCCTGGTTGTAAGACCTGTGTAGCATCTGTTCTGAAGAAATTTTAGAAGGATTTAAGGAGCACGAAACTTCTTTAAAGTCTAAAACCAGCCGTTTTTGTCTGCCTAGAAATTTAATAGTTCCAAAAGTTGATGCCAGCGAACATACAAAAAAAGTGAACACACAGTTAAATAGCCTAAAGTTGGACTATCAAAAATTTAAATGTAAACTTTGTTCATCTGCTCACTTATCAAACATGTATTTGAAACCCACGTGTGCCAAAATTTGTGGTGAATGTTTAGGACAGAAAGATGACTAAATCACGGGCCCTGTCCTCGGGGAGCTCACAGTCCAGTGGGGATGATGGTAAGTAAGCAATTTGAAGTCTGCCCCCTCTTTCAAGGCTAGCTCCTTTGATCCTCCAGGTCTCCCTGAAACATCACTCTGCAAGAGGTCGGCCCTGAATATTGGTCTAAAGTCCCCACTTTATCCAGTGTCCTGCCTCTATCTAGTGCATTTTATTGTTTGAAATAATCTGGTTCATTTTTTTCATCTTCCTTCACTAGGACATAAACTCTATGAAAGCTAACTTTGTGATTCTGAAAATATTGTAAGATTTTAAGCAGGATCATAATAACATTTTAGAAAAATCATTCTGGCTGTAGTGTGGAGAAGAGGTTTTGAAGGGAGGACAAGACTGGAAAAAGAAGGCTAGTTAGGAGGCAGTTGCAGATAAGAGATTATGGTGGTCTGGGCTAGGGAATTTATACTGGATTTGAGAAGAAGGAGATGAACTCAAGAGATGAATTCAAGTGGGAGAATCCATAGGATTTGTGATGGAAGGAGAGAGGGCTGGGGAATCATAAGGGGTGCTATCCAGATTTTTTACTTAGGCAACAGGTGAGGTGGTGGTATTCTTCATGGAGAAAGGAACATAGCAAGGAAGTCAGATTTGGATCCAGAGTCAGAATGGGTGGATTTGTTGACTATGATAGCCAAGTATGGCTGCCCAATGGGAGGTTGGATAAAAGTGTCTACAGTTCAGAAGAGACAGAGATCTATTTATTTCACAGACAGTGGGGAACCACTGAAGGATTTCTGTTAGGGAAGGGGATATCACCTGACTTATATGTTAGAAAGATCTATGTGTCAGCCCTATCTAAAGGTTTAGAAGAGTAAAACTAGAGATATGGAAATTGGTGAAGATGTTATTTAAGTAACTCAGGTAAGAAAATACAAATGTCGGTAGCAGGAGGTATGGAGGAGAAGAAGAGTTTCAAGATATATTTAGAGGCTAGAATTGGAAGGAGCCCTGATGGCACAAAGGTTAAGTGCTAGGCCCCTAATCAGAAGGTTGGTGGTTCAAATCCACCTGGTGGCTCCACAGGAGGAAGACCTGGTGATCTGCTTCTGTAAAGATTATAGCCAAGAAAATCCTATGGGGCAGTTTGACTCTGTCACATGGGTTCACTGTGAGTAGGAATCAACTCATTGGCACCCAACAACAACAACAGACTTGGATGGAGTTAACGAGTAGCTGTGGGAGGGAATGAAGGAGATTAAGTCATCCTTCCAGACTTACAGCTAGGAAAATCCACTGACAAAGGGAGTGCAGAAGGAGGAGCAGGTTTCAGGGGAGATGGAAGGAGAAGATAATTCAGCTTGGGTATTTTGTTTGTGCCTATGGGGGAGATCATTAGGGGTTCTATGGGAGAGATCATTAGGGGTTCAGGACTTGTCTAGACTGGAGACATAAAATTTTAGAGTTTTCCATATATGCATGGTAGCTAAAGTTGTGGCACTAAATGTGATCACCAACAAATGATGAGAGCAAGTGAAGGATGGCGGAGAAAGAAGAGCTGGGACAGAATGAGGAACTAAAAAGTGCCAAGAGTGGTAGGAAGACTTGGAGAGCAGTAGAATACAAGTCAAGGAAAGAAAGTTTCAAGGAGGGAGTAATCAATAGTATTAGATGTTTCTGAGAGCTCAAGAGACATGGCAGAGTTGACAATTGGGCTGGTAGAGGTCCTGCACAGTGTTGGAGACCACCTGAGTGTATAGCAGTGACACCAGTCTTTTTGGTCTTATGAATTGCTCTTCTGCTCCACAGCTGGAAGATAGCACAAAGCTGAGAAAGCAGACAACTGAATTGATATCCTGAGTTGGGGTTTTTCTAGGAGGGCAACATGTAAGTTCAAGAGGGAAGATGAGTTAAAGCTTTAACGAGAGATGGATTGAAGTAAAGAATTGTATAATCTAATATGAATGCTCTTGATTGATGCATTAGTCAGGATAGGCCAGCTAAGGAACAGTCACTCTCAGAATTTCACTAGCTTAAAGTAATAAAATTTAATTCACCTTGCTGTAACAGTCTAGTGAAGATGGACAAGGATGGAGGGCATCCCTACCTCACATGGTCAGACAGGGACTTGGGAATCCTCTTCACTCTTCCAGTAGATGGGAAAGAGAAAGAAGCCCCAGAAAGGGAGGTTTTGAAGAATCAGCCTGGATGTGGCACACATGACTTTCATTCACATTCCATTGACTCGGTCATGTGGGCTCAATGAACTGCAAGGGAGATGGGGAACTATAATCTGACCAGGAGAAAAAAGAGACAAAAGATGACGCTGACTGGAAATTGAAAGGAAATGGGCAAGCCAGGGCAATGGAGGTTTTACCGAAGTCAGAGAAAATTGGTACTAGGATTAAGGGAAAGAGGCGGTAGGGTTGGAGATTGAAGTTAGTGAGATTTCGTATTTTAGGTTTAAAAAGCAAGAGAGTACCACCTGAAAGTCATAAATGTTATTGGAATAACAAAGAACAGACAATGGCAGAGGTGCTTGACAAATGATAGCTACAGATATTTGTGCAACATTGTTTTCAGAAGGTGTGTGTAGCTGAAGAAAAATGGAGATGAAGTTTCTCGATCTGAGTATGTTGAGGGTCAGGATATGTTGAGGCTGGGAGGATTGATGTGACATCTGCATGACTGATACCTCATTCTTTTAACACAAGAGTACAGCAGGAAGACACACAGCTGACATGCTCTTTGGCCCTAGACTGCAGACGTACAATGAGGAAGACTCGTTCTTTCCTTGAATAGGAAGTAGCGCAGATGTTTGCAGGAGCCTGGGTATCATTGTACCTCCTAGTCCCAGACCTATTGTTTGTTTCATTTCCCATCGATGTGCCTTGTATTGCTTTAACGTTATATTGGAGTGGGAAATTTGGCTTTCCCAAGCTTACAGGTCTCCAGATAACTAGGTTTTCAACCTTAAATTGTAGACTGCAAGCAAAAAAGAGCTTTCTTATCAAAGCGGGTTTCTTCTTCCTCTGCTGTCTGAAAGCTAAGGTCAATGGACACTAGTCTGTTTTTCTTATGACCCTCTACAGGTCTTGAAAATTGTCAACCCACCCTAAAATCCTGAAATTCCTATCAAGTCCCCTAGTTTTTCAGCCTCTGTAAATACATGGTTTAAGCCTAGTGTTAAAAGAGGTGAGAGTTTAGTCAGCTGTTTTACTAATGGGTAACAATGATTTCCACCTTCTTAGCCTAAGATAGGAAACCCTGGTGGCGTAGTGGTTAAGAGCTATGGCTGCTAACCAAAAAGTTGGTGGTTCAGATCCACCAGGTGCTTCTTGGAAACCCTAGAGGGCAGTTCTACTCTGTCCTTTAGGGTCACTATGAGTCGAAATCGACTCGACGGCAACTGGTTTGGTTTTTGTTTGGTTAGACTGAGACAGGAAATCTTGGTGGCGTAGTGGTTAAGTGCTACGGCTGCTAATCAAAAAGTCAGCAGTTCGAACCCACCAGGCACTCTTGGAAACTCTATGGGGCAGTTCTGCTCTGTCCTACAGGGTCGCTATGAGTTGGAATTGAGCCTAAGATAGAGGACTCCTCACAGCCCTCCCACCTTCTTCCTCCTCTCAGCCAATTCCAGTTTAGGGTCTGTTACTCTTAACCCCCACCATCGCCCCACTTCCTAGTCCCAATAGCTTTATCAGTTAGGATTCTTTGAGATATGAGTTTCAGAAAACTCAACTTAAGTGACCTTGTAGAAAAGGAATTTATTAGTTTACATAATTGAACATTTCAGGGATAGAGTAAGTGCTGTTTAATCCATGGCTCAACAGTGTCATGATGAACTGGTTCCTTTCTTTCCATTATTTGGTTTTGCTTCTTTGTTGTTTGCTCCATTCTTGGGCCCCAAGCAGTTGCAAGATGACCTCCAGCAGCTTCCAGGGGATTTCCTTCCTGGTTTGAATCCAAAAGAAATAAATGAGTCTTGCTCCCAGAATTCTTTAAAAAAACTCATGAGGTTCACTCTGATTGGACTGATTTGGATCATGTGCTCATTCCTGAACCAATCCTGGTGGCTAGTGAATGAGATGCACTGATTGGGTTAGGCCAGGATCATGTGGGACTGGGGTGGCTCCTCACCAGATCACATGGACTGGAAGTGGGGCAGGCTGCCTCTCTACCTGAAAGTCAGAGCTGCTGTTAGAAGAAGACTAGGCACCAGAGGAGGTGCACCACAGATGACTGGTATAAGGACTTGCTGAGCATTGTTTTCAGAACAGTTTAATTTGGATTGTAGGATTCTTGTGTATGTTGTCTTCTTGAAGGAATGTAAGACGGCTAACACCTTATTAAAGCCCATGGTTCATTTATTGATTAAATTTAATGATTTTTTCCAATTCATCCTCTGGTTTTTTCCACTTCCCTCCTTTCCCCCTCCTCCTTTATATTGATTATACTAGATTGACAGGCAATCCAGTGAAATGGCTCAGAGCTGGGACTGTGAAGTCACTGTATAACCCTGAGCAAATTGTTCAACCTTTCTGTTTGTTAGGTGTCTAATCTGTAAAAGGCTGATAATCGTAATCAGATCATAGGTGGCTGTGAGGCTTAAATGAGATAATACAAGTTAGATATCTACAGGGACTGGCTGATATTAAAAAAAAAACTGATATTAAGTGCTATATAAAGTGCTTGCTGCTGTTATTATTACTACTATTATTCTTACTTTGGACATGTTGTCAGGAGGAATCAGTCCCTGGAGAAGCACATCATACTTGGTAAAACAGAGAGTCAGCAGAAAAAAGGAAGACGCTCAATGAAATGAATTGACACAGTGGCTGCAACAATGGGCTCAAACACAGCAACAATCGTGAGGATGGCGCAGGACTGGGCAGTGCTTTGTTCTGTTGTGCATTGGGTCACTATGAGTCAGAACTGATTCCAGGGCACCCAACAACAACAAAAACTATTGTTATCATTATGTACTTTTTATTATTCTGTTAGATTTCAAGGAAAATAATAACTGGATTGCTTTTACTTTCTAATTGAGCATCCCTCCCCTTCCCCACCCCCTGTGAGGCGATTGCCACTAAACAACAATGATATCTGCATATTCTGTGTTCACCTTTACTTTGCAAAGCCTGACACCCAAAAGATGCTCAGCAAATACCTCTTTGTAAAAACAGCTTGGAGGCAGTGGCTAACCTCCTCCAACTTCACCAGGGGAAAGGAGAACCAAGATCAAAAGTACAAGGCTGACTCCCATGAGGTGGAGGCCAGACAAGCCTGCTGTATCCTCCATCTTTACCAATTCTGACACCAACCGCCCCTCGCACAGTACTCTCTACTTCTCTGCTGGGTTTGATATTAATTGCAATGGCCACACAAAACTAACAGCATACTCATGATTATGGGGTTTATTAGGGAAGTAACAGTTTACAATTCAGGCTTAGGAACACTCCGGATACACTTCTTCCTTCAGGACAGCCTCATCCCAGCTGTGCTCCCAAGTATGCTCGCAGGCCCTCATCTTTCTCTTTCCGTGGGCCAGGAACCCCACTACACCATCTCCTGCTGCTGGGTCTCTGCCGCACCACTTCTCAAAGCCTTAAGGGTTATAGCTCTCTCTCTGCTTCGGATTTCCATCTGATCTGGTCAGATTCTCCAAAAGTCATCTCGTCTTCACCCTTTCTGGCCTCTGACAAAAATAGCCCCTTGCTCTGAGCGTCAGGAGGTATGAGCATAATAAAACATCTAAGAGACTTTAGGTCCATCCACTGTACTCCCATCCAGCAGTGCCTCCCCCTTAGTCCACTCTTTGGTAATTACAACTTCTACAATTACAGTTTTTACAATCACAACTAACCCTGTTAACAGTTAGCACTCACAGGTGAATCATATAATCCTATCGGCATCTCCCCCCACCGTCTCTTCCCCAGACCCATCAGGAGAAGAAAAATGTATTCAGTGAGGATCCTCCCTTGTCCCCCTCATTTAAGGTAAGCACATTTATGTAAGCTAGCCACTTCATGCCTTTATCTGTCCCCTGTTTTAGATAGCCAGTGCTTAAATTGCCCATCCCTATCTAACCAGTACTCTGAGGAGTCAGGCATGTTCATCGGTCTTGAAGAATCTTCAGTTCCAGGTGGAACTTTGAGCATCTGCATCCACAAGCAAAGTCAAGTCCAGAGCAAGCCATAAAATTGCAGCAGTCTACACCAGCTCACAGTATCAAACATCTTTTTCTTCTTTTGGTGGGGTTCTTGTCAGTTCATCCCTAGCCATCCAAGCTAGGTCACAATGGGTAGTAGCCTCAGGCTCCAGTATTCTCACATACTTCTCAGCACTTCAGACAGCCCCTTCACACACTCTCATCCATAGACCCCTTGGGCTAGGTCAACAGGTTCCACCTGTAAACTTAGGAGTCTGTACAACTCCATTTACTTCCAGCCAGCCCTTGCTCTTACTCATTCCTAGCCCCTGTGGGTTGGGTCAACGACTGCCAGTGGAACATGTCCAGACTCAGTCCATCTCGTCATTGCTGCACTTCCCCCATTTCTACTCGTTGAGTGGGCCCAGGTGGTCACTACAAGTGAGCAGACCGAGCTATCTACTCGCTGGCTCCCTTTAACTTGCAGTCCTGGAAGAGGGTTCTTTCCAATAGGCACTGACTTTTCTTGCCACGATGCATCCAACAGCAAACCACTTGCTTGAAATTAAAAAGCAAAACAGCCACTTTTTTCCCTGTAAGTTCTTCCTTCAAATGCAAATCTTCTGTTCTCTCAGCAGTTCTAGGTGGTGCTGCATGTCTTTTCAAATGGAAATCTCAGTGGGGCTCAGGTTTTCTACCTCAGACCCAATCTGTACACAGGGTTACTGCATTCAAACTAACAGCCTGTGTTTCCTTCAGTCAAATCCTGGTTCCCATTTTAGCATATCTAATCAAGTATTGTCTGAGGGCGGAGTTACACATTCTCTATAATCTGTAATACCCAATATTCATTTCTAGCCTATCTTTAGGTCTGCTTTACAACATTAGGTAGGAGAAACATTCAATATTCATAATACATTCAGATAAACGCATAACTCTAAACACATAACTGTTTTAAAACATTCCAGTTTATTCTTCTCTGTGCCTTAACTGTCTTCCCATTCATATGCATATGGCCTTGGGCCTTTGGCTGGGTGGAATGGCTGGGTGGAACCAGAAGACTCTGGCCCCCTATCAATCATTTTGTTTATCTGGCCTGGCTTTTACCTCAGGCCACTCCAGCTGGGGCTTTTCTCCCTTCAGCTGCAGCATAACCTTCCCTTCAGCCATTACCAGTAACAACAACCAAAGTAAGCATCTAAGAATCAAAAGTTTCACTTCCTAAGCCCCTTCCTTCTTTCTCTTACTAATTCCATGCTTTCAAGAGTCTGGAGCCATTGCAAAGGATCCCACTTCTGACACCAACTGTAAAAACAACATGGGGGCAGTGTCTGACCTCCTCCAACTTCACCAGGGGGAAGGAAAACCAAGATCCACAGCACAAGACCAACTCTCATGAGGTGGAGCCTAGACAATCCTCCTCTCTCTGCCATCTTTACCAATTCTGACACCAACCATTCCTCACACAGCACTCTGTATTTCTCTGCTGGGTTCAATAATTCATTGCAATGGCCACACGGAACTCACAGATCATGCTTATAAATATGGGGTGTATTAGAGAAGTAACAGTTACAATTCAGGCCCAGGAACACTCAGAGATACAGTTCTTCCATCAGGACAGCCTCTTCCCAGCTATGCTTACAGGCACACCTCTCCCTGTCTCTGGGTCTCTGCCCAAAGGCACTCAGCTTCCTCTCTCCATGGACCAGGAAGCCCACTACTCCATCTCCTGCTGCTGGGTCTCTCCTGCCAGCACTTCTCAGTGCCTTCAGGGTTACAGCTCACTCTCTCTTTTGGTCTCCTGCTTCCAGGAGCTTCTCAGCACAGGGATCCTGGACCCAATGGACACACTTTTTCCTCCTGCTTGTTCTTCCTTGGTGGTGGTGAGATCTTCCTCTCTGCTCTGGAACTGCCTCTCTTTTAAGGCAAAACTGACCAGTCCCCTTGGTGGGCCACATTACTCTGTTACACAGTCCCACCCAATCATCTGGGTGGGACTCCTAAATGAATGAATGAAAAGTGAAGTGTTTCTATTAATCATATTTTCTTAATGACTGGTTTTTAACAAATATAACACTTGAAAAACTTTAGATATGAATGGCATACATTTTTTAATTAAAATTTAGTAAATATTTTTTAAAAGGTCATATATTTAATTGAAGATGTTTTTCCAATTAAAAAAGTAATGCTGGTAAACTTACCTTGAGATTATTCATTTAGGGCATATTCACCTTTACTCAGTACATGAGGGTAATGATTCTGTTTTTCCAACAGTTATGGTTAATGGATTAATTTTTGAGAACAATGTTCTGAGTATAAAACAAGAAAAGTGCACCCCCCCCACCAATATTTTGACAAGCTCCTTCAGGCTATAAGAAGATGAAAGCAATTCAAAGGTCCTTGCAGTTTAATATGCATTTTTAATGGACGTTCTAAATGTTTAGAGCCAGCTATCCGCTCTTTATTAAGTTCTTTTAATTAGGTAAAAAAAAAAAAAAAAACAGTTAATGGAAGAGTTGAATAAATGTTGGCCTATCTCTCTTTTGATCTTCAGGGTAGTCAGTTTTAACGAAAACCCTATCAATGCTCGTGTTTGTTTTTAAAGACTAAGTGGAAAAATTAAGAATTCTCAAAGATTTGTAGCAAGGTATGGTTCATTGGTAGAATTCTTTCATTCACGCAGGAGACCCGGTTTGATTCCCAGCCAGTGCTCCTCATGTGTAGCCACCACCTGTCTGTCAGTGGCAGCTTACATGTTACTGTGATGCTGAACAGATTTCAGTGGGGTTTCCAGACTAAAACAGACTAGGAAGGTAGGCCTGGTGGTCTGCTTCTGAACAGCAGCCATTGCAAGCCCTGTGGATCACAATGGTCTGTTCGGCAACCCATCATGGGATGGTGCAGGACAGGGAAGTATTGAGTTCCATTGTATACAGGGACACCCTGAGTTGGGGGCCGACTCTACAGCTGTTAACAACAACACAATAATAAGGATATATTTTTAAAATATATAATGCCTACGAGTATTCATTTTCTTTGTCAGCAACAAAATTTAAGTGCATTTTTTATTAGGTGTTTTGGATAGCTTTGCATATGTAAAATTATGCAGTTCAAGTCAGTGGGAATATAATTTGACACGCTAACATGTGTCCCTATCACAGCTATTCTAGAATGTACCTTATATGTAAAATAAGGCCCATTATTCTTAGCTGTGTTTCTTCCTGTTGGGGTAGTGTAGTGGCCTGTTGCCACTTAGCCTGACATTTAAACCCTTAAATTTATAAACTAAATGCTAACCATTCTGGGACTGCTGTTTTCCTTAGCCCCCTAAAGGTTTTTTCTTTTCTTCCCTTCCCCTCCCTTCCCTTCCTTTTCTCTTCTTCTTTCTCTCCCTTTTTTAACAAATGGTTTGTTGTAACAACACTTTACCTACGCATTAGCTATATAACATGCTGATGTATCTTAATTGTTTATAAAACTAAGACTTTGTAAATTAAAACATTGGAGCTTTAAAAGATATTTTCTTTTTTAATCTGTTTTGAGAAAATTCTGATGCCTTCTGTTGTTGAGATAAAGCAGTCCTGTGCTCACTATACCTCTGCACAGTGCTGTTAACAGATTACTTTGGTTAGTCATTTTTTTGAAGATGATTTCCTGAGAATTTACCTATTTTCCTAAAACCTTTGTAGTTTATTAATAATTTATGATGAGGAAAATATTAAACATTCAGCACTTTTTAATGGTAATATGCCACCTCCCTTATTTCTCATTCATTTTTTGCCTATTCCCCTCTCCAGTCTCAGACCACCCCTCAAGAAAGAGCAGGGTGGAGTGGGGGGGAGGTAGTGGGGAGAGGAGAAAACAGAGAGAGAGATTGGGCCAGCGAAGGTGAGATTCACAAACATGGTGTGGAGCTGTAAATCCATTTGAAGGTTTGGCTATTTACATTTTTAAAACCAGCCAACTAGAAAAGTTGTTATCTACCAAAAAAGATGTCAGGAGAGGAATGGCTGTCCACAGCCATCAATTCTGTAGAAACCGTAACAGTGGCCTTCAGTGAGGAGCTGTTTGAAGTGCTTTATACACATGGATTCATTAGCTCCTCCCACTAAGCCCGCGTGGTTAAAAAAAAAAAAAAATCCTTATTATCCTGGTTTTACAGAGAAGGAAACTGAGGCGTGAAGAGGCCGAGTAATATCCCTGGTCACACAGTTTATAAATGACAGCACCAGTGTGGGGATCCAGACAGTTGGAATCCAGACCTTGTTTTCTTAACCACCGTTTAAGCACTGCCTCGGATGGTATATAAAGCGCATCAGGAATCTCATTTAATAGTCTCAATTACGGCAAGTCACATCATTTAAATTCACTCACTATTATTTTTACCACTTCCTCAAAAATTTTCTTATACTAAAGCTATTAAAAAAAAAAAAAAGCTATTAGATCCTGAAAAAAAAATGAACGTGGTCTGGTATAAATTAATCTGATTAACAATGTAAAAGTATAATAGCTATTAGAATCTGTTGTCCTTTAATCCCCTAATTCTATGAAAATATCTCCAGAGGGGCCAGTCAACAGCTGATAAAATACAACAGCCATTGTTTTAATACAACAGAGAGTGGAGTCCATGAAAACCATATGTAGTGAAATGTATGGCCTGCTAATTTGTTCTGCATCTTTTTGATGTCTGTCTGTTATGATTTTTTTTTCTAGAAAATACACAGATATTATTACTATATTTTTACAGTCAAGTTGCATCTTAATTGAGGGTTTAGGGTTTAAGATCAGTGTGGAGAAAATCCTGTCTAATGAAAATTACCTTGTGATATCCCTTCAGTAGTCAGAATAATGGCCCCTGCACTTCTGCTGTGGTCTTTCCTTGGGGAGTAGAGGCTTGGTCTTGTTTTACCAGGAGAGAGGGTAACTGGGTAGGTGAAGGGTTTTCTCCTCCTGCCTGTGTCCAGCTGTCCCACAACTCCCTCCCTCACCCTGCCTGCTTCTCTTTTCCTCCCTCTGTCTCTCTTGTTCCCTCAGCTCTCTTTCCAACAAAGTGTGGTATGTTTGATTTCAAGTAAACTGAATGCCTGTATGATTTGAATTCCGTGGAATTTTTATAGCCTCTTTTAGTTTTAATGTCACATATTGGAGAACTTATTATTTCATTAACCTCTGTTACTTCAGACCTGAACATGCCCGCCGCTCTTGGCTGTTTTTAATGTTTATGGACATTGGGATCGTATCAGTTCTCTTGGTCCTGGATGAGTAGGTCTCACCGTTTTAATCTCCACTCTTTTACATACTGTGCGCTCCTCCTCCCTGGACAGGGAGCTTTCACTTTATTTTTGCCCAGACACGTGGGTGGAGGGTTGCTATTTCAGCCTACACCAAAAGTTGCCGGTTTTCTCCCTCTGGGTGGAGCCATCACTGGCCAAGCCCGTAGCCCTCCCCCTACTCCTTCGGTTACTAAGCAGTGCCAGTCTGTAGCTCCTGGGTATCACACCCGCGTTTACAGCAGCCTCATTGTAGGAAGGCTGCGCACGTTTCCATCCTTCGCCAGCTAGCTCATCTAGGTGTTTGGGCAGAAACTTTTTCCGTAGTTGGTAAGGATAGACACTGACACCTGAGCTGTCACCTAGGAAAGCCCAGGTTACTCCTGAGCTTCTCTAGTTCTTGCTTCCTTGCCTTATATACAATGTATAGCTAATTGAGCACAAAGTGTCGACGTGGCTATTTTAAACCTGTAATTTTCATTTGCTACACAAAAAATACATGAATATATTCTCATTGTGAAAAAAATTAAGTGATTCAGATAAAGTAAATATGCCCTGGACCCCTCCCAACCCCATTCACCTCCACAGGGGTAAACCAGCGTTATCATTTCAGAGCACACGTTGTTGTTGTTAGCTGTACTCGGTCAGCCCCAACTCATGGCGACTTCATGCACAGTGGGATTGGATTGTTGTGATCCCTGGGGTTTTCACTGGCTGCTTTTCAGAAATAGATCTCCAGGCCTTTCTTCCTAGCCTGTCTTAGTCTGAAAGCTCTGCTGAAACTTGTTCAGCATCACTGACAGATGAGTGGTGTCTGCATTTGAGGTGCACTGGCTGGGGACCAAAGCTGGATCTCCCTCATGGAAGGCAAGAATTCTACCACTAAACGACCTCTGTCCTCATATATATGCACACAGTGCTGTATATTCTATTTTATATAGTTTTTGATAATTGGATGGAAAGAGTAATCTGTTGTTTTGATTTGCATTTCACTTATTGCAGCTTACTGAGCATTCTTTCATGTATTTAATAGACATTTATGTGTCTCTTTTCTTAGGATATGTCTGCTCAAGTCCTTTATCCCTTTTGGAGGACTGTTGTTTTTTTTTTCTTAGTGATTTTTAGGATATTTTTATAGTCTAGGTATTAATTTTATGCATATTACATACAGTGCAAGTATTTCCTGATTTTTTTTGGTCACTTTATCTTAACTTTATCGTGCATTATAAAATAAAAGGCTATAATTTTGATTTTGGCAAATTTTTTTTTCAATTTTTGTGGCCTTTATATTTTACCTTACTTATATTTTCTTCTAATAGTTGTATAAATTTTTATGTTTAATGTGAAAATGAAATCATTTTCCTGCTGATCATATACTTCTATCCTCTTAAACCACAGCCACTTTTGACCACTCACCAGCTATGGGCAGGTTACTTAATATCTTGGTGTCTCAGTTTCCCCATTTACCAAAGGGATGTGGTCACTGTATCTAGGTTTGTTGTGAGGATTAAACACATTAGTTTATATGAGGCATTGAGAGCAGTGCTTTGCACATTGTAACAACTCAGTAACGATCAGCTGTTATTAATATGAAAAATTTTATTCTAAGATAGTAAATTTCAATGATATCACCATTGGTTTGCGATGCTTCCTTGATCACATAATTATGTTAACAATAATAGTGTCATAATCCTAGCAGCTCATGTTTATTGACAGCCGACTCTACTGGGCGTTTCCCTAAGTGTGTTGCATACATCAACTCATGCAATTCTATAACAACCCTATGAAATAGGTTCTGTTATGTCTCCTGCTTTATAAATGGTATTACTGAAGCTTAGAAAATTTATATAGTTCACCCTAGGTTATAAATGTATGTGGCAGAATTCTGATCTAGTCTGGGTCAAAGATGAGCTCTTAACCTACAGTTTGTATCTGGATTGTTTACCTTGTCCATCCATCTGTTGATTTTTGTACAGTGACATGCTTTTTTTTTTTTAATGCTAGCTTTTTAAAGAAAATTTTTATTGTGTTTTAGCAGAAAGTTTACAGCGCAAATTAGTTTTCCATTCAAAAATTTATACACAGACTGCTGGGAAGGCGGGACCAAGATGGCTGACTAGGCAGAAGCTTCCACTGAACCCTCTTGCAACAAAGACTCAAAAAAACAAGTGAATCACTTACATACATGAAAATCTACGAACTCTGACCATCAAACACAGAACTAAGGAATTGACTTGAGTGACAGGGGAGCGAGAGACTACGTGCTGAAGCAGCAACCAGTTCTGGAGCCTGGTATGGCACGCCCCAGGCCTGAGCCCTTGGTGCAGTGCTTTGGTGCCATTTGGTGCCAGAGCACTGGGGCTGATTGTGGCTTCCTAAGACAAGGCAAGCACAGGATGCAGCCCTAAACCCCTGGGGCAATCTAGATAGGGACCCAGCTAGCACATGTAGGCTACACACCAACGTGGCTGACAGGGGAATGAGAGACCGTGCAGAAGCACCAGCTGGTTCTGGAGCCTGGCACACAGTGCCCCAGCTCTGATCCCTTGGTGCTGGGCTTTGGAGCAAGTGCAGCGGGGCTGATAGTGGCTTCCCGAGACAAGGGAAACACAAGACACCGCCCTAACCCCCAGGGGCAATCAACATGGGGACCCAGCCAGCACACACAGGCTACAAACCAACCTGAGTGACAGGGGAGTGAAGGACTGTGCAGAAGCAGCCCCCCAGCCCTGATCCCTTGGTGTTGGGCTTTGGAGCTAGTGTGTTGGGGCTGATGGTGGCTTCCTGAGACAAGGCAAGCATGGGATGCAGCCCTAACCCCCTGGGGCAATCTCAGTGGGGACCCAGCCAGCACACACAGGCTACATACCTCTCTGGAATCTCAGATAAAACAGCCCTCACCAAACGAGATAAGTGATTTTGTCTATTTTACTGTGCTACTCTCCCCTACCTATCCGATCCCTCCCCTCCCTGCCCCAGCCGGCTTCATTAACATTCAAATTCCCTGGGCCAGAGAGAAGTGCTCTGCATTTTTTTTCTCTCTAACTCATTCTCCTGTCCTGGGAAAAGCAGCAATTAACAATCAGGGGAAAAGTCCTTTCCTGACTTCCCTAAACTGGAATAACAGTACAGAAGCAGCTCCATCCAGGCATAAGAGATCCACAGCCTTTGGCTTTCACCCCTACAGGGAACTAGGTGGCCATTATAATGCAAAGGCAATTCTGTTAGAGATCTGATTGTAATTGTTTCAGCTGAGCAGTGGAGAGGCAGGTTTTGGAGGTCTGATACCACTCTACCTATTAAACAGAGCCCTCACTGACCCCCAGCAGGGGACTGAGGGCTGAGGCTCCATCCACACCGCCTAGCCACCTGCTAAAGGGATCTGAGGATAGTGGTGCCTACCAGCCTTTAGAGGTACAAGCATTGGGTACCTAAGGTACAGCTGTGGAGCCCACCCACCAGAGTGCTCTAGAAAACAGAGACGTTCCTTCCTCATTGGCACTTGGGAGAAGGCTGTCAGCACCCTGCCCTCCTCAGGGTGTGCAGGGTGTGACCCCCTGCCACTACTAGAAACTGATGCATACAACCACTGCCACTACTCCTCTAAGATAGTAGGTGAGAGCCTACACCACACACTAGGTGACCCACTATCAGGACACGTGAGCTGATTCTTTTTAAGAATCGTGAATGGACTCACAGGCTCATATACCTGGTAACAGCTCAAACCAGCTGGTAACAGGGCATAAGTAATTCAAAGGCTCCAACAATCAAGTTAGTGCGCTCTAGCAGCTCATCCGGGTATATTGAAACAAACAAAACA
This sequence comes from Loxodonta africana, assembly GCF_030014295.1. Classification (NCBI taxonomy): domain Eukaryota; kingdom Metazoa; phylum Chordata; class Mammalia; order Proboscidea; family Elephantidae; genus Loxodonta; species Loxodonta africana. Next base: position 207,480,769 of record NC_087344.1, on the reverse strand, counting down.
AGAAGATAAGATTCAGTGAGCAAATATAGAATAAATCATTACAATAACTTATAGATGGCTTGGAGACAGCAGTCGATATCAAATCACATAAAGATGCAGACCATGATTGCTTCTACAAACCCCCAAATCAGAGAATCAAGACCTTTCCCAGATGAAGATATATTCCTGGAATTGCCAGATGTAGAATATAAAAGACTAATATACAGAAAGTTTCAAGACATCAGGGATGACCTCAGAAATGAAATAAGGCAATCTACAGAAAAAGCCAAGGGACAGATAAAGCAGTTGAAGAAATCAAAAAGCTTATTCAAGAACATAGTGAAAAATTTAAAAAGCTGCAAGACTCCAAAGAGAGACAGCATTCAGAAATTCAAAAGATTAACAATAAAATTACAGAATTAGACAACTCAATAGGAAGTCAGAGGAGTAGAATTGAGGAATTGGAATGCAGAATTGGGGAGATGGAAGATAAGGCAATTTGGCACCAATATATTTGAAGAAAAATCAGATACAAGAATTTAAAAAAATGAAGAAACCCTAAGAATTATGTGGGACTCTATCAAGAAGAATACTTGCATGTGACTGGAATTCCAGAACAGGGAGGGATAACAGAAAATACAGAGAGAATAGTTGAAGATCTGTTGGCAGAAAACTTCGCTGGCATTGTGAAAGATGAAAGGATATCTATCCAAGATGCTCATCGAAGCCCATGCAAGATTGATCCAAAAAGAAAATCACGAAGACTTATTATCATCAAACTTGCCAAAACCAAGGAAAAAGAGAAAATTTTAAAAGCAGCCAGGGATAAGTGAAAAGTCACCTACAAAGGAGAATCAATAAGACTAATTTCAGACTACTCGGCAGAAATCATGCAGGCAAGAAGGCAATGAGATGACAAATATAGAGCACTGAAGGAGAAAAATTGCCAACTAAGAATCATATATCCAGCAAAACTCTCTCACAAGTATGAAGGTGAAATTAAGTCATTTACAGATAAATACAAGCTTAGAGAATTTGGAAAAACCAAACAAAAGCTACAAGAATTACTAAAGGAAATTCTTTGGTCAGAAAATTAATATCAACACAACACAAGGACACAGAACAGAACATCCTGATATCAACTCATAGGGAAATCACAAAAACAAAATAAGATTAATAAAAAAAAATTCTCAAAACAGGGAATCATTGATGTCATTATGTAAAAGATGACAATAATCAATAAAGAGGTACTGAATACAGGAGGCATAGATCTTCCATATGGAGAGGAAGTAAAGGCAATATAGGGCGATACAAGTTAGCTTTTTACTTAGGAAAATAGGGGTAAATATTAAGGTAACCACAAAGAGGAGTAACAATTCCATATTTCAAAATAAAAACCAAGATAATCATAATGATTGAGGGAAAATCAACTACAATGAAAATGAAGAACACACAATTTACAAAGAAAAACTTTTCAGCACAAAAAAGTAAGTGGAAAAATGAAATTGTCAACAACACACAAAAAAAAGGTATCAAAATGACAGCACTGAACTCATAAAAATTACGCTGAATGTGAATGGACTAAATGCACCAATAAAGAGACAGAGAGTTGCAGATTGGGTAAAAAAAATAATCCAGCTGTATGCTGCCTACAAGAGACACACCTTAGAATTAGAGACACAAACAAACTAAAACTCAAAGGATGGAAAAAATATATCAAACAAACAACAATCAAAAAAGAGCAGGAGTGGCAGTTTCAATTTCTGACAAAATAGACTTTAAAGTTAAATCCACCACAAAAGATAAAGAAGGAAACTATATAATGATTAAAGGGACAATTTACCAGGAAGATGTAACCATATTAAATATTTATGCACCCAATGACAGGGCTGCAAGATACATAAAACAAACTCTATCAGCATTGAAAAGTGAGATAGACACCTCCACAATTATAGCAGGAGTCTTTAACATACCACTTTTGGTGAAGGACAGGACATCCCTAGTAAGAAGCTCAGTAAAGACATGGAAGATCTAATTGCCAAACTCAACCAATTTGACCTCATAGACTTATACAGAACACTCCACCCAAAAGCAGCCAAATATACTTTCTTTTCTAGTGCACATGGAACAGTCTCTAGAATAGACCACATATTAGGTCATAAAGCAAGACTTTGCAGAATGCAAAACACCAAAATATTACACAGCATCTTCTCAGACCATAGACCATAAAAGTAGAAATCAATAACAGAAAAACCAGGGAAAAGAAAGCAAATACTTGGAAACTGAACAATATACTGCTCAAAAAAGACTGGGTTATAGAAGACATTAAGGAGGGAATAAAGAAATTCATAGAATCCATTGAGAATGGAAACACTTCCTATCAGAACCTTTGGGACACAGCGAAAGCAGTGCTCAGAGGTCAATTTATATCAATAAATACACACATACAAAAAGAAGAAAGAGCCAAAATCAAAGAACTGTCCCTACAACTTGAACAAATAGAAAGAGAGCAACAAAAGAGACATCAAGCACCAGGAGGAAACATATAATAAAAATTACAGCAGAATTAAATTAATTAGAGAACAGAAAAACAATTGAAAGAGTTAACAAGACCAAAGCTGGTTCTTTGAAAAAAATCGACAAACTATTGGCCAGACTGACTAAAGACATACAGGAAAGGAAACAAATAACCCGAATAAGAAATGAGATGGGTGACATTATAACAGACCCAACTGAAATTAAAAGAATCATATCAGATTACTATGAAAAATTGTACTCTAACAAATTTGAAAACCTAGAAGAAATGGATGAATTCCTAGAAACACACTACCTACCTAAACTGACACAAACAGAGGTAGAACAACTAAATAGACCCATAACAAAAGAAGAGATTGAAAAGGTAATCAAAAAACTCCCCCCCTCCCCCCCCAAAAAAGCCCTGGCCCTGACGGCTTCACTGCAGTTACACCAAACTTTTAGAGAAGGGGTAACACCACTGCTACTAAAGGTATTTCAAAGCATAGAAAAGGATGGAATACTCCCTAACTCAGCATTTCCCTGATACCAAAGCCAGCTAAAGACACCACAAAAAAAGAAAATTACAGACCTATGTCCCTCATGAACAGATGCAAAAATCCTAAGCAAAATTCTAACCAATAGAATTCAACAACATATCAAAAAAGTAATTCACCATGACCAAGTGGGATTTATACTAGGTTTGCAGGGATGGTTCAAAGTTAGAAAAACAATTAGTGTAATCCACGATATAAATAAAACAAAAGACAAGAACCACACGATTTTATCAACTGATGCAGAAAAGGCATTTGATAAAGTTCAACACTCATTCATGATAAAAACTCTCAGCAAAATAGGAATAGAAGGAAAATTCCTCAACATAATAACGGGCATTTATACAAAGCCAGCAGCCAATGTCATCCTTAATGGAGAGATTCTGAAAGCATTCTCCTTGACATCAGGAACCAGACAAGGCTGCCCTTTATCACCACTCTTACTCAACATTGTGCTGGAGGTCCTACCCAAAGCAATTAGGCTGAGGCTAGATAAAGAAATAAAGGGCATCCAGATTGGTAAGGAAGAAGTGAAAGTATCTCTATTTGCAGATGACATGATCTTATACACAGAAAACCCTAAGGAATCCTCAAAAGAACTACTGAAACTAATAGAAGAGTTCAGCAGAGTATCAGGATACAAGATAAACATACAAAAATCAGTTGGATTCCTCTACACTAACAAAAAGAACATCAAAGAAGAAATCTCCAAAGCAATACCATTTACAGTAGCCCCCAAGAAGATAAAATACTTAGGAATAAATCTAACCAGAGACGTAAAAGACCTATACAAAGAAAATTACCAGGCACTACTGCAAGAAACCAAAAGAGACCTACATAACTGGAGAAACATACCTTGCCCATGGATAGGAAGACTTAACATGGTAAAAATGTCTATTCTGCCAAAAGTCATCTATATATACAATGTAATTCCAATCCAAATTCCAATGACAGTTTTTAATGAGATGGAGAAAGAAATCACCAACTTCATAGGGAAGGGAAAGAGGCCCTGGATAAGTAAAGCATTACTGAAAAAGAAGACCAAAGTGGGAGGCCTCACTCTACCTGATTTTAAAACCTATTATACTGCCAGAGCAGTCAAAACAGTCTGGTACTGGTACAACAACAGACACGTAGACCAATGGACAGAATTGAGCATCCAGACATAAATCCATCCACGTATGAGCAACTGATATTTGACAAAGGCACAGTGTCAGTTAATTAGGGGAAAAGATAGTCTTTTTAACAAATGGTACTGGCATTACTGGATATCCATCTGCAAAAAAATGAAACAAGACCCATACCTCACACCATGCACAAAAAATAACTCAAAATGGATCAAAGACCTAAACGTAGTCTAAAATGATAAAGACCATGGAAGAAAAAATAGGGACGTTAGGAGCCCAAATACATGGCATAAACAGAATACAAAACAGTACTTAAAATGCCGAAGAGAAACCAGATAACTGGGAACTTCTAAAAATAAAACACCTATGCTCATCCAAAGACTTCACCAAAAGAGTAAAAAGACCCACCTACAGACTGGGAAAAAGTTTTCAGCTATGACATTTCTGACCAGTGCCTGGTCTCTAAAATCTACATGATTCTGCTAAAACTCAACTACAAAAAGACAAATAACCCAGTTAAAAAATGGGCAAAGGATATGAACAGACACTTCACTAAAGAAGACATTCAGGCGGCTAACAGATACATGAGGAAATGCTCTGGATCATTAGCCATTAGAGAAATGCAAATCAAAACTACAATGAGATTCCATCTCACTCCAGCAAGGCTGGCATTAATCCAAAAAACACAAAATAATGTTGGAGTGGTTGTAGAGAGACTGGAACACTTAAGCACTGCTGGTGGGAATATAAAATGGTACAACCACTTTGGAGATTGATTTGGCGCTTCCTTAAAAAGCTAGAAATAGAACTACCATACGATACGGTCCAGAAATCCCACTCCTTGGAATATATCCTAGAGAAACAAGAGCCTTTACGCCAACAGAATATGCACACCCATGTTCATTGAAGCACTGTTTACAACAGCAAAAAGTTGGAAGCAACAAAGATGCCCATCAATGGATGAATGTATAAACTTTGGTATATTCACACAATGGAATACTATGCATCGATAAAGAACAATGTTGAATCCATGAAACGTTTCATAACGTGGAGAAATCTGGAAGACATTATGCTGAGTGAAATCAGTCAATTGCAAAAGGACAAATATTGTATAACACTACTATTATAAGAACTGGAGAAACAGTTTAAGCAAAGAACAAAATACTCTTTTGATAGTTACAAGAGGAGGGAGGGCGGCAGGGAGGGAGAGGGGTATTCACTAAGTATATTGTAGATAAGTTTCATTTTAGGTGAAGGGAAAGACAATACAGGAGAGGTCAACACAAATGGACTAAACCAAAAACAAAGAAGATTCCTTAATAAACTGAACACTTCAAAGGCCAGTGTAGCAGGGGTGGAGGTTTGAGGACCATGGTTTCAGGGGACATCTAAGTCAACTGGCATAATAAAATCCATTAAGAAAACATTCTGTATCCAACTTTGGAAAGTGGCATCTGGGGTCTTAAATGCTAGCAAGCGGCCATTTAAGATACATCAATTGGTCTCAACCCACCTGGAACAAGGAAGACTGAAGAACACCAAAGACACAAAATAATTATGAGCCTAAAAGACAGAAAGGACCACATAAACCAGAGACTACATGAGCCTGAGATGAAGAACTAGATGGTACCCATAAACCAGAGACTACATGAGCCTGAGATGAAGAACTAGATGGTACCTGGCCGCAACCAATGACTGCCCTGACAGGGAACTCAACAGAGAAACCCTGAGGGAGCAGGAGAGCAGTGGGATAAAAATGCAGACCCCAAATTCTCATAAAAAGACCAGACTTAATGGTCAGACTGGGACTGGAGGGACCCCGGAGGCCATGGACCCCAGATCTTCTGTTAGCCCAGGGTAGGAACCATTCCCAAAGCCCAATCTTCAGACAGGGATTGGACTGGAATGGGGGATGGAAAATGATACTGGTGAAGAGTGAGCTTCTTGGATCAAGTGGTCGCATGAGACTATGTTGGCATCTTCTGTCTGGAGGGGTGATAAGAGGACAGAGGGGTCAGATGCTACCCTAGTGGACACAAGGAGAGAGAGTGGAGGGAAGTACTGTGCTATCTCATCAAAGGGAGAGCAATTAGGAGTGTATAGCAAGGTGTATGTAAATTTTTGTATGAGAGACTGACCTGATCTGTAAACTTTCACTTAAAGCACAATAAAAAGAAAAAATTATACGCAAATTGTGACATTGGTTGCAATTCCCGCAAAGTGTCGGCACTCTTCCCCTTTCCCTTTCCACTCTGGGTTCTCCTTGTCCATTCATTGAGTTTTCCCATCCCTTCCTGGCTTCTCAGCTTTGCTTTTGGGCAGATGTTGCCCACTTGTTCTCGTATACTTGACTAAAATAAGAAGCACATCCTTCTTGTGTGTGTTATTGTGTGTTTTATAGGCCTGTCTAATCTTTGATTAAAGGGTGAACTTCAGGAGTGGCTTCAGTTCTGAGTTAAAAGGGGGTCCAGGAACCATAGTCTTGGGGATTCCTCTGGTTTCTGTCAGAGCAGTAAGTCTGGTGCTTATGTGAATTTAAATTTTGTTCTACATTTTTCTCCTACTCTAACTGGAAAAAAAAAAAATTTTTTTTTTTTTTTTCTAACTGGAACCCTCTACTGTGATCACTGTCAGAGCAGTTGGTGGTGGTGGCTGGGCACTATCTAGTTCTTCTGGGCTCCAGCTAGTGGAGGCTGTGGTTCATGTGGTCCCTTAGTCCTTTGGACTAATGTTTTCCATATGTCTTTGGTTTTTTTCATTCTCCTTTGCTCCTAATGTGATGGGACCAATAAATGTCTCTTAAATGGCCGCTCACAAGCTTTTAAGACCCCAGACGCTACTCACCGAAGTAGAATGTAGAACATTTTCTTTATGAACTGTTTTATGCCAATTGAGCTAGATGTTCCCCAAGACCATGGTCCCCAGTCCTGAGCCGCAGTAACGAGGTCCCTCAGTGTGTTTGGATGTGTCTAGGAAGCTTCTACGACTTTGTGTTGTTCAAGTTGTGCTGACTTCCTCCATATTGTGTGCTATCTTTCCCTTCACCAAAGTTAACACTTGTCTATTATCTAGTGATCTCTTCCTACCCCTCTCCTTCCTCATATCCAACAACTATCCTTGTCTTGGGTTGTTATACTATATTTGTCCTTTTGTGATTAACTTACTTCACTCAGCATAATGCTTTCCAAATTCAACCGTGTTGTGAGATGTTTCATGGATTCACCATTGTTCTTTATTGTTCAGTAGTATTCCATTGTATGTGTTGTTGTTAGGTGCCGTCAAGTCGGTTCTGACTCATAGTGACCCTATGCACAACAGAACGAACACTGCCCGGTCCTGAGCCATCCTTACAATCGTTGTTATGCTTGAGCTCATTGTTGCAGCCACTGTCTCAATCCACCTCGTTAAGGGTCTTCTTCTTTTCTGCTGACCCTGTACTCTGCCAAGCATGATGTCCTTCTCCAAGGACTGATCCGTCCTGACAACACGTCCAAAGTATGTAGGACACAGTCTTGCCATCCTTGCTTTTAAAGGGAGTTCTGGTTGTACTTCTTCTAAGATAGATTTGTTCATTCTTTTGGCGTCCATGGTATATTCGATATTCTTCGCCAATACAATTCAAAAGTGTCAATTCTTCTTTGGTCTTCTTTATTCCATTGTGTGTATGTACCATAATTTATTTATCCATTCATCTGTTGATGAGAACTTAGGTTGTTTCCATGTTTTTACTATTGTGAATCATGCTGCAGTGCACATGGGTGTGCGTATGTCTATTCATGTGATGGCTCTTATTCTCTAAGGTACATTCCTAGGAGTGGGTTTGCTGGATTGTATGGTGTTTCTATTTCTAGCTTTTTAAGGAGGCACCATATCGTTTTCCAATAGTGATTGTACCATTTTACATGCCTACCAGCAATGCATAAGAGTTCCAGTCTCCCCGCAACATCTCCAACATTTGTTATTTTCTGTTTTTTGATTAGTGCCAGTAGTGTTGGGGTGAGATAGTATCTCATTGTAGTTTGGATTTGCATTTTTCTAGTGGCTAATGATCATGAACATTTCTTCTTTGGTGAAGTGAGTGACACGTTTTTTAATTACTGCCGCTGCTAATGCGTTTTAATCTCTGCTAGGCTGTTTCCTTTCATTACTCTTTTTTCCAAAGTTGTATTTCGCTTTTGTATATTACTTTTTTCAGTTGAAGATTAAGATCTTGTTGTCCTATTATAACTGAAGTTCTATTTGAGTTTCTATTGGGTGTGTATCGAACCTATAAATTGATAAAGGAAGAAGTTACAATATTCAACATCTGGTCATTCTGTCCAATGAAGTGTTTTTTGTTGTTGTTGTTTATTATAATATACTGTTTTTTTTTTTCTTAATGTAGATAAATTCAAACTTCTAGTTAAAATAGCTGTAAGTAGAAATGACCTATTTTTAAAAAGTAATGGTTAAGTGCTACGGCTGCTAACCAAAGGGTCAGCAGTTCGAATCTGCCAGGCGCTCCTTGGGAAACTCTGCGGAGCAGTTCTACGCTGTCCTGTAGGGTCACTGTGAGTCAGAATCAACTCCACAAACTGGTTTTTTGGGTAATTATTTAGTGCCATGTGAAACTATTGATTTTTACATATGTATTGTGCATCGGCACATTTTACTGGATTCTCCAATAGTCTAGTAGTTTTTCACTTATTTATACATTTTATCTTAACCATTTGTATACTTTTATCTTTTACATCTATTTTCATATGTTGTTCTTTTCAGGACAATATAAAATAATAATGAGTGTTCTTAGCTGATTTTTATTTTAATGGGAATGTTTATAGCCTATTACCATTACTTTTGATGTTGGCTTTTGGTTTAAAATGTATTTATTGTGATAAAGGAATAAATTTATCAGTTCCCCCGTTTCTGAGATTCTCTGTCAGCCATGGGCATTAAGTTTCATTGAGGTGATCATGGTTTTACATATTGAACAAATTATATAATTTATTGTATTAATAGATTTACTAAGCATCCTTACTTCTCTAGAATAAACCCTATGTGGTAACTGAGGGGGGATTCTTCTGTTTTACCATAAGTTTATTTTGCTGTTATTTAATTTTAGTATATTTTTGCCTTTGCAGTAAAGTTATTTTTTATAAAAAAAAAGGATCAAAATTCCTACTAAAAGAGAGATGTCAGGGAAACTAGGGAGAAAAGAATACCGTGCGCTTCATTCCTGATCATCTCGATTTGCTTGATAAAACAGAAGACTAGGTTGTTAACAGGAGTCGGGGGAGTGGAGTTACAGCAGGCCTTAAAAAGGCAGTGAAAACTCAGTATAGTTACCAAGCAGAATGGGAACAGGAATGAGAGGGCTTTCGGTTGTTGGCTGAGATCTGCCCAAGATTCCAGGGATGGGGATGCCGATTTCCTTACTCATTATACTGAGAGACCCCCAATCCTTTCAATTTAGCAAATTAAGAAATTAGCAAAGGACCAATGATAAAGCCTCATTGCCTATAAAAGTGCCGTGGTACCTTCTGTTAGTGATGATGTCCTTATTCCCTACCAGAAGGCCCTTTTAAAAGGATACCGCTGTTGACTAATCACGGTGAAAATAGAAGCCTTTACTGAGAATTCTTGTATGCATTTCCAGTAGAGCTCTTTTGTTATTTTTGTGCATTGCTTTCCACACTGAAATCAAACCCACCCAACATAAGCATGTTCCAGATTCACCTTGACCGAGGCACATTGCAGTTTCTGCTCCTGAAGCATGAGTATTTTCACAATCAGTGTGATAGCATTTACAGAACTTTCCCTGAGTCAGAATGTTTAATCTAGTTTCCTCAAAATACAGAGACATCTTTACATTCTTAAGTTTCTTTGATGACAAGGTCTTGAAATATATCTTCCTAGAAATGAAAACTCATGGTGACCCTATCAGTCAGGCAGAGGAGATCTAGTGGTCAGCCTTGAGAGCTCCATTTTCGGCGTTGCCCTGGACTCACTTCTTTGTCTCGAGTCTCAATTTCAGGGCATTGTCGAGGTACCTAAATGTCAAGAGCATTAATCCTGGCGTTAGTGTAAATTGCTGGCACATCTTACCATTTTTTAAAAAATTTCTTTTGTAATGAGATAATCCCATTTCAGAGCAATCTTATTTTCTTTCCTCGGAGAAGTATATATCCTAATCTTAAAAAAAACAAAACCTGTTGCCGTTGAGTCGATTCTGACTCGTAGCGACCCTATAGGACAGAGTAGAACTGCCCCATAGAGTCTCCAAGGAGCCCCTGGTGGATTCAAACTGCCGACCTTTTGGTTAGCAGCCATAGCACTTAACCACTAGGCCACCAGGGTTTCCGCCTATAAGCTTAGGGTCTCAGATTTCCCGTATAGTAGCTATACATATGAGTTCAAGTCTCCCACCCCTTTCTTAAGCCCCCCTCCCCACTTCCTGTCCATTTGCAATGAGCAAATCTCTCATAGCTTCTTTGGAATCATACTATCTTTCCTTTGGGAGTAGTTACAACAAAATTGGGATTTAATTGGAGCAGCCCTAGTAGTTTGAAAGAGTGAGTGGTGGCCTCGGATTATCTGCAAAACCTTGGAAACACCAACGTGATTTATTTGCCTGGCAGTATATACTTCCTAATTTTAAAAGTGCAGAAAATAAATAAAACATATCAGAGATGATCTCTTAAACTAAAGATTTAAAATTTCTTATCCCCAAAGTTACTACGAAATGTCTTTTACACAGCAACCGACCCATTCCACACCTACAGGGAATTTCTGTTAGGCTGAATTCTATGGGAACAAATGTTCCCTGCCCAGGAAATGAGTGACCTGGTTTCATAACTGAACCTAAGTTCCTTGCAGCTTTGCACTGTGCCCTTGCCTGACCACGTAACTGGCTGAAGTTCTTGTCCTGGTCCTGGTGAGATTATTTAGGCACTTAGCCGGTGATGATGGATGGTCCCTATGGGCAGATTGCTCCATGTGCTATAATGTATGCCTGAGTGGAGCACTGCTTGGAAGTAGTGCACATAGATAAAAGTGAAATACAACATAAATGCGAAATACAGTCATCATCATAATTTTAGTATTTCCTAATGCCTATGGTTTTATGGTTATTCTTTGTTTGCAGTATAATATGAATTCTTTATCTGTGGAGTTTACTTGTCCCTAGCCCCTTTTATGAGTTTTGATTTGAGTCTCTGTTGACTTATTACAAATGTCTTATAAAAAAAAGCACTGTCATAAATAAAACAGTTTAAAAGCAAGTCATTTTATTGCATTCTGCCCTATTCTATTAAATAAGATTTTCTTATTTAAGGTAGGAAATTTTTAGCGTACATTTCTGTTCCTGATTTTTTTTTTTTTTTTTCTTCTTTAAAATCTTTTCCTTTTCCAGCAACTCTGGTCTTCCTGTTGACCTACTGTAAAGTGAGGAAGGGGGGAGAGAAAAGGAGGGTTTGTTTTTAAGAACTCGACTATCTATACATGACTTCCTCTTGTTTGCTACATACACTTGCAGGGTTTCATTTTCAGATGCCTGGCTGCAGGATCCGTGTCCTGGAGGAAGGAACCGTGTCATCCTTCACTCATCCTGTGCTCGTAGCCCAACCACTGCCCCAGGATTATCTCCTATCGCTTCTGGCATTTCTCGTGCTTCTCCTCTTCCTGGAGTTCATAATTCATCTCGCTGATTTCCGGTGCACGCGGAGTCGAGTTTTAGAAATATGAGACAGTTTTAAAATTACAGATGCAGAGCCTAGCTGTGTGAGCCAACATCTGCAACCAGTTTACAGGATTAAGCAAAATAGCTGCTCTGGATGACTGAGATTTACCAGGGCTTTCTGTTTCCCACCAGAAATCAGAATGCTCTTCAGTTTTCAGTAAAAATCAGGAATTCATCTGTTTCATACCTCACTTTATTAAGTTTCCTTGCAGAGTATTTTAAGTTACAGCCAATTTTCAATTAGCTATGATTAAGGAGGTCAGGAAGAATGTAGGTAATTAAAATCCACAAATAATTAAAAGACTTATCTTAACCAGAAGTTCCACCACTCTCCCAGAAGACTTTTTTTTTAAATTGTGCTTTAGGTGAAAGTTTACAGCTCAAGTTAATTTCTCATACAAAAATTTACACACATGTTGTTATGCGACCGTAACTGCAGTCCCTATAATGTGACAGCTCACTCCCCTTTTCCACCCTGTGTCTCCCTTGCCCATTCAGCTGGCTCCTGTCCCTTTCAGCCTTCTCATCTCACCTCCAAACAGGAGCTGTCCGTTTAGGGTGGTGTATCTTCCTGAACTAAGAAGCACACTCCTTATGAGTATTATTTTATGTCTTGTAGTTCAGTCTAATCATTATCTGAAGAGTTGGCTTCGGGAATGGTTTTAGTTTTGGGTTAACAAAGAGTCTGGGGGCCATGTCTTCTGGGGCTCCTCTAGTCTCGGTTAGACCATTCAGTCTGGTCTTTTTACATGAATTTGAGTTCTGCACCCCACTTTTCACCTGCTCCATCAAAGGCTCCCCAGTGTGTTCCCTGTCAGGGCAGTCATTGGTGGTAGCTGGGCGCCATCTGGTTCTTCTAGTCTCGGGTTGATGGCGTCTCTGGTTTATGTGGACCTTTTCTCTCTTGGGCTGATATTCTCCTTGTATCTTTGGTGTTCTTCACTCTCCTTTGCTCCAGGTGGGTTGGGACCAATTGATGCATCTTATGTGGCCGCTTGCTAGCTTTAAAGACCCCAGACACCACTCTCCAAAGTGGGATGCAGAACATTTTCTTAAAAAACTTTGCTATTCCAGTTGACCTAGATGTCCCCCAAAACCATGGTCCTCAGGCCCCTGCCCCTGCTCTTCTGTCTCTTGAAATGTTTGTGTTCAGGAAGCTTCTTAGCTTTTTCCCTTAAGACTTTTCCCCGAAATTACAAAAAAGTGAAACATTCGATGTGGATTTCTTCTCATGCAAGCAAAAAAAAAAGAGAACATGTCACTTTCCTGCTTAAAACTGTTTGAAAGTACAGCTTTACCTTTGGGATAAATTCCAGACTCTAACATTCATTGTCCATTCCTTGACTGCTTCTAGCTCCTTCTCTTGCTACTTGTTGTTAGGTGCTATTGAGTTGATTCTGACTCACAGCTACCCATGCGATAGAGTAGAGCTGCCTCATAGGATTTTCTAGGTTGTAGTCTTTACAGGATTGCCACATCTGTCTCCACAGCCGCTGGGTGGATTTGAACTGCCAACCTTTCGGGTTAGCAGCTGAGCACTTAACTGTTGTGTCACTCTCTGTCCTGAGTTCTGTGTGCCAGCAGATCTCCAGTTTCCCGTGTGGTCCAGGGTCTTTGTGACTGGGCTTTCTGTGCACTTTTTCCTGTGTCTGGAACACTTCTTTTCCATGTTTGCCTGAATAAAACCTCCTCACTCACCTCAGTCCAAGAGTCATTTGCTTAGGAGGACTTTCACTGACTTCTACACTATTTCCTGTCCCCTGCTCTGTAGGGTTTCCATTTTTGGCTCTGTGTTCCAGTAGAACCATGTCCCTTCTTACCCAGTGTTTGTGTGCCTGCTTGTTGAATATCTGACTTCTCCACCTGTAAGTTCTGTGAGAGCAGGATCAGTAGTAACTGGTTTCACTTCTGTGTTCCCCGTGTCTAAGAGAGCCTGGTTCATGCCAGTGTCCAACAGATAACTGTTCATTGGGTGTAAGAGTTAATACTTTAAAGTCTAGAAGTAAATGGTCAGATATGGAAGTGATCTATACATTACTGACTATAAGCTGCAATGTTAGCATTCAAAAGGGAAAGGCTAGAATATATTGCAGCTGCTTGTTAACTTTGAACATTGGCTTTTATAACCCACAGGAAAACAAATTGAGTTCTAAATGTAACCGTTACTCACAGTTATTTTTCCTGGCTTGCCTGTGGTGACTACTCAAGTTTCCCCCATAAAAAAGGCACCAGGAAAATTATTGCATATAACTCCGAAACGTGATTCTGAATGTAGTAAATTCCAATCTTATGACAAACCTGATTTAAACAATTAAAATTTAGAGCTAACCACTCAGTTTTGGATTATAGACTGGACTCCAGCAGGTGCTAGTGTCATTTTACGTGGGAGAGTTCTTCATCTAGCGAGTGGTTCTGAGCTTTGTGTGGCATTTGTTATCTGTGACCTCTACTCAGTAGATGCCTGTGGCACTCCCGGATATTGTGACACTAATGTATTCCTGCCACACATTTACAAACCCCTGTTAGGATTGGTATTGTCCCTAGTTTAGAACCATTGTAACCCATTGCTGTTGAGTCAGTTCCAACTCATAGTGACCCTATAGGATGGAGTAGAACTGCCTCATAAGGTTTCCAAGGAGCAGCTGGTGGATTCAAACTGCCAACCTTTTGGTTAGCAGCCAAGCTCTTAACTGTTGCACCACCGGGGTTCCAGGACACTGTACAAATACTTTACTGAATAACCTGTGTGCTAGTGAAGGTGTAAGTATTAGGAGTATAAAGCACAGCTGATCTATAAATGATAATATCTACCATTTAGCGACCATACACCAGATGGCAGCCATTCTTCTGAGTACTTTATGTTACATGCATTAATTTCACTTAATACAGCATCAATTTGGCATTAGGGTTATTAACACCAATTCACAGATGAAAAAAAAAAAAAGAGCCTTGGTTAGGTTCAGTACGTGCCTGAGTTTACACAGCTAGCAAATGGCAGAATTGAGATCCAAACCCAGAAAGTTCATGCTCTCAACCAGTAAGCTGCATTCTTATTGGGAAAATGGGAACAATTGCAGAAGAACTGCAAACAGTACAAGATAGGATGCCAAAAGTGCTAAATTCAGACGAGGAGCACAATAAATGTTCAGAGAAGAAAGATCCATGAGGCTACTGCAGATTATCTATTGTTTATTGAATTGATACCATAGATTGACTCCTTTTTTTCTTAGAGTTATATTACCCAGAAACTTCTAAACATATTTATACTTCTACTTAGCATTCTCTGGCATACATGATTTTTTAATAAATCGATTCATCATAATAGCTATTATTATTATGACTTTGTATTAGACAGTGTGTTAAAAAAATACAGAGTATATATTATCTACATTTTGATGGCTAATAATAAAAATATCTAATATGTCTTGAGTATTTACTAGAGACAAGCCCTGTTCTGAGCACTTTACATGTAATTTTTTAATATTATCTGCATTTCGATGGCTCATAATAAAACATCTAATATGTATTGAGCATTTACCAAAGGCAAACCCTGTTCTGAGTACTTTCCATGTAATTTTTTTTACGTATATTGTTTTCCTTAATCCTCACAACATACTTGCACCCTGGCTGAGGTAACGGAGTCACAGAGAGGTTAAGTAACATGTCCAACATGACACATCTTGCATGTGGTAGAGCTAGGATTTGAACCTGTAAGTCCAGTACCAGCGCCTGAGCTCCTAACCTGCTTGCTTCCTTGAAACAGGCTCAAAAGGCTATGCATTTTCCCTGAGGTCATGCAACCAATGTGGTGGAGCTAGAATTCAGTTATGAAGTCTTGGCCCTTTCTACTCTATAAAGGTATGCTTGTGGCTTTCAAATACAAGTGATTCTTTCATCCCAGTGATGCTGGCACTGAACCTCTCCGTCTTTCCATTTTCTAATAGATGAGCTTTATGAAATATCTGCTGGATCCTATAAAGATCAGTTTTTATTGAATGAGAGAAAATTCTAGAGTGATGTCTATCTTTTTAGTCCCTCAAATTATAAAACAGTAGTTAATAGTATAGACCCGGAATCCTAGATGTGTTTGGGCCCCAGCTTGCCACTTCCTAGCTGAGGGACTTTCGATGTAAAATTTAGTCTGTGCCTCAGAGTACCCAAAGCTCAAGTGGGAAGAATAGCGGTGCAAACCTCATAGGGTCATAGGGTGGTTGAGAAGGTTCAGTGAGGTTATTTACGTAGAGTGTGCCGTGCATAGGAAATGTTCATTAAGGGTTGTTGATCATTTTTACTATTATTATTAATAAAGGTTTTTTTTTCTTTTTGAAATTTTTATTGTGCTTGAAGTGCAAGTTTACAAATCAAGTCAGTCTCTCATACAAAAATTTGTATACACTTTGCTATATACTCCTAGTTGCTCTCCTCCTAACGAGACAGCACACACCTTCCCTCCACTCTCTCTTTTCGTGCCCATTCAGCCAGCTTTTGACCCCCTCACCCTCTCATCTCCCCTTCAGACAGGAGATGCCAGCGTAGTCTCATGTGTCTACTTGATCTCACCAGTATCATTTTCTATCCCGTAGACCAGTCCAATCCCTGTCTGAAGAGTTGGCATTAGAAATGGTTCCTGTCTTGGGCTAACAGAAGGTCTGGGGACCATGACCTCTGGGGTCCTTCTAGACTCAGTCATACCATTAAGTCTGGTCTTTTTATGAGAATTTGGGGTCTGCATCCCACTGTTCCCCTGCTCCATCAGGGGTTCTCTGTTGTGTTCCCTGTCAGGGTAGTCATCGATTATAGCCAGGCACCATCTAGTTCTTCTGATCTCAGGCTAATGTAGTCTCTGATTTATGTGGTTCTTTCTGTTTCTTGGACTCATAATTAAAAGGTTTTTTTTTTTTTTAATTCTTGGAATTCTACCATAAAACTTTAACTCAACCAGCCTCAGCACCTCTCCCTGTCCCCATGGCTACCACTGTGCACAGGCCTTCCTCCCCTGGGTGTCAGAGCAGCTACCTGAGTGCTCTCCCTGCTTCGTCTTTCACTCTCCTGTAGCCTCTTCCCCACACAGCAGCCAGAGGGTTCCCTTGAAAACATGACAGATTATGTCATTTCCCTGCTCAGAACCCTCTAATCACATCTCCTCCTCCTGAGAATCAAACCTCGTCCTTCCATTGGCTCTCAGGCCTGTGTCTTCTGGCCCCTCCTACTCTCTCGTCCCATCTCCCACCAACCCCCTCACTCAGTATAACTAAGGCAGCTCCCTTGCAACAGCCGTGGTGGCGCAGTGGTTAAGCACTCAGCTGTTAACCGAAAGGTTGGCAGTTTAAACCCACCAGAACCCCCATAGGAGAAAGAGGTGACAATCTGCTTCAGCAAAGATTACGTCCTTTGAAACCGTATGGGGCAGTTTTGCAGTGTCCTGTAGGGTCCCTATGAGCCTGGACTTAGTGGGAATAGGAGCGTCTTTGCTGTTCTCTGTTTCCTGGCCTCCATCCCTCATCCCCGTTCCTCCTACACCAAACCCTATCCACATGGTTTGCTTTTTAAATTCCTTCAGGTCTCTGCTGAAATATAATCTTATAACTTGTATTTCCTGGTTACCAAAGTAAAAAAGCAATCCCCTCTCCCTTCTCACTCCACCCCCCCGCCCCCGCCCCAACCACACACACTGTGGACACTCACTGTCTTTCTTATATTGCTTTATTTTTTCTCCATAGTACTTATCACTCTCAGATAGATTTTATAATTATCTGTTCCTATACTCCACCCCTACAACTAGAATATAAGTTCTAGTCCCTAGAACTTAATATAACATACTGTTATTGCTCTTGTTAGTTGCCTTCAAGTCAGTTCTGACTTACGGCAGCCCCATGTGTACAGAGTAGAACTGCTCCATAGGGTTTTCAAGACTGTGATGTGACTTTCAGAAGCAGATCACCAGGTCTGTCTTCTGAGGCACCTCTGGGTTGGTAGTCCAGTGCTTAAGCATTTGCAATACCCAGGGACTCCTGGAACACACCCTAGGTGCTCAGTAAACATAGGAAGTCATCCCTTTGATGGATGGATGGATCTTGTATGTCTAGCTAATACCTACACTCAGCTTATCTTTGCCTCTGAAAAGTTAGCACTTGCTAGCTAAATATATTTCGTGTTTTAGTACAATTACTCAAATATAAGTTCTTTCAGTTTGGGCTCTGCTTTTGTCAGAAACCGTGGGACATTCACATGTTTATTTCTCCTTCCCAGTTCTTCATTGTCTTGTCCCTTCACTGGGGTATGCTGCCTGCAATAGGATTTTGTGTGTTTCTGCCCTCCATGTTGGCGTCTCTAGCACACATACACACATCTGATCATCCTAAAGAGAACCTGCAGAAGGCTCTCACATGTGCCCTCTCTTCTCTTCCTGCTGGAAGCCTATTCATTTACCTCCTCCTCTTTCTGCCCCTATTTCCTTTCACTCCTGTAGACCTGGACATTTCCTGATAAAGTCCCTGCCTTTTTATTCTGCCTCCTTGTAATTTTTGGGTGCCGTCATGTTGATTCTGACACATAGTAAACCTATAGGGCCGAGTAGAATGTCTTCATAGGGTTTCCAATGTTGCAATCTTTATGGGAGCAGATTTCCAGGTCTTTTCTCCTACAGAACCTCTGGTGGGTTTGAACAGCCAACCTTTTGGTTAGGTGAGTGCTTACCCTTTGTGCCACCAGGGATCCTTATAATTAACTAACAGGAAAATCCCTAGAAATGCTGAAAAGGGTTCTGAGACCAAAGGGCAAGACAGAAGTTGCAAGATACGTTCTCTTCCTCAGTAGGCCAGAGGAAGAAAGATAGCTGGGATGGACATAAGAGATTGTGGCACTGAAAGGGGAGCTCGAAAGCTACTCCCTGGGATCTCAGGCTAAAGTTAATGGGGGTGGCTGATCTGACAGGAAGGTATATCTGTGGTTTTGCACAGGTAGGAAGCCCCAATCACCCTCAGCTATTCATCTATTAGCATCAGTAGCCTTACAAGCCTGCACTGCCAAAATCTACAGAATAATCAATCACCCAACATGTTGGAAAGGAAGGTTCCTGATTTCCTTGTGTTGGAAGAGATTCGAAACTGGCATTCCACACTGGATCTATAGATGCATTTTTTTCCCTAGAAGATTAGTATTTACAGTGGTACATCTTGTGTGAAGGATTGGCAACTAATAATTACTTAACACATAAGTGCTGAGGACATCTGCTTAGTAATACTATTGGTACCCTTCTTCAAAGGTATTACAGAATAAATACATTTCTTTTTTTTTTTTTTTTTTGTGGAGTGTCCTAGAAAATCATACCCTGTAAATTGTTCACAGTCCTCATCATTTCACATTGATAAACCAGTCTATCAACTTAACTCAGATGGTTGAATGACTCTACATCTTCCCTTTATGGGCCAAAATTCCCAGAATTTTCTTTAAAACTGATTCTTTTTCGATATATGGTTTCTTCATTTGCCAATTTTTTTTTTTTTTTTCCTTTGCCTTTCTGGAAGATTTTTTTTTCTGCATGTAAAAGGTGTTGGAAATGTATTGATTCATCATATGGAATCAGAGTTGTGTGGGAAAACTTCAGCTCTGTCACCCATCCATTCCAATCTGGCTGCTCACCTCTCGATCAAGCCACAGAAACAATACATCGTAGGGTTTCTCGGCCAACATGTATAGTAGAGCGATGTTGCTGTTAGGTGCCATTGAGTCAGTTCCCACTCATAGCAACCCCATGTACAACAGAACGAAACACTACCTGGTCCTGCACAATCACAATCCTTGTTATGCTTGAGCCCATTGTTGCAGCCCCTGTGTGTCAATCCATCTCATTGAAGGTCTTCCTCTTTTTTGCTGACCCACTACTTTACCAACCATGATGTTCATCTCCAGGGACTGATCCCTCCTGATAACCTGTCCGAAGTATGTGAGATCTAGTCTCACTATCCCCACTTCCAAGAAGCATTCTTGCTGTACTTCTTCCAAGACAGATTTGTTCTTTCTTTTGGCAGTCTGTGGTATGTATATTCAACACTCTTCACCAACACCATAACTCAAAGGTGTCAGTTCTTCCATCTTCCTTATTTTTTGCCCAGCTTTTGCATGCAAATGAGGCAATTTAAAACACCATGGCTTGGGTCTGGCACACCTTAGTCCTTAAAGTGACATCTTTGCTTTTTAACACTTTAAAGAAGTCTTTTGCAGCAAATTTGTCCAATGCAAAGTGTCGTTTGATTTCTTGACTGCTGCTCCCATGGGTGTTGATTGTGGATCCAAGTAAAATGAAATCCTTGACAACTTCAATCTTTATCATTATGTTGCTTATTGGTTCAGTTGTAAAGATTTTTATTTTCCTTATGTTGAAGTGTAATCCATACTGAAGGCTGTGGTCTTTAACCTTCATCAGTAAGTGCTTCAAGTCCTCTTCACCTTCAGCAAGCAAGGTTGTGTCATCTGCATAACGCAGGTTGCTAATGAGTCTTCCTCCAATCCTGATGTCCCATTCTTCTTCGTATAGTCCAGCTTCTCGGATTATTTGCTCAGCATACAGATTGAATAAGTACAGTGAAAGGATACAACTCTGATGTGCACCTTTCCTGACTTTAAACCATGCAGTGTCCCCTTGTTCTGTTGGAATGACTGCCTCTGATCTATGTACAGGTTCTTCATGAGCACAATTAACTGTTCCGGAATTCCCATTTTCCGCAACGTTATCCATCATTTGTTATCATCCACACAGTTGAATGCTTAGCATAGTCAATAAAACACAGGTAAACACCTTTCTAGGATTCTCTGCTTTCAGAATCCATCTGACATCAGCAATGATATTCCTCACTCCATGTCCTGTTCTGAATCTGGCTTGAATTTCTGGTAGTTCCCTGTTGACGCTCTGCTGCAGCCACTTTAGAATGACGTTCAGCAAAATATTACTTGTGTGTGATAGTAATGATAGTCTTCAATAATATCCGCATTGTTTTGGATCACCTTTCTTTGGAACAGGCACAAATATGGATCTCTTCCAGTCGGTTGGCCAGGTAGCTGTCTTCCAAATTTCTTGGCACTGCATCTGTTTGTTGAAACATCTCAAAGGACATTCTTTCAATTCCTGGAGCCTTGTTTTTCACCGGTACCTTCAGTACAGCTTGGACTTCTTCATTCAGTACCATCGGTTCTTGTTCATATACTATCTCATGAAATGGTTGAACACCAACCATTTCTTTTTGGTACAGTGATTCTGTGTATTCTTTCCATCTTCTTTTGATGCTTCCTGCATTGTCTAATATTTTGCCCATAGAATCCTTCAAAATTGCAACTTGAGGCTTCAATTTTTTCTTCAGTTCTTTCAGTTTGAGAAATGTCAACTGTGTTCTTCCCTTTTGGTTTTCTAACTCCAGGTCTTTCCACATGTCATTATAATATTTTGTCTTCTCGAGCTTCCTTTTGAAATCTTCAGTTCCTTTTCGTCATCATTTTTTCCATTTGCTTTAGCTACTCTGCATTGAAGAGCAATTTTCAGAGTTTCTTCTGACATGCAATTTGGTCTTTTCTTTCTTTCCTGTCTTTTTAATGACGTTTTGCTTTCTTGATAGATGATGTCCTTGATGTCATCCCACAACTCGTCTGGTCTTCAGTCATTAGTGTTCAATATATCAAATCTATTCTTGAGATGGTCTCCAAATTCAGGTGGGATATACTCAAGGTTGTATTTTGGATCTATGGCTTAGGCTTTTGTAAGTGTCAGCTATCTGATCTCCCAGCATCCTTTTCCCTCTTTTTAATATCTTCACCAAAACAGAGCTGGAAGGGAACTTTTCATGATACAAATCTTACATTGCTGCCCTACTTTAAGCACTTCAAAGGCTTCCCATTCCTCTCAGGGTAAAGACTAAATTTCTTCACATAAATTACGTGGCCAAGCATGGTTTGTCTCCTCTCCAGGCCTCTCCTGCACAAGGCTCACACTTGCTTTCTTTGTTACAGCCATGCTGAGTTTCCCAGCCCCCATCTCCCACCCCCTTCCCACACCCTTCAGATTTTAGCTCTTGTGCTAAAATCTTCAGGTAAGCCTTTTTATACACAGGTCAGAACTTTCTTTAGGTGCTGAACTACTCCTTGGCAGCACTGACCATACTTGTAATTTTATTTTTATCTCTGTGATTCTTTGACTAATGCCTATTCTCCATTTGTCTAAAAGCTCCATGAAAGTAGGGGACCATACCCCCCTCCCCCCATTTTTATTCCCTCTTCAAGAAGCTCTGAATTATTTTTAGCAAAATATACAAATTTTATCCAGACCTTGCTAATTATGAGTTATCTTTTCCTTTGTGTGTGTGCATTTGTGTCCTTGAATGTGAGAACTAGATGACGGGCTTACTTCTCACTCTGTTTTGCATCAGTTGGAATCTCTTCCACATGGAGGGCTCCCATTAACTTCAAAGGAAGCTCTGCACATGGAAAAGATACACAGGAAAGAAAGTGAAAAAAGTAGAGCCCTGATTTTCATCATGGTTAATGGCCTGGATCTTGTAGAGGTTTAGGTAAGTAAACTCTGAGAATAAACAGCCCACTTTTAGCAAGCTTCTCAGAAATAGCCATGCATATGGGAAAAATAACACATAAACAGGAATTTGAGCAAATTCTTGGATACAATGAGAAGGGAAGAAGGTCTTTAGGAATCATTTTGAGAATCAAGCTAGTACAATAGCCTCGTAAGCCACAAGGCATGAAAAGTGTACTCATATTTGGTCATGGGCCAATGTACCAGAAGTGCTACTCACCGGAAAGAGATTTTACGTGCTTTTAAAGGTCAGAATGAATGGAAGGTGATGGAGGCATCATAAAATAACCCTTGTGGTACTGGGAAGGAGCCCTGGTGGCACAGTGGGTTAAACACTTGGCTGCTAACTGAAAGGTTGATGGTTTGAACCCACCAGCCACTTTAGAGGAGAAAGATGTGGCGGTCTGTTTCCATAAAACTTAAAGCCTCAGAAACCCTGTGTAGCAGATCTGCTCTGCCCTTTAGGGTGCCTGGGAGTTGAAATCAACTCGATAGCAATGGGTTTTGTGATTTTGGGTAGTCCCTCCAAAAAAAGTGGGGGGCTTCATAGGTACATAGTGAGGTTATTTCATTCAACAATAACTTGGAGTTGGGTTTAACTTATAAAATTTCATTTAAGTGGCTACAATTTAAACTTATACCAAGTGTTATTAAATAAAGGTTGAATTTTTCAGAGAAACCTGAAAGTTATCTTTTTGGCAGTTCTAACTTCAAATAAAAAAGGACATTTACTATGGATATTAAATATTGGTCCCTTATTTTCAATCAGTTTTTATTGTACACTGTTAATATGTTTCTTTCAATCAAATCAGCTCCTTGTTTAAAATACTCAGACTTCTTTCATCACAATGATTTCCCATATAATATTCCAGAATTATTTCTTTTTATGTTGTGCTTTAGGGCTGTTTCACCACTGGATTGGCTGTAACCCGCTGCAGTTTCCCACATGCTGAGCTCAGTACACATTAAAGGAAAACTCGAGAAATGGCCTGTTTTAAACAAGCAGTAACGTGAGGCCAACTCGCATTTTAATAACATGAATATTGTGGAAAATATGAAAACTACAGGAAAATTATAGGAGGAAATAAATATAACTTTATATCTTGCCACCAATAAACAATCATAGTTAACATTTTGGTGTATATTAGAGTCGTTTATATATGTTGGCATTAAAAATATAACTGAAATAATACCACAGATAATAATAATAATAGGCTGATCTAAAGCCCTTACGTGTATTAACTCCTTTTTTTTTTTTATCGTCACATCAATTCTATGTGATAGATATTATTACTACTATTTACATGTTGTTGTTATTTGCTGTCAAGTTGGCTTCAACACATGGTTGCCTTTTGTAAAACAGAACAAAACATTGCTTGGTCTTGAGCCATCTTCATGATCATTGGTATGTTTGAGTGTGTTGTTGTGGTTATCGAGTCAACCCATCTGAATGAGGTTTTCCCTCCTTGTCTTTGGCCTTCTACTTTACCAAGGATAATGTCTTTTTGTAGTGAGTGGTCTACATGTGAGGAAATTGAGCAAAGAGAGGAGAGGTTAAAAGACTCACCCAAGATTACAAAGCTAGCAAGTATTGGAGGTAGGGGTCAACCACAGACAGTCTGACTGGAGAGTCCAGCCTGGTATTCGTACTCTCTCAAAATTTTTTCTTATATCATGTGTTAGGTGTTTTTCCTCAGCTTAGTTTAACATCATCAGATTATATCATACTCTGTTAACCAGTTTCCTGTTAGACAAATAGGTCGTTTGTAATTCTTGCTATTAGAAACACTACTGTAGGCAACATCCCCATGTGTGTTGTGGGTTAAGGACTGGGGCTCTGAAATCAGACCGCCAGAGAGATTTTTTTTTGTTCTAAAGCTAAGAAGAACAATCAGTATGTTCCTTAGAAGCAAGGATGGTGAGACTACGTCTCGCATACTTTGGACATGTTATCAGGAGGGATCAGTCCCTGGAGAAAGACATCATGCTTGGTAAAGTGGAGGGTCAGTGAAAAGGGGGGAGACCTTCATGAGATGGATTGACACAGTGGCTGCAACAGTGGGCTCAAGCATAACAACGATTGTGAAAATGGCGCAGTGTTTCTTTCTGCTGTACATAGGGTCTCTCTGAGCCGGAACAACTGACGGCACCCAACAGCAACAAACAGAACTAAGAGGCCGTACCCTCAGAGTGTGCTCTGTGAAGTGGAACAAAATGCCAACCAGTGCTTAGGCTCCTGTAAGAAAGGTTCAAGCATGGGCTTGGCCATGAAGCAGACAGGAGCCCGAATACAATTTCCTAGTCTGTAACATAGGGAAAATAATATCACTTCCCTCATAAATTATTATGTGGATTAAAACAAATAATAAGTGTGAAGCTCTTGGCACATTGCCTGGCACAAAATAAGTGCTTAGTAGATGGTAGCTGTTGTCATTATTCTGGAATTCCTAGGATGGGGTCAAATTGGATTCTTAACTTTGCCTATTTTAGATACTTATGAAACTCTATGCTCCAATTTCCTAGAAAGTTAAAACCATGAAAGGAACATCCAAATACACAAATGTCACTTAGGCAGTTTATTCATACTAGTGACAAATTGGTTTTGTAGAAACTTGAAAACAAACCAAACAAAAAAAAACTTATATCAAATATTCCATTATTTTGTGTCTTAAGTTGATTGTTCTTTGAATCCCTTTATATATCCTTCATATTATTTGCTTGTTTTCACAGCTTTTTTACTTGTCTCAGTCATAAGATGAGACTTGTTAATTCAGTCATACGTTAACCACTATAAAATTCTATTTTTTACATTATGCCAGGCCACTGAGAAGACACACCTGGACATCATTACAGAGGACCTTGTTTGTGATTATACAGGCAGGGAAGCTGAGCCTGCATTGTCTACCTTGAATCCCACACACCTGGCATAGTACCTGACCCATCCTGTTGCTGTTAGCTGTCGTCAAGTCAGCCCCCGACTCATGGCAGCCCTGTCCGTTAACAGAACAAAATGCTGCCAGTTCTGCACCATCCCCATGATTGTTGTGGATTGGACTGTTGTGGTCCAAAGAGTTTTTGTTGGCTGAGTTTTAGAAGTAGATGCCAGGCCTTTCTTCCTAGTCCATCTTAGCCTGGAAGCTCTGATGCAACCTGTTCTGCATAGTAGCAACATACAAGCTTCCACTGATAGACTGGTAGTTGGCCCATTATAAGCCATCAGTAAACACCTGTTGACTGACTTAATGAGCTTCTTAGGGGAGACAGACCTTGTGAACATGTTCCTGAATTGGAGTCATCTTTCAAAACTGCAGGCACAAGCTCCCTCCTTCCTCTGTTAGAGTGTGTGCCCTCTGTGGGAGGAAGGGGAGAAAGAAGGGTCCTGGACTGTGCTTGCCTGATTATTCGGTCTGCATTTACCAGTCTGAGAAGTCATTTCACTCCTGGGTAGAAATGAGTGAGAAAACAACAGGCGTGCCTCTCCATCCCACCCCTTAGCAATGTTCCTCAGCCTTCCTCCCCCTTTTATTCTTTTGGGTTTAGTCATTAAAGCTTCAGTAATAAAATGCCAACAAAATAGAAATGCCTTTACTGTGACTATGGACCCCCTCCTACTAAGAAGTTTCCAGAATTGAAAGTCCAAAGAGTACATTCTCAAAGGAGTTTGCAAAGTTACTTGTGAAATTAAAGTCTAAAGTCATATTCAAGTCAGCCCCCAATTCTTCCTCTTTCAGTCTCAGCCAGAGAGGTTCTCTTGCCCAGGCAGAGTTGGGGCTCCTTCAGCAGCTGCAGCCTGAGCTGTCCTCCATTATAACAGTTGTTCCTTCTGGGAC
Organism: Loxodonta africana; assembly: GCF_030014295.1. Lineage (NCBI taxonomy): Eukaryota > Metazoa > Chordata > Mammalia > Proboscidea > Elephantidae > Loxodonta > Loxodonta africana. The sequence continues at coordinate 207,454,472 of NC_087344.1, read as the reverse complement.
TGCCAAGTTAAAGTAGCCTCTTGTGTTCCTCACTTCATAAATAAAGCAGAGTGGGACACAAAAGATAATTCCAACACTTGCTCCACAGCAACCCAATTCAATAAAAGTCATTGATTCCCTGGTCTTTGAAACAGTTCTCCCAGCAACATTTATGTTCCCAGACCCCTTTGCTAAGTGTCGCTGCCGGCCACAGCAGACATTCAGGGGTGTCTGAATGAAAGAGGGTAGCTGGAGAAAGCCTTCCTGGTTTTAGCCCTACCAGGCTGCTGGTTTTCTCTAGTTGCTTGTGAACCCGTAAACTTATTGGGAGAAGTCCCTCCCACAGAGGTTAATTTTGTCACTATGCATTTACTGTGGGGGAAACCCTTCCATATACACACAGGCTAGGGAAGGATGCTAGGAACAATCCCGTCCTAAAGCAGAGTCAGGGATTTGTAGTGGTGGCAGTCCGGTCACCATGTCTTATTTGACCTGCCTCCCTTTCCCATGCAGCGTGTTCAAAACTCGCAATTTTTCGCTTCCATTTTGCTTTTGTGTTTCCCTTTCTGCCTCTTGTTACATAATTTCTTGGTTTAAGAAGCCCCGACCTCCTAAGGAGACTTTCTTGCTGCTCTGTAATTAACCCAGAGCCAGCTTGCATGTTGAGGATTGACCCTTGGATCTATAAATAAACAATGAGTTCAGATTAGCTCCCCACAGCACCCTCCTTGCCTCCACCCTGTGTTCAGAATGGCACTGGAGACAGCTGATCTAGCCCTGTCCACTGAGGCCTGGCCCTAATGAATTAAAGTTAGAAACTCAAGAGTACTCTGTGGTACACACGGACCTCAGCTGTCTTACAGGTTAAGAGTGGAAATACAGTTCCCCCTCTTGAGGCCTAAAAGGCCTATATATAGAAAGACTCCTTCCCTTGTAGTTTAGTCTATCACACCTGCTTAGAAAATCTCTGCCTGCCAAATTTGAGGAGCACCCTGTATCCTGAGGGTGCCTGTGTCTTGCAAAGGTAGTTCCCACGCACCAGCAGGGAGACTGGCCTGGCCTGTGCCTCTGCCTAACCCCCCACCTCACTCCAGCATTTGCCCAGATAGGTCCTGAGCTCTGTGGTGGGTGAAGTCCTACCTTTATAGAAGCAGCCCTTCATCTGTGAATAAAGCCGATGGATGAGCTTTATAATCTACCAAGGTCAAATATACCAAATGGTCTATGGCTTGCAACTTCCACTTAGGCTGAAACAGTTCAAAGCCAACTGCACAGCTGAAACAACCTTGCATGGTCTACCATAAGCAAGGCCAAGGTCAAAACGCCCTACTCACAAATAAAGTTCAAGACCCAAAACCTTGGCCACCCAAGAACTTTTCTACATGTTCTTTTTTTCTCCCCATAATTTTACTCCTTGTGTTTGTATTGATTTTATGAGCCAGTGTACTGGCCAGATGTTGGAGTCTGAGCTTACCCTTAACATATAGGTTTTACCAACCCTGACAAGACGTGCCTTCTTATAACCTGGAGGAAGCTAACTGGCACACGTCCTCTTTGGGTAGGCTCGCCACCAAGAGCAGAGGCTGGGCTGTGATGGGCTCCCCATTGCTGGTCTTGCAGTTGCTTTCAAATTTTCTGTATTTGGCAAAAGAAGCTTGAGTGATATTTATGGCAGTAAATTTTAAAATAAGAAAATGCCCTTTCAGCTCTCAAGGTCCTTTCTCCTCATGTAATTATGGGCTTGCTAGCTCTTGTTTACTCGGGTACTCAAAACAGAATTTGATATTCAAACACTAAGAGGCCATCAATGTTTATTGTACTGAATGTTGATGGATTTATTTTGGTAATTTTAAATTTGAATACAAAATAAACATTTTATCTCTTTCTCTTTGAGAGGACTCTCCCACCAATCCCATTTCTCTTGGCATTCTTTGCAAATTGTATGTAGTCTTTATCTTCTCTTCTCCACCTACTTTCCTTCGTTTTCTTTCTATTAATTTCCCTCTTGCATTTTCACCGTGAGTCTTCTGACAATATTTCCTGAATGTCTGCCTTTTTCTGTCTCCCTCCTCTGTTTTACCCAGGGCTTTGAACCGGTTCATTCTGGTTCAAACTCAAACCCCTGCTGAGAATTTGCATTTCTAACAAGTTCCCAGGCAATGCTAATGCTGCTGGTTAGGGACCAGTTCTGAGAACCACTAGTAGAGCAGTGGTTCTCAAAATTTATTATACATAAGAATCACCTGGGGATCATGTTAAAATGTAGATTCTGATTCAGTATATCTGGGATGGAAATGCAAATTTTCAGCAGGGGTTCAAACCAGAATGAACCAGTTTGAAGCCCTGGTTTTACCTTGATTCCATGATTTATTCCTCAATTCCTTAGTGAAAAAGTACATTAGAAATTGTTTTCTCTCGTTTCTTATTTTGAACTAATCAATCACCAGGGAAAATGTTCCATTTGTGGTGAATATGCTCCCTCTACTGTAAAAAAAAAACTGTAAAAAAAAAAAAAAGGAAGGGCTAGAATTGGATAGGAGCTTCTTAAGCTTTTTATGACAGCAGTTCACCTGCTGACAACTTTCAGTGCTGAACATGCTTCCATGGGTGCGTATGAAGGGGTGTGGGCCATGTGGAGTCACAACCTGGTAGCTGTAATCCTGTTCTTTTTCTCTCCAAATGAGAAAGCATATTGGAATGTCATAGGGATACTCTTGAATCTATTCTAATTTTTTTATGTCAATTCTTTGCAAATTTAATTTGAACTATTATTAGTGACTCAATTTCCTTATAGCTTAGTTGAATATATCCACTGGACTAAAGGATGTTTAATAAATATCTTTTTCAGCCAAGACATTGAATACTTCTAGAAACAGGGGTGCATCTTTGAGAGATGAATCAATGGTGCTAGTAAGATCAGGCAACTATTGCTTCATGTCATCTTAAACTACAAAATTCCATTCTTACCTTGACTCACATAGCATCTACTTTTTTGACCTCATCAGCCTCTCTGGGTGGCACAGACAATTTGTACTTGACTAGTAACTGAAAGGTTGGCAATTAGAACCCACCCGGAAGCACCTTGAAAGAAGGAGCTGGTGATCTGCTTCGTAAAGATTACAGCCAAGAAAACCCTGAGCAACACGGCTCTGCTCTAACACATGGGGTCATCATGAGTTAGAATCAAATTGATGGCAAAGGGTTTGGGTTTTATTTATTTATTTGTTTTTGGCCTCTGTAGCTGTAGTACCTTTATCTCTGATTTCTACCTTTTTTACTCTCTTCCAGTCTTTCTCTGCCTGGCCTAGATTGAATGGATGATCACCTGGATTGCTCTTTTACCCAAAACCTTCAACATCTTTATACCCCTTGTTATGGACTGAATTATGTCCCCCAAAAATGTGTGTCAGTTTGGCTAGGTCATGATTCCCAACACTGGGTGATTGCCCACCATTTTGTCTTCTGATGTGATTTTCCTATGTGTTGTAAATCGTACCTCTATGATGTTAATAAGGCTGGATTAGTGGCAGTTATGTGAATGAGGCAGGACTCAATCTGCAAGATTAGTTTGTGTCTTTAGTCAATCTGTTTTGAAATATAAAAGACAGAAGCAAGCAGAGAGACATGGGGACTTCATACCATCCAGAAACAAGAGCCAGGAGAATGTGTGTTCTTTGGACCCCAGGGTCCCTGCTCTGAGAAGCTCCTCAACCTGAGAAGATTGATGACAAGGACCTTCCCTTAGAGCCAACAGAGAAGGAAAGCCTTCCCCTGGAACTGACACCCTGAATTCAGACTTCTAACCTCCTAGACTGTGAGAGAATAAATTTCTCTTTGTTAAAGCCATCCTCTTGTGGTATTTCTGTTTTAGCAGCACTAGATGAATAAGGGAGCCCTGGTTGCACAGTAGTTAAGTGTTCAGCTGTTAACCAAAAGGCCAACAGTTCAAATCCACCAGCTGCTCCTTGGGAACCCTACGAGGCAGTTCTAGTCTGTCCTATAGGTTTGTTATGAGTTGACATTGACTGGATGGCTACGAGGTTTTTTTTTTAGTTTTTAGATGACTGAGGCACCCCTGTATCTAGGTCACTTGGGTCCAGAAATTCAAAACCCTGGGTCAACTCCGCATTTATCTCTTTTCTATATGAGGTCTGCAGAGTGCTGCTACAGAAGATAAAACAACTATGTTGACTGAGGTTCCTACAAGTTTCTGGTTTTCACTCTCATCCTTCAACCATTTTTTACTAGTTCTAGTTGTGATTCCCTGGTGGTGCAAACAGTTAATATGCTTGTCTGGTAACTGCAAGGTTGGAGGTTCAAGTCCACCTAGAAGCACCTTGGAAGAAAGGCCTGGTGATCTACTTCTGAAAAATGAGCCATTGAAACCTTACAGAGCACGGTTCTACTCTGACACACATGAGGTCACCAAGAGTAGGAACTGACTCGGTGGCAACTGGTTTTAGTTCTGTTTACTTTCTCATTCAATTGCCAGTTGTCCCAATGCTACTTCACTGTCCTCAAGGCTTCTTTCCAACTTCTCACCCTCACTCTCCTGCAGGAAATTTAGTCTCTACTCTCATTAAGAGAAATGAAAACATCAAATAGGACCTTTCTAAACTCTTTACTCTTTTACTCACAAAGTACCTACCTCTGCCCTCACTTTTCCCCAGCCTTCCCACAGCTCACAAGATGAGGCACCTCCATTCCTGTTCAGGCCAATATGTTCACTTCTTGCCCATCCTAAAATGACAACCTCCTTTGACACTGTGCCCTCTTCCGGTTATACTGTCTTTCACCTTCATCTAGAAAGAACTCTCTTCAGTCATTGTCTCCATTTTTTACCTCCCATTCACTTTACAACTCAATGAACCCTGACTTCTCATCCCCAACCGCACTGAACCCAGCAAGGCTAAAGACACCAGGACGTTTCCATTGCCCTTTTCTGTGTCTTTCTGTGCTGGATTTGACACTCCCAATCATATGCTTCTGGAGAGTCACTTCACCTTTGGGTTCCATGACATCTTTGCTCCTGTTTCTCTGACATTCCTTTTTACATTCTTTTGTAACCACTTCTTAAATGTTGGTATTCACCCAGTATTCCACCATGGGCCACTGTTACTCCCCCAGAGAGTTTGACTTCCACCTGCGTATATGCTGGTGACCTCCAAGTCTTCATCTCCTTTCCTGTTTGCTTCAGAGGTTGGGTCACTTCCATGTTTCTCACAGATCCCTCAGATTCAACATGGCCTCCGCTCTGCCACTTTCTACAACTTAGTCTTTTTCCTCTATTCATTCTGAGTTGCTGGCCCCAAGAACTTCAGAATCATTCCAGAACAGCATTGTTCAATAGAAGTTAATATAGGGCATACATGTAATTTAAAATTTTCAGTATCCACATTAAAAAAATAAAACAAGTGAAATTGATTTTAATAATAGATTTTATTTAACCCAGTATATCCAGATATTATTATTTCAGCATGTAATGCATTGTGTATTTTATACTTATAGCACATCTCAATCCTGATTAGGTACATTTCAAGGGCTTGATAGCCACACATGGCTACAGGAATCCCTATTTTTTGAAATGATTATGATATAGCTGGTAGAAGTATGGTTTCTTTCTTTCTGAAGTAGAGGATAATTTTGAACAATGGATAGAATTGCCTTAGTCTGGGTCTGAGTGGGGAGCTGTAGGGGGGGTCTGTAAAAGCCACAGAGTATTAAAAAGGAGAATGGGCACCTGGCAGCTGTGGAGACAGGATATCAAGGGTGCCACGGACTGTAAGTGTGCAGAGAGGCTTAGAAGTTCTATAATGATAAACCAAACCAAACCAAACCAAACCCAGTGCCGTCAAGTCAATTCCGACTCATAGTGACCCTATAGGACAGAGTAGAACTGCCCCATAGAGTTTCCAAGGAGATCCTGGCTGATTCAAACTGCTGACCCTTTGGTTAGCAGCCATAGCACTTAACCACTACACCACCGGGGTTTCCTCTATAATGATAAAAAAAAAAAATTTTTTTTTTTGTTTATTCCGAAATATTCCCTGGGATTGGACTTCCTCCTTCAACTAGAAAACATAGTAGCAATATAAAAATGAAATCTGATTATTGGGGTATTTTCATCTTACTTTAGGATTTGACATTCATTATTCATTAATAGAAGCCCTGGCGGTGCAGCAGTTAAGAGCTACAGCGAGCTACAATTGCTAACCAAAGCGTCGGCCATTTGAATCCACCAGCCACTCCTTGGAAACCCTATGGTGCAGTTCTACTCTGTCCTGTAGGGTCACTATGAGTTGGAATTGACTCCATGGCAGCAGGTTTTGTTTTGTTTTTTAATTCATTAATAAGTAATTTTTAAATATTTCAGGATCTCTAGGATATTGAATGATTTAGGTGTGGGACAATTTTTGACATTTAGAACTGTGTCATACAATGTCAGATAGTAATTTTCTGGTTCTATGCCAACAAAAATAATCTGGCATAGAGCAGAAGGTCAGCTATACCATATGGAAAACAGAATCTGATTTTATAACAACTGTGAGAAATACTACATTTTTACTTACTTGCCATTTATAAATAATTTCTGTCAAATCTCAAATCCAAGTTATATTTTAAAATTGAAAAGCTGGTAAAAGGTTTTATGAAGATGCTACATGTTTTATAGCATGGCAAATAACAACCAGAAGTAGATGGATAAATCAAGACCATTAAAAACTATAAACTTTTAACTTTAGCTTATTGTTCCAGCTTTTCCCCTTAAAAAAAAAAAAATTTTCCCCTTACTCAGCCTTATTTAGAACTGTTAACAAGAAGCTGATTGGTCGGCTTGAGTTTCTTGTTTTTGCCATTTGCTGGCCAGTCTCTGGTGGAGATCCCAATGAGATGCAAGCCAGGCAAACAAGTGGGCCCGTAGGCTGGAAGGGAAGAACAGTGGGTGTGACAGTCTACTGTTAGTGGGCCCGTAGGCTGAAAGGGGAGAACAGTGGGTGTGAGTCTACTGTTATTCATTCAGTCAGCTAGATAAGTACATTTTCCTTGTAGCAGCCCAGCCATAAGTAGGCCTGGCGCAAGCCAACTCATCCTCAGCCTCATGTCGCTCCTGTTATTTTAGTAACTCTGCTTCCACCATCTATATAATTCCACAATTTTGATTGCATTCGTCAGCGGAAGAGACTTCCGTCCGGTCATCTGCACTTTTGGAAGATAAATTATCTCAAATAGCTTAAAAGAAGTTGAGCTTTGGGGGAACAATGCTGTTTTGATTGCAATTTTTATCTTGTTTTTAATGTCAGTTAGTCTAAGACCTGTGTAAAAGTTGACTTATGTTAAACTCAACGTCTCTGCTGATTGCTGCTCTTTCGTAGGTGATTCGCAAGGGCTGGCTAACCATCAGCAACATTGGCATCATGAAAGGGGGCTCCAAGGGATACTGGTTTGTCCTTACCGCCGAAAGCTTGTCCTGGTATAAAGATGATGAGGTAAGCCACAGAGGTCGACCGAGTTTTCTTATTAAAGTGTTGCTAATTTTAAATTAATTGGTATGATTGTAATATACAAATCTGAGATACTAGTGGTTACCTTTAAGATTTAGCTTGAGGTGTTCATTTGAAGATGCATTATTTTTTCCTCATAGATTTTTAATTTTACAATGTTTTCTTCACATTTCCTTTCCTCTTTCTTTGTCATCATGTTTGTTTACCTGAAAAAATGGAGTTAGGGTCCAGTGGTTGGAAGCTTCTCTTGTTTATGATAATGTAAAGGTGTTGGTATGATGAAAGAAAACATTCACTAAGTAATGTGTTGAACAGGACCAAGGTACTAAAACATCTTACCAATGAAAATAAGAACAATGATGCAGAGTGAATGATGCATTTTGGGGATCGTTGCTGTGACATCTGTCTCAAATGATAGACTTTGGGAAATGTCCAAATCACTATTCTTCAAGTGAGTCCCAGATAATTGTTTATATAAATTTTTTCTTTGGGAGCTTGAGATCTATGAAAAAGCTTGAATTATGACAGTTAGGACTTTCTGGTTCAAGCTGGATGTTAATAATTTTGGCCCTGTGACTTGCTACTCCTTTCAGCCTGATCCCTCTAAAAGTGCAGAAAGCATCCTATCAGCCTTGCTGGGCCATGACAGTGTCGTAAAAGTGGTACTGCTGAATTTGAGAGGGCATGGATGGAAATTAAACTATGTTTTAGAAATTTTAATAGCTGTGGTCTGACCCAACCGATTTTTGGAGCTTATAATGTAGCATGTAAACATTAGATAAGAATACTGCATGACAGCAAAACTACTTAACAGGTGAGATTGTTCCAATTTTATTTGGCAATAAGGGGCCCGTGGTTCTGGTTGAAAGCCCTCCTGTCTTGGCTTGATAGCTTCTGAAAACTTCTCAAAGTTCCTGTGTCGGTTCTTGAGGGAAAAGTTCCATGTTCATTTCTCAAGTGGTCTGTGTGTTTAATAAATATTGGATGATTGTTTGATTGGCACCCTGTTTTCTGCAATAAGGGAAATCAAATACTATAGAGATGTCTAAATGAAACGTTTGTTCAAAAGTTGATGTTTAAACTTTTATGGCATGTATTTCACTGACCTCAGTCAATAGTGGAATCCTTGTTGCAAAAACCTGAGGGTTAGCAATGGTTTCTTTCCTGTGCTGGCTGCTTGGAAATCTCTGCCCTTCTGTGGGAAGCTCTAATGTTTAAAGGCCACAGCTTCAAGAGCCCTGAGTGCATCCCTAGAGAAAAAATCAGTAGTTTGTCTTCTTTGGTATTCAGTTGCCCTGTGAGGTGTTATCGTAGATACATTTTTGTTGCCAGGAATTTAGAAGATCATTTATGTACATTTCAATACTTAGCAGTGTTTCCCAGTTATTTTAGGGAAAGCATAAGATTTTTGCTGAGGAATCATAATAGTGGTAGCTAATGTTTTACATAAATAATTCTTTTAATCCCCACTGCAACCCTAAGGATAGATAATATTATGATCCCCATTTTTCAGACGAGGAAGCTAAAAATGCCATTTGACAAACCATTTCTATGGGACTCAGTTTCCCTTATTGCAGAACATTTAGTGTCGGTGAAGATAAGTAACTTCCCAAGGTCACATAGCTAGTTGGTGGTAAAGCAGGACTTCAGACCCAGGCTGCCTGGCTTCTGAGCCTATTTCCTGGAAGGAAATTTTTTCTCGAAGAACTGCAAATGTGGGTAAGCATGTCAGATGTGCCTGGAGTTGTCCAAGCCAACCTGGTCCCATAGAGGATTTATTAACATGACTTTCAGACATCTCAGCCTTGACTAGTCCTGGGGTAGCTACTGCTGTGGGTAGTTGGAAGGCACACGATGCTCCCTGAAGGCTAGGAGAAGCCTTGAGAGCTTGATGAGCTCCTGGTTGCCACTCATCTACTTCCTCTGTAGCCTCATTGCTGAAACTCCCTGGCACATACTTGAATGCAATAGAAAATAAAGGTATTCAGTTATAATGAGTGCCCGTGAGCATTTTATTAAAAGTACCTCTGTGGAAAGGCAGTTGAGTGGAGGGGAGGGGAGGGTGGGAGTTACCCTTGAAATAAACTGGAGTGATTTAGGTGAGGAAACTTTAGGAAAAGCTTGTTTGCTCAGTTTAGATCACTTTAACATGGAAAAGAGACCTGGTTTCCGCTCTAATGGAACTAGCTAGCACTCATAAACAAGACAAACAATAATATAATTGCAGACATTAAGTGCTCCGGTGAAAGTGAACAGGGCAATGAGCTAGAAAGTGATAAGGGAGGGTCCTTTAGATTGGGAGACTGGAAGAATGTGACATTTGAGCAGTGACTAGAATGATGCACGGTGTGGAAGGAAGGTCTTGTGGGAGAACATTCCAGGCACAGGGACCAGTAAGTGTAAACCCGAGATGGGAACCAAGCAAGAAGCCTGTGGCTGGAAGGTTGTGATCAGAGGTGGGAAGAGGTAGGAGATGAAATCAGAGGGACGTGGTGGGGCCATGACAGCCATGATGGAGATTTTATGCCAAGTACCACGAAACCTGTGAGAGCTGGAACTCAAAGGGACTGCCTTGTATTTCCAGGTCTCACAAGTTTTCCCTCTCTGACAGGGTGCAGTCTTGCCACTTTTGTAGTGCTCTCTATTACTAGAAAATATTTGTTTGCCTTCTCTGACAGGTTTCTGCCTTACACAGGTTCCAGCTTTCCCAGGTTTTACTTTATAATGGAAAACCATGGGAGTGTTTAAGCCAGGTGTGGCAGGATTGGGTTTATGTGTTAGCAAGATCACTGTGTCTGCTTGGAATGCTGTGTGGGATGGTATGCGTTTGCAGAAGGAGGGAGAGTGGCACGGATGGAAGAGAGACCAGCTAGGAGACTGTAGCAGTGGTCCAGGCGAGAGGTGATGAGGAACACTCGAGTTCAGGGCAGCTGTGTATGGGAGGAAGCTGGTGGGCCCAGTGCAGCTACACTGCAGTCACCCATTAGCAATTCTGCTCAAGAGATAGTACTGAAAGTTTTCAAAATATTAATGCCTGACTTAAGAGTGACCCCCATCTTCAACTTGTCTGTGTGAGTGGAGCATGAAGCCCTCATTCCCCACCGCTGTGGTTCTCTGTTCTGCTCCATTTGCTTCTCTTTCCAGAGCTTCCTGCCACTGCATACTCTTTCTGAGCCAGGGCAAGAAGGGAAGGGGCTGCACTGGTCCTTCCTGTATGCTGCTCACCCACAAATTAGTGTCTGGTCAGAGCCAAGGCTGGAAAGAGGGTGTGGGAAAGGGACCAAAGGAGAAAATGTCAGGAGGAGCCATCCCTCCCTGGCCTCTTAAGTTTGCACCTTGAATACCCATTCTTTAGCAGCAACGTTGTAAATGGTGCTTAGATTCCATAAAGGTCCAGCTACACGTGGATTAAACATGCTTCTGTGGGCAGTCTTGAGGACCCAAAATTTAGAATATTCTTTGGAGAAAATAAACCTGAGTTCTCTTTCAACTTTTTGAACCAGTTTATTGGTAGGTTGAGTACTTATACTTTGTTCCTGTGATATTTGTTTACACCACATCAGTGCCTACATGCTTTGATAATCCAGTTCCATAGCAGTTCACCTTTCTTAGACAAGCAAAAGTGACTCAGGAAATATTATTATGTTAGTTGTAAATTCATTTGTTTATTCAATGATACATTTATATTCAAATTTTCAGAGAGAGTTGTTATTTTTTTTCTGTGTTCTGCCATTCTCCTGCTTTCTTATGTAATTAGATTGGTATGCTTTCATTATAACTTAAATGACGATTTAATAAATAGCATATTATGTCATGCGAGCATGTATATGGTTTAATTTAACTTATGACAAGTTTGTAATAAATCTAAATGGCTTATGAAACATATTTGTGATTCAAAAACAATGGTTCAAACTGTTTTCCACGGGTGCCATTAAGTGGACAAAAGATCCTATAGGCCATATGCTTGTTGCATTGGAAAGGGCTAGATGCTAGAGGTTGTGGATTGCCTATGGCTACGGCCAGTGCTTGAACAGGCACTTCACTTCTTTGAGCCTCAGTCTTCTCATTTATCAAATGGGGTCATTGCTGACCAAATCGCCTTAAGGGGGATTTATTTTGTAGGACTCTAAGAAATCACAAATTAATAAGTGCTCTAATAAACATGAAGATATCATACTGATATTTTTATTCTTACTATTACAAAGACACCAAACTCTCCCACTGTGGTGTCATTCTTTGACTCACATGTCTTCTAATTTCCTAATCGTTGTCATTTCCTGTTGTGAGATAGCATAGGAGAGATCTGGGATTTTCAGCGGAGAAGGGTAGGGTTCGGACAGTCAGAGGGAACTCGGATGCCATGACTTCAGCGAGACTTTCCATGCCATCTCCCCTTCAGCCTATGGTTCTCCCATACCTCACCCAAGAGCTAGAGTCGATGGTAATCAAACTGTATGGTTTCCTTTCCAAGCTGGCAGAAAAAATAGTGTGATAACCCTTCATAATAATTTTAAGCAAGAGTTGGCACAATTGTGATAGTAAGTCCCCCAGAATTTTCTCTGTTTTTTTTCTTACCTCGAATGGATCTAGCCACTCTGTCCCTGAATTTTGGATGGATTTATGAACCTCCTCTAACATCTGTGACTGAACTTTTTGAACCAGTGCTCCGTATACCAATTATGTTATTTGTAAAGTTACTGATAGATGAGCTTAATAGAAAGTTTTCCACCTGTGTCCCAGGCAATGCTAAATTTGCACGTCATCCTCAGGGAGTCTTTATAGTAACAGTGTGGTTATGGTAGCCATAATCTAGCTACTTGACTGCGTGCTATCCTCTAACATTGCTCCAGGATTAGGGGTTCCTGCAACATACAAAGAAATAGACCATCTTTCACAGGGTCAGACAGTTTATAACTTATCATCGAGGAGATTTCCTCAAGCCTGACCCTCTTTCTAGATCATACTGTGGTGCCCCAAACTCTGGCATTCCCTATACGAACAACCCTGAGAGCATTTCCAGAGACTGCATGGACCCCGTCTTGGTCTTATCCTTCCAAAGGCATCCTGCCTGTGTGCACACCCCTGTGCCTGTGTGGTCAAGGGGTAGCTGTTTGTGGGTGAGGACAGAGCATGGACATGCAGTCTCCTGTGTCCACACATGGTCCCTTGTGATCTGCCATGGATGATACTCAGGACCTTTAATTTCTGCCAAAATAATAATACAAGGCTATTAGTACTTTACTAAGGATTTAGGAGAAGCAATACAACAATTCAAACATACTCAAATAGAATGTTAGAAACCCCTGTGCATAGAAATTTTAGCTAGTGAACACCCTCCTTAGGTGTCCCTGGAAGCTTTAGCCTGTACTGGCTCAGCCCAACAACAGCACGTTAGCTTCTCTTTTTCTCCTCCCTCTCATCTCTTGCCTTGGCACTGTGCATCCGGATTGTCCCAAACTGAAGGTGCTTCTTGCTCTGTTATATAAAACAGCTCAGCTCTCCTCAGCATTTGGTCCAGCCTCTTCTGCAGGCTCATCTTTGCATATCCAACCCGGTCAAGATGCTCAACCAAACCAAATAGCCTTCTGTGTAACAAAATGCTCTCTCGTTAGGCAGTAATTGTGGTCGTACATAACATTTCCCCAGTTTACTACACCTGCTTCAACTCATGATAGTCGGCTTTCAACCTGAATGATCTTGTCGGTACTGATCATCGTCAACATAATGGTTGACATTTATTATTATAGTCTACCAGACACTGAGCTAAGTCTATTTATTTACATTCTCCATTTTAGAGATGAAGATGGAGGCTCAAACAGAAAGAGTAACGTAGGCAGCCGCTAAGTGTTAGTGCTGTGCGGTTAATTGCCTAAACATTTTTCAACAAATATTTACTGAGCATCTGCTGTGTACCAGGCCCTATCCTCATCACTCATGGTGAAGTGGTCAGCAAGGAATTCATGGTACTCGCCCTCAAGAAAGACTTTTTTTAGTGGAGAAAACATGTGAACAAATAGGAAAACCTATCAGATGCTGATTAGAGGCTATGAAGAAAGTAAAACCAGCAGTATGTTTGACTTAGTGCCTGAGATGGGGGTCATGAGTGGGGAGGCTTTAAACTGGGTGGTCCAAGATGATTTGTGTTGATGCCCCGGGGCAGGATAGAACCTGATGATTTAAGGAACTGAGTTGAGGCCCATGTGACTGGAACCATGAAAGAAAGGGAATGTCACCTCTAAAGACATTGAAGGTTTTGATCTTTATCTTAGGAATGATGAGAAGCCTTTCAAGTTTTTAAGCTGGAGAAGTACATGATCAGAATTCAATTTTTTTTTTTTTTCCTTACACCTTGTGAAGGATGAATTGGAGGAGGGCAAAACTGGACAGGGGACTTGTTTGAAAGCTACTGCTATGATCTAGGAGAGAGAGGAACCTGTACATAGATCAAGAGGCAGTCTTTGGAACAGAACAAGGGGATACCTTGTGTTTAAAATCCAGAAAGATGTACATCAGGGTTGTATCCTTTCACCATACCTACCCCTGTCGATATGCTGCTGCAACCACTTTGGAATGATCTTCAGCAAAATTTTGCTTGCGTGTGGTATTAATGATAATGTTTGATAATTTCCACATTCAGTTGGATCACCTTTCTTGGGAATAGGCATAAATATGGATCTCTTTCGGTGGGTTGGCCATTAGCTGTCTTCAAAATTTCTTGGCACAGATGAGTGAGCACTTCCAGCACTGTGTCTGTTCGTTGAAACATCTCAATTGATATTCCATCAATTCCTGGAATCTTATTTTTCGCCAATGCCTTCAGTGGAGCTTGGACTTCTTCCTTTAGTACCATCGGTTCCTGATCATATGCCACCTCCTGAAATGGTTGAACATCGGCTAATTCTTTTTGTTATAATGACTCTGTGTATTCCTTCCATCTTCAGAAATATGATAGTTTGGGCTAACATGGTTTGATGACAATTGATAGAAATGGATGGATTTAAGAGAATTTCTAGAAGGCGAAAATTGATGTAACAGTTATCACACTTGCTAAGTATTGGATGGGTGTGTAAGTTTCTGCTAAACTGTAAGCCTCTTGAGAACATAAGCCATTGTGTTATCCATTGTTACACCACCACTGGACACAACACTGAAAAAAAAAAAAAAAAAACTTTTTTTTTTTTTTTTTACTGATAGGAGACACTAAATATTGGTTGAGCAAATATATGATTGAACAACTAAGCAAATGATGCCAATTCATCATATCCTAGTGTCTCAAGTGCCTAAATGAAATTACTAAATTAAAAAGAAAATTACTATTACAGATAAAATATGTTAAAATTTTCTTAATTTGGAGATTAGTGGGTTGTTTTTTCTTCTTCTGATTTTATAAATTTGACTTCCTACATTGAAGATTATTTAACCAGAAAATTAATTTCACATTGCTGCTTGGTGCAAACGGTTTACACTCGACTGATAACATAAAGGTTGGAGTTTCGAACCCACCTAGTGGTGCCACAGAAGAAAGTCCTGGAGATATGCTTTTGTAAAGATTACATCAAAAAAAAAAAAAGTACTGTGGAGAACAGTTCTGCTCTGTCACACATGGGGTCACTATGAGTTGGAATTGACAGCAATTTTTTTTTCATACATTGTGAATGTATCTTGCACATTTCTTGGGAGGAATTTAGAAAAGGTCAAGGTGTGGAGATAAAAAGAAAACTGTCATTTCACAACCTAATCTTGTAGATTGAGTCTTGTGCCATTAACATAACTGCTACTAATCCCACCTCATTAACATAATAGATGTAGGATTTGCAACACATAGGAAAATCACATCAGATGATGAAATGGTGGACAGTCACACAATACTGGGAATCATGGACTAGCCAAGCTGACACATGTATTTTTGGGGGACACAATTTAATCCATAACAGAAATGTTTTATAATATGTATATATACACACATGCTTTGCTGGTTTTGCTTCTCTACAGAACCCAGCCTGAGACAAAGTCTTGCCATCCACGCTTCTAAGGAGCATTCTGGCTGTATCTCTTCCAAGACAGATTTGCTTGTTCTTCTGGCAGTCCAAAAATTTTTGGCAGCACCATAATTCAAAGGCTTCAGTTCTTCCTTATTATAATAAGGTCTTCCTTATTCATTGTCCAGCTTTCTCATGCACTTCGGGTAACTAAAAATTCCATAGCTAGGGTCAGTCTTACTTTAGGCCTCAAAGTGACATCTATGCTTTTTAACACTTTAAAGAGGCCTCTTGCAGCAACATCATGATAAACGGAGAAAAGATTGGAGTTGTCCAGGATTTCATTTTACTTGGATGCACAAGCAACACCCAGCAGTCAGGAAATCAAAAGACACATTGTACTGGGCAAATCTGCTGCAAAGGACCTCTTTAAAGTGTTGAAAAGCAAAGATGTCACCTTGAAGACTAAGGTGCACCTGACCCAAGCCGTGGTATTTTCCATCTCATCATATGTATGTGAAAGCTGGACAATTAATAAGGAAGACCGAAGAAGAATCAACGCCTTTAAATTGTGGTGTTGGCAAAGCATATTGAATATACCGTGGACTGCCAAAAGAATGAACAAATCTGTCTTGGAAGAAGTACAACCAGAATGCTCCTTGGAAGCAAGGATGGCAAGACTGCGTCTTACATACTTGGACATGTTGTCAGGAGGGATCAGTCCCTAAGGAAGAACATCATGCTTGGTAAAGTACAGGGTCAGCGGAAAAGAGGAAGACCCCCAAGGAGATGGATTGACACAGTGGCTGGAACAATGGGCTCAAGCATAGCATCAATTGTAGGGATGGCGCGGGACTGGGCAGTGTTTTGTTCTGTTGTGCATGGGGTCACTACGAATTGGAACCAACTTGACAGCACCTAACAACAATAACTTGCAGCAGACTTGCCTAATGCAATATGTAATTTGGTTTCTTGACTACGCTTTCCATGGGTGTTGATTATGAATTCAAGTAAAATGATATCCTTCACAACTCCAATCTTTTCTCCATTTATCATGATGTTGTTTATTGGTCCAGGTGTGAGGGTTTTTATTTTCTTTACGTTGAGGTATAATCCATACTGAAAGCTGTAATCTTTGATCTTCAACAGTAAGTGCTTCAAGTCCCCTTCACTTTCAGCAAGCAAGGCTGTGTCTTCTGCATATCACAGATTGTTAATGAGTCTTCCATCAATCCTGATGCCAAATTCTTCACATAGTCCAGGTTCTCCAATTATTTGCTCAGCATAGAGATTGAATAACTATGGTGAAAGGATACGACCGTGACACTCACCTTTCCTGATTTGAACCATGCATTATCCCTTTGTTTTGTTTCAGTGACTGCCTATTGGTCTATTAACAGGTTCCATATGAGCACAATTAAGTGTTCTGAATTCCCATTCTTTGCAATGTTATTCATAATTTGTTTGATTCACACAGTCGAATGCCTTTGCGTAGTTGATGAAACACAGGCAAACATCTTTCTGGTATTCTCTGCTTTCAGCCAAGATCCATCTGATCTGAGCAATGATATCCCTCATTCCATATCCTCTTCTGAATCCAGCTTGAGTTTCTGGCAGTTCCCTATCGATGTTCTGCTGCAACTGTTTTGAATTATCTTCAGCAAAATTTTACTTGTATGTGATATTAATGATATTATTTCATAGTTTCTGCATTCTTTTGGATCACTATTCTTTGGAATGCACACAAATATGGATCTTTTCCAGTCAGCTGGCCAAAATTTCCAAATTTCTTAACATAGACGAGTGAGTACTTCCAGCATTGCATCTCTTTGTTGAAACATCTCAATGGGTATTTCCTGCATTCCTGGATGCTTGTTTTTCAACAATGCCGTCAGTGCAGCTGGAACTTCTTCCTTCAGCACCATGGGTTCTTTATCATATGCTACCTCATGAAACGGTTGAACCTTGACCAGGTCTTTTTGGGGCAGTTACTCTGTGTATCCTTTCCATCTTCTTTTGATCCCGCCTATGTTGCCCGTAGAATCCTTCAACATTGCAACTTGAGGATTGAATTTTTCCTTTGGTTCTTTGAGCTTGAGAAATGCCAAGCATGTTCTTCCCTTTTGGTTTTCTCACTACAGGTCTTCGTACATTTCTTTATAATACTTTACTTTGTCTTCAGCTGACCTTTGAAATCTACTGTTCCTTTACTTCATCATTTTTTCATTTTCCTTTAGCTACTCTACATTCCAGAGCAAATTTCAGAGTCCCTCTGACATCCATTTTGGTCTTTCCTTTTTTCCCATCTTTTTTATGATCTTTTGGTTTCTTTGTGTATGATGTCCTTGATGTCATCCCGTAACTCACCTAGCCTTTGGTCATTAGTGTTCAAAGCTTCAAATCTGTTCTTGACATGGTCTCTAAATTAAGGTAGGATATACTCCAGGTCATATTTTGGCTCTCGTGCACTTGTATTAATTTTTTTCAGCTTCAGTTTCAATTTCCATATGAGCAATTGATGATCTATTCCTGCAGTAGGTCCATCGCCTTGTTCTGACTGATGATATTGAGCATCTCCATCATTTCTTTCCATAAATATAGCCAATTTGATTCCTCTGTATTATCTCTGGTGAGGTCCATGTGTATAGCTGCCATTCATGTTGTCAAAAAAAGATATTTGCAATGAATAAGTCATTGGTCTTGCAAAATTCCATCCTATGGTATCTGGCATTGTTCCTATCACCTAGGACATATTTTCCAGCTACCAATACTTCATCATTTCCAAATTTCTCATTCCAATCACCAGTAATTATCAATGCATCTTAATTGCATGTTTAATCAATTTCACATTGCAGAAATTCTTAAAAATCTTCAATTTCACAACAGTCAATATCAAAACACATAAAGAAGCAGACCATGATTGCTGATAAAAGCTCTCAAAATAAATAATCAAGGAATCTTATGGTTGAAGGTGCCTTCCTGGAATTACCAGATGCAGAATGCAAAAGATTAACATACAGAACTCTTCAAGACATCAAGAATGAGATAAGGAAGGAGATCAGGCAATATGTAGAACAAGCCAAGGGACACACAGATAAAGCAGTTGAAGAAATCAAAAAGGTTATTCAAGAACATAATGGAAAATTTACTAAGCTGCAAGAATCCATACAGAGACAGCAACCAGAAATTCAGAAGGTTAGCAGTAAAATTACAGAATTAGACAACTCAATAGAAAGTCAGAGGAGCAGAACTGAGGAAGTGGAAAGCAGAATTGGTGAGACTGAAAATAAAGCACTTCACACCAATATATTTGAAGAAAAATCAGATAAAAGAATTAAAAAAAATTAAGAAACCCTAAGAATCATGTGGGGCTCTATAAGAGAAATAACCTACAAGTGACTGGAGTACCAGAACAGGGAGGGATAACAGAAAATACAGAGAGAATTGTTGAAAATTTGTTGGCAGAAAACTTCCCTGATATCTTGAAAGGTGAGAAAGTATCTATCCAAGATGCTCATCGAACTCCACATAAGGTAAGTCTTAAAAGAAAGCCACCAAGACATATAATCAAACTTGCCAAAACCAAAGATAGAGAATTTTAAGAGCAGCTAAGGATAAACGAAAAGTCACCTACAAAGGAGAATCAATAAGAATAGGCTCAGGCTACTCAGCAGAAACCATGCAGGCAAGAAGGCAATGAGATGACTTATATAAAGCATTGAAGGAAAAAAGTAGCCAGCCAAGAATCATATATCCAGCAAAACAGTCTCTCAAATATGAAGGTGAAATTAGGACATTTCCAGATAAACAGAAGTTTTGAGAATTCGTAAAAACCAAACCAAAACTACAAGAAATATTACAGGGAGTTCTCTGGTTAGAAAATCAATACTATCAGATGTCAACCCAAGACTAGAACACAGGGCAGAGCAGCCAGATGTCAACCCAGAGAGGGAAATCACAAAAATAAATCAAGGTTAAAAAAATGCTCAAAACAAGGAAGCAGCAATGTCATTATGTAAAAGAAGACAACATTAAAACAATAAAGAGGGGAAATGTAGTCATAGACCTTTCATATGGAGAGGACAAGGTGATATAAAGAAACAAAAGTTAGGTTTAAACATAGAAAAATAGGGGTAAATATTAAGGTAACCACAAAGGAGACTAACAATCCTACTCATCAAAATAAAATACGAGAAAAAAATAGAGACTCAGCAGAAACAAAATCAATAAAAACGAATATGAGGAAAAGACAATATATAAAGATAAACTACTCAGCACAAAAATTAAGTGGGAGAAAGAAACTGCCAACAACACACAAAAAAAGACATCAAAATGATAGCACGAAACTCATATCTATCTGTAGTTACACTGAATGTAAATGGACTAAATGCACAGAGAGTGGCAGAATGGGTAGAAAAGCATGATTCGCCTATATGCTGCCTACAAGAGACACACCTTAGACTTAGAGACACAAACAAACTAAAAAAGGATGGAAAAAAATATATCAAGCAAACAACAATCAAAAAGCAGGAGTGGCAATATTAATTTCTGACAAAATAGACTTTAAAGTTAAATCCACCATAAAAGATAAGGAAGGACACTATATAATGATTAAAGGACAATATACCAGGAGTATATAACCTTACTAAATATTTATGCACGCAATGACAGGGCTGCAAGATATATAAAATAAACTCTAACGGCATTGAAAAGTGAGATAGACAGCTCCACGACTATAGTAGGAGACATCAAAGCACCACTTTCAGTGAAGGACAGGACATCCAGAAAGAAGCTGAATAAAGACACGGAAGATCTAAGTGCCACAATCAACCAACTTGACCTCATAGATATATACAGAGCACTCCACCCAACAGCAGCCAAGCATACTTTCTTTTCTAGTGTACATGGAACATTCTCTAGAATATACCATATATTAGGTCATAAAGCAAACCTTAGCAGAATCCAAAACACTGAAATATTACAAAGCATTTTCTCTGACCATAAGGCCATAAAAGTAGAAATCAATAACAGAAAAAGCAGGGAAAATAAATTAAACACTTGGAAACTAAACAATACCCTGCTCAAAAACAGCTGGGTTATAGGAGACATTAAGGATGGAATAAAGAAATTTATAGAATCCAATGAGAATGAAAACAATTCCTATCAGAACTTTTAGGACACAACGAAAGCAGTGCTCAGAGGTCAATTTATATCAATAAATGCACACATACAAAGAAAGGGCCAAAATCAAAGAATTATCCCCAGAACCTGAACAAATAGGAAGAAAGCAACAAAAGAAACCCTCAGGCACCAGGAGAAAGCAAATAATAAAAATTAGAGCAGAATGAAATGAAATAGAGAACAGAAAAACAATTGAAAGAATTACCCAAATGGAAAGAATTAACAAGACCAAAAGCTGGTTCTTTGAAAAAATTAACAAAATTGGTAAACCATTGGCCATCTGACAAAAGAAATACAGGAAAGAAGCAAATAACCCAAATAAGAAATGAGATGGGTGATATTACAACAGACCCAACTGAAATTAAAAGAATCATATTAGGTTATTATGAAAAAGTATACTGAACAAATTTGAACCTAGAAGAAAAGGATGAATTTCTAGAAACACACTACCTACCTAAACTAACACAAAAAGAGGTAGAGCAACTAAATAGACCCATAACAAAAGAAGAGGTTGAAAAGGTAATCAAAAACTGCCCCCCAAAAAAAGCTCTGGCCCGGATGGCTTCTCTGCTGAGTTCTACCAAACTTTCAGAGAAGAGGTAACACCACTACTACTAAAGGTATTTCAGAGCATAGAAAAGAACAGAATACTCCCAAACTTATTCTATGAAGCCAGCATATCCCTGATACCAAAACCAGGTAAAGGCACCGCAAAAAAAGAAAATTACGTACTATATCCCTCATAAACTTAAATGCAAAAATCCTCAACAAAATCCTAACCAATAGAATTCAACAACATATCAAAAAAATAATTCACCGTGACCACGTGGGATTCATACCAGTTATGCAGAGTGGTTCAACATTAGAAAAACAATTAATGTAATCCATCATATAAATAAAACGAAAGAACCACATGATCTTATCAATTGGTGCAGAAAAGGCATTTGACAAAGTTCAACACCCATTCATGACAAAAACTCTCAGCAAAATAGGAATAGAAGGAAAATTCCTCGACATAATAAAGAGCATTTATACAAAGCCAAGAGCCAACATCATCCTAAATGGAGCGAGTCTGAAATCATTCCCCTTGAGACTGGGAACCAGACAAGGATGGCCTTTATCACCACTCTTATTCAACATTGTGCTGGAGGTCCTAGCCAGGGCAATTAGGCTAGATAAAGAAATAAAGGGCATCCGGATTGGCAAGGAAGAAGGGAAAGTATCCCTGTTTGCAGATGACATGATCTTATACACAGAAATCCCTAAAGAATCCTCTTAAAAACTACTAAAACTAATAGAAGAGTTCAGCAGAGTATCAGGATACAAGATAAACATAAAGAAATCAGTTGGATTCCTCTACACCAACAAAAAGAAAATCGAAAAGAAAATCTCCAAAGCAATACCGTTTACAGTAGTCCCCAAGAAGATAAAATACTTAGGAATAAATCTAACCAGAGACGTAAAAGACCTACGCAAAGACAACTCCAAGACGCTACTGCAAGAAACCAAAAGAAACCTACATAAGTGGAAAAACATACTTTGCTCATGGGTAGGAAGACTTAAGATTGTAAGAATTGTCTATTCTACCAAAATCGATCTGTAGATACAATGCAATTCTGATCCAAATTCCAATGACAGTTTTTAATGAGATGGAGAAACAAATCACCAACTTCATATGGAAAGGAAAGAGGCCCTGGATAAGTAAAGCATTACTGAAAAAGAACTAAGTGGGAGGCCTCACTTTACCTGATTTTAGAACCTATTATACCGCCACCGTAGTCAAAACAGCCTCGTACTGGTACAACAACAGGCACATAGACCAATGCAACAGAATTGAGAATCCAGACATAAATCCATCCACATATGTGTAGCTGATATTTGGCAAAGGCCTAAAGTCAGTTAAATGGGGAAAAGACAGTCTGTTAATAGACATTCGTTAAAAATGGCACTGGCATAACTGGATATCTTTTTGCAAAAAAAGGAAACAAGACTTATACCTCACGCCATGCACAAAAACTAACTCAAAATGGATCAAAGATCTAAATATAAAATCTAAAATGATAAATATCATGGAAGAAAAAATAGGGACAATGCTAAGACCCCTAATATATGGCATAAACAGTATACAAAACATTACTAACAATGCACAACTCCAGAAGAGAAACTAGATAAGTGGGAGCTCCTAAAAATCAAACACCTATGCTCATCCAAAGACTTCACCAAAAGAGTAAAAAGATTACATACAGACTGGGAAAAAGTTTTTAGCTATGACATTTCCGATCAGTGCCTGATCTCTAAAATCTACATGATACTGCAAAAACTCAGCTACAAAAAGACAACCCACTTAAAAAATGGACAAAAGATATGAACAGAAACTTCACTAAAGAAGACATTCAGGTAGCTAACAGATACATGAGGAAATGCTCACCATCATTAGCCATTAGAGAAATGCAAATCAAAACTACAATGAGATTCTATCTCACTCCAACAAGGCTGGCATTAATCCAAAAAACACAAAATAATCAATGTTGGAGAAGTTGTGGAGAGTCTGGAACACTTCTACACTGCTGGTGGGAATGTACAATGGTACTACTTTGGAAATTGATTTGGCACTTCCTTAAAAAGCTTTTTTTTTAAAAAAAAAAAAAAAAGCTGGAAATAGAACTACCATGTGATCCAGCAATCCCACTCCTTGGAATATATCCTAGAGAAATAAGAGCCTTTACACGGACACATATATGCACACCCATGTTCATTGCAGCACTGTTTACAATAGCAAAAAGATGGAAGCAACTGTCAATGGATCAATGAATAAATTGTGGTATATTCACACAATGGAATACTATGCGTCGATAAAGAACAGTGAGGAATCTGTGAAACATTTCATAACATGGAGCAACCTGAAAGGCATTATGCTGAGTGAAATTAGTCAGTTGCAAAAGGACAAATATTGTATAAGACCACTATTATAAGAACTCGAGACATAGTTTAAACAGAGAAGAAAATATTCTTTGATGGATACAAGAGTGGGAAGGGAGGGAGGCAGAGGGGTATTCACTAATTAGATAGCAGATAAGAACTACTATAGGTGACGGGAAAGACAACACATAATACAGGGGAGGTCAGCACAACTGGACTAAACCAAAAGCAAATAAGTTTCCTGAATAAACCACATGCTTCGAAAGCCAGCGTAGTAGGGGCACAGGTTTGGGAACTATGGTTTCAGGGAACATCTAAGTCAATTGGCATAATAAAATCTATTAAGAAAACATTCTGCATCCCACTTTGGAGAGTGGCATCTGGGGTCTTAAACGCTAGCAAATGGCCATCTAAGATGCATCAATTGGTCTCAACCCACCTCGAACAAAGGAGAATGAAGCGCATCAAAGATACACGGTAATTATGAGCCCAAGAGACAGAAAGGGCCACATAATCCAGAGACTACATCAGCTTGAGACCAGAAGAACTAGATGGCGCTCGGCTACAACTGATGATGGCCCTGGCAGAGAACACAGCAGAAAACCCCTGAGGGAGCAAGAGAGCAGTAGGATACAGACCCCAAATTCTTGTAAAAAGATTAGACTTAACGGTCTGACTGAGTGTAGAAGGACCCTGGAAGTCATGGTCCTCAGGCCTTCTGTTAGCCCGACAGGAACCATTCCCAAGGCCAACTCTTCAGACAGGGATTGGACTGGACCATAGGATAGAATGTGATACTGGTGAAGAGTGAGCTTCTTGGATCAAGTAGACACAGGAGACTATGTGGGGAGCTCCTGTCTGAAGGGGATATGAGAGGGCAGAAGGGGTTAGAAGCTGGCTGAATGGACATGAACATAGAGTGGAGAGAAGGAGTGTGCTCTCTCACTAGGGGGAGGGCAACTAGGAGTGTATAGCAAGGAGTATATAAATTTTTGTATGAGAGGCTGACTTGATTTGTAACCTTTCACTTAAAGCACAATAAAAATTAAAAAAAAAAAAAGGAAGAAGAGGGCTAGAGGGGTACTAGCCCGAAAGCTGGGCATAGGCAACTGCTTAAAAAAAAAAAAAAAAGGTGGAAATTTGATGGAAGAGAGCTGCTTTAAAGGAACATTTTTTTTTTGAACTTTTGTTGTATCATGTACAATGTATTTCTCTCTAATTTCACTCCTCTTGGGGTTGGATTTGTGAGTGTTTCAGACACAACAATGATGCATAAGACAGGCCTCAAGGTGCGAGCAAGGTGAGACTTGGAGGCCCAGTTACACTTTTGAGGGCAATGGATATAAACAGGAACAATGCAAATGGATTCTAAGAAGTGCCCAAATCATTGAAGATCATAGAAGTGATGACGGTAATGGTGTTTGTGGGAAGGATGGCACCTTGAGCTACACTCCAAAGACAATAGATCTGGGGAAAAAAATGATAGGAATAATAAACGTAGTTCACTTTTTGTTGGCCTTAATGGTTGGTACATACCCACCACCCGCTGCCGTCGAGTCGATTCCGACTCATAGCAACCCATAGATAAGTCTGGGTAATAGTTGTATTAACTGGCCTTCCTTGCAGGCATATAGATGTTACACTGACAACGCTATACACCAGGATAGGTCTTGAAACGTTCTTTTTGGTGAAGAACGTGAAGCCATTTCTCTTCACCTCATCATTCCTAGCACAGTGGACCATATGATTGTCTGTATCAGAATGGCCAACATTGGTCCATTTCAGCTTACTAATGCCTAGGATATCAGTCTTTATGCATTACATTCCATTTTTGACAACTTCCAATTTTCCTAGATGCGTACTTTGTACGTTCCATGTTCTGATTATTAATGGATGTTTGCAGCTGTTTCTTCTCATTTTGAGTCACGCCACATCAGCAAATGAAGGTCCCGGAAGCATTACTCCGTCTATGTCATTAAGGTCAGCCTACTTTGAGGAGGCAGCCCTTCCTCAGTTGTATTTTGAGCCCCTTCCAACCTGAGGGGCTTGTCTTCCGTTAGTGTATCAGACAATGTTACACTGCTATTCATAAGGTTTCACTGGCCATTTTTTTATAAGTAGATTGCCAGGTAATTCATCCTTATCTGTCTTAGTCTGGAAGCTCCACTGAAAGCTGTCCACCATGGGTGACCCTGCTGATATTTGAAATATCAGTGGCATAGCTTCAGGCATCACAGCTACATGCAAGTCACCACAGTACAACAAATCGACAGACGAGTAGTGGTTCCTGTATATTTGTTGTTGTTGTTATTAGGTGTCGTCGAGTTGTTTTTTACTCCTAGCGACACTAGGCACAACAGAACAAAACACTGCCTGGTTCTGTGCCATCCTTACAATTGTCGTTATGCTTAAGCCCATTGTTGCAGCCACTGTGTCAATCCATCTTTTGGAGAGTCTTCCTCTTTTTCGTTGACCTTCTACTTTACCAAGCATGATGTCCTTCTCAGGGGCCGATCCCTCCTGACAACATGTCCAACATGTATGTGAGGCACAGTCTCACCATCCTTGCTTCCAAGGAGCATTCTGGTTGCACTTCGTCCAAGACAGATTTGTTTGTTCTTTTGGCAGTCCATGGTATAGTCGATATTCTTTGCCAATGCCACAATTCGAAGGTGTCAATTCTTCTTTGGTTTTCCTTATTCATTGTCCACCTTTTGCAAGCGTGGTGTTTTGATTGAAAACACTATGGCTTGGGTCAGGCACACCTTAGTCCTCAGGGTGACATCTTTGCTTTTTTAATACTTTACAGAGATCTCTTGCAGCTGATTGCCCAATGCAATTCATCTTTTGATTTCTTGACTGCTGCTTCCATGGGTGTTGATTATGGATCCAAGTGAAATGAAATCCTTGACAACTTCAGTCTTTTCTCCGTTTATCATGATGTTGCTCATTGGCCCAGGTGTGAGGATTTTTGTTTTCTTTATGCTGAGGTATAATCCATACTGAAGGCTGTGGTCTTTGATCTTCATCAGTAAGTGCTTCAAGTCCTCTTCACTCTCAGCAAGCAAGGTTGTGTTATCTGCATAACGCAGGTTGTTAATGAGTCTTCCTCCAGTCATAATTCCCTGTTCTTCATATAGTCCAGCTTCTCGGAGTATTTCCTCAACATACAGATTGAATAGGTATGGTGAAAGGATACAACCCTGGCGCATACTTTTCCTGACTTTAAACCTTGCAGTATCCCTTTGTTGTGTTCAAACAACTGCTTCTTGATCCATGTATAGATTCCTCATGAATACAATCAGATGTTCTGGAATTCCAATTCTCTGCAATGTTGTCCATAATTTGCTATGATCCACACAGTCGAATGCCTTTGCATAGTCAATCAAACACAGGTGAACATCTTTCTGGTATTCTCTGCTTTCAGCCAGGATCCATCTTACATCAGCAATGATATCCCTGGTTCCAAGTCCTCTTCTAAATCCAGTGTGAATTTCTGGCAGTTCTCTGTTGATATACTGCTGCAGCCACTTTTGAATGATCTTCATCAAAATTTTGCTTGCAAATGATATTGTTTGATAATTTCCTCATTCGGTTGGATCACCTTTCTTGAGAATAGGCATAAATATGTATCTCTTCCAGTCAGTTGGCCAGGTAGCTATCTTCAAAATTTCTTCACATAGACAAGTGGGCACTTCCAGTGCTGCATCCATTTGTTGAAACATCTCAATTGGTAGTCTGTCAATTCCCAAAGCCTTGTTTTTTGCCAGTGCCCCAATTTTTTCAGTAGCAACTTGGACTTCTTCCTTTAGTGCCATCGATTCCTGACCATATGTTACCTCCTGATACAGTTGAATGTCAACCAATTTTTTTTGGTATAGTGACTCTCTGTATTCCTTCCATGTTCTTTTAATGCTTCCTGCAGTATTGCAACTCATAGAATCCTTCAGTATTGCAACTTGAGACTTGAATTTTTTCTTCAGTTCTTTCAGCGTGAGAAATGCTGAGCATGCTCTTCCTTTTTGGTTTTCTATCTCTAGGTCTTTGCACATGTCATCATAATACTTTACTTTGTCTTCTTGAGCTACCCTTTGATATCTTCTCTTCAGCTCTTTTACTTCATCATTTTTTTCCTTTTGCTTTAGCTACTCAACGTTCAAGAGTAAATTTCATAGTCTTTTCTGACATCCATTTAGATCTTTTCTTTCTCTCCTGTCTTTTTAAGGACCCCTTGCTTTCTTCGTGTAGGATGTTCTTGATGTCATTCCACAACTTGTCTGGTCTTTGGTCATTAGTATTCAATGTGTCAAATCTGTTCCTGAGTTGGTCTCTAAATTCAGGTGGAATATACTCAAGTTCGTACTTTGGATCTCATGGACTTGTTCTAATTTTCTTTAGCTTCAACTTAAACTTGCTCATGAATAATTGATGGTCTGATCCACAGTCGGTGCCCGGCTTTGTTCTGACTGATGGTGTTGAGCTTTTCAATCGTCTCTTTCCAAACATGTAGTTGATTTGATTCCTGTGTATTCCATCTGGTGACGTCCATGTGTATAGTCACTGTTTATGTTGGTGAAAAAAATGAATAAGTTGTTGGTGTGGAAGAATTGTATGATGTGATCTCCAGAATCATTTCTGTCATGAAGGCCATATTTTCCAACTACCGATCCTTCTTTGTTTCCAACTTTTGAATTACAATCATCAGTATTTATCAGTGCATTCCTGATTGCATGTTTGATCAACTTCAGACTGCAGAAGTTGGTAAAAATCTTGAATTTCATTTTTGGCCTTATGGTTGGTGCATAAATCTGAATAATAGTCATATTAACTGGTCTTCCTTGTAGGTGTATGGATATTATACTTTGACTGACAGCAGTGTACTTCAGATTAGATCTTGAAATGTCCTTTTTGACGATGAATGCAGCACCATTCCTCTTCAAGTTGTCATTCCTGGCATAGTAGACCATATAATTGTCCAATTCAAAATGACCAATACCAGTCCATTTCAGTGCACTAATGCCTAGGATATTGATGTTTATGAGTTCCATCTCATTTCTGAAGATTTCCAATTTTCCTATATTCATACTTCATACATTCCAGGTTCCAATTATGAATGGATGTTTGCAGCTGTTTCTTCTCGCTTTGAGTCATGCCACATCAGCAAACGAAGGTCCCAAAAGCTTGACTCCATCCACGTCATTATGGTCAACTCTACTTTGAGGAGGCAGCTCTTCACAGTTGTACTTTGAGTGCCTTCCAACCTGGGGTGCTCATCCTCTAGCAGTGTATCAGACAATGTTCTGCTGCTATTCATAAGGTTTTTACTGGCTAATTCTTTTCAGAAGTGGACCGCTGGGTCCTTCTTCCTAGTCTTTCTTTCTGGGAGCTTGGCTGAAACCTGCCGGCCTTGGGTGACCCTGCTGGTATTTGAATACCGTGCTTCCAGTTTCGCAGCAACACACAAGCCCCGATGGTATGACAAACTGACAGATTCGTGGGGGTCTATATATTTAGTCCAATACACAGATTAAAATCATAGTGGGACTCACATAGGAAAATACTCATTGCCATTGATTTGATTCCATCTCATAGCACCCTATAGGATGGAGTAGAAATGTTCCATAAGATTTGCAAGGAGAGGCTGGTGTATTCGAACAGCCGACCTTTTGAGTAACAGTTGAGCTCTTAGCTACGGTGCCACCAGGGCTCCCAGAGGAAAATAGGATAATGCTAACAGAAGCATTTCCAGTGGAAATGTGCTAACCTTTCACTATTGAAGAAAATCTAAATCTGCGTTGAAATAAGGGCATTTCTTTGGACGCTTAGGAAATTACAGGCCTCATTTTGTGGGCTGAAGTGTTTGGATAACTTGATAAAGAGATTATATAATTCCCTTATACCAAAATCCACTGCCATCAAGTCAATTCTGACTCATCACGACCCTACAGGACAGAGTAGTGTAGAACTGCCACATAGGGTTTCCCAGGCTGTAAAGTTTTACGGAAGCTGACTGCCACATATTTCTGCCACTGAACGGCTGGTGGGTTCAAACCCCTGACTTTTGGTTAGCAAAAAGCGCTTTAACCACTGTGCCACCATGGTTCCTAATTTACTTATAGGGATATTAATTAGTATTGTTTTTATTGTGTAGCTGTAACAGATGACAAGATGTAACTTTGGTGTAATAGGAAACAAAATGACAGCTGTATCCCTGGATGGCCAAAGTTTTGAGACCTAGAAGTTATACAAATCTTCAGCTCTCTTTCCATTTTCACTTACACTTTTAAAAAAAACCCATTGCTAGACCAGCGTCCTCCTATTTATGGAGGAGGTCACAGGATCAACACCGTGGACACTGGTCACATTCCTTGTTAAATTGTTGTAGTTAGTCAAAACTTAGGTATTTTTACAAAAAAACTCCCAATAAATAGTGAACTTTAATCTGTTTACGTTACTGAAAATTCTTCATGAATTTAGCTGCATACGTAGACTGTCTTATGTTATGCTTTAAGCATTTTTACATTCCAACATTATCCAAAGATTTATAATTTTGGAGAAAAATATGGTATTATTCAGTAAATCATAAGAACAAATGCTATTTCAGATTCATTAAAAACACAGCTTGGAACCCACTTGCCTCCATGTATCATTTGTTCTGCTCTAAAGGTATTCTGGAAGAACATTACACTTTATATTATTCTTCCTCTGAAGAGTAAAGTCTTAAAATGTGCCTCATCTAAAGAATTAAAAAAAAAAATAAAAACAACAATTTCAAGTATTTTTGAGAGCTAAGAAAAAAAAAGTAAAACCAAAATGTTAACCTCAGGGTTTTAAGGGAAATTTATTTGAAACCTTCTCCTGAGGTGACTCCTGGAGGACAGCTTGGCTGCCCTCCTAGGCACCCCTTTGGAGTATGGTGTGTGGAGCAGTCTTCTTCCTGCTCTGACGCAGCCATGGTGTCACCGTGAGCGCTATCAGCTCTGTCCTGGGACTGCCATGCCGGCCCCAAGAGAAGGATTCCATATGTTGACTCCTGTGGGGAGCCCCAGTAGAGGCTATGCAAAGCTTTTTAATTTGGTGGCACTGTGTAAATAGTCTGTAAGGCATTTTTACTTTATCCTCCTGTTTATATTTTACATTTTGTGAAGTCTTGTCTAATACCTTATATGCTTGCCAACCGACTTTTACTTAAGGTAAAAACCTGCCTTGTGCAATGTGTTTTGCAGAAGTGTATCTTAGATGACGTATTTCCATAAGGCCAGATTCTTCAACGGAAGATGTTTAATCATATGTTTACTTTATAGTTTCCTCTATCCCTCAGTTTTTTTTTTTTTTTTAAAGAAACTATAGTGTCCGGTTTGGTTAAAATACCACAAAATCATAGAATTTTTGAACTTCATGAGGCTCTTAGCCTTAAGACTACATCTTTCATTTGTAAAAATGAAATCTCTGAATGAAAATAGTTTGCTTGCTTTAGTCTAAAATATATACTTGAAATGTTTAATTATTAATTTTTTAAAAAATAGACACTTTTGGGTAGTTTTGTGTTATATTTTTCTAAACTTGACCAGAATCTTTCCAAGGAAGCTGAAAATTAATTTTAAGTATCAAAGTTAAAACATTTTAAGAACAATCAAATCAGAATTGATGAATTTCTAGTGTTACCCTTCTCCCCACTTTTTACCCTAAAGTGTTTGAAATATTCATATACAGAAAGTAAGGCTTGGTCATTTCACACTAGTTGGTAGTGAGTAAGCTGAAGTTTTGATGTTTCCTCAGAAGATAGGACAAAATGTTCACTGCATATTTATTAATCTCTCTTTTTGTTCTTTTTGGAAGTGTTGAATTGCCTGACACTCTTCAGAGTTTGAAAATTGACGGTGAATGGGAGCACGCATTCCAAGTGAATGTACTGCCTGGTGAATTCCACTCCTAGAACTGTAATCTAAGCTCCTTAATTAAGCAATGACATAGTAATAAATTGGTATATATCATGACACTTCAAAATATCAGTGTTTCAGTTTCAGCTTTCAATATATCAAAAAAGTAAAAGCAATTATTTTAATACACTTGGAAATTATATTGAAAATAAATACTGTTTTCACTCTGTTTTACCTAGACTGGCCAAAAAAAAAAAAAACCAAACCCGTTGCCATCGAGTCGATTCCAACTCATAGCGACCCTATAGGACAGGGTAGAACTGCCCCATACGGTTTCCAAGGAACTGCCAACCTCTTGGTTAGCAGCCGTAGCTTTTAACCACTATGCTACCAGGGTTTCCCCTAGACTGGTGGAGCTTAGCAATTCAAAACATGTGATCTTCTAGAACATTATCCTTTCCCCTTTTTCTTTTCTTTTTTCGAAGAAAAAATCATGCTATAGAAAACTAAACTTAGCTTATTTGTTCTTTGTCAAGCATCAGACTAAAGTTATATTGTTTTATTGACTTTTGTTATATTGGTTATGGGGTGTTGCAAAGCTGTGTACAGTAAAGGTCAAGGGCAGTGATTTACTGACAACAATTAGGAAAAGAGAACTATAGAAAGCACAGGAACATTTTTAGAAATGGGTTTTATTATATTTCATAGGCACCACTCACTTGACTTTTGGTGGGTTTCAATATTCGAATCAAAATAAATGATAAAATAATACTAATACATGCGCATTAAGTATTAAGCCAACAGATGAAAACCCCAGGCCCCGCACCCCTCACTGTGGCCGTAGCTCTTGGTGTAGATGCTATGGTGTGAGGGCTGCTCTCTCAGTGGCTGGTTGTCACTCAGGCTGGGTTGTCGTGTGACTGCCTGTCTGTGCCTGCTGTACAGGTGAGCGGATGTTCTGCACAGCAAGTGTAGACAGGCAGACACATGACAACTCCGTCCAGCCAGGCCCTGCTTCCTCCAGGTTTCCTCTGCACATGGGCAGATACACTCAGTCTGTTATCCAGATTTGGTGATTTGGGAGGGCAAGGGGAAAGGGAGAAAAACACACAATAGAATTAAACATTAAAACATTATAGAACTAAAAACAAGTTAGGCTTTTGGCTTTATTCAGAAAATGCATTCATACATTTGTTCCAAATATGCTAACACGGATAACTGGCATAACAGAAAACTCACACTGAAGTTTTTTGGGGTGCGGGGGGGGAAGGTTAAACACAAGGTTTATTCTTAAATCCAGTTCATATTATTACTGGCCCACATGCCGTCAGAGTTCAGAGTAATTGAACCAGATGTTTTTCCTCTTCGCGTAAACTCTGCATATTTTAATACTGAAGTTAAAGATAGAGACTATGTTTATACATGTTTCTTGTAGGAGATAAGTACCATAACCTTGCCTATGAAAGAGAAACTTGTCATTTACATGGAAACGGCAGCCATTTTCAAAATAATTAATGAGCCTAATGTATTTGGCAACCCAGCCGGCCGTCTTTGGTATCTGATGCTTTTATAATGAGGCTTTGCATGGGGATCTATTTTTACCGGTACTTTATTAAACAAGGAGAAGTTATTTAAATTTCTCATTTGCATGTTAATGCAAAGCTTCTGAGTATGAGCGGCGAAAACCAAATAAAAAGCAGTTGTGGGCTTAATTTACATACTTCTAAATTAACTACAGCACTATGCCCGGCATCAAAGAGTATAAACTGTAAGGGTACCCACAAGAGTGCTCAGAACATGTTTTGGGCGTTGTTAATGGAATAGAATTACAAAATAGTACCTTAAACACAGAAAAGGAAGCTTCGTTTAATAACCAAAAATTAAAACCAGACCCTTTAGAAAATTTCCTTATGATTTATATAAGGAAGAGTTAATGGTGTTATATATACAGATATAAATTTTAATTCTGGTGAATAAACAATAATTCTATTGTCTATTTTAATATAAATTATGAATTCACATCCATAAAGGTATTTAACAAATATTCTGTCCTTCTAAAAACAAAATATCCAGATAGTCAAAATTCCAGTAAATGGAATTTCTTTTAAAAAAAAAGAAATTGTCCAAAGCATATATACCTCGGAATGTTTTCCAAGAACTTTAAAAGAAACAAATAGCTTGTTATTCATTTTTAATTGTAAAATTCTGAGATAAATAGCAAATAGAAGCTTTATGGAGAACCAAATCATTTTTAAAGACTGAACAAATGACAGTTTTCAACAAAGATGAACTTGTATGCGGTGGTTAGATTTGGTACAGTTGTGACAAAGAATTGGTAAGTATAATTTTGTTCATTTATTTAATTTCAAAAAAAACAAATGCCTGATTCTGTTTTGGGCCATCATTTCTGAATAGATGAACTTTTTTTTTTTTCTCTTGACAGAATCAAAAATATCAGTAAATTTGGCTGCTCTTTAAATAATTACAAGGTCAGAGCATGCAAAAAAAAAAAAAAAAGTACCTTAAAATGTTATTTTGTTATTGTTGCTGTTACTATAGAGTGATTCGCTCACAAAGACTATTTTGAGGGAAATTAGATATCACTGTATAGTTTTCCCTCTCTCTCCCATAAATAATTTGATCCAGTTAACTCTCTCAATTAATGATTCATGCAACCTGAAAAAATAAAAAGAAATATTTGTGAGTTCATGTATTATCCTTGAATATAAAACAGTTTTATTAAACCAAGATATTCAGAAATTTTAATCTGAAAATCCATAACTGTTCTTAAGGGGAAAAAAAATCTTGCTGAAAAATTATTGCTCACAGTGCTTTGGGGCAATTTATGTTTCTGATAGATCTTTGAAACATTATTGTGGTAAGAACGTAGCATATGCACACTTCATAGTCATGTTCAGCCTGCACCTAAACTTGTTAAAAAGATGAAAGGATGAAAAATAGTTAAGGTTTTTCTTCTGTCTCACAAACTGTAGGGTGAGTATTAATTTATTAGCACTTAAAATACTAGATAAAATATGAAAGAGCTGTTTACATTATATCATACCATGTAACTATTAATATGGCTATTATGTCCTGTTTCTTCTTCTTCCTCTTTTTTTCTTTTATTTCTTAAGAAAGAAAAATTCAAGAAAGTAATTATTTCTAAGCCCTCTACAGCAAAGTTAAACCAGGGCTTTTCCAGGAAACAGGCTGTCGTGACTGAACTCAGGAAACATTAAGTCAAGACTTAATTATTTTTCTTAATTTACCTCCTTGTCCCTACTTACCGAAGTTGATAA
This sequence comes from Loxodonta africana, assembly GCF_030014295.1. NCBI lineage: Eukaryota > Metazoa > Chordata > Mammalia > Proboscidea > Elephantidae > Loxodonta > Loxodonta africana. Next base: position 207,419,736 of record NC_087344.1, on the reverse strand, counting down.
ATGTTCTTAGTAAGAGACCTTCGAAAAACGGGTAAATCTATACCCACATCGTTTGCAGGGCACTGATGTAAAATGGGCTTTGAGTTAAGAAAGTTTCGATCTTAATTCAGGAATTTCCTGTCTCTTCTCAGGTTAAAGCTTGACCTTTTTGTTATTTTAAGCCAGGATTTCTGAGTGATGGTCTCTTAGTTATTACTTGAAAATTATTATGATGAGTGAGCTTTTCTCTTTAGCGGAAAGGAAAGTGGATTGTTTTTCAGAACAGATCTCTTGTAGGATAACCGAAAGCTCTGGCTTCTCTTTAGTGAGGATGCACGCGTAAGGGTTAAGTGAATTTTTTTACATTACCAAGTAGTATTTTCTTTTTATATCCCCTAATAGTTTAAGATTTCAATCCAAAAAAATGGAAAATAATTCTTTCATGAGGCGTTTATGCCTAAATTCTTTCCCACAGACTCAAATACTTGGGTGGTCTGTAGGCGAGAGGTGGTGGTAGATGGTATATTTTTAAATATATAAACACGTTATCTGGGCCACTAGCCCGGATGCTAATCGGGAAGGACATTAAACCTATTGACTAATTACAGGAAAGCGATCAGTGTAAGATTGTGTCTGTTGTAAACAAACTTCCTTTGATTATGAGATCTATGGTTTGTAAACAAAATAGATTTGAAAATGTGAGTAACTGTTTGGTATTGATCCTCTTCCAATTAAGAAATGATCGTGTTGAAGCTAAGGCTCTGAATTTTCTTTCTCTTAGATGGCAGAAAAAATTCTTCTTTTAACCCAGTACCTAGTCTGACTTTCTGATTACCCATACACTAAAACAAAAAATAATAGCAAAATTTCTATAAAGTGTAGTTAGGACAGGCCCTGTAATCAATTTTCGCTTCATGATGATGTACAATGTTTAATTTTAATACTCACACTTACCATCATATCCAGCGGTAATTTTAGTTGAAGATGTTCACTGTGGGTTATTTCCCTCTGGAAGAGATTCCATGATCCCTAAAATATTTGTATATCTCCTTATAAAGTAATATCAAGATAAAATTAAAGATTATTCTAATTACCTGGAAATAGACAAGGTTATTTTTTGTCATGTGTATATAAATGTTGGCACACGTACCCGCGTATAAAGGAACATGCTGACTTCATTCAGCAAAGGTTTATAAAGTGAGCTTTACTTGTGGTCTTTAGTTCGTACGGTTGAAAGATAAGCATTGTATCTTTGCATTTGTTGCATCAGAAGTGGGTTGGCATAGCAGGACATGTGCCCCACGGAGCATGTGGGGGGCTCCTTGGCTACCCCCTTGCAAAGTAATTCTTAAACTTCCACTCCTGTATGCATGCCAAGAATGGCCTGTGTCCCTATGTCTCCAGACTAAAAGTAAAAAAAAAAAAAATAAAAAAATAAAAAAGTAAGAGGGAGAAAATAGGGGAGGGACCACTAGGGGTTAGTTTCTTTGAAATGAAAAGGCCATTTAATCTGAATAAAGAAATTTAAATTCAATCATTAATTGGAAACAAGTTACGAAATTCAATCATTTCAAAAGAACAAAAGACAGAAAATTTGAGAAGCCTTAAACATTGCCAAGGTACCATAAAGCTTATCTTTCTTCTTTAGTAATTTTATCAATAAGTAAAAATGTTTCTTAAAAAAAATAGTCTCCCATAAGTTACCTAATAGTTTTTAAAACGTTTTTATCTATAAAAGAAATTACATAAACTTAAAAAATATCACTTGTTTTTTTTTTAAATAATTAATATGGAAGTTGCCAAGTCACAATAAAAAAGGGTTGACTTAATTTTATCATCCAAGTGATTTAGACTGCCAAATTTCTCCTTGCTTTCTACCTTTTACCTAAAAATGATGAACTGATGAGAAAAGTTATATGTTCTTTACACCAATTTTGGAATGATCAGAAGGGAAATTTTTAAAAAATAAAAATTTTTGACAAGAGACAACTTGGAGAAATTTTTGTACTAAGATGTTTGCAAAAGAGAACTTGAGAATTTTTAATTGTCGCAAAAGGTATAATTTATAGAATTTGTTCAGAAAGCATTGTAGCCTTAAAGAGTTTACAAAAGGACAAAAGAGATTATATTCATTTCTCGCAAAAAGCCTACAGAACAGAAGATGTTTTCATTCTATAGAATGGTTTGGGGGTAGAGATAAATGGGGATTGAGGGAATTTAGGGGTAAGGCGGTAACATTTTTCCAGAACTTTCTTTAAGGAACTCACCACCAAAGTTCAGCACAGATCATATTGCAACCCAGACTTTCTCTTTATTATTTTCTCTATTGGGATTTCATTCAGCTTGAGGGTTTTCCTCCCTCCCACCTTCCTCCCCCTCTCCCACCCTCCTTCACCTCCTGGACTGCTGGAAACTGACCAAAGAAAACTTCTGCCTTCGTTTACAAATTCCTTTTTTATCAGTGGGATTCTAGACAAAGTAACTTATCATTTTAAATGCCCAGAGAAGTAGAAGGACTGTAAAATATAGTCAGGCAGGCTCAGATGACCAATAGTCATCAACCAATCTTGGACTTTATTTGTATTATAATGTACAGATACATATTGTGATATGTAAAGATAGGTGTTTCTATTCCCTGATCTACTCGGCTGCAGACTCCATGAGGTCCAGGTTGGCTGTCTTCTGAGGGCCAGCCCCATCCGCATTGTCTGCTTGGCAAGAACTAGGCAGGCTCTCCTTTTATTGTTAGATACTATTATTTATATTATAGAAGTAAATTTTCAGGAAAGCACAATCCATTTGGCATTTAAAAAATAACAAAATGGATTCAACCCTAGGGTGTTAAGAGTTATACACACAGCCTGCCTTCAAATAAGTTTTTAAGTCTCTGAATATTTACTTCAAAACTATCCTCGTTAAATTATTCTTAAGTGACTGGAGTGATTTCTATCGTATTTCATTTTGAGGTGGGAAAACCTTTACTTTAAAGAAAATACTTGAATGCTAAATCTTCAGAAATCAGATAACAAAGTGTAAATTGCTATGTACCAGGCATTTGTTTTTCTTTTAAAATGAAATCCACCAGTACCCATCAGTAGAGACCTGTTTCTCTCGCATCTGAACGCATGTCATTGAACACACACCTAGGGGAGTAGTCAAGAAGGCCTTACCCGCAGGTCTTCCCCTGAGCAGTCTTTTCCTGAAGTGCCCCCGAGGGTTTCTTGGTCCCTAGTGTGCAAGACCTGTGAAGAAAAACACTGGATATGAGATTCGAAAAAAGAGCCAACAACTGTCTTCTCCTCGGAAACAGCACATTTTGTCCCCAGCAGTCCATGGCGTTGCTGTCCCTTGCCCAGTCTAACCAATGTGCAGACTACTGTACAACGGCATTGTCCTGAACAGGTAGTCTGAACACTGGGGCGACGGAGCAGGATCTCCAGAAGCTTCCATCTATTTACTTAAAATCCTCTCCTGGTCTTTGGGAAAAGCCTCCCTTCCTGCATTGGGGGCCGCGTTCGGCTTTCCCCCCTGAACCCTCTGCACTGCCTGAGACACACTCGAGGCTGTGATTTCCAGTCTTGACGTGGCACTTTTGCTGCAGACTGGGGAACTGGCAATGAATTTAGGACCAGGAAAAGGGGGAGGGCTGGGCTGGAGAGTCCATATATGGGATGATGTCACCCTGGGGAGGTTTGGGTATGCGCTGTGCCGCTGGAGAGACCGCTGGAATGGCTGCTCTCAGACGTGGGTCTGTGCAGAAAATGGTACCAGATGTTTTAGTGTAATGTTAAGCAGTCATTTCATCTTCAGGCCAGATTTTTTTTCTCAACTGGGCAGGAAGTGGGCCCCAGTATGGAAAAGCTGTAAAAAAAGAGTCAAGATGTACAGTTCTGCCGTGGCCAACTGAAAGTGAGTTAGCGTAGAGGACAAATTTTCTGTCGGATCCAGGCTAGGAAAGTAATCAGAAGGTGGAGGGCAGATAAAAAAGTAAACAGAAAGTCGAACACTGGGAGTCAGGGCTCATTTGGAAACCTTTTCGAGCTTTCCTGTGGTACTTTATTTTCTGGTATTTCACCCGTCAAAAAGGGCAGATAAGTTCATTTTTCCCCCTCTTTCCCTCCTCCTCCTTGTCTGTCGGATCTGTCAGCGGCTTGCAGGCTGCCCTAGACTTGAACAGTAATTATAGCGACTTCCTGAAAGTGAAGCCCCCATGAAAAGTCTGGAGAAATGTTCTTTGTCATGGCCCCTACATGAGTAATTAGTTCCACATGTGGCCTTCCCCGTTTCCTCAGCTATTTTGGCTGGCTCTCTGAATGCGGTCTATAGCTTGACCTACAGAAACGTTAATGTTTTAATTTCAAGCATCTACTATTTGGGTTTACTATGAAGTAACGGCTCTGGTCTCCTAACAAATCGCCTCTGGTAAATCCTTGCTGCTCGATAGCATTGATTCCTGCTGGTAGCTCCTGATTCTATTTGAATACTTTCGTTTTGTTTCAGCCATATTCTGCTGCTTAGTTTTATCTTTGGTTAACTAGGTCTGTTGAAATTTGCCAAGTACTGCTTGACCAAAGGTTATACGATATCAGCCCACTGGAATCTACTTTTCTTCTCCTGTTGTTGCTGTTTTCAATTATATATGCTGTTGAATATTCCAAATATACAGCTCTCTGACTTTCACTCCACAGAGTTCTGATTAAAGAATTGCCTCAAACAAGAGCTTGATTAATTGCCCTTCCAGAGATCAAAATGTGAGAAAATTTCTAGGTAGCTTCCAAATTTAATTTGAGCAACCAAACTAAGAAAGTCAGCATTCTCTAAGGAATTAATTACAACCCAAACATTTCATTTCTACTGGCCTTCTATAACACATTTGAGGAGTAGAACAAATTATATCTCTTTTATATGCATTGGGTTGACTATTTCAAAGGGCTTTAAGTGAGACCCATCTTAAAGCGTTTGCTTTTCGTAAAATGGATTCTCTTGAATTCAAGTACCACTAAGGGGTTCTATGGGTCGGAATCGACTCGACGGCAGTGGGTTTGGTTTGATTTGTTTTTGGCAAGGGGTTCAAATCCTCTGGGGCAGTGCCACTCTGTCCTATAGGGTTGCTATGGTTGGAATTGACTTGGCAGCAACAGGTTAAGGGGTTTAAGTTATGGCAGGCTCTGGTTACCTTGTGAGGAGGATTAAATAAGATAAAAATGAATTACCTGGCAGCTTAGGAAGGAACAAAGAGATTAGCACTCAGCACATCATTCGCAAGAGATTTAAATCATCAATGAAGAGCAGAGGAATTACTTCATATCACTGTACTTCCGCTCCCATACTTGTATCTTTAGGGCCTATTCCATAGCTTGAGTGAGCCTAGTATGACTCAATCCCCCCCTCCCTTTTTTCCCATCTTTGCTTGCGTAATACTGGAAGTATGTGAGTGTGACTGAATACATTCTAATAGTCTTATTACGTGTGAATAGGATACCAACTCTGTCCTTTTTAAGGGTCTATATTTTTTTTTTATATGTGGATAATCACTCAGCTGCTAACAGGGAGATCAGCAGCTTGGACCCAGCCACTCTGCGGGAGAAAAATGTGGCAGTCTGCTTCCGTAAAGATTGTTACAGCCTTGGAAACCCCGTGGGGCAGTTCAACTCTGTCCTACGGGGTCGCTATAAGTTGGAATCACCTCGACAGGGATGAGTTTGGTTTGGTTTGTATGTTTAATTACAAGTCATCATAGGGGAACCATGAGCCAGTGAAATAGCAGCCAGCTAGGAATTCCGCATTCCAAGTGTGAACTTGTTTCTGCCACAAATTGTGAAACTTTTTATCCTGCCCTCTGAAATTTTTGGTAAGACAAATGAAAGATGGTTCTCATCAAACTGCTCCATGATTTCATCTTATTCCACACAGCTGTACTTTCTCTAAAAGGAGCCATGGTGGTACAATGGTTGAGCGCTTGACTGCTAACTGAAAGGTAGGCAATTCGAACCCGCCAGTGGCTCTCTGGGAGAAAAGGCCTGGCAATCTGCTCCCTTAAAGATTCGAACTGCCGACCTTTTGGTTAGCAGCCAGAGCTCTTAACCACTACGCCACAGGGTTTTCCCTTAAAGATTACAGCCTAGAAAATCCTATGGGGCAGTTCTACTCTGTCCTATTTGGTCACTGTGAGTTGGAATCAATTTAACGGCACACAGAACAATAACAACTTACTTTCTCAAATGGTCCTACCTACACCAAATAGGGATTTTATGATTTTTTTCAAGGGATTCAAATTTGCATTTATCTTTACTGCTTTTAGAACATCTTAAATGATTTTTTTTTTCCACAGAAACAGGTAGGTTGTGTTCCCCTTAGCACATGTGTCTGTCTCCTTTGGTTTCCAGTTGACTAAAATATTTTAGGGTTATCTTTTCTCCAAATAGGAGTCCCTGGGTGGTGCAAGTGGTTAATATGCTCAGCTGCTAACTGAAAAGTTCGAGGTTCAAGTCCATTCAGAGAAGCCTTGGAAGAAAGACCTGGCAATTGACTTTCAAAAAATCAGCCAGCAACTGGTTTGGTTCTTTCAAGTAGTTCCGTAATTATTTACTTTTGCCTATTTACATGCCAGGAAATCCTAGTGGCACAGTGGTTAAGCATTTGGCTGCTACCAAAAAGGTCAGCAGTTCAAATCTACCAGCTGCTCCTTGGAAGCCCTATGGGGCAGTTCTACTCTATCCTGTAGGGTCACTGAGTCAGAATGGACTCAACGGCAATGGATTTTTTATTCATGTGCCGAAGGAACCCTGGTGGCACAATGATTAAGCACTCAGCTGCTAACCAAAAAGTTGGTGGTTTGAACCCACCCAACTGCTGTGCGTGAGAAAGATCTGCTCCCATAAAGATTCCAGCCTAGGAAACCTCTACTCCGTCACAAGGTGTGACTGTGAGTCAGGGTCAGTTCAGTGGCACCCAGGAGTGACAACGTTCCTAGGCCTCTCACAACGCCAGGGACTGGGCACGCGAAGAGTCGCAAGATGGACTTCCTGCCCTCAGAGAGCTCACACTCACTTAGAGTGTTAGGAACGTGAATCTGTGATCAGGCTTAGTTGAAAAGCCTGCCATGCTGTATGGAGTCCTTGGCGTTGATTTGGTACTGGCTTGGCGACTGTAAAGTTATTAAATACCTGGAATATGATGGGCTCTAGAAAGCAAAGTTAAGACACAACAAAGACCTGCCTTTGTGGAACCAACATTATTTAACATGCTTATTTCAAAAGTTATTGACCAAATGGATTTTTCAAATCCACAGATAGTTCAGGGTAACTACTAAGTCTGCTGTATTTTAAAATGTCACGGAAAGGAAACATTGCTCCAGTTGGGTATCGTTCCCAAGCTTGGCAAATGTTTATGACTTTAGAATTTCTCAAATTGAAACCAGAACTGGGACTTGCTTCAGTTAGGACTAATTCATCTATATGTAAAGTGACAGGCTTATTAGTGTTTACAATTAGAATGCTTTATGATATCCAGATATATGTATTTCAGGTAGTATTTATATAGCTTTAAATTTTTTTGTTATGAGATTAATAGTACACATACATTAGAAAAGTTTGAACAGCAGAGAAATATGTAAGGAAAAAGTTAATCATCTTCCCCTCTGACAACCTAGCCCTTTCTGCTCAGCTCCCCCAAAACCAAATTAACCCTAAGGATTTGGTGTGATCCGTTTTACACAGTGCTCATTAAACAGCTTCTTTACAGATTACAGAATCCTTTCACATACAGTGTGTCAGTTCCTTATAATAACTGTATGGGAGTACATATTTTCATCATTTCCATTTTATTGATGACAAAACCAAGGCTCAGAGGAGTTAAGGACATTACTTTGTGGGATTACAGTACCTGGCAAAACTCAGCTTTTTTTTTCTGATTTAAGTGCCTGTGTTCAGAAGTATACAGCCAGCCCATAGAAACAGTTTTCTTTTTCCTACTGAATTCTTATAGCACTTATATTTCCTGTGATTAATTTAGCAATTAACTATCTACTCCGCTCTCGTAGTTTTGTAATGGACTCTTATCTTTTCTATTTAGTATATCATATATTTGGATTTTTATTTCCAAATAAAGTATAAGCTAGTTGAAGGCAGGGACAGTATCTCTATATTTTATTTTACCAGCTGTAGTAGGGTATTCAGTAAACTGTTGGAAGAATGAGTAAAGGCTATATAGTATACATGTGGTTTCTGATCAAATGTTTGTCATGGTAATTATTTAAGAATTAATGTTATCTTATTTTTTTTATCTTAAACGGCAAACAGTGCAGTGTTAACGTTTATATATGTGTTGTACAGCTGTGTATCAGATTACACTATTCTTTTCGTAATCAATGTGAACATTGGGCCAGCGATATCTTCTTGCTTATTCCTGGCCTTTTAGTCTCCTGGAAACATCCTGTGTGGCTATTGGGCATATAATCTTGTGCGAAAGGTAGGATCTAACCAAGTTACGGGGTTTCCTTTCTTGTTTTCTCCTTTCCAGTTTGTAGCTGGGATAAAAATCTAGTTGACTTGAGTTCATTTGCAAATTAGGGAAGATAGCCCCGCTTAACTTGCGTTATGTTGTGTGGGTTAGCACTTTTTTTTTGGGGGGGGGGATGCAGTCCCCTAACCGCCAACATTTCGTATTTCCTTAGGTCCAAAAGGACTAGAAGAGTTGTAGGGAAGCTTTCCTCTCCACTTCCCCTGACTCAAACAAGTGGCCGCCTTTAGATCATAGCAAGCAAAATGCCTTCTTAAGCAAAGACGCAGCATCAGACATTGTAAAATAGAGGAAAGTATTCTGCTAACAAAGAGTGAGCAGTTTTCCTCGATGACTGAAAAAGAAGTTAAACTGGAGTGGCTGTAAATCAGAAACTCAATGCGACAGATTTTAGTCTTAAATTTCACAAGAGGCAAAGATTGTGAGAGTTGATTTTAAAAATACGTTTTCTAATGTGCGTCTTGTTTTGCTTGTCTCTAGAATTTCCAATGCTGAATCTGTTTATTTAGAAATCAGCCCCTAACCAAAAGCAGTATATATTTTATAAACATTCTTTCCTCAAATCGATTGGGAAAGATACTGTTGGGTCTTTGGGTTTTACTAACCACTGGCTTGCAACGGCAGCTATTTCTATATTTCAGCAACATAATACATCCGGCAGACAAACTTTGAAAACTCTGACTCTGTTGAATACCAGTCACGTGAAGGTAAATATGTGATTTATGACTCCAGTAAAATTCGAAGCACTGTTTAAAATCCTCAGGGGAAGGCAGAGCGAAGTGACTAAGTGAGAGCATACCAGGAATGCAGTGAGCTGCCTGCTCCAGCCCTCAAGCTGGCCAGCATCTTCTGAATGCTATGTGCTGTGAGCGCCTGTTGAATTCTATGCTGTAATCAGACTTTAAAATGAGCCCTGGCTCCCTTGGACAAGAGAAACGTGATGTCCTCCAGTTACTGACAGTTGTAAAATGTTGACTCCTGATGTCTTTTGGCATCACTAATATTTTTTTGCCTAGTGCTACTCTGGAATGAGCATGAATGATATAAAAAAAAAAAAAATTGGTATGTGTGTCACATAAAGACCCAGAAACCACTTTTTTTTCAGGGGTAGAGAAAGCATCCTTTCTGTGGCTATGAGTGCAAGCAAAGCATATGGGCTACAAGCAAGTATGTGTATGAAGGGAAAGCTTCGGCTTTACCCAGAGTACCTGCAATTATGTGGTAGGTGATTTGAGAAGCTCCAAGTCTTTAAATGATTTTAGGTGTGCTTGGGTAAAACTCGCCACATTGTCTTTATTGTAGGATTTATCATCCTCTGGTATGTGCAAAAGGGGAAATGAAAAGTACATGAATGTCTCAGAGGATTTGCTCCAGCAGATACCCATTCAGTTGTGTATATTGTAGGCACTTTAACTGGCAACTTAAATTTTGTTGAGTCGCTACAGAATTTCTTCAAGTTTCCAGGGACGCATGAGACCATACTGAAACACTTCGATTTACGCCACCGTAGGAATTTGTTTTATTTTACATACAAAGAAAAACAATTGCCATATAAATGGGTTCATGTTGACATGTTATTAATCCTGTGTCTTTATAAGCACTTATATTATTTGAGTATTAATCAACCAAATATGGCTTTAATTTCCCATGCAGAATCAGATTATATAACTTCAGTGAAACTCAGGACTACAATGTGCAAAAAAGCTTTAGATAAAGGAAGGTGTTCCGTTTTCCATTTTAAAGATTTCTTTTGGGTGGTTAATACTTTTTTATTTGAGCACTTATTCTCAGCTAGGCTGGGTATTAGCATTTCTCACGTGTGACATAATTAAATCCAATAACACCGAAATGTGGGATTTCTCCGGGTTTACAGATAAAGAAACCGAGCCTTGTCAGTTTGTCGAACTGTGGGGACTTGTGTGTTGCTGTGATGCTGGAAGATATGCCACTGGTATTCAGATACCAGCAGGGTCACCCCCAGGGAACAGGTTTCAGTGGAGTTTCCAGACTAACACAGACTAAGAAGAAGGACCTGGAGATCTATTTCTAAAAAAAAAAAAAATTGGCCAGTGAAACCTTATGAACAGCAGTGGAACATTCTCTGAGATAGTGCTGAAAGATGAGCCCCTCGGGTTGGAAGGCACTTAAAAGACGACTAGGGAAGAGCTGCCAACTTTTAATGACATGGCTGGTGTAAAGCTTTCAGGACCTTCATTTGCTGATGTGGTATGACTCAAAATGAGAAGAAACAGCTGCAAGCATCCATTAATAATCAGGACATGGAAGGTACAAAGTATGAATCTAGGAAAATTGGAAGTTGTCAAAAATGAAATGAAACACATAAAAATCGATATCCTAGGCATTAGTGAGCTGAAATGGACTGGTATTGGCCGTTTTGAATCAGACAGTCTTATCATCTGCTGTACCAGAAATGACAAATTGAAGAGGAATGGCTTCCCATTCATCATCAAAAATAACATTTCAAGATCTATCCTGAAGTACAGTGCTGCCGGTGATAGGATAATATCCATATGCCTACAAGGAAGACCAGTTAATACAACTGTTATTCGAATTTACACACCAACCATTAAGGCCATAGATGAGGAAGTTGAAGATTTTTACAAACTTCTGCAATCTGAAACTGATCAAACATGCAGTTAAAATGCATTAATAATTACTGGTGATTGGAATGTGAAAGTTGGAAATGGAGAAGGATTGGTAGTTGGAAAATTTGGCTTAGGTGATAGAAACAATAAACCGAACCCAAACCAACTGCTGTCGAGTTGATTCTGACTCACAGTGACCCTGCAGGACAGAATAGAACTGCCCCATAGAGTTTCCAAGGAACACCTGGTAGATTAGAACTGCTGACCCTTTGGTTAGCAGCCGTAGCACTTAACCACTACGCCACCAGGGTTTCTGGTAGAAATAATACCAGAGATCAAATGATAGAATTTTCCAGGACCAACGACTTATTCATTGCAAATACCTTTTTTTTGGACAACATGAACGGCGACTATACACATGGACCTTACCAGAGGGAATATATAGGAATCAAATTGGCTACATTTATGGAAAGAGATGATGGAGAAGCTCAATATCATCAGTCAGAACAAGGCCAGGCAGGGGCCCACTGCGGGAACAGACCATGAATTGCTCATATACAAGTTCAAGTTGAAGCTGAAGAAAATTTAAACAAGTCCAAAAGAGCCAAAGTATGACCTTGAGTATATTCCACCTGAATTTAAGAACAGATTGGAAGCTTTGAATACTAATGACTGAAGACCAGACAAGTTGTGGAATGATGTCAAAGACATAGTACATGAAGAAAGGAAAAGGTCATGAAAAAGACAAGAAAGAAGGAATAGACCAAAATGATGCTGGAAGAGACTCTGAAACTTGCTCTTGAACGTAGAGTAGCTAGAGCGAATGGAAGAAATGATAAAGGAGCTGAACAGAAGATTTCAAAGGGTGGGTTGAAAAGACAAAGTAAAGTATTATAATGAAATGTACAAAGACCTGGAGTTAAAAAATCAAAAGGGGAGAACGTGCTCGGCATTTCTCAAGCTTAAAGAACTGAAGAAAAAATCCAGGCCTAAAGTTGCAAGATTGAAGGATTCTATGGGCAAAACAGGAAGCATCAAAAGAAGGTGGAAGGAATATACAGAGTCACTGTACCAAAAAGAATTGGTTGACATTCAACCATTTCAAGAGGTAGCATATGATCAAGAACCAATGATATTGAAAGAAGTCCAAGCTGCACTGAAGGCATTGGTGAAAACAAGGCTCCAGGAATTGACAGAATACCAACTGAGATGTTTCAACAAATGGATGCAATGCTGAAAGCACTCACTTGTCTATACTAAGAAATTTGGAAGACAGTTATCTGGCCAACCAACTGAAAGAGATCCACATTTGCACCCATTCCTAAGAAAGGTGACCCTACAGAATGTGAAAATTACCGAATAATATTATTAATGTCACACGCAAATAAAATTTTGCTGAAAATAACCAAAAAATGGTTGCAGCAGTACATCAACAGTGAACTGGCAGAAATTCAAGCCAGATTCAGAAGGGGATGTGGAACGTGGGTTATCATTGCTGATGTCAGATAGTCTTGGCTGAAAGCAGAGAATATCAAAAAGATGCTTACCTGTGTTTTATTGACTATGCAAAGGCATTCTACTGTGTAGATCATAACAAATTATGGGTAACATTGTGAAGAATGGAAAATCCATAGCACTTAATCATGCTCATGAGGAACCAAAAGGCAGTCATTCAAACAGAACAAGGGACACTGAGTGGTTTAAAATCAGAAAGGTGTTTGTCAGGGTTGTATCCTTTCACCATACTTATTCAGTCTGTATGCTGAGCAAATAATCCAAGAAGCTGGACTATATGAAGAAGGACACGGCATCAGGATTGAAGGAAGACTCATTGACAACCTGCGATATGCAGGTGACATAACCTTGTTCGCTGAAAGTGAAGAGGACTTGAATGAAGCACTTCCTGATGAAGATCAAAGACCACACCCTTCAGTATGGATTACACCTCAACATAAAGAAAACAAAAATACTCAAAACTGGACCAGTAAACAACATCATGATAAATGGAGAAAACACTGAAGCTGTCAAGGATTTCATTTTACTTGGATCCACAGTCAATGGCCTTGGAATGAGCAGGCAAGAAGTCAAAGGATGTATCGCATTGGGCAAATCTGCTACAAAGGACCTCTGTAAAGTGTTCAAAAGCAAAGATGTCACTTTGAGGACTAAGGTGTGCCTAACTCAGGCCATGGTATTTTCAGTTGCCTCATATGCGTGTGAAAGCTGGACAGTGAATAAGGAAGACCAGAGAAGAGTTGATGTCTTTGAATTATGGTGTTGGTGAAGAATATTGATTATACCATGCACTGTCAGAAGAACAAACAAATGTGTCTTGCAATTCTTCTTGGACACGAGGATGGCGAGACTTCTTCTCACGTATTTTGGACATGTTATCAGAACGGACCAGTCCCTGGAGAAGGACATCGTGCTTGGTAAAGTAGAGGGTCAGCAAAAAAGAGAAAGACCCTTAATGAGATGGATTGACAAAGTGGCTACAACAATGGTCTCAAACATAGCAATGATTGTGAAGATGGCACAGGACTGGGCAGCGTTTCGTTCTGTTGTCACTATGAGTTGGAACTGACTTGACTGCACCTAACATCAACAACAATATTTTTTTTTTTAATTTGAGCACTTATTCTGAAGCTAGGCCCTGTGCTAGCATTTCTCACATATCATATAATTTAACCCAAGAACCCTGAAAAGTAGGCTTTCTTTGTTTTTTGCAGATAAAGAAGCTAAGGCTCAAGAAGGCATGTGATGTGAGGGTTCTGGAGCTAGGTTGCTTGGCTTTGAGTCTTGGTTTCACCATTAATTATTATTATTTGACTTTGGCAAATTATTTAACTATTCTGATATTCCTTATCTATAAAACAGGTTTTTCGTGAGAATTAAATGTGTTAATGTGTGAGAAGAGTTTAGAACAGGTGTGGCCCAGAGTTAGGCCTCTAGCAGGTTAGGGCCTGCTGTGAGGATGCATGGAGGCACCCAGCTCTACTCAGTTACTGACACGGGTTCAAAACCGGGTCCACGACTCCAAAGGCTGAACAGCACAAATACTGTTGAGGAACAAAGTATGTCATTTTCCTCAAGGTGTTTGTAATCTCGTTGTGTAAATGAATCATATGTGTGCCAAACAGGTAATAATGATAGGAAATACTTGATTCTGAAAGAAATAGCGTTATTTTTAAAACTCTGTAGTGGGAGCTAACTCCTTAAAATAATCTTTCAGAGAAACTCTTTGAAAAGGCAATAACGATCTTCTTTTCCTCTGAGTTTATCTGCTTTTATTACAGTTTTTGTATGTTTATATATTAATACGTATGTATGAATGTATATATATGCATGAGTATATACATGTGTGTTTGTGTATGTTTAGTGTGTATACATTTACCATGTATATATATGTATATGTATTTTTTAAGTAAACCAGAATATCTACATGACTATTATCACCATCAAAATTAATCCTCTTCCCTTTTTATTTTTTTAAGGTTAAAGTAGTGTTAGCATGTGTGCATTTCAGTTGTGTTGTTTTTTTAATTGTACTTCTCAGAGCTTTACAGCAATGGTTGAAGGTTAACAAGCAACCCTATAGGACAGAGTAGACCTGCCCTGTAGAGTTCCCAAAGAGAGGTTGGTGGATTCAAACTGCTGGCCTGTTTTTTAGCAGCCATAACACTTAACCACTATGCCACCAGGGTTTCCAACAAGGGCACAGTAGGTAGGAAATACCTCTGTAAGTTTGCAAATGCAACATTTAAAAGGATTGACTTTTACATATATGGAGTTATGGCTGTCTGCATTTAAAAACTACACACACACTGTGTACTGTTGGTTCACTTTTGTTTGGGGAACAGGTAGTTCACCCTCAGTCCTCTGCTCCCTGATAAAATGTTTTCCTCTGGTACAATATACTTTCTTTTCATCTCATCTTAGTTTCTTCAAGAAAAAACTACCCTTGGATTTCATTGGCCAGTATGGATTATGATTACTTTTGAAATAATGGCTCATTTCGCTGTTTTGTTTTTTGTTTGTTTTTTTTTTGCTGTAGTACTAGTAGGTTTTTTAATAATTTTTTAAGGGATTTTGATCCCATTGAAAATGTTTGGGGTGGCCTCAGGTGCCACCTGGTCAGTAGTGTGCTCGTCAACCATTGGAAGTAGGCGCTTGGAGTTCAGCTTCCTTGCGCAGGCATTTTCAGGGCCTTGTGGAGTTATTACTAAGAAGCTCACTAATGAGTCTTTTTTATTTTTCAAGGTTTCTGAGAAGAGTAAAAAAGAGCTAGGATAAGTAGCCTAGGAGGAGTCTTTTGACTTTTCCAGAACTGTGTGCCTTCTGACAGCACTGGAGCCAGTTTGAGGATCGTGAACTTCCCTCCCATGATTATGATTCAGACCATGATGACGTTTTCAGTACTACACTTCAATTGGGTAATTTTTGAAAAGTTGAATCCCTCATTATTTTTAACCTTTGACAAAGAACAGGAAAGCTAGTGGAAGCTGATTTTCCAGTACATTTTGCCCTATCTGTTTTGTAAATCAGCCTTAATTCTGGTTCCGTCTTTGCCTTCAGACCAGAAAATAATTGGTAGTGGTCACCCAGTAATGCTAGCACTGAGTAGGCTGGATCCTGTTGGAGTTAATGCCAGTGCTAGCTTTATTTTATTATTGTGAGATTTGATTTTGTTGTGACTGTAGTACACGTGGGCTCACTTAGATGAATGCACTTCTGCTGCACCGCTGTGTCATTTTCAGCGCCTCTGTCCTATGTATGCACATACCCAGTGTTCTGACTGCGTCCAACTCCCCACTTCAAACTACCATTCCCACAACACGTGTCTCCTTCACCTTCAGTACTGGAGAGTTTCCGTGAATTTTTTTATGTATGCGCACGCTGATATAAACTGGAAAGACCATGTTAAAAATGGTTCCAACTACATAAGATAATTTTCATAACACAGTTCCCTTTGATTGTCAATGTATGACTGTGAAATAGGAGTTTTGAATTAACGGTGAAAACACTAAAACCAAGTCTCTCAGTCCCTAGAGCAGAAGACTTGGATGATTTCGTATTTGTACAGATTTAATTAACTATATTTGATTTCAAAATTTTCACTTTCTTGAACAAATTCCACTTCTTTGATGTTAAATTAAACCTTTGTTTTCTTAAATAGAACTGAGGTATAAGAGAAGGAGCAGCAGTACTGACGGGTTCAAGTTCAGCTGTGCTATTTTCTTATAGTCGAATAGTGGAAGGTTCCTTACATCAGAGGTGGTTGAGAGGCCTGAACATACGCTTTTAAAAACATTTTGCACTAGCTCCTGTGGCAACAGTTTGGCGAATTGTCGTGACATTGTCTCGAGGCAGGCAGTTATGGCGCTGTAGCAAACACCGTCTCTACCCTTGGCGACCATTGCACCCCTAAACATGCAAAAACAGGAGTGGAGAATATTGAAGTAGTGATTTTTGTCAAAGAGCAGTGGTACGTGTTAACTACCCACACTACACCTCCGTCAAGTGATCAAAAGGCATTCAGTCAAAGAGGTTTATTAATTATCTTTATTCATTTCTCCTCCTCTTTTCCCTTCCCCACCTCTCGTCTGCTCGGTGAGAGACTCTGCACAGCTCTTCCCTCTTGTAAGCCCTAATTCTTCCTGGTCATCTTTCCCTTCCTATTTCCATTTTATAGCTCCCATTTCTGTTGTTCCTATTGCTTTCTTCTTCTGGACATAGAGTGGGCATTGAGCTACTGGTAAAAATATTTATTAGACTGTTCAGTAAAATTTGGCTTCTTCTCCTTGGATTTCAGCGCAGATGAATTTAACTCTATCTGAACATTGCTTAAAAACAGCTCCCAAACTAAATTAAATTGCTTTTATACTTTCACGTGAACTTTAAAATAACTCTTTTATGAGCCAGTGGCTTTTTTTTTTTTTTTTTGCAGGGGGCAGGGGTGGTCTTACAGTTTATGAATCCTGCAGAATCTTTGCTCCTTTTTGCTGGCACTGCACTGGCCTTTGCGGTCCCCCTAACTTTCCTCATTGTGTTCTTGTGTTCCTTTTACTCTTTTCATGAGGCCTTTTTCTTTTCATACAGGCCATGCCTTGCAAGTCTGGGTTTGGGTTCATCTTTCTTTCTGTAATCCAAGAGGTGGTAAAGCATGTGTAAGCCCGTTGTGTTGCCACCACCAAAACGGGTTCTGAATCCAAACACAAAGATGACATCTGGTGTCTTGTACAGGTTGGCTAGTTTTCCTTAGGCGCGTTATCTCCCAGGGTGAAGGACATTGATGGCCATTTGTTCCCTCTGAAGTGCTTGGCTTGTCACAAACTTCCTGGCCTGGATAGTTAACAGTGATAACAGTCACTCTTCAGGCAACCAAGGAGGAAAAGAGCGAGCCTGTGGCTTTTTATTTATTTTTCTGTTTGTTTTAATGTTACATGTCTTCAAAAGGGAAGGGAAGACAGAGAATGATGGAACTTTAGATTGGTCACACTGTTTTACTTTAAAACCAACTTTCTCGTGGCTCCAAAGACTATTGTATAGCACATATTTCCATATCACCCATATAGACCTTATTATCTATTCCTCTCATTTATCCATTTATTTCTTATGATATGATATGCTGACCCTCCTTAGCTTATTGTCTGACTTGTTATGATATTTATGTTTCACCTTTCTAACTTGTTCATAAGCTTCCTGAGGTCAGGGGCCATGCCTGTAGTTTCTATGTATGCCCCAGTGGATTTCCAAGTGGAACCACGGCCATTCTGCTATTTTCCTGAATATAGAGTCAAAGAAAAGGAATCCCTTCTTAAGTAAGAAAGAATGAAGGCCACCAAAAATCACCTTCCTAGATTGTATTTTTAACATCTTTATTTACCATTACCAAAGCTTTCAGCGTAAACTGCAATGCAGAATGCTATAATGTGTAGTCCATTTATAGTGCATTTGAGAGTGTGCTTAGAATGTGCCACAAAATGCCACAAATGCCGTTTTATTTTAAAAATCACTCAAGGAGGAATTTTTTAGATGAATGTCTGCCGGGAAACCACTGCCAGGAGAAATGTGGAAACCACATGAAATTCACTACATAAAGAAATCTGGTTTCCATTTCTGCTCCGCATTTTGTGCTAGCAGGAAAAAGATAAACAAGCTGTTTCGAGCTAAAGGGAATGGCAAAGGGATTAAAATTTTAAATCCCGTATCGTAAATGTGTTTTGGAATTTTCGAAATTTAATCCCCTCCCATAGGATCCTTTAAGAAGAGAAAAAATGTGTTGAGTCTTCTAGTCTTAGATACCTCAGTGGAATGGATGAGTAATTGCGTTTCCTGTTATGTGCAGCCTCTAGCTGTAACACTTGCTTCAGCTGGAATTCACGTGAAAGGCTCCTTCTGGTCTTTGGTAAGCAGACATTAGTTTAGGACTCAGACAAGGGAAGCAAGCGGGAGAACCCTTTCATTTTGTCAGTTTCAGATCATCCTTCTAGGACTAGGGGAGCTTGAATGTAGTGTTTTAGTCTAGCTCTTTAAAAAATCCTTTTAGGAAAAGGGGTATGGGCAGAGTAGATGGAAGGAAAAGTGTTGGACTGTTGTTGTTGTTGTTGTTTGTTTAATCAGAAAAATACCCTGAAGGTTCTTTTTTAGTTTTCTGTTTTTTGACCCTCATACAGTTTAAATGTGTTATGAGATTGGCATTTAAAGAGGAATAAACCTGGTGAAAATACTGTTAATTAAAAAAAAAAAAAAGCTAACATTTGAAACATAAAAACCAAACATTCGAATTGTGATTTTCCTTTGATAAACATGGCCAAATCATACATGCCTGTGTTTAGCAGGAATGGACATGCCTTTCTGAACTCAGGAGGCCTAGTACTTTTAAAAACCTATAAAATTAAGAATATTATAAAATAAAGTTGACTATATACTTAAGTGGGTTAAAACTTTTCCTCCTGTAGCTTGGTTTCTCTGCCACTTTTTTTGTGGAAAGGGAAGGCTGAGTAACTAAGGTTTATTTATCATGGTGCTTTTTTACTATTTTAATTTCCAATTCGAAAACTTTTAGCTGGCTGCGCTTAACAACTAATACATAATTTGTCTAAGCCTACATTCATAGCCAAGGAGTCTTGTGTCCTTGGAAGGCACCATCTTTCAAAGGAAATGTGAAAATAAAACTTCTAGTCACTCCATTCATTTGTTCTTTCGTTCACTCATTCGCTCCATAAACATTTATCAAGATCCTAAAAAACCTTTTGGTTAGCAGCCGTAGCACTTACCCACTATGCCACCAGGGTTTCCATTAAGATCCTACCGTGTTACAAATTCTGTGCTGGAGATAAAAATATAAATAACACAAAATTTGTGCCTTCAATGAGCGTGCTTGGGATGGCATAAGACAAAAACGATTGTTAAAAGGGAAGGCAATAATTTCAGTGTTTCAGATAAATATGCATTTTCACAAATATTGAACTTGTCAAGGATTTCATTTTACTTGGATCCACAATCAACATCCATGGAAACAGCAGTCAAGAAATCAAATGACATATTGCATTAGGCAAATCTGCAAAAGACCCCTTTAAGTCATCCTGAGGACTGAGGTGCCCCTGACCGATGCCTTGGTATTTTCATCTGCCTCCTGTGTGTGTGAAAGCTGGACAATGAATATGGAAGACTGAAAAAGCATTGATGTACAGTAGAAGGAAGCACTGCCCTGTCCTGCCATCCTCACAATCGTCGCTGTGTTTGATCCCATTGTAGCAGACACTGTGTCAATCCATCCTATTGAGGGTCTTCCTCTTTTTTGCTGACCCTCTACCAAGCATGATGTCCTTCTTTAGGGACTGGTCCCTCCTGATAACGTGTCCAAAGTATGTAAGACATGGCCTCGCCATCCTTGCTTCTAAGGAGCATTCGTTCTTCTGGCAGTCCATAGTCTATTCAATATTCTTCCCCAACAGCATAATCCTTCAGTCTTCCTTATTCACTGTCTAGCTTTCACATGCATATGAGGCAATAGAAAATACCATGGCTTGGGTCAGGCACACCTTACTGCTTAACATAATCTTTGCTTTTTGACACTTTTAAGAGGCCT
This sequence comes from Loxodonta africana, assembly GCF_030014295.1. Classification (NCBI taxonomy): domain Eukaryota; kingdom Metazoa; phylum Chordata; class Mammalia; order Proboscidea; family Elephantidae; genus Loxodonta; species Loxodonta africana. The sequence goes on along the minus strand of NC_087344.1, from coordinate 207,399,537 downwards.
TTTGCAGCAAATTTTCAAAGGACATATAAAGTTCAAAAAGCATTAGTCTTGAGTCCCACACTGCCACTTGCTAGTTGCTTAACTTTAGGTAATTTACATGATCTCTTTGTGTTACCTTTCTCCATGTATAAAGCTGGGATAATGTAGAACCTTTCTCATAGAGTGCTGTAAGGATTAAATAAAACTTACCAAGCATGTAGGACATAGCTAATTTCCAGCAAATTCACTCGATTTGTTTTACTTATCAAGCACTTGTTGAATAGTTCCCGTTCATTAATTCACTTAATTTATTCAGCAGGTATTTTGAGTACTTAGTACGTGGCAGATACTATTCTAGGCACGGGGGATATACAATAGACAAAAGTTCCTGCCCTGGTAACACTTGCAATCCAGTGCAATGGGAAAAATAATGCAAAGAAAGGAAATAGAGAATCCTGGGAATGAGTGTAATATTAAACGAGGACATTAGGAAAGGTAATGTTTGAGAAAATATCTGTGAGGCGTAAGGGATTGAACGTGCAGATTGCTGGGGAGAGAGCCTTTCAGATGGAGCGAATCCCAAATACAAAGGCCTTGAGGCAAGAGTGTGGTTGGAGGCCAGTGGAGCTGGAGTAGGGTTAGGTAAAAAGTAGGAGGAGGTGAGGTCAGCCCTAGGGACCTGCTTAATATCTGAGTGGCACACTGATGGGCATAAAGAAGGGGATTTGGTATGTACCAGTGAAGGCTTCTTCAATGAGAAGGTAGACCTTGAAAATGGATAGGCTATGAAAATGCGTCTGGAAAAAGGAGAACATTCCTGTTAAGGAGAAGAATGTGAGCAAAGGCACAGAGCATGGAAGAGATAGGCCTGAAGAGTGTCCAGGATATCCTACCTAGGACAGAGGGTGTGCAGTGGAGAAGAGAGGCAAACAAGATGGCGTAAATACAGTGGGACTGCATGATGGAGGGCCTGCAGAGCTGGGCAGAAGACTATTGGTTTCTACTGGTTAAAAAAAAAATGCTTGCAGTCAATAGAAGCTAGCTAAGAATAAAATCTTTAAATACAAATTAAAAATCCATGTGTACAGTATATACATAAAATTTCTGTAATTTTATTCATGGTTTTGATGTATAACAAAGAAAAAATATTGATGCTCTAAGCAAAGTACTTACAATTAAATAAAAGATTCCTTAACCATCCACTATGCGTACTACAGTTTTAAGCATCCTGGCTTGATAAATTAGGTGTTACTTTAAACATTAAAATCATAATCCATTGTATGACTAATCTCGGCGTTGATAAAAACATGCAGGAGATCTTGTTCTAATGGCTCTTTTCTTTATCCCCAGATGGAGCTTTAAACATAAGGCTTGTTTTGCTTGTTGATAGACATGTATGCTCACATTCTCACAAATGTGGTACAAAATTAGGGCGGCACATGGGCCAAGACATAGAAATGGGTACATACTTCCTTTGGAAAATTATCTTGCAACTTGAGACCCATCAACACTGTTTACTAATTTCGGTCTCTTTTAACTTTCTGTTCAATGTTAAGCTGTGTAAAAAAGTGACGGTAGAGAAAAAAGGCACCCCTGCGCAGAACACACCTGACCTGTGACTCCTGTTAGATCCGTCACAGACTTGCAGCTGTCCTCCTTGGCTTATGCTTTCTCAGCACAATCTCTTCTGAAGAAGGCCTTTTACTTGACAGTCAATTTCCATCACAAAATGGCTCTGTCACTGTGTGTCTGCTGCAGGGAGTTTATGTCACACTATGCTACTGCCCGGGACGGCAGGGATCAGCGTAGCCTGCCCCATGGAGACGAAATTGATCGGCCCTCCTTCGAAAGTTAGCCATATGCTGTAAACAAGCTTCCTTAGTTTCCAGAAGTGATTGAGATCTGGTGTTAAGTGGATTTTCTTGAAATGAAAACAGATATTAGGCATAGAGGACGTGATCATCAGTTGTGACACAGGATAGAACGTGAGAAAACTTCCTTCTCTTCCTGGCCTCGCTGTTTGTTTGCAGCAGGAACTGTGGCAATGCGTTTGCTCCGTGTTCGGAGTGTCTCCATAAAATAAATGCAAAATGCTAGTTAATGCCCATAATAGATTTTCACTAAGGGACTATACAAAGCTATTAGTCTGGTATAAAATATGAATTACTTCTTAAAAATCATAAAATTACCCTTTGATAGGCTGCAACACACTGTTAAACAATTTGAGTTTACTAACTTTGGTTTGAGGACTGGATTACTTATTCTTTTCATCATTGACTTTGACGACAGACCTTAAATAAGTTCAGTCGTCTTTGGGTGTCACTAACTTAGGCAGTGGGGTTAACCTCCAGTATGAACCAAATACAAAGTGGTACTTGCTGTTCACACAAATAATGAGTGAAAAATAGAATGCGATGTGCCCCTGCCAATGGTGGTAGGAAAATTTGGAAATGGGAAATGGTGATAGTTAGACAACATGATAAACATAACTAATGTCACTGAAGTATACACATGAAGAATGTTGATGGCAAATAATTCGTTACATGTATGTTTAGCACACACACACAAAATAGAACACAGTTCAGGAGGAACAAGTGAACAAGACAGAGCTAATAGAAAAACCAAGACCTAACTATTATTGTGGTCCTTTTCTCAGCTTAAATTCAACATTATAGGACTCTTATTAAGAATATAAGTTTACAGTATTTGAATGAAATAATGATACAAGATAAATCAATATTGAGTATTACTGGAATGGAGTGACCCAGAAACCACCCAGTGCCGTCGGAATGGAGTGAAGGGAAGCTCAATCAAGAGTAATGCTTAGAGGTCAACAATTACATTAAAGCAAAGATGAGAAGATGAGGGGGCAGGGAGACTAGAGTACTGAAAATGAAACAACCAGAACACAATTAAAGAGAATGTTGATACATTTTGAAAACTAATGTCATTGAGAAATTTGTGTAGAAATTGTCAAATGGGAACCTAATCTGCTGTGTAAACTTTCACTGAAAAAACAATAAAATGTTATTAAAAAAAAAAGAGTAATGGTCACCTTCTGCTTGGCACTGGTTCGGTATAAAGCGACACGATCCCTTTTCAGCATCTGCATTTTGGGAGAGGTATGGAAAACTTGAGAAGGACACCGTAAATGAGCAACTGAAATGATTCCAGGTTGGAATCTGGCAATGTGTGGGGGAGGTTAAAGAAGTAGGTGTTGTTTTGACTGGGAAGAAGCTTAAAATCCACTTCACTGCCTTAAAGTAAATTAGATTTCAGTGAAAGAAGGATGTTCAGCACCACTTCATCTTCCAAGGGAAAGTAAACAGTAAATTGGTGTAAATTGCTACCAAAGACCTGGATTGAACAAAAGGGAGAACTCGGTGGAACTGACTGCTGTCAGACTCCAGAATATACCACCAGGGTGGACCATGGATTTGCTCTCAGTGATTATCTTTTAATGGTGGAATTGATCCATTTGGCTTGGATGATTGGTTATCATATTTTCTAAAGGTATATTCTCCAAGGCAGTATTCCGGCTAAAGTGTATCTGCAGAGGAATGAAAATTAGTTCTTCCTGCCTCCATTATTTTGTTAAAGTTCTTGTTATTTATATACTTCAAAGCATTCATTCAACAGAAATATATTGGGCATGGACTTAATGTTAGTAAATGTTTTTATACTAAGAAACAGCCATATGTGCTATTATTGTCATTGAAAAGCAATGCATAATTTCTTACCCAACCTCTACTTTTGATTATTTACATGGAGTTTTATATAACGAAAATACTTCAAACCTAGTACAGTGAAACCTGGAAGAGCCGGAACTCAATGGAATTGCCTTGTTTTTCTGGGTCTTGCAAGTTTTCTGTCTTTGACAGGGTGCAGTCTTACCCCTTTCCTTTGCCTTCCAATACCAGTGGAAGATGTTTGCATTTTCCTTTTCTTACAGGTTTCCACCTAACACAGATTCCAACTTTCGTAGGTTTTACTGTAGAATATAAAGGTCTATCTGTTGTTAATGCTTGATTATCATCTTTGAAATTTCCCTTAGAGAATTCATAATTTGTAAGTTAAAAAAAAGTCATCTTTGGTCAAATAATACACATCAGGGCTGCTTTCCAAACATTTGATAGTAACTTCTGACCTCCTGATTCACATTAGGTAGCTTAATGTAAGATGTTGTCAGGGTAACAATTACTCTGAAACACAAATAAACATACAAAATAGACCAAAAAAATGACTTTCTTATGTATTTCTTCTGCTTTAAAAAATACTCCAGTCAGGGATGAGAAAGATACTTTTTTCTGAATACCTCTTTTTGTTTTTTGGATTTTGAATGATGTGAATGTATTGTTGTGTGCCATTGAGTTGATCCCAATTCATAGCGACCCTACAGGACAGAGTAGAACTGCCCCATAGGCAGGGGCAGGTAAACCAGTGAGCAAGGTACGCAGGGGCTTACAGTGAGTAAGGTACACACAGGCTTACAGTGAGCAAGGTACACACTGGCTTACAGTGAACAAGGTATACACGGGCTTACTACAATGAGCAAGGTACACAGGGCTTACAATGAGCAAGGTACACAGGGCTTACAGCGAGCAAGGTATACACGGGCTTACTACAATGAGCATGGTACACATGGGCTTACAGTGAGCAAGGTACGCAGGGGCTTACAGTGAGCAAGGTACACAGGGCTTATAGTGAGCAAGGTACACACAGGCTTACAGTGAGCAAGGTACACACCGGCTTACAGTGAACAAAGCACACACGGGCTTACAGTGAGCAAGGTACACAGGGCTTACAGCGAGCAAGGTACATATGGGCTTACTACAGTGAGCAAGGTACGCAGGAGCTTACAGTGAGCAAGGTACACAGGGCTTACAGTGAGCAAGGTACACAGGGCTTACAGTGAGCAAAGTATACAGGGCTTACGGTGAGCAAGGTATACAGGGCTTACAGTGAGCAAGGTACACACAGGCTTACAGTGAGCAAGGTACACACCGGCTTACAGTGAACAGGATACACACGGGCTTACAGTGAACAAGGCACACACGGGCTTACAGTGAGCAAGGTACACAGGGCTTACAGCGAGCAAGGTACATATGGGCTTACTACAGTGAGCAAGGTACGCAGGAGCTTACAGTGAGCAAGGTACACAGGGCTTACAGTGAGCAAGGTACACAGGGCTTACAGTGAGCAAAGTATACAGGGCTTACGGTGAGCAAGGTATACAGGGCTTACAGTGAGCAAGGTACACACAGGCTTACAGTGAGCAAGGTACACACCGGCTTACAGTGAACAAGATACACACGGGCTTACAGTGAACAAGGCACACACGGGCTTACAGTGAGCAAGGTACACAGGGCTTACAGCGAGCAAGGTACACACGGGCTTACTACAGTGAGCAAGGTATGCAGGAGCTTACAGTGAGCAAGGTACACAGGGCTTACAGTGAGCAAGGTACACAGGGCTTACAGTGAGCAAAGTACACAGGGCTTACAGCGAGCAAAGTACACAGGGCTTACAGTGAGCAAGGTACACACAGGCTTACAGTGAGCAAGGTACACACCAGCTTACAGTGAACAAGGTACACACGGGCTTACAGTGAGCAAGGCACACACGGGCTTGCAGTGAGCAAGGTACACAGGGCTTACAGTGAGCAAAGTACACAGGGCTTACAGTGAGCAAAGTATACAGGGCTTACGGTGAGCAAGGTATACAGGGCTTACGGTGAGCAAGGTACACACAGGCTTACAGTGAGCAAGGTACACACCAGCTTACAGTGAACAAGGTACACACGGGCTTACAGTGAGCAAGGCACACACAGGCTTACAGTGAGCAAGGTACACAGGGCTTACAGTGAGCAAAGTACACAGGGCTTACGGTGAGCAAGGTATACAGGGCTTACAGTGAGCAAGGTACACATGGCTTACAGTGAGCAAGGTATGCACAGGGTTACTTGTGCTTATTTACTAATCTATACTGCAAAATTGCACATAGTTTTTGTCGCAGGTGAAATTGTGCACTACAGGTTAATAAGTAAGCATAAGTAAGCCCATGCATACTTTGCTTATTGGGTAATCTGTCCCTGATAGGGTTTCCAAGGCTGTAAATCTTTATGGAAGCAGAGTGCCACATCTTTCTCCTACGGAGTGGCTGGTGGATTCGAACCACCAATCTTTTGGTTAACAAATGAGTGCTTAATTACTGTGCCACCTGGGCTCCTTATGAATGCATTGCATTATGATGTAAAATATCTTTTAAATACTCCAGTTTTATCATTAAAATTTCTTACAAATTCTTCTTTAGAACTGAAAAAATACCATCAGATTTCCCAGAATAATTTACTTCAGTCCTTCTCAACCTATGCTCAGATCGCTATGTGAGAGTTTTATTCTTTTCATTGTTTCCAGGGCTCCATATAAGGTGACCTGAGTAATAGGTGCGGGAGATGTTTTGAGAATGAAGACCTGTCAAAATTTTTAAATGTTCCGTCGATACAGAAACGTGTGTCCTTTTCTAGGTACTTAGGTTAACAAATATTTGGTAGGGTTCTGCCTGTTCGTTCGAACAGCTTTTTGAGACTTTATATTGAATTATTCACTTAGCTTTTTCAAATAAGAGAAGAAAGTGCAGATGGAAACAGCTCGTCTTCTCTTACAGTGATAAAGGGAAAGAGGCGGAGAACTAGCACCTGTTTTTCCTTTTTTCGGAGACCGTACTGTGTGCCAGTGTGATGAAATGCAGGTTAAGGCAACAGGCAGCATTGAGGGTTGTGTCCGCTTGCAGGTACTGTTACTTGGTGTTATGGCCAGAAGACCGGAAATACCCAATCCTCCCTGAGACCACGACAACTGCTCCCCTCGTGGTTTCTGAAGAAGGAACCACAGCAAAGTAACACCTCATTCTTTGCTGGGGATTTGGCCCGAATTCCCAGCTCAAAGAACTTTGGCCGGCTGGGCGTGACCACCTATGCGGAGCAGCCGTTTCTCCTGAGGTGGTGAGGCCTATGTACCTTCAAACAAAGGTGGCTTTTTCTGTCCTAATCTTATCAGACTCCAGCCACACGTAAGAAGGACTCAAATAAGAGTGAGGAGCCTGACCCTGTGGGAGCAGCCTGGGTCCTAATTCCTGTTTGCCTTTTAGCAAAGGTGGCCCATTGGCTCAAACCACAGCAAGGCTCTTTAGGGGTGGGGGTGTGGAGGCAACGTGTGAGGAAGGTGGCAGGGGGGAGTGGTCTGAAAGGTGCTTTCTCCCAGGGCACCAGGATTGGTAACTCTCATGGTGGTGGGAAGTGGATGAGCCACGCTGCAGCTCTGCTGTGCTTTTGCTCAGAGCACACATGCCGTGTGTTTTTGGTAATGGTACATATAACTCCTTTTCTTGAGGCTGAGAGCTTGGCACGAGTACAACTTTGTCATTCTAACCAGGCTTACACTGTAGGCTTCAGATCCAGTTTCAGCAGGTGTCCATGTTCGGTCTGTCCAAAAAACCAATCTTAGTAAGTCTGGTTATATGGATGTATGTGTTAATGACCTAAGTGATCCTTAACTAATCTTTCAAAAATCGACCTTTTGTGGGTGAAGCGTGTGCAGGAACTCTCTGTGCTGTTTTTCCAACTCTTTAGTACATCTAAAATTATCTCAAAATAAAAAGTTTCTTTTAAAAAGTGGAGAATGAAAGATAGATCAAAGCAACAATGTGTTTCAGAAGAAATGAGTGAGAGAATATGTCTTTCAAGGAACACTGGTGGCATAATGGTTAAGAGTTCAGCTGCTAACCAAAAGGTCAGTGGTTCAAACCTACCTAGAGGCTTCACTGGAGAAAAGACTTGGCAATCTGTTCCCTTAAAGATTATACCCTAGGAAATGCTATAGGGTAGTTCTACTCTATCCTATAAGGTCGCTATGATTCGAAGTCTACTCAACAGCACAGAACAACATATGTCTTTAAGGAACTAAAGATATTCCTACATGTTTAAAATAAAAAAAAATAAAAAAAATACAGCTTTTATGTTATCACACTGCCCAAAAACTTTTGTTGACTTCCTATTACTTACCGGACACAGTTCAAACTCTTTAGCCTTGAAATTTAAACTCTCTTAAATCAAGCCCTGTGCTACTTTTCCAGGTTACAGTTGGTTACTATTACCCGTTGTTGTCAAGTCAATTCCAACTCATGGTAACCCTATGGGACAGAGTAGAACTGCCCCATAGGGTTTCCAAGGCTATGATCATTATGGACACAAACTACCACATCTTTCTCCCATGGAACAGCTGGTGGGTTCAAACCACTGACCTTCTGGTTAGCAGCCAAGCACCTAACTACAATACCACCAGGGCTCCTTTAGGTTACTATTACTTTTCCCCAAATCTCTAGCCAGACTGGTCTCCTCATGGACATTCAGTGGGAATTTCCCTACAGGATTCTTTCCATCCTTCCACCACCTCATGAAGTCTACAGCAGCCCTTCAAGTTACATCTTATATCTCACCTCTTCCAAGAAGCTTTCCCTAACCATCCCCAGCCCAAAATAATACGTCTGTCTTCTGTATTCTTACAGCAAATATTGCATATAAACCTTTAGCACTTTTATTTACTACAACCCCTTTATAATATTAATTTATATATATATCATCTTTCTGCTAGAATTTTTAAGCTGCTCAAAGTCAGGATCTTATTACATATTTTTTGAATTCTCCACATTGCTTAGAATAGTCACTCATTCCACAAGTTTTTATCAGTTGCGTTTATATGTGCCAGACACTATGCTGGTCGTTTGCAACATGAAGCTTAATAGAAAGAGTTCTTAAGGAAGGCTTTCCTGTCTCCCCTGGCCAGCTTAGTCAGAAGGTCGTCTTCTGGGATCCAGTTGTATCTTGTCATTACTTAGGGGTATCACACTGTATTGGTTGTTGGATTATGTGTGTATCTCCTACACTAAACTGCAAGCTCCTCAAGAGTGGGGACTCAGTCTTTATTGATGGTATCCTCTACACACAGAATAGGGCAGCACTCAGTACACACGTGTTGAAAGAAACAAATGATAATAAAGTGCAGCTGGAAGTCGTAGTTAGTTGGTGGGTTAATTATGGCCAGGGCCCTTAAGTAAACAGGTCCTCAGCTTTCACACGAAATGTCTGAGAATCACATTCTTGTGATTTCTTGTCCTTTCTCCTCCTCCAGTCAATATATGTATTTAATCATGATGTAGACATCAGCACTAAAGTGCCTCACGACACAGGATTTACGTATGTTGTGGTATGGCTACATCCGCCATCTTCGTGGTCATTTTCCGTATAGAGACTTACAGACCTACGTATCTGAGTATACAAAGTTTGTTTGTTTGTTTGTTTAATTCCAGGAATGTGTGCTGCAAACTGTTATTTCTACCAACAGTTATCAAGTAGAGTTAACCATGAATCCCTTGAAGGCAAGGAATGTGGGTTTTAATCAATGTTTATATCCCTACTATCTAACATAAGCAAGGTCCCTAGAACATAGTATACGCTTAGTAAATGTTTGTTGAATTCGTAATATAATAATTACAGTTCCCTTCCCCTCTCCACGTCTGTTTTTGCTAGTCACTTTGATCTCTTAAGTTTTTATGAGAGCTGCTAAAAAAGAGAGCTTACTGATTTGAATTCCTGCTGCCCTCCCTGTCTTTGCTCTCTAAAACCCTGAAATGGCAAACTGTGGAGCCCAGAGACTAAAAAAGAGCAATGAAGCCTGTCTCATCCAGGAACTCATTTTCAGGTCTATATAAATGGCTAAGAATTGAGTTCTTACTGAATTTAAACTGAAAATAGCTCATTACGTACCAGGAAAGAAAACCTCATGATTATCTTACACATTGGAGGCCTCACTTATCTTATTTACTTGATACAAACAAGCATGTACTTGACCTTCAAAGAATTTATCAAACTCAGGGTACTGAGAGTTCAAATCCAACTCTAGTTATGTAGCCCACATTGTTCAAAAGTTTTAGACTCTGTCTTGATCACTCATATTACCACACTAAGATTTTTTTAAGCACCATTTCCTATAGAAAAAAAAAGTTTTTTTTAGAGTGGAGATTAATTCCTGATGCGTTGAGGGTGTGGGTTCTTCAGAGAAAAGGCTACGCAGGGAAAACATGGACACATCGTCTCCGGGAGTAATTATACTCTTTAGACTTCATGGACATTTATGCTGTTTTCCTGAGCATCAGCTTGGCCTTGCTATATTTCAGAACAAAATAAGCTTTTCCTTATAGTTTTAACCACCCGTATCATAATTCACTCTGCAATATTTACTGAAGGAATGAATGTCTTTTCTGGTTTAATAGTTGTTCAATACGGTCTCCATGTCATTTTTCCAGTCTTTTCTTGAAAGCAGTACTACTTTGCAATGGAAAAATCAGGAAGCACACCTTCCATTTCCTCGTTAAGGTCCAACATTTCTTCCTGTATATTCTGACACAGAGGATAGAAAGGAAACAAAAGGTTTAGCAGTTATGGTAGGCTGGACGCTTTAAACAGAGCTGAGTGTGCAATTGTTCTATTATCAGGACAATTGCCTGATTGAGAACAGCTCTCTGGAACAACTCCAAGTATGTTTCTGGATTACCACAGGGCACTGGAGCAATTAGAATTGCTCATGAGCAACAAATACCCTGGCTTGTCTCCACGAGGCGATTGAAGTGTATGGGAGCCCTGAGAGACTTGACTTAGTTGAAAGTACTCTCTTCCTGTTGTAGCCTTCTTTGCCTCCGTGGAAGTACTAAATGCAAAGCAGGTTTCCACACAGGAAGTCCTAACGCAGACATTAGGCTTGCAAGGTGGCCCTGGCCCACTCTACGTGAGACAGTGCAAAGGGCTGGGGGGCTGGCATTCACAGGCCACTCACACAGTCTTATTGCTTGTCGAGACCTGCTTGGATGAAAACCTACAGACATTTTAAAATTAGATATAGGGTATCAAGTTTTGCAAACCACATTGCAATAACCAGAGGTGGATGAACCTAATAAGGGGTTTATATTATTACTCCAAGAGCATACATTTTGGAATGAATTGGGTTCTTTTGTATTTAAATTTGCAGAAGCCTAATGGCAAAAAAGTTTATAACTAATAAAAAGTATTTGAAATGATGAAAATAATGCTAGGTTTTAGCTGTATATATTGGCTTTTTTTTAAAACAATGATTCACATAGTTCAGGTTTTACCTAACTGAGAAGGTTCACCATACTGTGTCTTGCTCAGTTATCATCACCATGAACTCCTGTTAGAAGACAGAGCCCTCCCATGTCTCTACACTTCCTCTGTCTGGGGAGAAATTTCCTATTGAGCTGCATTTCCCCCACTCCAGATATTTGGAAGAAGAAAGGTGTCTTCCAGCTCTCTATCAACTTGAATGACGTGAGGTCAGGTATTCCCACAGCTTGAATGGTTCAAACTCTCTTTTATATGCCACTTGGGCTCCTGGTTACTCTAAGCCCTGCTCTCCCAGCTACATCTCTATGACAGCTGTGTCTCAGAAGAAAAACATGGAAAGTATTCACTGTTATCTTCATGAATCAGAAGAATTATATAATCTTTTCACAAGCTTTCCTGGGCGTCAGGTCTAAGGAAAAACCACTTTGCATAAGGGTATTCAGTTTTCAAATAGCTGATCCATTGCTTGCATTTTTGCCTTGTAAGGTTTCTAAGTATGACCATTAATGCCACTGAGCCTTGATCAATTTGTCCTTATTAATATTCTAGTTAAGTTGAGTTACTAAACTTGGGGATAGGAAGAAACTTTAGAAAGATTTTGTGCCTTAAGAGAAAATGTCATGAGTAAGCCCAATTTGTTATAAAGTATGTATTTGCAGCTATGGATAAAAAAAAAAAAAACCCATTGCCATCAAGTCAATTCCAACTCATAGCGACCCTACAGGACAGAGTAGAACTGCCCCATGGAGTTTCCAAGGAGTGTCTGGTGGGTTTGAACTGCTGACCTTTTTGTTAGCAGCCATAGTAATTAACCACTACGCCACCAGGGTTTCCTCTATGGATATTAAAAAAAAAAAAAAAAAAAATGGATATAGGTTCCTATTATGCCATTTACTGGCTGAGTGATGTTGGACTAAGTTGTTATTTGATGTGAACCTCAGTTTCTGTAACTGTGAAATGGTTTACTGTGGTATTTAGATGAAATACCCACAATTGTGTTTCTTTTTCTTCTTTTGAAGAATTTTTGACTTTCTGTTTTAATAGCATCAAAGAATTGAGAGTAAAACTTAACAGTAAAGCTTTAGGCTTGACAGTGTGTGAAGAAATCCCTTGTAGCTTTGTTTGTAAACTTAGTGTTTTTTTTTCTAACTTGTTTTTCTGCTTGTTTAGGAAGCAGGTTTGGAAGGAGCTAGAAATCCTTTGCAGGGCAAAGCAAACCAGCTTCTATGTCAATGTTTCAGAGGAGAAGAATTAGACAGTAGAAGACTATCACATGAAAAGAAACTGGATTTTTTGTTTTGCTCTATTTATGTTTTAAATTTACATACATTGAACATTAAAATATGTAAAATACATTCTTTTTTTATATTCTCACAATAATCTTTGCAAGTGGAGGCACCATTATTTCCAATGCTGGAGGAGGAAATAATCTTGAGTGGCTGAGTGTCTTGTTTCATGTCCCACAGCTAATAAGTGGCAAAGCTGATATCTGAATTCAAGCTGCTGACAACTAACCAGGGAGGGTGGAGGTGAGCAGTGTGGACTCTGGAGCCAGGCCACCATTTATAGGCTCTAAGGCCTGGGGCCACTTCAGTTTCGAATCTATAAAATGTAAATGAAGACACAATGAAATATTATGTAACCTCATAGCCTAGCAACTGCAATATAGTAAGCTCTTTAGTGTTAGTTGTTGCTGCCATCAGTATTTTTATAATTATTTTCTAAAGACAGTCATCATGGGATAATTGGTTTAGAATTTACGAAGGTGCTAACACAATATTAAAGGTCCCTGGATGACACAAGTGGTGTACAAGGGGCCGCTAACCTCAAGGTTAGTAGTAGTAACCATCCCAGTGGCCCCATGGAAGAAAGGCCTGGTAGACTGCTTCTGTAAAGATTACAGCCCAGAGCAGTTCTACTCTGTAGAATATGGGGTCACCGTGAGTTGGAATTGACTCTATGGCAACAGGCTTGGTTTTTTGGTTATCACAATGTTGTTGTTTGTTTTGTTTTTCTGACTGAAAGAGCCAGGGAATATTTGAATGGGTGTTAGCCATGTCTAACCTCCTCTCCCATCCACTCTAATGGGAATTCTTGGAGAATCCAAGTTTAAAGAAGGATGGTGCCTTGCATCTTTTAAAAAAATCTACTCATAAAGAAGGAAAATGACATTTAGCATTTCCGGGGACCAACCCTGTCTTCATTTTACACTAAAACAGAGTTAGAATAAAAGCTGACTGATATTTCCACACTCTTTGGGGAATGTTGTTGTTGTTGTGTGCCATGGTGTCAAATAGCGATGTTATTTTTCATCAGCCTGGAGTTTTAACTTCTGTCCATCACTGAATTCACAATCTCTTCTATATCCTGGTCTGTCTTTTCTGTTTCTTTTCAACATAACTTAGAGATATAAAGATCGAATAGTTTTGTGCCTCAAAGGACACACCTCTGATCGCTCTAATGAGTCCAAAGGAAGCTGTGACAAAAAGGCCCATGATTTCAAACAGAGGAGGGCTTGTGCCTGGTGTGAACTAACCGTGGATATCGATTCTTCTCCCCTGATGCAGTTTGCATTATTTTTTTAAATCGCCATGTAAGTTAAACTATTTCGACTTTCTGGGAACATATGAACAATAGAACGGTTTCTCGCCGGTCATTACGATCATGCTGTTGCGTAATTTATGACGTTGTATTTGAAAAGTAACATTTAATGTCATATAACAGCATATGAGTAGAATATAGGAATGAGGTACGCTGAGTAGCAATGTCCCTTTCGGAGCACGATGACTTGTGCAAAGGAAGGGAAGTAGATTTGAAGTGTATTTTATCTGAAATTCCTATGTACTTGCATAATCTGTTTAAAGCTGGTGTTCAGAGTAGCTGCATACAGTTTATACCTTCTCTGCAAGACCTCAGGACCAGCTCCACCTTGGTGCGAGTGGGGAGCTGCAAGCAGGCTTTCGAAAACATGCTGATTTCAACGTTAGACAAAAGGGTTCAGCTGATAACAATATCAAACGGTGTTTGTTAAAGTGATTTAACAGACATTTGTGTAGTTACCTTGACACCGTTTGTTCAGATAGATGGAAATAAATAGGGTAACGCCAAACGCGCACACACACACACACAGCCCTGTAAATAACAGTTCTTAAGTCTTTATATTCTCCTAAGTACACTGAGAAGGGGGAGTGGGAGCTATATTACAGACAGAAGAAATGTCAAGTCTAAAGACTTTGAAGTGAAAGAGTGTCATGTGCTCAGGGTACTTTACACGTGACTGAGAATAGCACCTGTGGCCTGGCAAATAATAGGTGCTTGATATTTCTTGAAGGAATAATTATTTGTTGAAGGAATAAACAGGGTGCCTTGAGAGGGATTATGGGAACTGTGTCTGGAAATATAAACGGGAGCAGGACAGGGAGCCTGCCCAAGAGCTGAAACTCCCTCCTTCTGGTAAGTGGTTCACAACTTGATTGCTGTGCCCATTGAGGAAGCCCAAGCCTTTTATAGAGGGACTCCATGCCTCCACCAGCACCAGGATTCATTTTTGTTATATCTGAAAATACATTCTGTTATACTGATGTGTGCTGGCTTTATGCTGAGTTAGCAGATTGCGTGATGTGGTATATAGAGAAGGGTACCCGACGCTCTATGTCAATTAGAGATAAGATGGAAATGTGATGTAAAGTCAAGCCAACCACCAAAGAAATGTGGTAGAATTAAGCAGCCCACGAAAGGACCTGCCTTCCTGAGTGTATAGGAGGCACGCTGGGGAAGAAGGACGTTCTTCTCAAGGATGCTGAAGGGCTGCTTGCTGAGGGAGGAACGGAGGGAGATCCTGTTTTTCAGAAAGTCATGTTTTCTAACCAGTGTTCACCTTTTAATGTCATCTAGTAATTCTGTTTGTCACTGGTGTTAGAACATAAAAAGATTGTGAGACACAGGTATAGGCAGAGATTCTGAAGGGATCTGAGCAGGGAAATGATGTCATCAGACTTGTGCTTTTGATGGATTGCTCTGGTAGAGGTGTGGAGGACTGTTTGAAAGGAGGGGAAAGGGGAGACAAGAGAACATGTAGGAAATGACTGTTACTTGTGTGAAAGATGGCGGATGCCAGAACTAAGGCACTGACAGGGAAGACAGACAGAAGGGGAAGGAAGAGGGTTGTTAAAATCATGGAATCAGTAGACTTTGGGTGAGCAGTTGGATGAGGGAGTTGAGAGAGAAGAGTCAGGGGTGACTCCAAGGTTTTCGCTTCAGCAAGCAGGCAAAATGGCAGAATCAATAGCTAAACGAGGAGTTTAAGAAAAGGTACAGGTTGTAGCAATGGTAGGGAAAATAATTATTTCAGCTTGGGATATATTGAGATTCATGTCCAACTGAAAATTCCAGACTTAGTCTTAGAAGAGAATTTTAAATCCTGAAGCTAACCAGAGAGAAGTCTTATTCCAAGGAATGATTTCAGGATAAATTAAAAAGGGAATAAAACTATGGTTAGATTTACTTGGAATGAAAAGCATTAAAGTGCTTTTTAAAGCCATCATGTTTGTCTTTCAAAGATTTATAATTTGTTAATTTTGCTAGGCCTATAATAATTTTACATTTATAAGATGAATATAAAAGCTTCTTCATCCTTAACTGGAGCTGCCTCCAGCTTAAGTCTTCAGGATCATACAATCAAAACCAAGCCAGCTCGACAGTTTTCAGAGTCCACATACCTAAGAGGAAATTAGCATCTTAAACGCAGAACTTGAAATCTGTAAGGAGGCAAGAGTCATGCTATAACCATATGTTATAGGAAAAACTAGTTCTGTTGGTTCACCGGCTAGAAATATTTAAAATGATGCAACTTTTATAAACTATGGTCTCTGGAAAATGAAGGGATATTATTATGATTTCAATATTAGAGGATATTTCTTTTAAGTACTGTAGTTGAACCTTAAACCAATTTGATGATTAAGTATAGAATAGTTTCTAGATTTCCATCAGCTCAGGAAGGAAATATAAATTAATGGAGCATAAGTTTAAGTTTTAAATACAAGGTTTCGAGACCTTTCCTTCTTAACTGTGGGTCCACTGTCAAGTGAAAATGCTCTTTTGAAATAAATGTGTCCATAACTGATTGGAGAAGATTTGAGACCAAAAACACTTTTTTTCCTTGGCAGCATCTGAGACTTGGACACCAACTCTTGATTTTTGCTGTTTGGTTTAGGAGGGACTGACAAGTTACACCTTGGTGATTTATCTTCCTTGGCTGACATTTTTGAACAAATGCCGTAGTGTTATACTTAGAGTCGGTGTCGTGCTTAATGTTTCCTTTACTTACTGCTTAAATGACTTGTTAATTTACCTTATATCAGAGAAAGAACACTAAAGGTCCAGTAAAAGCAGTGTCCACTGACAAAGCGTTGGCAGACCCTACGTACTGTGAATGGTAGGTAGACTGCAAATAGATTAACTTTATTTTTTTGTTTGTTTTATGCTTTCAAAATGAGTGGAAGATATTCCCATGTTTCAAGTTACTTCTCTACCATTAAAGCAGCTTATAGTAAGCATTCATTGTGAACACTAGCAAACATTTCCTGAGTAAGCTATCACAGTATGGCTCAGAAAGGTGCTATTTAGCTTTCATATATTTTAAGAAGAAATACTTGAATAGTGAGATAACCAATCAATTGTGGAGGTGCTGAATTTTAGAAGTAATTATCTTCCATATATATCGGGGTCTAGAGTAAATTCAGTTCATTAAAGTGTGCCGCATTCTAATAAGTATCCGGAAATTACATTTATAGCAACAGCCTATCTGTTTCATTGCCACAGACTCTCTTCTGACCTTGGTCAGTTATCTTCCAAATTACTGCCGTTGCTCACATAGGAGACAAGGTAGAAGGGTATGACCGGATGAGCACAAATGTATTTTCACTTTTGGAAAGATAAGAAAAAACACATATATTATTGTTAGTTGCCATCAAGTCTGCTCCAATTCATGGTAACCCCATGCACAACAAAACAAAACATTGCTCGGCCCTGTGCCATCTTTCATGAACACTGGTGTGCTCGAGTTCATTGTTGTGGCTGCTGTGTATTTTGAGTGCCTCTTCCAGCTTAAGGGGTTTATCTTCCAGCACTATATCTGGCAGGCCTTTCTTCCTTGTCTGTCTTACTCTGATAGCTCCTGTAAAAATGGTGTAGGGGCAGCATCTGACCTCCTCTAACTTCTTAAGAGGGAAGGAGAATCAAGATCAACAGCCCAAGGCTGATTCCTATGAGGCAGAGGTGAGACATGCTGCCTCTCTCCGCCATCTTTACCAATACTGACACTCCCACAGCAATCTCTACTTCTCTGCTGGGTTCCATAATTCATTACAATGGCACTAGAGAACTCACGGACAATAGTCATGATTATGGGGTTTATTAGGGAAGTAACAGGTTACAATTCAGGCTCAGGAATGCTCAGGATACAGTTCTTCCATTAGGACAGTCTCTTCCCAGCGGTGCTTGCAGGCACACCTCTCTCCGGCTCCTTGGCCTCTGCCCTGCTCAGGCAAGTGTTACAAAGCTCTTTAAGTGCCCCAAGGCACCCCACTCTGCCAGTAAGCCTCGGCCCAAAGGTGCTCAGCTCTAGCTCTGTGGGTTGGCAGACTTAGCTCCATCAAGTGCCTGGAGGCACCCTACTCTGCCAGCGCCTCCTGCCAAAAGGTACTCAGTTTTCTCGCTCAGTGGGCCTGGAAGCCCACTGTGAAATCCTGCCAGTCTCCTGCCACTCTTTCTCTCCCACAGCTTCTCACTGTCTTCAGTGTTACAGCTGTCTCTCTCTCTGAGTCTCCTAGTTCCAGGAGCCTCTCAGCGCAGGGACCCAGGCCCAGAGGACACACTCCAGTCCTGGCTGTTCTTTCTTGGTGGTGGTGAGATCCTCTCCTGCTCTGGAATTGGCTCTGTTTTAAACCTTGTGGGATGGCAAAACTGACCAATTCCCTTGGTGGATCACAGTTACCTTATCTGCACAGTACCACCCAGTCACTGGGTGGGAGTTACAGGACTGTGATGAGAAAGGTCACACAAAAGCAATCCATCACAACACAGCTCCACTGAAACCTGCCCACCGTGGGTGACCTGCTGCTACCTGAGATGCCGGTGCATGGCTTCTAGCATCATAAGCAACACACAAGCTGCCATAGTACCACGGACTGAAAGATCTGTATTTACAAACAATTTTCTTTTATTCATTATGTGTGCACTTTGATTTTCCTCTTTAATTTTTAAAAGTAGTTATAAGTAAACTGATGTAGCAAGGAAATCATATCTTAGCTACTCAAAAACTATTGGTAATAAATTATTCATTAATGATTATTGAGTACTAAAAAAATAATAATTATCAAGTACTTACTATAGTTATGGAAACCCTGGTGAAGTAGTGGGTAAGTGCTACAGCTGCTAACCAAAGGGTCGGCAGTTTGAATCTGCCAGGTGCTCCTTGGAAACTCTATGGGCAGTTCTACTCTGTCCTGTAGGGTTGCTATGAGTCAGAATCAACTCAACGGCACTGGGTTTGGTTTTTACTATAGTTATAGATTATGCCATGGGAAAATAGCAGCCCTCATTTCCTGAAGCCCTAACAGTATCATATGGAAACATCCCTTCATGTATTTTATTTCAGTGACATTACAAAGCTGATAGTATTTAAAGCCAAGTGAGTGGTATAGATAATAAATATAATAAGAGACTAGAGGTGGGATAACCTGCTAAGAACCAATAGTGAGGAAGAAAATTTCCTGAAGGGGATGGAGCTGAAGTATACTTTTTTCTCTAACACCTGACTGTAAAAATTTCCAACCTACAAAAGTTGAAAGGATTTTACAGTTAACATCTGTATACCTGCCACCACTATCACCATTGATATTTTACTGTACTTGCTTTATCGCATATGATGTACATTTTAATGATACATGAAACTCGGATAGATCCAGCTGAAATGACCAGTGAGTGCTCAAGGTCGAGAGTAGATAGAAAACAAAGTTTGTGGTGACCAGCCCCAATGATTTCTATACGCAGCTTTGTAGAGTTCCTTCCCACATTGTGCCAGGATTGGTATATATAGGCTGAAGAGTGGCCTGCAAGGACAGCCTCATCCCAACACCCAGAACCTGTGAATAATTACCTCATTTGGCAAAAGAGGCTTTGCAGGTATGATTTGTGATTGAGATAAGAACCTTGAAATGGGGAGGTTATTCTTGACTATCTGGTGGGCCCAGTGTAATCACAGGGTTCGTTTAAGAGGGAGGCAGTGGAGCTAGAGTTAGACAGAAGGTGTGAGGATGGAAGCACAGATCTGGGAGGAAAGGAAATGCTGTGCTGCTGTCTTTGACGAGGTGGAGGAAGGAGCCACAAGACAAGGAATGTAGACAGCTTCCACCAGCTGTGATCTAGTGGTGCCTAATCGATTGTCGGTTGTGGCCTTTGGTTTATGTGTGGAGAAGTGCTATTTGTCCATTGGTGCTCCCAGAGCTTTTCTAACTGGTCCTGCTGGGTCTCAGTTTTTATGAAGTTTGTTACCACTACTAGCTTTTAAGGAGCCACAGTGGCACAGTTGTTGAGAGCTCGGCTGCTAACCAAAAGGTTGTCAGTTTCAATCCACCAGCCAAAAACCAAAAACCAAATCTGTTGCCGTTGAGTGGATTCCGACTCATAGGGACCCTATAGGACAGAGTAGAACTGGCTCATAGAGTTTCCAAGAAGCGCCTGGTGGATTCAAACTGCCGACCTTTTGGTTAGCAGCCCTAGCTCTTATCCACTACGCCACTAAGGTTTCCTATTCTGTCCTATAGTTTTTAAAATCAGATACAGAATTCAAGATAATGTCAGTACTCTGAAGTGTTTTTCAGGAAGCCAAAATAAAATAATAGATACGAATGTGCTCTGAAAAGTTAAAGGATCATACAAGTACTAACCATTATTACATCATTAGTAAAGCAATTTGAAGTTTTATTCTATTAAAATAATATTACAGTGAGTGAATTCAAGATGTCATTTGAAAAGAGGGGAAGAGGTTGTTTGCTATGGCTTATCTCATTTTTTATATAACTTACATGAACTTTCTAAGAAAATTGATGTGTATAGGAATATTTATAAATATTTGCGTGTGTTAATGACGTCAGGCTTGATCATTTGCTTCTGGACTATTTCTGGGCTTATTTAATTCTGGACTGACTTTTCCAGCATATTTTTGGAAATCTGGACTTAATAATTATCTAATCCAACCAGTTCTTTTTTTTTTTTTATTGTATTTTAGATAAAGGTTTACAGAACAGATTAGCCTTTCATTAAACAATCAACACATACATTGCTTTGTGACATTGGCTGCCACCCCCGTGACATGTCAACACTCTCCCCTTCTTGACCCCTGAAACCAGTAAGTTCTGAACAGCCACTGTGTGAAAAGCACTTCTTGGCATCTCACCTCATTCAATCCTCACGATCTCCCTCAAGGTAGGTGTTATTACCAGGTTATATATAAAGAAAGTAAGGCTCTGAGAGGTTAATGACACTTTCTGCCTATGACATATATAGCAAGAGTTTGAATCTACAACTAGAGTGCCACTATTAATAGGTACAAGTTCAGGTAATAAAGACTGATTGGCTTAGATAAAACATAATTGTATCTGTAAATATGTTACAAATATCATGTCTCTGAGTCAAATTTGCAGTGTTTTGATGCAGCATTTCCTCGTGTTACCAGACCACTCTTCCCTTGCTTTATCATGAACACAGGGTAGTTTGCCATGTAGGAATCTCTTGGGTGGAAATCTCATCAATGTGCCTTTGTTACCATAATTCCAGTTAGTCCCTAAATTGGTAAGTTCTAATTTATGTAAGGAATGAGCTATTACGTTTCTTCGGTTTTTAACCTAGAACCATGAGTAGA
This sequence comes from Loxodonta africana, assembly GCF_030014295.1. Lineage (NCBI taxonomy): Eukaryota > Metazoa > Chordata > Mammalia > Proboscidea > Elephantidae > Loxodonta > Loxodonta africana. The sequence continues at coordinate 207,378,442 of NC_087344.1, read as the reverse complement.
TTATAAAATGATTAATAACGTTTCGTGGACTCTAACATGTGTTTGTGCTTTATGGTTTGCTGACTGCTTTGACACGATCACATTAATGTGATTCTCGGGATCCCCTTGTGAAGTAGATAGGGCTAATGTTATTACCTCGTTTTACAGAAAAAAAACTGCGGCTAAAGGAGATTGTGTGATTTTGCTTTTCAAATGACATCTTGAGTTGCACCATTGAGTTCAACCTTCTTGTATATCTACATAGCAGAGATTCGGATAGATAAATATTCTAAGGTCAAGTAGATCCAGCACATTAGCTGCAATACATCTTGCTGTGTATGTAGCTCTGAGCTTAGTGCTGGCTTATGGTTTAATTTAGGTAAAACTTGCCACCATATAGCATACTTGAAGAAACACAGAGGATGAAAAGGTTTCCCACTCCCTTCTTCGGTAGGGTATTATAGCAGTCATTGGAGCCCTAATTATTTCCCAGAAGAACGCTGCACACTTTTCCAGTGACAGTATGTTTGTGTGGAAGGTTAGAAGAGAAGCTGCCAGTTCCCTTCCCTTAGTGATGTTACCAAGCCTAGAATTTTGATCCAGAGAACTCTGCTAGGTTATGTGTACACATGGGAATTCACTTACCTGTTATTTAACTCTGGCATGTAGTATTTACCTGTGAAAAGGCACAGCACCTGATACACGTTTCCTCATCATGTATGTAATGCAAAATTACGTTAAAAAAGAAGACGTTATCTGGTTACCAACTTTCTTTCTTTTGGTAGAAAACAGAACCTAGATTTATTAGATCTGCAGGGAAATGTTAACTTCCTTTGGTTGAGGGCAATAGGCAATACTGAAAATTTTAAAATTTCTATATAGAGACAATGGCAAAATCAGCGTAAAGACAGAACCAATGGATTGGGAAAACATTTACATAACTGTGAATAAGGATTCGTCTCCATAATATTTAGAAAGGCTGTTTTAATTTATAGTAGATTAATAAACAAATAATTTAGACAATATATATAATAACACACTTAAATGGTAGGTGGACCCATTACTGTCCAGTCAGTTCCGACTCATGGCAACCCCATGTGTTCGATGGTAGATCTGCTCCGTGGGGCTTCCTTGGCTGTAATCTTTACAGAGAGAGCCCTGGTGTAACAGTTAAGTACTCAACTGCCAACCAAAAGTTCAGTGGGTGAAACCACTCAGCAGCTTCATGGGAGAAAGACTGGTGATCTGCTTCTGTAAAGATTACAGCCTAGAGAATCTCATGGGGGCAGTTCCATTCTGTCACATGGGGTTGCCATGGGTTGACACTGACTCGACAGCACCTAACAACGACAGCAATCTTTATGGAAACCGATTGCCAGGGCTTCCTTTGTAGTACCACCGGCTGGGCTTGAACCACTAACATTTAGGCTAGCAGACAAGTGAAAACCCATTTGCACCACTCAGGGACCTAAAACAGTAGACAAATAAACGTAAAATATTCTAATCAAAATAATGTCGGTTTACTAATTTGCATTCATTACATTCGTAAAATTTTAAAAAAGATCCGATGTTGGCAAGACTGTGATGAAACTGGTATACTTAAAAATATCACAAACTATAAAAACGTTGAGCTCAATGGCTCAGTAATGCCACTCCTGAGAATTTATCCTAAAAGAAATGATGTATAATAAAAGCCCCTTTAAGATATTCATTTCAGTGCTCTCCATAAAAGTAACAAATTGACAATGATTAAAATACCTTAGAATATGGTAATATTAAAGACAAATGGCACAGTAGCGAGTGGAATATTATGCAAACAAGAAAACAATAAATAACTACAAAAAGTCTCAACTTAGAAAAATGTGTGATATAATAACTTAAAATTGCAACTCTTGTACTTCACAAGAGAAGTGTGAATAATAGAAAGGAATATTCAGAAGTGAACTAGAAATCACCCAGTGTTTGGGTGATGGGATTAGGAGAATACATTTTGTTAAAAATTCCTTTACTATTTTTTTTTTTCCTTGTGCATAAGGTGAAATCTTACCTAGCAAATGAGTTTCCCCTTTGATAGTTTGTACACAAGTGTCCCATGAGATTAGTTCCATTCCCCACAATGTGCCTGCCTTCCCCCCATTTCCCTCCTAGGTTCCCCGTTTCCTTTCATCCTGAATTGCTACCCCTTCCTGCCTTCTCACCTTTGCTTTTGGGCAAATGTTGCCCTTTCGATCTCATAATCGATTGTTCTAAGGCACACATTCCTCTCGGGTGGTGGTGTTTATTTTATGGGCCTGTCTATGGTTTGGCTGATGGGGAGTCTCCAGTAATGGCTTCAGTTCTGGTTCGGCAGGGTGTCTTAGGTCCATAGTCTTATGGGTTCCTCCAGTCTCTGTCAGACCAGTAAGTGTGGTCTTTTTTGTGAATTTGACTTTTTGTTCTTCAATTTTTCTCCTGCTTTGTCTGGGACCCTCTGTTGTGATCCCAGTCAGAGTGATCAGTATTGGTAGTCAGGCACCATCTAGCTCTTCTGTTCTCGGGGTCACGTAGGTTGTGGTTCACATGGTCCATTAGTCCTGTAGACTAACTGCTCCTTTGAGTCTTGGATTGTCTTAATTTCATTTTGCTCCGGATGGTAAGAACCCAAGAGTTATATCTTAGATGGCCGTTTGCAAGCATTTATGACCCCAGACACTACTCATCAAAGTAGGATACAGAACTTTGTCTTTATGAACTATGTTATGCCAGTTGACATAGATATCCCCTGAGTCTATGGTCCATAACCTTAGAGCCTAGAAGTTGCCCTGACTGTCACCCTTGTGTGCTGTGTTGTCTATATTGATGTATAAGCATCACTTACAATTATGCATGTAGAAATATCCACTGCCATACCTATATCTGCACATGGGGGTGTGTTCCCTTATACCCTCTAACCCTCTGGTTATATCTATCTAGCTATGTATCCACTTGTAAAATAGTGTTAACTGTTAATACTGTTGCTGCAGGATTCTCTGTGCTATAGTAATAACTGTTGTTGCCCTTTGTCCTTGTGTTCCTCTCAGTGTCCTTTATCATGTTATTTTTTTTTATTTCCCCCATATTTTGTATTGCCTTTCTCAAAATTTCCCCCAAAATGTTGGTTTTTTTTTTTTTGTTTCCCAAAATTAACATGTGTCTTCTATCTATTTCATAATTTTCTCTCCCTACCCCCCATCCCTGGTAACCATCAAAGAAAGATTTTTGTTTTTTGGTTTTTTTCTTGACTGTAAACCTTTTCTTTGTGATAGTGGCCTCATATAATATTTTTACTTTTGTGACTGCTTTCTTTCACTCAGCATAATGTCCTCCAAATTCATCCATATTGTGAGATGTTTTGCAGCTTCGTCGTTATTCTTTATTGTTGCATAGTATTCCATTATGTGTATGTACCACAGTTTGTTGACCCATTCATCTGTTGATGGGCACTTTGGTTGTTTGCATCTTTTTTGCTATTGTGAATAATGCTGCAATGAACATGGATGTGCATATGCCTATTAGTGTCACAGATCTTATTTCTTTAGGGAATATACCTTGGAGTGGGATTCCTGGAGCATATGGTATTTCTATTTTTAGCTTTTTGAGGAAGCACCATATCGTTTTGCATTTTATGTTCCCACCAGCAGTGTATAAGAATTCCAGTCTCTCCACAACCTCTTCAACATTTGTTTTTGTTTTTCGATTAGTGTTGGTAATGTCAGGGTGAGATGACATTTCATCAAAGTTTTGATTTCTATCTCTCTAGTCGCTAATGTTCGCTAGCATTTCTTCATGTGTTTGTTAGCCACCTGGATGTCTTCTTTGGTGAAGTGTCTGTTCGTATCCTTTGCCCATTTTTTTTTTTGTATGTAATTTTATTGTGCTTTAAGCAAAAGTTTACAATGCAAGTTAGTTTCTCATGCAAAATTTTTTACACAAATTGTTTTGTGACATTGGTTGCAGTCCCTGCAATGTGACAGCATTCTCCCCCTTTCTACCTTGGATTCATTCATCCAGTTTTCCTGTCCCTCCTGGTCTTCTCATCTTGCTTTTGGTCAGGAATTGTCCCTTTGAGCTCATATAGTTTATCGAACTAAGAAGGACATTCCTCACGTGTGTTATTGTTTGTTTTATAGGTTTGTGTAATCTTTGTCTGAAAATTGGGCTTTGGGAGTTGCTTCAGTTCTGAGTTAGCAGGGTATCCAGGGACCATGGTCTCAGGGGTTCCTGCATTCTGTGTCAGACTAGTAGATCTGGTCTTTTTTTGTGTGAATTTGGATTTTGTTCTGCATTTTTCTCCTGCTCTGTCCTGGACCCTCTATTGTGATCCCTGTCAGAGTTGTTGGTAATGGTGGCCAGGCACCATCTAGTTCTTCTAGGTTCAGGCTAGTGGAGGCTGTGGTTCATGTGGTCCTTTTGTCCTTTGTCCTTTGCCCATTTTTTAATTAGGTTGTTTGTCTTTTTGTTGTTGAGGTGTCGGAATTTTTTATAGATTTTAGAGATTAGACCCTTACCAGATATGTTGCAGCCAAAATTGTTTTCCTAGTCCGTAGGTTCTGTTTTCACTCTGTTGATGCAGTCTTTTGATGAGCGTAAGTGTTGAATTTTTAGAAGGTCCCATTTATCTAGTTCATCTTCTGCTGTTTGTGCCTTTTTAGTTATGTTTGGTATCCTATTTATATCATACATTAGATCCCCTAGACTTGTTCCTATATTTCTTCCATCATCCTTGTAATTTTAGATTTTGTATTTAGGTCTTTGATACGTTTTGAGTTAGTGTTTGTGTATGGTATGAGGTATGGGTCTTGTTTCATTTTCTTATAGATGGACATCCAGTTTTGCCAGCACCATTTGTTAAAGAGGCTGCCTTTTCCCCATCTGATGGACTTTGGCCCTTTGTGAAATATTAGCTGCTCATAGATGGTTGGATTTACATCTGGGTTCTCAATTCTGTTCCATTGGTCTGTGCGTCTCTCATCGTACCAGTACCAGGCTGTTTTGACTAATGTGGCTGTACAGTAGGTTCTAAGATCCGGTAATGTGAAGCATCCTACTTTGTTCTCCTTCTTCATTAATACTTTACTTATCGGGGGCCTCTTTCCTTTCCATATAAAGTTAACAATAAGTTACTGTTGGAATTTTTACCAGAATTGTGTTATATCTGTAGATCACTTTGGGAGGCATTGACATTTTCACTATGTTGAGTCTTCCTATCCATGAACATGGTATGTTTTTCCATTTATGTAGGCCTCTTCTGGTTTCTTGCAGCAGTGTTTTGTAGTTTACTTTGTAATAGGTCGTTTACATTCCTGGTTAGATTTATTCCTAAGTATTTTGTCTTTTGGAGGGCTATTGTAATGGTATTGTTTTCCTGATTTCCTTTTCAAAGTTCTCTTTGTTGGTTAGAGGAATCTATTTGATTTTTGTATGTCAATCTTGTATCCTGCTACTTTGCTGAGTCCTTCTGTTAGTTCTATTAGCTTTCTTGTGAAATTTTTGTGATTTTCTATGTATAGGATCATATCATCTGTGAATAGCGATAATTTTACCTCTTCCTTACCAATCTGGATGCCCTTTATTTCTTTTACTTGCCTTATTGCTTTAACTAGTACTTACAGCACAATGATGAATAAGAGTGATAGTAAACGGCATCCTTGTCTGGTTCCCGTTCTCAACGGGAATGCTTTGTCTCTGTGCATTAATAATAATGTTGGCTGTTGATTTTGCATAAATGCCTTTTATTATGTTGAGGAATTTCCCTTCTATTTCTTATTTTGCTTAGAGTTTTTATCAGGAATGGGAGTTCGGCTTTATCAAATTGCTTTTCTGTGTCAACTGAGATGATCGTGTGATTCTTTTCCTGTGTGTTATTTATGTGGTGAATTACTTTGATTTTCTAATGTTGAACCATCCTTACATAACTAGTATAAATTCCACTTGGTCATGATGTAGTATTTTTTTCATATGCTGTTGAATTCTATTGGCTAGAATTTGGTCAGAATTTTTGCATATGTGGAATATTGGTCTGTCATTTTTCTTTTTCAGTGGTGTCTTTGCCTAGTTTTGGTATCAGCATTATGCCAGCTTCATAGAGTGAATTTAGGAGTATTCCTTCCTTTTCCATGCTCTGAAATAGTTTGAGTAGTATTGGGGTGAGCTCTTCTCTGAATGTTTTGTAGAATTCTCCAGTGAAGCCACTGGGGCCAGGGCTTTTGTCTGCTGGGAGTTTTTGTATTACCTCTTCAATTTCTTCTTTTCTTATGGGTCTGTTTAGTTTTACTACCTAAGTTTGCATTAGTTTAGGTAGGTAGTGTGTTTCCAGAAATTTGTCCATTTCCTCTAGGTTTTCAAATTTGTTGGAGTATGTTTTTTTTTATAGTATTCTGTTATGATCCTTTTTATTTCATTTGGTTTTGATGTGCTATCACCTATCTCATTTCTTATTTGAGTTATTTGCTTCCTCTCCTGCTTTTCTTTTGTCAATTTGGCCAATGGTTTGTCAATTTTGTTGATCTTTTCAAAAAAACAACTTCTGGTCTTGTCGATTCTATTGTTTTTCTGTTCTCTTTCATTTATTTCTGCTCTGATATTTATTATTTTTTTTGAGGTGACTGTAGGCTTCTTTTGCTGCTCTCTTTCTATTCGTTCAAGTTGTAGAGTAAATGTTTTGATTTTGGCCCTTTCTTCTTTTTTGATGTGTGTGTTTATTGCTATAAATTGATCTCTAGACTCTGCTTTTGCCATGTTCCAAAGGTTTTGGTAAAATGTACTTTCATTCTCATTAAACTCTAGGATTTTTTTTTTTTTTTTTGCATCATTGATCTCTTCTGTTACCCAGTGATGTGATTATTAAGCAAGGTGTTATTCAGTTTCCATGTATTTGATTTTTTTTTCCTTGCTATTCCTGTTATTGATGTCTACTTTTATGACACTGTGATCAGAAAAGATACTTTGTATTATCTCAATGTTTTGGATTTTGTTGTGGGTTGCTTTGTGGCCTGTAATGTGGTCTATTCTGGAGAATGTTCCATGTGGGTAAAAAAAGAATGTATACTTTGTTGCTGTTTGTTGGACTGTTCTGTGCATGTCTATGAGGTCACATTAGTGATTTTGGCCTATAGATCCTCTGTCTCTTTGTTAAGTTTCTTTCTACGTGTTCTTTTACTGAGAGTGGTGTGTTGAAGTCTCTTAGTATTATTGTGGAACTGTCTATATGTTTTCAGTGCTGTTAGAGTTTGTTTTATGTATTTTGGAGCCCTGTCTTTTGGTGCATAAATATTCGTTATGGTTATGTCCTTCTGGTTGATTAACCCTTTAATCATTATATAGTGTTCTTCCCTATCTTTTATGGTTGATTTTGCTTTAAAGTCTATTTTGTCCTTTAATATTGCCACTCCTGCTCCTTTTTGGTTATTGTTTGCATGATATATATTTTTCATCCTTTAGTTTTAGTTTTTTTATGTCTTTGTGTCTCTGGTGTGTCCCTTGTAGTTAGCATATTGATGAGTTGTGTTTTTTTTTTTTTAATCCATTCTGCCACTCTCTGTCTCTTTACTGGTGCATTTAATCCATTTACATTCTGTCTAATTATCAATAGTTATGAGTTTACTACTATCATTTTGTTGTACTTTTTTGTGGTGTTGACGGTTTCTTTGTTTTACTAAATTTTCTATGCTGAGTTCTTTTTGTTTGCGGATTTTATTTTCATTTCTTTCACTGTAACTGAAGTTGTGTTTAGAGAAGCAAAACCAGTAACGGATATAAATATATAGAGAGACAAAGATTTACATTAAGGAAATAGCTCACGCAGTTGTAGAGGCTGGAATGTCCCAAGTCTGTGGGTCAGGATAGAGGCTTCTCTGGATTCACGTAGCTGCAGGGGCTGGGTAACCCAAGACCAGCTGGTCAGACAGCAGGGCTCCTGCTCACAGGCTGTGAAGATCAACAGATCCCAAGATCAACAGGAAAGATGACAGGTAAGTTGCTAGCTCAAGACCCAAGAACCAGAGGTCAGACAAACAGGAGCCAAGTGCAGAATCTAGAGCAAGAAAAAGCCCATGAGCCTTGCCAGAGAGTCCAGTTATAGTCAATGCAGGCCACACCCCCAAGGAAACTCCCTCTCAACTGATTGGCTACTCACAGCAGATGCCATCATGGAGGTGATCACATTGTATCAAATCTCATCGTGGAAGTGATCACATCATTATACAACTGCCAAACTATATCATAGCTACCAAACCACTGATAATCATGGCCTAACCAAGTTGATACACAACCTTAACGATCACAGTTTGTTAACTTTCTTTGTGGTTACCTTGAAATTTACCTTTATCTTCCTAAGTTTAAAATGATCTTTTATCTCTTGATATCACATTGATTTCCTCTCCAGATGAAAGTTCTATAACTACGCTGTTTATTCCCTCTTTATTTGTTTTGATGTTGTCCTCATTTACATATTGAAGTCTCTGGTTCCCTGGTTTCAGTTATTTAGCTTTGTTTTATTTTTGAGAATTCTTTATTTGGGTTGGTATCTGGGTGGTCTGTGCTGTATCCAAATCTCAGACTGCTGTCTGATGTTTGTTCTCCATCTGAAGGACTCCCTTTAATACTTCTTGTAAGTTTGGTCTGGTTTTTACAAATTTCCTTAATTTCTGTTTATCTGGAAGTGTCTCAATTTTGCCATCAAATTTGAGAAACAATTTTGCTAGATATGTAATTCTTGGATGGCATTTTTTTTTCTTCAAGATTTTATACATGTCGTTCCATTGTCTTCTTGCCCACATGTTTTCTTCTGAGTAATCAGAGTTTAATCTTATTGCTTCTCCTTTGAAGGTGACTTTTCATTTTTCCCTAGCTACTCTCAGGATTTTTTCTTTCTCTTTGGTTTTGGCAAGTTTGATTCTGATATGTCTTGGTGACTTTCTTTTGAGGTCTATCCCGTATAGGGTTCATTGAGCTTTTTGGTTGAATAACATTTATTCTTTTTTCTGAATTTTTCTCAAACAAATTGTTGTCAACATATTTGTCTTCAATTTTGCTAATTGTGTCTTCCATTAGTTCAATTCTGCTCCTATATCCTTCTATTGAATTGTCTATTTCTGAGATTTTATTGTTAATCTTTTGGATTTCAAGTTGCTGTTTTTGTATGGTTTCCAGTTGTCTATTTATTTTGTCATTTTGTTCTTGTATTGTTTTCCTGAATTATTCTATTGCTTTGTCTGTGCTCTCCTTGATTTTGTCTATTTTTTTCCTTGATTTTTTTTCTATTTTTTTCCTTGGTTTTGTCAGTGTTTTACTTAATCTCTTTCTTGTCTCTTGGAAAGCCCTGTATATTAGTCTTTTGAATTCTCTATTAGGTACTTCCATTGCTTTTTCTTCTTTTGGGAGGTGTTCTGATTCTTTATATTGGTTACTTGGCTGTACCGTCTTGTCATGCTTCTTTATATGATTTGATACTGTCTCTCGGAGGCATCAAGAAGTTAAAATATTTATTTATTTATTTATTATATGTTTGCATTCTACATTCTGAATTTTGTTGTTGTTGTTATGTTTTGATATATCTGAGTAGGCTGAGTGTGTGTGCTGCTTTTTTTGCTTCTCGCCATTTTGAAGCTCTCACCTCCTGTCTCCAGGTGGCTGAAGCAGTGACTAGGTATGTGAGTCCAGGTCTCTTTTTGCTGATCTTGCAGGGCCACTGAGAATGTAGGTGGTGTTTCTGGTGAGGTGGTACATCTGTGCAGCTGGTTACCTCACTCTGGGTGCAGGGATCTTTCTCCCTGGTCGCTGGGTTGGGTGTTGTGCATGTGCTTTGTTGATTGTCTGGTGGTCAGAGGCGAGGGTGCCAGATCGTTGGTCACTAGGTGGGTTGTGTGGAAACTCACTGATGTTCCTGGTTGAGCAGGGCTGGGGTGTTTGGAGCAGGCACAAGTCTCTAGTTGCAAGAGGGGGTGAAGCAGGGGACAAAGCAGAGGGGATATTGCCTGTCCATGGGAGCCCAGTTGGAGGGCATACCCCTGTCCACCAGAGTGTGTCATGAAGGAGGTTGTGCAGCCTGTCCTTGGGCCCCTGAGCGGGTAGCTATAGGGAGTAGGTGGGTACAACCAGTCCTTGAGATCCTGGCATGGGTATTTAGCTCTGGCCACGAGGGCATATTCACTCCTACTTGGCTGCATCAGGTGATGGTGGTTCAGCTGAGAATGCTACAGGCTTTGTGTCAATATGGCTACACTATACAGGTTCAAGTAGCAGAGCCCCGGTGGGTGTGAGCAGAGCAAGAGGCACTCTTATCTGGCTCTGGCTCTGCAGTGTCACTCCTGCTTGGCTACAGCAGGTGATGGCGTTTTGAGTGGGAATGCTTCTTGCTTTGTCTCAGTGTGGCTGTGCTGTGCAGGCTCAGCTAGCAGGGCACCAGTGTGGGTGACTGAGGGGAGAAGGCGCTAGAGAACCATGGGCTCCCAGTGTAAGTAGCTGAGTGAAGGGGCAGACATCTCCCAATCGTGGGCTCTTGGCTTTGGGAACAGGGCAATGGTGGGAGCCGCTGGTGGTGATTGCGAGCAGAGAGGGTGATGGCCGAGAGGAGGTAGAGTGCCCCGTGGGGCCGTGTACCTCCAGCATGGGGTGCTAGGTTGGGTGTTGTGGATAGGGTGCTGCACTTAAGTTTTTTTTTTTTTTTTAATAACTTTTATTAAGCTTCAAGTGAACGTTTACAAATCCAATCAGTCTGTCACATATAAGTTTACATACATCTCACTCCCTACTCCCACTTGCTCTCCCCCTCTTGAGTCAGCCCTTCCAGTCTCTCCTTTCTTGACAATTTTGCCGGCTTCCCTCTCTCTCTATCCTCCCATCCCCCCTCCAGACATGAGTTGCCAACACAATCTCAAGTGTCCACCTGATATAATTAGCTCACTCTTCATCAGCATCTCTCTCCCACCCGCTGACCAGTCCCTTTCATGTCTGATGAGTTGTCTTCGGGGATGGTTCCTGTCCTGTGTCAACTGAAGGTCTGGGGAGCATGGCCGCTGGGATTCCTCCAGTCTCAGTCAGACCATTAAGTTTGGTCTTTTTATGAGAATTTGGGGTCTGCATCCCACTGATCTCCTGCTCCCTCAGGGGTCCTCTGCTGTGCTCCCTGTCAGGGCAGTCATCGATTGTGGCTGGGCACCAACTAGTTCTTCTGGTCTCAGGATGATGTAGGTCTCTGGTTCATGTGGCCCTTTCTGTCTCTTGGGCTCTTAGTTGTCGTGTGGCCTTGGTGTTCTTCATTTTCCTTTGCTCCAGGTGGGTTGAGACCAATTGCTGCATCTTAGATGGCCGCTTGTTAGCATTTAAGACCCCAGATGCCACATTTCAAAGTGGGATGCAGAATGATTTCATAATAGAATTATTTTGCCAATTGACTTAGAAGTCCCCGCAAACCATGTTCCCCAGACCCCCGCCCTTGCTCCGCTGACCTTTGAAGCATTAATTTTATCCCGGAAACTTCTTTGCTTTTGGTCCAGTCCAATTGAGCTGACCTTCCATGTATTGAGTGTTGTCTTTCCCTTCACCTAAAGCAGTTCTTATCTACTGATTAATCAATAAAAAACCCTCTCCCACCCTCCCTCCCTCCCGCCCTCGTAACCACAAAAGTATGTGTTCTTCTCAGGTTTACTATTTCTCAAGATCTTATAATAGTGGTCTTATACAATATTTGTCCTTTTGCCTCTGACTAATTTCGCTCAGCATAATGCCTTCCAGGTTCCTCCATGTTATGAAATGTTTCAGAGATTTGTCACTGTTCTTTATCGATGCGTAGTATTCCATTGTGTGAATATACCACAATTTATTTACCCATTCATCCGTTGATGGACACCTTGGTTGCTTCCAACTTTTTGCTATTGTAAACAGAGCTGCAATAAACATGGGTGTGCATATATCTGTTTGTATGAAGGCTCTTGTATCTCTAGGGTATATTCCTAGGAGTGGGATTTCTGGGTTGTATGGTAGTTCTATTTCTAACTGTTTAAGATAACGCCAGATGGATTTCCAAAGTGGTTGTACCATTTTACATTCCCACCAGCAGTGTATGAGAGTTCCAATCTCTCCGCAGCCTCTCCAACATTTCTTATTTTGTGTTTTTTGGATTAATGCCAGCCTTGCTGGTGTGAGGTGGAATCTCATCGTAGTTTTAATTTGCATTTCTCTAATGGCTAATGATCGAGAGCATTTTCTCATGTATCTGTTGACTGCCTGAATATCTTCTTTAGTGAAATGTGTGTTCATATCCTTTGCCCACTTCTTGATTGGGTTGTTTGTCTTTTTCTGGTTGAGTTTTGACAGAATCATGTAGATTTTAGAGATCAGGCGCTGGTCGGAGATGTCATAGCTGAAAATTCTTTCCCAGTCTGTAGGTGGTCTTTTTACTCTTTTGGAGAAGTCTTTAGATGAGCATAGGTGTTTGATTTTTAGGAGCTCCCAGTTATCGGGTTTCTCTTCATCATTTTTGGTAATGTTTTGTATTCTGTTTATACCTTGTATTAGGGCTCCTAGGGTTGTCCCAATTTTTTCTTCCATGATCTTTATCGTTTTAGTCTTTATGTTTAGGTCTTTGATCCACTTGGAGTTGGTTTTTGTGCATGGTGTGAGGTATGGGTCCTGTTTCATTTTTTTGCAAATGGATATCCAGTTATGCCAGAACCATTTGTTAAAAAGGCTGTCTTTTCCCCAGTTAATTGACACTGGTCCTTTGTCAAATATCAGCTGCTCACACGTGGATGGATCTATGTCTGGGTTCTCAATTCTGTTCCATTGGTCTATGTGTCTGTTGTTGTACCAATACCAGGCTGTTTTGACTACTGTGGCTGTATAATAGCTTCCGAAATTAGGTAGAGTGAGGCCTCCCACTTTTTTCTTCTTTTTCAGTAGTGCTTTGCTTATCCGGGGCTTCTTTCCCTTCCATATGAAATTGGTGATTTGTTTCTCTATCCCCTTAAAATATGACATTGGAATTTGGATTGGAAGTGCGTTAAATGTATAGATGGCTTTTGGTAGAATAGACATTTTTACTATGTTAAGTCTTCCTATCCATGAGCAGGGTATGTTTTTCCACTTAAGTACGTCCTTTTGAATTTCTTGTAGTAGAGCTTTGTAGTTTTCTTTGTATAGGTCTTTTACATCCTTGGTAAGATTTATTCCTAAGTATCTTATCTTCTTGGGGGCTACTGTGAATGGTATTGATTTGGTTATTTCCTCTTCGGTGTTCTTTTTGTTGATGTAGAGGAATCCAAGTGATTTTTGTATGTTTATTTTATAACCTGAGACTCTGCCAAACTCTTCTATTAGTTTCAGTAGTTTTCTGGAGGATTCCTTAGGGTTTTCTGTGTATATAATCATGTCATCTGCAAATAGTGATAACTTTACTTCTTCCTTGCCAATCGGATACCTTTTATTTCTTTGTCTAGCCTAATTGCCTTGGCTAGGACTTCCAACACGATGTTGAATAAGAGCGGTGATAAAGGGCATCCTTGTCTGGTTCCCGTTCTCAAGGGAAATGCTTTCAGGTTCTCTCCATTTAGAATGATATTGGCTGTTGGCTTTGCATAGATGCCCTTTATTATGTTGAGGAATTTTCCTTCAATTCCTATTTTGGTAAGAGTTTTTATCATGAATGGGTGTTGGACTTTGTCAAATGCCTTTTCTGCATCAATTGATAAGATCATGTGGTTTTTGTCTTTTGTTTTATTTATGTCATGGATTACATTAATGGTTTTTCTGATTTTAAACCAGCCTTGCATACCTGGTATAAATCCCACTTGATCATGGTGAATTATTTTTTTGATGTGTTGTTGGATTCTATTGGCTAGAATTTTGTTGAGGATTTTTGCATCAGTGTTCATGAGGGATATAGGTCTATAATTTTCTTTTTTTGTAATGTCTTTACCTGGTTTTGGTATCAGGGAGATGGTGGCTTCATAGAATGAGTTGGGTAGTATTCCGTCATTTTCTATACTTTGGAATACCTTTAGTAGTAGTGGTGTTAACTCTTCTCTGAAAGTTTGGTAGAACTCTGCAGTGAAGCCGTCCGGGCCAGGGCTTTTTTTTGTTGGGAGTTTTTTGATTACCGTTTCAATCTCTTTTTTTGTTATGGGTCTATTTAGTTGTTCTACTTCTGAATGTGTTAGTTTAGTTAGGTAGTGTTTTTCCAGGAATTCATCCATTTCTTCTAGGTTTTCAAATTTGTTAGAGTACAATTTTTCATAATAATCTGAAATGATTCTTTTAATTTCATTTGGTTCTGTTGTGATGTGGTCCTTCTCATTTCTTATTCGGATTATTTTTTCCTTTCCTGTATTTCTTTAGTCAGTCTAGCCAATTGTTTATCAATTTTGTTAATTTTTTCAAAGAACCAGCTTTTGGCTTTGTTAATTCTTTCAATTGTTTTTCTGTTCTCTAATTCATTTAGTTCAGCTCTAATTTTTATTATTTGTTTTCTTCTGGTCCCTGATGGGTTCTTTTGTTGCTCACTTTCTATTTGTTCAAGTTGTAGGGACAGTTCTCTGATTTTGGCTCTTTCTTCTTTTTGTATGTGTGCATTTATTGATATAAATTGGCCTCTGAGCACTGCTTTTGCTGTGTCCCAGAGGTTTTGATAGGAAGTATTTTCATTCTCGTTGCTTTCTATGAATTTCCTTATTCCCTCCTTGATGTCTTCTATAACCCAGTCTTTTTTCAGGAGGGTATTGTTCATTTTCCAAGTATTTGATTTCTTTTCCCTAGTTTTTCTGTTATTGATCTCTAGTTTTATTGCCTTGTGGTCTGAGAAGATGCTTTGTAATATTTCGATGTTTTGGACTCTGCAAAGGTTTGTTTTATGACCTAATATGTGGTCTATTCTAGAGAATGTTCCATGTGCGCTAGAAAAAAAAGTATATTTTGCAGCAGTTGGGTGGAGAGTTCTGTATAAGTCAATGAGGTCAAGTTGGTTAATTGTTGTAAGTAGGTCTTCCGTGTCTCTGTTGAGCTTCTTACTGGATGTCCTGTCCTTCTCCGAAAGTGGTGTGTTGAAGTCTCCTACTATAATTGTGGAGGTATCTATCTCGCTTTTCAATTCTGTTAAAATTTGATTTATGTATCTTGCAGCCCTGTCATTGGGTGCATAAATATTTAATATGGTTATGTCTTCCTGATCAATTGTCCCTTTTATCATTATATAGTGTCCTTCTTTATCCTTTGCGGTGGATTTAAGTCTAAAGTCTATTTTGTCAGAAATTAATATTGCTACTCCTCTTCTTTTTTGCTTATTGTTTGCTTGATATACTTTTTTCCATCCTTTGAGTTTTAGTTTGTTTGTGTCTCTAAGTCTAAGGTGTGTCTCTTGTAGGCAGCCTATAGATGGATCGTGTTTCTTTATCCAGTCTGTGACTCTCTGTCTCTTTATTGGTGCATTTAGTCCATTTACATTCAGGGTAATTATAGATAAATAAGTTTTTAGTGCTGTCATTTTGATGCCTTTTTATGTATGTTGTTGACAATTTCATTTTTCCACATACTTTTTTGTGCTGAGGCGTTTCTCTTAGTAAATTGTGAGATCCTCATTTTCATAGTGCTTGACTTTATGTTAGTTGAGTCGTTACGTTTTTCTTGGTTTTTATCTTGAGTTATAGAGTTGTTATACCTTTTTGTGGTTACGTTATTATTTACCCCTATTTTTCTAAGTAAAAACCTAACTTGTATTGTTCTATACCGCCTTGTATCACTCTCCATATGGCAGTTCAATGCCTCCTGTATTTAGTCCCTCTTTTTGATTATTGTGATCTTTTACCTATTGACTTCCATGATTCCCTGTTATATTTTTTTGTTTTAATTAATCTTAATTTGTTTGTTTTTGTGATTTCCCTATTTGAGTTGATATCAGGACGTTCTGTTTTGTGACCTTGTGTTGTGCTGATATCTGATATTATTGGTTCTCTGACCAAACAATATCCTTTAGTATTTCTTGTAGCTTTGGTTTGGTTTTTGCAAATTCTCTAAACTTGTGTTTGTCTGTAAATATCTTAATTTCGCCTTCGTATTTCAGAGAGAGTTTTGCTGGATATATGATCCTTGGCTGGCAGTTTTTCTCCTTCAGTGTTCTGTATATGTCGTCCCATTCCCTTCTTGCCTGCATGGTTTCTGCTGAGTAGTCAGAACATATTCTTATTGATTCTCCCTTGAAGGAAACCTTTCTTTTCTCCCTGGCTGCTTTTAAAATTTTCTGTTTATCTTTGGTTTTGGTGAGTTTGATGATAATATGTCTTGGTGTTTTTCTTTTTGGATCAGTCTTAAATGGGGTTCGATGAGCATCTTGGATAGATATCCTTTCGTCTTTCATGATGTCAGGGAAGTTTTCTGTCAGGAGTTCTTCAACTATTTTCTCTGTGTTTTCTGTCCCCCCTCCCTGTTCTGGGACTCCAGTCACCCGCAGGTTATCCTTCTTGATAGTGTCCCACATAATTCTTAGGGTTTCTTCATTTTTTTTAATTCTTTTATCTGATTTTTTTTCAGCTATGTTGGTGTTGATTCCCTGGTCCTCCAGATGTCCCAGTCTGCATTCTAATTGCTCGAGTCTGCTCCTCTGACTTCCTAGTGCGTTGTCTAATTCTGTTATTTTATTGTTAATCTTTTGGATTTCTACATGCTGTCTCTCTATGGATTCTTGCAACTTATTAATTTTTCCACTATGTTCTTGAATAATCTTTTTGAGTTCTTCAACAGTTTTATCAGTGTGTTCCTTGGCTTTTTCTGCAGTTATCTTAATTTCATTTGTGATATCATTAAGCATTCTGTAAATTAGTTTTTTATATTCTGTATCTAATAATTCCAAGATTGTATCTTCATTTGGGAAAGATTTTGATTCTTCTGTTTGGGGGGTTGGAGAAGCTGTCATGGTCTGCTTCTTTAAGTGGTTTGATATGGATTGTTGTCTCCGAGCCATCACTGGGAAACTAGTTTTTCCAGAAAATCCGCTAAAAAAAAAATGCAGTCAGATCCCTATCAGAGTTCTCCCTCTGGCTCAGGCTATTCAGATGTTAATGAAGCCGCCTGGGGAGGGTGGGGGAGGGAACAGAGAGATAGGAGAGTAGCACCTCAGAATATAGCCAGAGTTGCTTGTCTTGCTTGGAATGACTATTATATCTGAGATTCCCGTGGGCGCGTCGCCTATGTGTGCTGGCTGTGTGGAGATTGCCCCCGGGGGGTTTGGCCCGCTGGAGTCATGGTCAGATCCTCCGCTTCCAGCCCCACACCCAGCGTCAAGGCTCCCCTACTGGGACGGTGCACTCTTGACTCCAAAATCGGTCGCTGCCTCCCGGGGACTTCTCGTCCCTCCAGCCGCATGGCCGTGCCGCCTCCGAGAACCAGTTGGGCCTCCTCCCGGGGTTAGTTCAGATGGGTGGAGCAGCTCCCCGTGCTTGTGCCGTGACCGAGTGTCCCGGCTGGGACGCTGTTCTCCCCGCTCCAATACCAGTCACTGCCTCCCGGGGACTTCTCCTACTGGCTGCGTCCCACGCCGCCCGCGCGACCCGGCTGGTCCCCTTCCCGGGGTCAGTTCAGGGGGGTGGAGCCACTCTCCGTGTTTATGCCGTACCTGCGTCTAGTCCAGATCCCTGCGGGACGGTTCCCCAGCTCGGACGCTGCTCTTTCTGCTCCAAGACCAGTCACTGCCTCCGGGGGACTTCTCCTACCGGCTGCATCCCACGCCGCCCGCGGAACCGGTTGGTCCCCCTCCCGGGGTTAGTTCAGGGGGGTGGAGCAGCTCTCTGTGCTTGTGCCGTACCTGACTGGTACGCTGGCTCCAGGCTCTGGAAACAATCGCCGCTTCCCGGTATTAGTTCGTTCTCCGTCTCTAAATCTGTGTTTGTTGTTCAGGGTTCGTAGATTGTTATGTATGTGATCGATTTACTTGTTTTTCCGTGTCTTTGTTGTAAGAGGGATCCGAGGTAGCGTCTGCCTAGTCCGCCATCTTGGCTCCGCCTGCACTTAAGTTTTGCAGGGTGGAAAGTACTCCTGTCTTGGTCTGGACGTGTGTGCGGAGTCGCTCCTGCTTGACTGCACCAGGTCGTGGGAGTTTCGGTTGGGAAGGCTGCTTGCTTTGTCTCAATATTTTTGTGCTGTTCAGGTTCTGCTAACAGGGCACCAGTGATCCAAAAATCTCCGTTTCCACTGTTTTTTGTATTGTCTCTCCTTCCCCTTGATGCTCAGTCTGATTCTTTGGTCTTGTCTTTGATGCTTAGCATTCCTAAGTTTTCATCTATATCCAATTCACTTGTTTCTTTGGGCCTTTGTTATAAGAGGGATGCTATGAAGCATCTGACTACTCCGCCATCTTGGACCACCTCCTGGTTACCAACATTTTTAAAATATTTCATTGTAAACCAGCATTTACTGAGCACCTACTGCATGCCAGCTCTGGGAAACAAAGTCCTTCCTTTATTGGGCTCATAATGTAGACTGTTTGGTTCAAACACCAGGGAAAGTGATTTCAAGTTTTTCTTTTCATATGGTAGTTTTGAAAGCATATGAGACTTCTCAAAATATAGTTTAAAACAAAGATGCTTTTCCACCGTCTCTGAGATAAGTTTTTTCGTTTTTTTTTTTTTTTTTTTGGCAAAGATGATTTTAATTGTTGGCACAGTTCCAGAACAAGAAACACATTCTGTTGACACTCCCCGCCCCCCACAAATGATCATATGAAAGCAAGGAACACAAATGCCCAGTCTCAAACCCTCCAGTGTACTTCTTCATGAGCCCTTTCTTATGCTTCAAAATGGTTGAGTTTATATAAATCTTGCTAGAAGGCAACTTTCTGAAAGATTACACTGCCTTCTTTATGTACAATGTCAATGCCACAATATTAAACAGAAATGAAATATGTGGCTGTACTTTCCTTTTTAAAAATATGGATGTATTTCTTCACAGAGTTGTCTTGTAGTTGTATTGCTATTAAAGTGGTGCCCAGCTCCAGCCCTGCAGACTGCTGACATATAATTAATCTCACAAATTTATGAATGCCAAAGCATGGAGCAAAATGAAAACAAGCAGGGGAATGTTTAAGGGGAATAACTGGACTGTATCCAGATGTGCATCTGTAAAACATCGCCACGTAGCTCCTCCCCTATGTCCTGTCTGGAGACAGGGTTTTTTTTTTCCCCCCTCAAAAATAAACTAGGGCTATTTGAAAGAATTCGTCATGTCTGACTGAAACCAAATAGGTAAAGCTAGATCAGTTGTAATCGTGTATGTTCTTGGTGTCTTTGTTTTTTAATTAACTTCTTAGGTACTGAAGAATCAACCTGCCTTATGGCTGTTCTTGGTGGCTGTTGCCACAACTTCATGCACTCCATTTGAAGATAATATGTATCTTAGTTATCTAGTGCTGCTATAACAGAAATACCACAGATGGATGGCTTTAACAAAGAGAAGTTTATTTTCTCACAGTAAAGTAGGCTAAAAGTCTAAATTCAGGGTGTCAGCTCCAGGGGAAGGCTCTCTCTCTCTGTTGATTCTGGAGGAAGGTCTTTCTGGTCAATCTTCCCCCGGATTAGGAGCTTCTCTACTCAGGAACCCCATGTCTAGAGGACGTGCTTTGCTCCTGGTGCTTTTTTCTTGGTGGCATGAGGTGCCCCTGTCTCTCTGCTTGCTTCTTTTATATCTCAAGAGATTGCTTCAAGACACAATCCAATCCTGTAGGTTGAGTCCTGCTTCACTAACACAACTGCCACCCATCCTCCCTCATTAACATAATAGAGGCAGGATTTGCAACATATAGGAAAATTGCACAGTACCGGGAATCATGGCTAAGTGCAATTGATACCCATATTCTGGGGGGACATAATTCAATCCATGACAATATGCAAGAGATTTCAGGAATGATTGTTGATTTTCTAGAGTTTTTAGTTGTCATGAACTGGAACTTTTTACTCTTAGAAATGAGCAACATTAAATTGTCTACTGTTAACTTTCACTTAAAGCACAATAAAAATTATATTAAAAAAATTGTCTACTGTGGAGAAAGTATTTAAGATGGGAAGCAAAGTCTAAGAGGAAAAGAAGTATAAGAGCATTTGTGGAATTTATTATTATTATTTTTTTTAAAAAATCCAAGAACAGCCAGAGAAGCTAGTGCAAAGACAAGGATTTATTTTTAAGATGCTTACCCATTGCCATTGAGTTGATTCCAACTCATAGACACCCTATAAGGATCTAAGCATTCAAAATGCTTAGCTCACAAGATAAAGAATAAGAATGGATGTAATAATACTGACTTTGTCTGCATGAAATTAACTTAGGACCTAACAACTTTGGAATATGAGAAACAGGGGGACAAAGGTACTCTAAACAAGAACCTTTACAGGTTGGTGTCCAACCATGATATGTGTCTTAAATGGTAACCACCACTCGTTGCTATCGAGTCAGTACTATGACAACCCCATGTGTAGCAGAGGTGAAGTAATAAGACATCTTGTCTCCTTAAATGCCGAGAAATAGTTCTTCAAAAACACGATAACCAAATCAAATGATAAAGTAAACTAATTTCTAAAGAAGTGGCTTTCTCTGTGGTTCGCTTTTCCTATGCCTTTGTATAAGAATGAGAATAAAGATGAAATTAAGTTGTAGTGAACCTGCTTAGAAGTACTCATTAAAGTGGAGCATAGGAAGACTTCCTACCCTGCGGGCTCCCCCCTCTACTCAGCGTGTGCAGTCTTTAAAGACTTTCCCTTGGAATTAGAGTGTGACCCTCATTAGGTACAGAGGTCATGTTGTTGTTGTTTTTAGGTGCCATTCAGTCGGTTCCGACTCATACTGATGCTATGCACAACAGAACAGAACACTGCCCGATCCTACGCCATCCTCACAATCGTCGTGATGCTTGAGCTCATTGTTGCAGCCGCTGTGGCAATCCACCTCATTGAAGGTCTTCCTCTTTTCTGCTCACCCTGTGCTTTGCCAAGCATGATGTCCCTCTCCAGGGACTGATCCTTCCTGACAACATGTCCAAAGTATGTAAGACCCAGTCTCGCCATCCTTGCTTCTAAGGAGCATTCTGGTTATACTTGTTCCAATACAGATTTGTTTGTTCTTTTGGCAGTCTATGGTATATTCAGTAGTCTTCACCAACACCACAATTCAAAAGCGTGAATTCTTCTTTGGTCTTCCTTATTCCTTGTCCAGCTTTTACATGCATATGATGCGATTGGAAACACCATGGCTTGGGCCAGGCACACCTTAGTCTTCAAAGTGACATCTTTACTTTTCAACACTTTAAAGAGGTCCTTTGCAGCAGATTTACCCAATGTAATGCATCATTTGATTTCTTGACTGCTGCTTCCGTGGGCGTTGATTGTGGATACAAGTAAAATGAAATCCTTGACAACTTCAACCTTTCCTCCATTTATCATGATGTTGCTCATTGGTCCAGTTGTGAGGATTTTTGTCTTCTTTATGTTGAGGTGCAAGCCATACTGAAGTCTACGGTCTTTGATCTTCATTAGTAAGTGATTCAAGTCCTTTTCACTTTTTCAGCAATCAAGGTAGTGTCATCTGAATTACATAAGTTGCTAACGAGTCTTCCTCCAATCCTGATGTCCCGTTCTTCTTCATATAGTCCAGCTTCTCGGATTATTTGTTCAGCATACAGATTGAATAGATATGGCGAAAGAATACAACCCTGACACACACCTTTCCTGACTTTAAACCAGTCAGTATCCCCTTGTTCTGTCCGAACAACTGCCTCTTGATCTATGTAAAGGTTCCTCATGAGCACAATTAAGTGTTCTGGAATTCCTATTCTTTGCAATATTATCCATAATTTGTAATGATCCACACAGTTGAATGCCTTTGCATAGTCAATAAAACACAGGTAAACATCCTTCTGGTATTCTCTGCTTTCAGCCAAGATCCATCTGGTATCAGCAATGATATCCCTGCTTCCACATCCTCTTCTGAATCCATCTTGAATTTCTGGCAGTTCCTTGTCAATATACTGCTACAGCCACTTTTGAATGATCTTCAACAAAATTTTGCTTGCGTGTGATATTAATGATATTGTTCTATAACTTCTGCATTCAGTTGGATCACCTTTCTTGGGAATAGGCATAAATGTGGATCTCTTGCAGTCAGTTGACCAGGAAGCTGTCTTCCATACTTCTTGGCATAGACAAGTGAGCACCTCCAGCACTGCATCCATTTGTTGAAACATCTCAATTGATATTCCATCACTTCTTGGAGTCTTGTTTTTCGTCAGTGCCTTCAGAGCAGCTTGGACTTCTTCCTTCAGTACCATTGGTTCCTGATCATATGCTACCTCTTGAAATGGTTGAACATCGACTAGTTCTTTTTGGTATAATGACTCTGTGTATTCCTTCTATCTTCTTTTGATGCTTCCTGTGTCATTTAATATTTTCCCCACAAAATCTTACACGATTGCAACTCAAGGCCTGAATTTTTTCTTCAGTTCTTTCAGCTTGAGAAATGCCGAACGTATTCTTCCTTTTTGGTTTTCTATATCCAGCTCTTTGCACATGTCATTGTAATACTTTGTCTTCTTAAACTGCCCTTTGAAATCTTCTGTTCAGTTCTTTTATTTCACCATTTCTTCCTTTTGCTTTAGCTGCTCGACATTTGTGAGCAAGTTTCAGAGTCTCCTCTGACATCCATCTTGGTCTTTTCTTTCGTTCCTGTCTTTTCAGTGACCTCTCGCTTTCTTCATGTATGATGTCCTTGATGCCATTCCATAGCTTGTCTGGTCTTGGGTCACTAGTGTTCAATGCATCACATCTGTTCTTGAGATGGTCTCTAAATTCAGGTGGGATATACTCAAGGTTGTATTTTGGCTCTCGTGGCCTTGCTCTGATTTTCTTCAGTTTCAGCTTGAACTTGCATATGAGCAATTGATGGTCTGTTCCGCAGTCGGCCCCTGGCCTTGTTCTGACTGTTGATATTGAGCTTTTCCATCATCTCTTTCCACAGATGTAGTCAATTTGATTCCTGTGTGTTCCATCTGGTGAGGTTCATGTGTGTAGTCGCTGTTTATGTTGGTGAAAGAAGGTGTTTGCGATGAAGTCATTGGTCTTGCAAAATTCTATCTTTCGATCTCTGGCATTGTTTCTTTCACCAAGGCTATTTTCCAACTACTGTTCCTTCTTCATTTTCCAACTTTTGCATTCCAGTGACCAGTAATTATCAATGCACCTTGATTGCATGTTTGATCAATTTCAGACTGTAGAAGCTGATAAAAATCTTCAGTTTCTTCATCTTTGGCCTTAGTGGTTGGTACGTAAATTTGAATAATAGTCATCAATTGCTCATAGGCAAGTTCAAGGTGAAACTGAAGGAAATCAGAGGAAGGCCACGAGAGCCAAAATACAACCTTGAGTATATCCCACCTGAATTGTAGGCGTATGGATGTTATCCTGTCACTTGACAGCATTGTACTTCAGGATAGATCTTGAGATTTCTTTTTGATGATGCATGCAACACCATTCCTCTTCAAGTTGTCATTCCCATCATAGTAGACTATATGATTGTCCAATTCAAAATAGCCAATACCAGTCCATTTCAGCTCACTAATGCCTAGAATATTGATGTTTATGCATTCCATTTCATTTTTGATGATTCCCACTTTTCCTAGATTCATACTTCGTACACTCCGGGTTCTGATTATTAATGGATGTTTGCAGCTGTTTCTTCTCATTTTGAGTCATTCCACATCAGCAAACAAAGGTCTTGAAAGCTTTACTCCATCCTCATCATTAAGGTTGTCTCTACTTTAAGGAGGCAGCTCTTTCCCAGTTGTCTTTTGAATTCCTTCCAACCTGGGGGGCTCATCTTCCAGCACTATATTAGACAATGTTCCGCTGCTATTCATAAGGTTTTCACTGGCTAATTATTTTTGGAAGTAGACTACCGGGTCCTTCTTCCTAATCTGTCTTAGTCTGGAAGCTCAGCTGAAAACTGTCCTCCATGGGAGACCCTGCTGGTATTCGAACACCGGCGGCATAGCCTCCAGCATCACAGCAACACTCAAGCCCCCACAGTACGACAAACTGACAGACATGTGGGGGACAGAGACCATAGATTGGGATTATCTTTTATTCAAGCAGAAAAAACAAGAGTAGAGAAATTTTGAATCCCAAAACTTTTATCCCATTTTAGGAAGAATTCCAAACCCATTGCCAGATTTAGGACCCCAATTCTCAGGTTTCTATCATAAAACTTCACTATTAGAACAGCACTAACAGTTTATTTTAAGAATGCATATTGATTATCTAATATCATTCCAATTGTGCAGATAGTTATGTAATTTAAAGTCTAATTTTAATATCATAATTTTTGGAAATAACTTACATCAAAACAGGCATGAGTCCATTTTCTCAGTTCCTTTCCCAGAGGGAACTGCATTGTCATGTGCATATACGGCTCCATCTCTACACCAGGCCTGTGCTCCTCTACGTTGTCTCTGCATTCTACTCAGCAGAAATATATTTGCTACCCAGTTTTGGTTTGGAATGCAAATAATTTCTGGGAAAGCTAAGTATATTGGCTTTACATACCCTATGAATATATAATTTCATGATATTAAAAATATTCTATGTTATCTAAAGTTAAAAAAAGGTAAATTAACATCTATTGTATTTTGATGTCATACTTCGGACTTGGTAAATGAGTACTCTAGAATTATTTTTCTGTAAGTTTTGGAAATATGCAACCATTCTGTGTTTCAAAACCCAAATGCAGCAAAACCTTATGAATTTTTTTTTAGTGAGGAATGTGCTTAATCTGGCAGATGATAAAATCTTCAATTTCCAGAACAGGAAAGCATATCATTTGCTTACAATTATGGCTAGTTATTTGGTAGATGCATTCAAACATTTTCTCACTAAAGAATCAGAGAAAGGTAGTGGAAATTCCTCGAGTAGTACTCAAAGCGACACTGAAACAGCCCCCACAATAACTGCGAAATCTGTGTTCTTGACTCGGTTGCACCACTTTGAGATGATTTCACCTTGGATTAATTGCTTTGCTTCAGTGGACCTGTTTTCTCTATATGTTCAGCAGGGGTATGTACGCGATCATTATTGCTCATCTAGACTACTTCAGTGGTCTGTCATTGTCTCCTGCGTCACTCTGTCCCTCTGCCTTCTCCGATGCAGCCCTCAGAGTAATCTTTCAAAAGCATAAATCAGATCTTGTCACTCTCTTCCTTTAAACCTTCCAGTGGTCATGGCTGCACTTAGGATACGATATAAAATCTTTAGTTTGACCCCCACAACCTGACCTTTTCCTGCCTTTTCCCATTTGTCTTACACCAGCATACCCCCTCTCCCCCGCCAACACACACATTAAGGGACTCCACTGTATCCACACCAGCCCCCTTTCTTTTATTCCTTAGAGATGAATCTCTTTCCTACTTCAGGGCCTTCACACGTGCTAGTCCATTTGCCACGAAAACTGTTCATTCCACCTGCCTAAATTCTTTCAGTGTTAAGAGTCAACATAAACATGACTTTTTCAGAGTTGCTTTCTCTAACTTCCCTTTCAAGTTTAAATTAGACTTTCCTTGTCACCCTGTCTCATGGCACCCTCTCCTTCTCCCATGGAGCACTTGTTCTAGTTTATCATTGTTGCTGTTGTTGTTAGGTGCCATGAGTTGATTCCGACTCATAGTGACCCCATGTGACAGAACAGAACTGCACCATAGGGTTTTCTAGGCTGTAATCTTTATGGGAGCAGACCTTCACCAGGTCTTTCTCCTTTGGAGCCACTTGGTGGATTCAAACCATCAACCTTTTGATTAGCAACTGAGTGCTTAACCATTGTGCCATCAGGGCTCCTTTCTCATTTATCAGTGCATATTTATTTGTGGATTTGTTCCCTAATGTAAGTGGCAGAAAGCCAGGAGCTATATCTCTATTGTTCATTGCCGAATCCAGAGAGACTAAACATATTGCCTGGAATGCAGAACGTTCTGGAATGCACTATGCCAGGTGCTAGGAATGCAAGGTTAATTTTGTCTCTGGCCTCTGGGAGCTCACAGTCACTTAATGAGAAAGAAACATAAGCAAACATTATGTGGGATCATTCTAGTAGCTTGGAGATATGTATATGACTCTTAAGATCAGGGAAAAGAATTTATATTTCAAGCAGCCATAGAGAAGCAATCTCATGACGTAACCTCTGAGTTGGAAGAAGTGTTAACCCTTCAGAGCATCAGTTGGTTACTACTAGAATAGAGGAGCCCTGGTGGTGCAGTGGTTAAGAGCTATAGTTGTTAACCGAAAGGTTGGCAGCTAGAATTCACCAGCCTCTCCTTGGAAGCCCTATGGCGCAGATCTACTCTGTTTTATAGGGTTGCTATAAGTTGGAATTGACTCGTCGGCAACGGGTTTGGTTTTTTTTTTTTTTGAATAGAAGTAGATATGGTAAAAGATGGGGAAAGAGCATAAAATGGAGGCTGGTGAGCTTTGTCAGTCAGCGGTATGCAGGGAGCTCTCAGATGAAGCAAATTAGGCTCTCTGCTCAGGGCTCCAGTGCACTCTGGGAAAACAGCTAAAATGGAATTGAAGGAAGTGCCGGATGGCCTCCTTCTTTATTCACATCAGCAGTAAGATCAAAATGCCCCTGTAGTGTGTGAATACCTGAAATTACAAGGCTACAAATATGCGTTTAGACTGTTTACTTTAGGCTTCCTGTTTACATTTGCTCCAATTTTATTCTCTCACTGGGGAGTAAAATTGGAGGGAAGAGAAGAAGGGGTGAGCGCAGGAGAAAGGGAAGTGAAACTCAATTTCAAAAGCAGAACCATTTTCACATTAAAGTTCAACTGTGGGTTTAAAACCTCCAGCTCTCTTGGCCGCCATTGTGGGTGGAGTGTTGTAACAGGGCTTCACCTAATTCATTCTATATGCTTGGCAGAGGAAAGGCTGAAATAGGAGCCAAATTCCAAAGGGTCTCTAAGGGACGCACAGTCACACTGTTCAGAATTATACGGCAACCTGGCCTGAGCAGAGGATTTTTAATGTGTTCGTGCACTTCGGAGCCATTCTTCCAGAGTTTTGTAATTGTTCAGCCATTTTGTGAGATTCTGTTGTAAGTGCATTGCAAACACTGCTTCACAGTTAAAGGTTACTAAATATTTAATCAAGTTAACTAAGGTGATTTTATAGAGGTTTGGAGCTGGAAGTAAAATAATATGGAAGAATTTAGTTCCACTGTCATAATAAACTTGTAGAAACATCTAAGAAGTCATATTTTGTTTTATTCTAAGGAATTTGGCTCATCCTCAAATAAAAATTGTGCTTTAATTTTAAGCAGCTTTATTGCAAACAGTTGTTGAATTTTACATTGTTTTATAATTGGAATTGTGGCAGAAATGGGGAAGAAGCAGAAATGTCATTTTAACTCACTTTCTGGGAAGAAATTCCAGAGTATGGGAGCTGACAAAACACATCTTCTGAGTGCTTAGGGTCCAGAAGGGAGTAAAGACTTTAGATTTTTGAAGTTGTTTTTGCTTACAACTGAATTTACCTCCGAACGCAGTGTGCATAAGAGTTAATTTAAATGTCGGTTACAGATGCCAAGAAATGTGGAGATATAAACCAGAAAGATAGCATGACCTTAAGAGCCGAGCAGAGGTTAGGGACCCTGGACTCTGATGCTAACCCTGTGTCAGGTTTTTTCTTCACTTTGTAATGACAAAATACAGTTTCTCTTCTCCTGACTCTTGTAAGGTAGTACCAACTGCAGATAAAACAGAGCAAATTTTCTTTCATTTACTGGCAAATGCTCTAGGACAGTGCCTTGCCCCCCTTTTTGAAGATGACATGGGATCATAACAAGAGTTTAGCCATCTCTGGGAGGTCCAGGATGCAGGCATCTGCCTTTTTTGATACAAGGGTAGTTAGGTCCTGCTTCTCCAAGGGGGTTCTTACCCTCTAGTGATGGCCCACCCAGCTGAAGAAATCACAATCAGTCATTGATAAAAGTGTTTGGACCCATCTTTGCCATCCTAGAATCAGTTCTTAAAGTTTTAGGGGCCATTTACCCATTTGAGAACATGATAAGAGTCATGGACTCCTTCCTCAGAGTATTGCACACATTTGCAGAACATTACACATGATTTTCAAGGCTTTTCCAGTCCTGAAGCCCATTCCCTAGCTCCATAGGGTTTGTTTCTATAAAGTTTGACTCTGTACCACCTGGATGTCTTCTCTAAATGAGGAACTGGTCCCCTTGGCCAAGTGCCCTCAAGGTAAAGAGAAAACTTACCTCGTAAATTTCTCTTCATATCCTGCCCACCTCTGCCTCTCTCTCAAATGTCAGAACACCTCCCAGAAGGGACCTAACAACTTTATATCAGTGTTTTCTCTAAGGTCTGATCAGAGGTTTGAACAGGCTTCCTTTCCCTCCCTTCTCTGCATCAGAATCCTACCCATGCTGATATCTTGCTCCATTTGCTTCTCCTGACTGCCTTCCCTTGCCAGCGGCTCCAAGTCACTACTCTCCCAGGGTGGCCACCCACACTTTGTACAGTGAGTGACGGTCGTTATTATTTTTGCTTGTTTTAAATTATTTTTTACTATGGGATATTTTAAATATACACATATGAATCAAGAACAGAAGTAACTGCCCATTTTAATAAAATCTTAGCATTATAGCATATTTGCATCAACCCCCCGCAAAAAAATTACAGTCAAGACCCTCTGCCTGACCCTCTACAACCCCCTCTTCCTCCCTCCCTGGAAGTAACGCCCGTCATTTCCAGGTGTGCTTCATCCTTTTCTCTTTAATTTTTTTTTCCTGTGTATAGATCTGATTTCTCTAATAAGACTATATATAATTCCTTGAGAATAGACAAGATGCATTATTTTTCTTTTCATTTCTTCTGCTATGTTTAGCTCAATGCTCAGGGATCCTTAATAAATGACTGCAGATGAGTACAGGTGGAGTCACCTGGTTCTAGGTCTTCCTCATTTTAAGGTTTGCCTGTATTTTCTTGTCCCACAAGGACAGTTTTCCTCAGTCATGTTTTATCAGACATTTCTGGAAGACCACTTTCTCTCCTTCCCTCTACTTTCCATAGAACAAAACTCAGATTATACCAAATTTTATAATTCTATGGCTGTTGAACTGCTCTTCACTTCTCCCATTTCCTTATATCAGGCATGATTCAGACTCATTTTTTGTTTGTAGGTTGAAGAAATAATCTTGATTTAGGTCACCTAGAACTTTATTCAAATTTGTTGTTGTTAGGTGCCGTCGAGTTGGTTCCAACTCATAGCGACCCAATGCACAACAGAACGAAAAACTGCCCGGTCCTGCGCCATCCTTACAATTGTTATTCAAATAGTGTAAAATATATGCGAACTATATTATTAATGGAAACTCCAGTAGCGTAGTGGTTACGTTCTACAGCTGCTAACCAAAAGGTCAGCAGTTCAAGTCTGCCAGGCGCTCCTTGGAAACTGTATGGGGAAGTTCTACCCTGACCTATAGGTCCGCTATGAGTTGGAATCGACTCAATGGCAATGGGTTTTAGTTTTATACTATTAATAGGCAAATTCATTTTCTTTCTGCAAATATCATTGCTTTACCTTGTATCTTTATATATTTTAAAAAATCCATTAATTTATTTGTCCCTCTTTGCAATCCCTTGGAGGCCTGATACTACCCCCATTTCACAGGTAAGGAAACTGAGTTAAAGGCTAGGAACGTTAAATGCTATCTCAGGTAGCAGAGCCTGGGGTGAGAGCGAGGTCTCTGGATTTCTTTTCACTTCTCCAGTATGCATTATTATAGTATAATGTTAAGAATAGCAGATAGTAACCTTATCAAATGGTTGACATTGTTTGGCGTACTTTACACTGTCACTAATTACTACATCAACTCCTCCAGGCAGGTGTTTTGTCTCGCTACATTACAGCTACCCAAACTGGAGCTCAGACAGGTGAAATGACTTGCTTAAAGTCACAGTTAATAATTAATCATAGTGATAACGATCCTGATAGTATCTCACACTTTCGTAGTGCTGACCATGTGCCAGGCACTGGTTTCAGCATGCTACGTAAATTAACTAGCCGTTACATTTTGAGGCAAAAACTCAACTTCACAGATGAGCAAACTGAGACATAAGGAAATTAGACACCTTGCAGGAAGTCACTTAGCTGATAAAGGATGGAGGGGAACTGAAAATGCCAGTGTGTCTGGGCCGGAGTCTGCCTGTTATCCACTCATCGTGGTGCCTTTTACTAGTGACCCAGGAAATACCTAGGACCGTATTACTGGAGTTTATGGTATGACTATGCGTAGCTTTGTCAGAAACAGCCAGACTGTCTCCCAAAGTGGCTGTACCATTTTGTCTTCCCACCAGCAGTGAATGAGCGTTGCTCTTGCTCCCCATCCTTGCCAGCATTTGGTATTGCCAGTCTTCTGGATTTTAGCCATTCTAATAGGTGTGCGGTGGTATCTCGCTTTTGTTTTAATTTGCAATTCCCTAATGGAAACCCTGGTGGTGTAGTGGTTAAGTGCTATGGCTCCTAACCAAAGGGTCGACAGTTCAAATCCACCAAGAGCTCCTTGGAAACTCTATGGGGCAGTTCTATTCTGGCCTGTAGGATTACTATGACTTGGAATCAACTCAACAACAATGGGTAATGACCTATGATGTTGAGCATCTTTTCATATGCTTGTTTTCCATCTGCATATCTTCTTTCGTGAGGTGTCTACTCAGATCTTTTGTCCCCTTTTTAATTGAGTTCTTTGTATTCCTTGTTGGTGAGTTTTAAGGGTTCTTTGTATATCTTGGATTCAAGTTCTTTATCAGATAAGTGTTTTGCAGATATTTTCTCCCAGTCTCTGGCTTGTCTTTTTATTCTCTTAACAGGGCCTTTCACAGAGCAGAAGTTTTTAATTTTAACATAGCCCAACTTACCAAGTTTTTCGTTGATGGATTGTGCTTTTTCGTGTTGTATCTAAAAAGACATCACCAAACCCAAGGTCACCTAGATTTTCTCCTCCTTTATCTTCTGGAAGTTTTATAATTTTGTGTTTTATATTTAGGTCTGTGATTCATTTTGAATTAATTTTATCAAAAGTGTAAGATCTTTGTCTAGATTTTTTTTTTTTTTTTTTTTTGCATCTGGATGTCCAGTTATTCCAGCACCATTTGTTGAAAAAACTGTCCTCTCTCCATTGAATTGCCTTTGCTCCTTTGTCAAAGATTAGTTGACTATATTTGCGTGGGTCTATTTCAGGACTCTGGAGCCCTGGTGGTGCAGTGATTAAGTGCTCAGCTGCTAATTAAAAGCTCAGCAGTTTGAACCCACCAGCCACTCCGTGGGAGAAAGATGTGGCTGTCTGCTTTCATAAAGATTTACAGCCTTAGAAACCCTATAGGGCAATTCTGTTCTGTCCTATAGGGTCACTATGAGCTGGAATCAACTCAACAGCACACAATAACAACAACATTTCTGGAACGTATTCTGTTCTATCGATATTTGTCTTTTTCACCAGTACCACACGGCCTTGATCACTGTAGCCTGATAGTAAATCTTGAAGTCAGGTAGTGTCAGTCCCCCACATCTGTTCTTCTTCAGTATTGTGATGGCTATTTTGGGTCTTTTGGCTTTCCATATAAACCTTAGAATCAGTTTGTCAATAGTCACAAAGTAACTTGCTGGGATTTTGATTGAGCTTCTATGAATCTATAAAATCAAATTGGAAGAACTGACATCTTAGCAATATTAAGTCCGCCTATCCATTAATATCAAATATCTCTGTTTATTTAGATTTTCTTTGATTCTTTTTATCATAGTTTTGTCATTTTCCTCGTATAGATCTTGTGCATATTTTGTTAGGTTTATACCTAAGTATTTCATTTTTTGGTGCTAACGTAAATGGTATTGTGTTTTTCATCTCAAATTCCAAATTTTCATTGCTGCTATGTAGGAAAGCATTTGACTTTTATATATTACCCTTGTATTCTGCAACCTAGCTATAATTGCTTATTAGTTCCAGGAGTTATTTTGTCAATTCTTTGGAATTTTCTACAGACAGTCATATCATCTGCAAACAAAGACAGTTTTATTTCTTTCTTCTCAATCTGTATACCTTTTATTTCTTTTTCCTGTCTTATTTCATTAGCTAGGACTTCCTGTATGATGTTGAAAAGGAGGGTGAGAGGGAAGAGCCTTGCCTTGTTCCTGATCTTAAAGGGAAAGCATCTAGTTTCTCCCCCACTAAGTTTGATGTTAGCTATTGGTTTTTTGCAGATATTCTTTGTCAAATTGAGGAAGATCATTTCCATTCTTAGTTTGCTGAGAGTTTTTATCACAAATGGGTGTTGTATTTTGTCAAATGCTTTCTCTACATCTATTAATATGACCATATGGTTTTTCTTCTTTAACCTGTTGATGTGATGTGCTGAACAAGCCTTGGATACCTGGAATAAATTCTACTTGGTTGTGGTGTATAACTATTTTTATGGGTTGTTGGATTCAACTGGCTAATATTTTGTTGAGGATCTTTGCATCTTCGTTTGTGAGTGGTATTGGTCTTTCTTTTTTAGTTGTTTTTGTTCTTTATAATGCATTGCTAGAGTAATGCTGGCTTCATAGAATAAGTTAGGAAGTGTTCTCTCTGCTTCTATTTTCTGGAAGACATTGTAGAGAATTGGTATCATTTCTTCCTTAAATGTGTGATAGAATTCTTAGGTGAAACCATCTGGGCCTGGTCCTTTATTTTTTTAGAAGATTATTAGTCATCGATTCATTTTCTTTAATATGCGTAGATCTGTTCAGACTGTGTTTTTTCTTGTGTGAGTTTTAGTAGATTGAGTCTTTCAAGGAATTGGTTAGTTGCTCTTTAAAATATTCTACTTCTGAACCATGTATCTACTTTTTTTTTTTTATTAACTTTTATTGAGCTTCAAGTTGTATCTACTTTTTATATGGCATATTTCACACTTTTCCATAATTAATAGTTTATATACGTTATATGTGTCTTGTTCTAGGACTTAGCAGAGTGGCTGGAACATTTCCATAAATATTGAGTGAAATGAACTGAATTTCTCCAAAATATCGAAGGTATATAAGACATTTAGCTAAGAAAACCACAACTATAAGAAGAGAAATGAGCTTATTATTTATATCATAAACTTTTTCACTTTACAAAAGACTAATCTACCCAGTCCTTTTAACTGGTTTTGTCACCTGGTGTATTTTAATGTTGAACGACAGACAGTTTACTGTTTGAGAGAAGGCTGACCAACAGTCAGTCAAGAAAATATAAAGCTAAAGAAGCTTACTCCAAAATGATGACATTTGTCATTGGAGGAAATATTAATAGAGTTATAAAAATGTGATTCACTCTGACCTTCCATTTTTAGAAATTCTCTGTTGCACAAACCAGAGCACACCTGAGTAGACACAATAAGCATACAACCTGCGCCCCGCTGGGGTGACCTGATCATTAAACGTTACAAAACAGGAAGTTAGACTTGTAATTTAAACTTCTGCTTACTCTTTGGCTATGATTAAATATTGGGCCCGGGACAAAGAATGAGCTGCAGGGGCTCTTTAATCTCTGCTCTGATCTGCTAACTGCTATTGTGTAATTGAGGGACCTCATATTCCCCAAGGGCTGAGCCACAGGCTGCTTTCTCCAGACCTTGTGTTTAGATTATCACGAGCCCTCGAGTGCTGCATCCGCTGAGACTCAGCGCTGTGCTTCAATGGTGCGCTCAGGCTCTTTTGGTCACAGAAACTGAGGCATAAACATTGCACTGACAAGTCTGAGCCTTGGGGCAGTTTTTGGCCGCCGGGCTGCCCAAGCAGGTTATGAGGGAACAACATTTTAGCAGCAGTAGCAGCGGCAAGTTGTTTGTATAATATCTGATCCCAGACATTTGCGTGTGTTTAACACTAAACGATTCTTTTTTTTGAGATTCGTGATTATTATGATAAACAACCAGATTTCCTTTGTGGAGCTGACTCTTGCTTTACTTCTCATAGAGCTTATCACATTTTCAATCTGCATTTCTTCTCTGTACTCTATCATAGGGTGTTTATTTTTATTTTTGTTGTTTAATATAAGCAAAATTAGCACATCTTGTTAAAAAAAAGTTTAGTAACAGTATTTTATTTAAAATGGCATACTCTTAAAAAAAAATAGTGTAGTCTATTGGTTAGTACCAAAATAAAATGTGTGTAATTCCTTGGTTACAAGGCTGTATGAAGTAATGAATCAATTCTGATATAAGTTTGATTACTAAATTGGATATTAATCCAGAGTGTTATGTTTACAAGTTGACTTAACCAGTTTGATTCTTGATGTCTATCTCTCTATGTGCCACACTTATAATGCTCATAAGGGCCTTGGAAATATTTCCAGCAAAATTCACTGTACAAAGGATCCCACTGCCACTAAACACGTATCTAATAACAAGAAGTAAGTCTGACATGAGGAGTTTAAAAAGAAACTAATTGAATTAGGGACTTTACCCTAAATTTTAAATGCTTGTGGACTTAATATTTCTCCACTCATATGATATGGGTATTTTTATACTTTATCCTTTGATCTGTACAAAAACAAAACAAAATTTAAAAAGACGAAAAGCAAGTAGAGCACTCTCATACAGTTAGCGCATAAAGTATTCATACCCTTGTGCACACTGAGATTTTATAGCCCTGTAGAAGGTTTTCGTGGCTGTGTGCAGCACCTGCCATGCTGTGGCACAGTCTAATGAGGACCACGTGCATGGCCATTCTTTTGTGTGATTGAGCCGTGCTGAGAAACCCTCACAATGTAATGGCCTTGGTGAATTTGGTTTTAAACTTAAAATTGGCGTATATGTTTTTATTTATTGTTTGTAGTCATACCGTGTCTTATAGGTCCGTAGTTACTTCACATAAACAGTGTATTGTTTTTGCTCAAAGAGAGCACACCTGAGAGTGTGAATACAGAACTGAGAGGACTAACAGTGTTCCCAAAATGGCAGGGTAGTGACCTAGCTTCAGTTATTGTGTGTTTGCAGACTTGGTTTCTTTCTACTTCAGTAGAATCGAGTTTCTATTCCCTTATTGGTCATCTCTACTTGAGTATCTTGCAGGCATCTGAAAGCCAGCCCACCTAAATCTCAGCCAACCTCCCTTGGCTTGTTTCCACCCCCACCCTGATGCCCTGCAAACCTATTGCTCTCCTACGTCTTCTGTCTTAGTTAGTGTCCTCAGCAGCCACACAGTTCTCCCAGTTACCAACTTAGAGTCATCGTGGTTGTGTCCTTCGCATGTTACAAGCACTGCACCCAACCTGGAAACCCTGGTGGCCTAGTGCTTAATTGCTACAGCTGCTGACCAAAAGGTTGGCAGTTTAAATCCACCAGGTGTTCCTTGGAAACTCTGTGGGCCAGTTCTACTCTGTCCTATAGGGTTGCTATGCATCGGAATCGACTCGACGGCAATGGGTTTGGTTTGTTTTTTGTTTTTGGACACCCAACTTGTCTTTAAAGCCTGTTAATTCTTTTTCTCTCAAGGACGGCTGCTTCCACCATCCCCTGCCTCTGGTTGTATTCTTACTATTTCTTGGTAAGATGTTGGACAGTTACCACATGTCCCGAATGTTCCACCCTCCACGCTATACACTGATTCTGGAAACACAAATGTGATCATGTCCCTTTTCTGGGTAAAAGGGCTGCTGCCCCTGATTCTCCTTTACATAGAGCAGTGTTTTACACGTTGTCGGTTGCAAGACACGAATGAGTAGTGAAATCAAATTAGTGAATTGCAGTCAGCTTTTTAAATGAAATAGAAGAAAGCATCACAGCATGTTGTGTTTCCTTAGGGTGTTAGCATGTAAAACTGCTTCATCTTATGTAAACATGTAAATACGTATGTGGTAGGGTAGTGTTTCGTGGTGCAAAATGCATTTCTGACCATGGGTTAGGGTCAGGAAAGCTTGAAAGGATAGAGGATAAAGGTCAAACTTTTTAGCAGTTTCTTTTGTAATCTGCCCCACTTTTACCTTTCACCTGGCCATCATCCCAAACCACTTCCTCAGAGCAACCTCTGCCTGTTTCCATGTGAAGAACTCGCTGTATTTCCCTTGCATGTACTTTATATCAGCTATTTCCTGTAAATGGAACAGTGTTCTCAAACTTTTCGGTCTCAGGAGCCCTTTAAACTCTAAAAAAAAAAAAGTATTAAAAACCCAACAGGACCTTTGTTTATATTAATATATACCATATTAGAAATGAAAATTGAGAATTTAAAATATTAAAAAAATTCTTATAATAATAAACCCATTACATGTTGACTTAAATAATATATTTGTGTAAAAAATGCCTTTCATAAAGCAAAAAATGCTAGAAGAATAATGCTGTTTTGCATTTTTGCAAATCTTTGTTCATGTCTGGCTTAATCAAAGACAGCTGAAGTCTCATATCTGCTTCTGCATTCGGTCTGTTGTATGTTCTTTTGGTTGAAGGCTATGAAGAAAATCTAGCCTCTAACAGATACGTGCTTAGAAAAATTTCAGATAATTGTGTCAATTAACTAATTCTCCATTTGTACTACACCAAAACTCAGCAAGTGGTAGATTTTTTTAACAGTTAGTTGCAATATGGAATTTGAAAAATTATCAGTGAACTTTTTATTCTCTGATACATTATAATCCATTGGTCTGTCTCATTTGTACTTTTAGTGGGTCTTTTGTGCATATATAATTTCATAATATCTCGTATTGGTCATTTGGAAAATATTGGTTCTCTGAATTCCATATAGATCTTCCAAATGTTTACCCCTTTAATTATACACTTAAAAAACCACATTGGTTAACGTCACCATTGATCGTATCAAACAAGTCTTTAAGTATTGGGAAATTGTTAAGCTCAAGATTCAAGTTTTCCAAAATCCTACTGTTCACTTAAAAGCTCTAATTTTGTGGTTCATGACCAATACTGTCAGTTTTCCATGAAGTGACATCCAGCTGAAGCCAAATTTAACAGAAGAGTGACCTCACGGCACGTGAAGCACTGTGCGTCCCTGAGCTTGTCATTCTTTCGAGTGAAAATAGCGCTCCATGAAAAACAGCACAGCTCAAAGATCTCAGGAGCGCTTCTCCTCAGAACAGCTATTGAAGCTCAGTATGCGGCACAAGGGTTTTATGATGACCAAAAACAAAACAAACCTGTCACTCTCGAGTCAATTCCGACTCATGGTGACCCATGTGTTACAAAGCAGAACTGCTTCATAGGGTTTTCCTGGCTGTGATCTTTAGCAAAGCATATCACCAGGCCTTACTTTTGCAGCGCTGCTGGGTGGGCTCGAGCCTCCAACCTTTAGTAGCTGAGCGCAAACCATTTGCGCCACCCAGGGCCCTTAGTTTCATCACAGGGAATATGAAAAAGGCGTGTACTGCAGGGTCAGGATTCAGTAACATTACTGATTTCTACTACTTCATCGGGACAAACTTTTGTGTAAACTAGGCTTTTTTTTAACTGCAAGTGCTTGGCATTGAAGAATACAACTACTAGTACAACCGGATGCTGCTGCCTCGATGTGTGCTAAGGTGTCCGCGGTTTTGTGCGCCATCCGTACAAACGTCGCACGGTGAAAAAGGCGAATAGTGCCTTAGTTACTGTGAAAGTAGCTTGGACTTTGTGGACCCCCTGGAAGCACCTTCTTGACTCCTAGAGGCCTGTCCATGCTCTGAGCACTGCTGACCTGAAGCATCTTCCCTGAGCCAGTTTTCTGCTAGGAGGATTTATACTCAAACCTAAGAGCTGGCTCAAATGTCACATCCTTTATGAAGCCTCCCAAAGCCCCCCAGGCTAGAACATCATTCCCTCTGTGAGTTCCTATTTTGGCCTTTGTTACATTTCCCTCTGTCTGTGAGATGCTCCTGGTAGTGTCTTGTTTCTCCCGTCACCCCACAACGCCTGGCAGTACTTACTAAGCAGCAGCGGACCTACTTGCCCTGGCTACGTGTCCTGGCATTTGTTATTCTTCCTCAGCTCTGGCGTGGAGTCCGAGGAGTGATGACCTGCCCTCCATTTTCTAGCAAGGAAAGCAGAAACATTGGGCGTGTCTTTAGTGCCACTTCCACAAGCTTCAGGAAATGCTGAGCTGATGCTGAGGGTCCCGGTACTGTGCTGTGATACTGACACGGTGACCGTGGTGCGGGTAACGCTCAGAGTCCACCCTGTGCGGTAACCAGGTCAGCAGCTCCTTGTTTACTTTGGCTCAAACCATGATGCAGGTTAAGGGGTCATTTTGGATAATTCTACGCTAACTGCAGCTGCCCTTGGATCTACTAGTCCCATAGTAGATCATTGTGATGGGACCTTATTAGAATATTTTTTTAAACTTCCGTTTCTTACATTCATTCAGGAAACAGTTATTTAGCATCCACTCTGTGCCAGGTGCTCAGGGTACAAAGATGAGTATGACGTGGGCTTCGTCCCCAAGGGGTACGGTAGAGAAATGGGGCAAAGGCGTTTGGATTTGATCCCTACATTTATAGTGCTTTTATTTCTTATAATTTGAAATTTGGGAAATAAGTTTTTGTTTGTTAAGAGTATGTTCTATGAATTAAAGCTGAGATTGCAAAGGTTGTGTTAGATAACTTTTGGTTATCCATTGTCATCGGCATTGAAAACAGTTTTTAGTTTGCTATTTGGAAATTCAGAGTTCAGAGTGAGACTCCCGTAATAAAGACAATGACACTTCTTAACAGATTTCTGTTGTTTACCAGGATGTATAATAGTATTTCAGCACTGGATTTCAACTTTACATTGGATTCGGACTTTTTTGAAGATGTTAAGAAATTATGTGCACCTTTACAAGTAAATATTTCTTAAAAAAAAAAAAAAAACCTACATTTATTTTCGTTCAGAATTCTGCTGTAACATTTACTGTCTATATAGTTTTGCTCAGAGAGTAAAAAAAATCCCTTCTTGTCCAAAAGCTGACTATTTATTTAATGGGGAGATAGACCAAGTACAGAAATGTTCATACCAACAAAGTGAGAACGATGATTGGGAGTGGCCCAACGTCAAATTGCCGCTCTCCCTCAAGGCTGAGAAGACAGGAGACCAAAGTAGTGGGGGCTACAAAGTAGACACAGCAGAGCTGCTGGCTTTGGTCTTTGAGTTTAAGGACCTACTTCCAAAGTTCGTCCCCACGTACTGTGATTTCACATCACTATTTTATGCTTTGCCGGCTTGTCCTCATTGCTTTTGTTTTCAGGTAGTCCAAGGAAGGTGTGCACCACATACCCTCTGCTTCCTTATACTGCCAGGTGCAGACTCCTAGAAGTGATAATAGTGTAACATTTTCAGCTTCTGCTATCGATTTCAAAACACTTCTGCATTTTATTTTGGTGTGATTTGTGTATAATCAACTGTTTCTGTGGAAGTATTCAGAAGCAGTGAAGACTTGGGACCCGGGGGAAAAGAAAATGTGTTGAACTGCATGGACCCAGGTAGATAAGAAATGTTAAAACAAAAATCATAGTAAGCCAACAATAGAGATTGAAGTTTATTGAATATGCAATTTGCAAATTGAGGTAACATTTCAACTAGAGAGGCAAAAATGTTCCAAAGGTGAGAAAACCTTGGAACACTCATGTCAAATCTGATCGGCATTGCTGTGGAAAAAAGGGTTGGAACAGAACTGATAAACAAATTTGTGCTCAGGAAGGATTTTCATATAGCATTGTCTTGAATAACAATTAAAATAATTACTGATTTACTCTAAAACATAGCTCCCAGTTTGACCTTTGAAGTCTCAATTTCTGGAAACTGACTGAATTCTTCAAAAGAGTACAATGCCCAAGGCAAAACAGCCTTACTGCTTTATCTAGACCATCGTTTGGCTCAAAGGTGATTTTTTTTTTTTTTAGCTTCAAGTCTCCAGGTTCAAAAGGACACCTAAGGGCAAATGTCCTTGATGGATCACCCCAACTCCATGGACCCCAGAAATATGTATTAAAACAGTTTCTCAGAAGTAACTGGTGTTAGGAGACCTAACAGGAAGAGAAGGAGAAGAGAGGGAAGGGCCCAAGGGTGACATTTGATTATTTTTCAGTTTTGCCTAGGGCTGGACCTGATTCTGGTGTATTAGACATCTCTGTTCTCCCAGAGGAAACTCTGGTGGCATAGTGGTTAAGAGCTATGGCTGCTAACCAAAGGCCTGGCAGTTCAGATGCACCAGGCGGTTCTTGGAAACTCTATGGGGCAGTTCTACTCTGTCCTATAGGGTTAAAAAAATAAAAAAAATATTTAAAATCGACTTGACGGCAATGGTTTGGGTTCTCCCATAAGCGATCCGTACAGCTTGGGAGCTGCTTTGGGTGGCTGAACTGGTTGGTCTCTGACTGGCTTGAGGGAGACTGGAGTGTTTGTTGATAGTCGCCCTGAAACAGGGAGGGGATTCGGCTACCTCTTACAAGACCCCACTTTACAGTTATATACTCCTGTGTCTGGGGTGCTCCCGCCTGGACTCGGCCAGTCCACAGCTGCAGCTCCAGAAAGATCTGGTCTGTTCAGGCAAACAGCAAGCCATGTAACATTACAGAGCATTTCAAGAAGCCCGGTGATTTTTTTCAGCCTAGTATTTCCTAGGCTGTTTTTTTTTTTTTTTAATCACCTGGGAAATGAGTATATCTAAATATTGCTTCATCACATCAGTTACCGCTCTCTGGGTTTAAATAACTAAGTAGACTTATAAAATTAAAATTCTTAAAATGCTACAAATTTATAAGATGGTATTATACAACCAGGGAACCCTGGCAGCACACCGGTTAAAATGCTCGGCTATGAACCGAAAGGTCAGCAGTTCGAACCCACCAGCCACTCCATGAGAGAAAGAAGTGGCAGCCTGCTTCTGTAAAGACTGCAGCCTTGGAAACCTTATGGGGCAGTTCTCCTCTGTCCTGAAGGGCCATTGTGAATCGGAATTGACTCGACAGCAACAGGGTTTTTTTTATTATACAGCCATCGAAATTGCAGTTGCCAGTTATTCCTTATTTGTTTGTGCTTTGCAGGTCTAATAATGATAATAAGGATTATTTATTGTTATAATTAAAATAATAGAGTGGCTAACACCTATAATGTAGCAAATACCTAAGCTCTTTACAGATATTAACTTAGAAGTATCTTGACATAAGTTATCTCATTTGATCCTTGTAACAAAGCTGTAAGGTAGGTCAGGCAGGTCTTATTCCCATTTTGCAAGTGAGTAAGTCGAGGCTCAGAGAAGTTCAGTGATTTCCTCATTTACCTGCTCACAAATGGCAAAGTTTGAAGCATAATTCAGGTCTTCTGACTTCTGTATTAGCGCTTTCTCGAAACCACTTCTCTTGTGAATGACATCTGATATGTTTTGTATATAATGGAGAGAGCATGAAGGTGCCTTTGGACTCTTTGGGTCCTACACAAAGAAATGAAAGAATCAGTAAGATAAAGAAAATGACGTCTGCCTCCCTAAAGGGCCGTTAACTCTTGGCCTTTGCCAGAGGATCGAAATGAAGAGTGGAGTAGAAGCACCACAGTGTTTTGGGGAGCTGTATGGGTTGGGGGACAGAATGAGCTGAGCTGGAACTTGAGGTGCCTGAAGGGCAAAAAAGGAATACTAAGCCAATACAAGGATAATAAAGAAATTGTAAATTTACAGCTGAACAAACCAGAAAAAACTCTAAAGGACATCAAGATACAATGTGAAACAAATGACTAGAAACAATTTTTCGTTCATTTGTTTATTTCATTTGTAAGATAAGTTAGATTTGTAGAAGGTAGAAGATGTCCAAAACACAGTTACACTCTTGAGAGAGAGAAGAAAGTGGAAAGCGTATGTCTGTGTTAAACCTGAGGTCCTAGATATTTCAGTATGTTCTTTAGGGTTTAAACGATGTAAGTTTCTGGGTTCAGATTTTATTCCCAGCCACAGCAAAAGCCACTTGTAAGTGAACACTTTAGAATTAAACGTGATAGAGAAAGAAATGATTAAACGGTACTTCTTAGGTCCAGTGATTTCAGCCACCCTTCTCCAAGGCAAACTCCTGAGAAAAATTTTAATTTAAAATTACTATTGCTACATAAGGAAACCCTGGTGGTGTAGTGGTTAAGTGGTGTGGCTGCTAAGCAAAAGGTCAACAGTTCAAATTCACTGAGCGCTCCTTGGAAACTCTATGGGGCAGTTCTACTCTGTCCTATAGGGTCGCTATGAATCGGAATTGACTCAAGAGCAATGGGTTTGGTTTTTGTTTTTTATTGCTACATAAAAAAAAAAAAAAAATTTTTTTTTTTTTTAAGGCAGTTGAGTAAGCAGAGATGTATCTTATTTCCAAAGCTTAAAGAAGTATTATCATAATACCTTTTGGTGCTTTCATTATCTGGGATAGGATAGAATCTAGCCATAAAGACCCTTAGAAAACCAAATAGCGTTGCTGTTTAACCAATACCTTGATTGACTAATAAAGGCTTCAGAAAAAAGAGATTATCATCACTCCATAATTACTAGTATTTTCCATAACCTAGGCAACTCGGCTGTCTAAGAAACAAAATCCAGCTGAAACTGAACCTTCAAAAGTTTTCCTTCTACGGTTTTTTTAAAGACTCAGAGCAGAATCTCTGTCGTACTAAAGTCCCTCCTAGATGTCTGGAAAAAGTCTTAGGGTCTGGGAGACATTCCAGAATGTGCGCAGCAACCGCTGCCACAGGCGTGAACTTCTTAATGCATTTTGCAGAAATCTCCACCACAATGCAACTGATTACTGTCTGAAAGCATTCTTTTTTCAAAAGAGCAAGCAGCTAGAATATGTTTTTCTTATGTTTTATTACATCCCTAAGTATGTCATGTGGCCTGATTGCGACTGGAGAAAGTTACAGCTCTGAGTTTGATAGACGATGTCTAGTTTAAATTATTTTTTCCTAACTGATGAGTTAGGAGAATAAAAAAAAAAGGGTAAAAGTCTGAACCTGTGGAGACCACACATTCAAAAGTATATATTGGTTCCAAAAACTGGAGTTTATGTCTAGTTTTCCTGCTGCAGAAGTGAAAATAAGGTCAGAGAATAAATGTGAAGAAATGGCTTTTCAAGGAACAGGTAGAAATTGAAAAGAAAATGGAACGTGGAGTTTGTGAGTGTCGTTCTGTCTGCTTTGTGAGGATGGAGGAGGAGGTTGAAGGGCTTATCATAATGTTTTTACATAATGGAGATCACACGGGTCACGTTTTCTACTGCATCTGTTCCTAAACGGTAGCAAGGAGGGGCTTGTGGCCGACAGGCCTTGCTTCGGTTTTTATTCACCTGGTTCAGATGATTGCAGCAGAGCAGTCGCCAGCCCTGTTGTAATGTGACCTCAAAAAAGTCCAGTGACTCCGGGAAAAGAAAATGCAGAGAAGATATTTGAATCTTAGTAAAGGCAGGACAGGAAGGATATCAGCTATGAAATTGCTCTTTCTTGTTTTCATAGCCGTTTCCATGTTCTTGCTAGAAGTTGGGAGGTTGCACAGTCCCTGGTGTCGATCGCAACTCAGCTCGTAGCACATGGAGGCTCGTCACCACTGCTGGGAGCTTTCTTCCCAACAGTCACTCCTGTAGCCAATCATCAGAAGCTTGAAAGTTATTAAATAGAAGCCAATATGCGTTTTTTACTGTTGTGCAGTTGCTGAAGATATTTTATATGATATAAAATCGCTTTTCAGAAAAAAATCGGTTATTACCACTCTTTGAGCGAGGTTTGCCTCAAAACTGACCCAAATTATCCACTTATCCATGAGCATCACATTTTTGGAGTATTTCCTGTTACATGTACATGTGAACTGAAATTCTTATTATTTTTCAGAAGGAGGTATGAGATTCTATTTTCGAAGCCCAAACCTTTTACTTTATATTGTCACCAGGAATTTTAAAAAAAGAATCCAAAAATATTATGCATTTATGATTTTAGTAATTATTTGTTAAAATCACAAAATGATTTTGGTACAGAAGAGGAGGTGATCAAATAATTCTAATCATGTTCCACGTGTGCTTTCAGCAAACAGGAAGAAGGTAAAGGGCAGAAGGCCCCTTAGCCAGGCCAGCACTGGAGGGGAGCGAAGAGCCATTCTTTGCTTTCTGGTGCGTTCTCATCTCCTCCATGCACCCAAGCTGCCTTTCATATGAGATCATGACATTTTAGCTTTGGAACAAACTGTAGAGATCATCTAGTCAAACTTCCTCTTTTGATAGATAAAGGAAACTCAGGCCTAGGAAGGTAAATTAAATTGCCGAAGGTCAGACAGCTAATTAAAGGAAGAAAACCCGAATCTCAAGAAGTGGGTTTGGGCCTACCAAGTCCAGTGTTCTGCCTTCTCTTCCCACGCTCTGTCCTCCCCCTCTTCCTCCTCCCTCCCTGACAACA
Organism: Loxodonta africana; assembly: GCF_030014295.1. Lineage (NCBI taxonomy): Eukaryota > Metazoa > Chordata > Mammalia > Proboscidea > Elephantidae > Loxodonta > Loxodonta africana. Next base: position 207,334,035 of record NC_087344.1, on the reverse strand, counting down.
GGAGACAGGAGTGCTAACTCCACCAGCAGCAGATGGGCAGAGGACATTCAGAGGGAGCCTCTTGCACACGGCACCAGCTTGCTTCAGGCCAGCAGAACTCGAAACCACTGCATGGCCTTTCTTCACTCCAGCCCTGCCTCAGAAATTACTTCTTTGTAGAAATGGCTTCCGCATCTTTGGTTAAAAGCCACTGTTAGAAGAGGGCATGATGGGCTGTCTGGAGGACTGGGGATTTTCTGATTCTTGATCGGGCACATGGAGCATTCAGTTCCTGAAAATTCTAGGAGCTGTGCTTGTCTGGATGCTTCAATAAAAGTTGGAGCATTTTACAGAGCAATTAAAACAATCGTTTTAAGGAAAGAGTTTTGGCTTCAAAGAAATTAAATACCTCTAGAAATTATTTTGCAGCCATGTTTTTAAAAATTTAAGCAAAAACAGCCATCATCGTTTGGTACAACTACAGTTTTTATTGTAAAGAAAATCTAATCAGCTCCTTCAGGTGGAAGGTTTTTCTGGATGATGGGTCTTCCCTTCATATTGTGTAACTGCCGAAGGAACCCTTAAAAAGCAAAAGCTATTAGACACTTGTAGCATCTTTACACCAGGGGAATAACTCTACATCAGAGCTCATTATAGGTCCATAGCTTTTTCCCTGATCTTCATTTGAGCTTATAATTTATATCTGAATACCTACAAAATCTATTCCAAAACTTCATGGAAACCCATTATAGTTCTTAAGGAGAAAAAGTTTAGAAGTCCTAGTTGGGTAATATATTATTGTAGCTATTTAAATATTATCACTAACAAAAAGATGTTTATACATAAATGCACACGGCTCATACCACACACATGCACACGTATGTATACACACATACGTATGCATATGTATGTACACACACAGAATTGCAGTGTGGTAAATACTCTTCACCGTGAAAGCTCTACTAGATGTAATTAAATTTGTTCGTGATAAGTCAGAAGCATTTCAGGACCTTGTAGCACCTTAATTATTGCATACTGTGGTTAATATCCTGCAAAAGTGGCAAGAAGTGAACCAGGATATAAATTAAAAAGTAAATGCATAACAGTTTATGTATAGAGAGATTGTGGAATAAATTACTACTTATTAATATTAAAAATCAGTCATTGTGTTCAGTAGTAAGAATGAAATAATACTCCCACCTGTAAGAGTTACACGGAGAGGACAGGTGTGGGAAGAGAAGGAAGAACACTGGACTTGGTGTTCTCTCTGCCTTTCCTCTCCCAGCTCCCAGTGGAGGGCATGTTGATCAGAAACAAAACAGAACAAATAGCAAAAATGTACAAAGGAGATTTAAGACAAAAGGTGCTGAACTGGAATAAAATAATTTAGTCATTTAATTCTAAAATAAGACTTCATCCAAATATAGCCTCTTAATATTATACAGGGAAATCATATTGCAGAATGGCTTCTCCATTCAAAGGTAAATTCCCTTGGAAAATTCACATGTATCTTGTGTAGTTTATCTCTGAAAATGTTCAGGGAAAACTGTGTAATAAATTGGGGTTACTTTAATTTCCTTATCAGCATTTTTATCTCAGGTATGTTCTACCACAGCAGTGATGACATGGTAGAATAGCCAGAGGGCATCGATCTCTTCGTTCCTGAAAATAATTACCCTCCATTTAAAAAAGCAAAAACCTGGCTTCCTCACTTGTGCTGGATGCTTCGGTCAAAACAGAACGACCAGACAGAAGGTTTCAACCTGTTCAATTACATCTAAAGCCCAAAACTTAATCTTGTTGGCTTCTAAATTTGAACGGTTAAAGTTATTCAGAGATACTCAAGACCAAATTAGAGAAAAATTATTAATTCCTCTCAGTGAACATTTCTTTTCAATAGGTGGAATTTAACTCTGTGGGACAAGAAACTTGGTTTGGCCTTTTGACACTGGTTTATGAAAATAACCGGAGGACTCGAGATGCTTTTGTTTTCCAAAACAGCCAGGCAAGTCGGGGCTACACAGATCCAAGCCTGGAGAAGTAACTTTAGGAAGGGAGGGGGGCTGATGCAGTTATGCGTAGTCATTGATTTGATTGATCATAACTATGCATTAAGGCCCAAGTTATACACATGACCTGGAACCTTGGAGTGCTCTCTCGGAGGCCTCAGGGATTGGTGAGGACATCCATGCAGCGAAGAGGGTGTGGCACACCTTGGGACAATGGAAGCATAGAGGTGCAGGGACCTCTCCCAACCTTGCCTGATAATGTGTCTTCATGAAGCGATAAAGTGGGGGTATAAGTTATCTTCACATTTTGGAAATTAGCCTTTACATCGGCTCTTATGCATGCAGACCCCTTGGGCAAATGTAACATGCTTTTCACGTCTGTCATCACCAGAGCTTCTTTAGAGCAAATGTGAACAGAAACATTAGGGGAATATGTGTATAAAGCAATTGTTGAATATGTCTATGACCTTCGCTTATGCTCAGATTTCAAATCCAGAATAAACCAAGTTTCCCACCTAGATACTTCCCACTCTAGTTTGATACCTGATACGTGCCATCAGCAGTGGATTCTGGACATTAAATTTCATAATCTTTTATTTTTTTCATGAGGTCATTTCCAAGCTTCACAAGAATCTCACCTTACTAATGGAGACGATACATCTGTATTTATTCCATTGAAAGTAGAATCTTTCCTAGGAAGACAATGCTCTGAGTAGAATTCCAGTTCATAAGCACTACCACCCACATAGTGATAGCTGTCCTGACTTCACTGACCCTTACAGCGTTGCCCCTGTCCCCTGACACATGGAGAGGTGGGGAGATCTTTGGGAGCTCGGGAGTGTCCTCCCACCCTGTTTTCACCGCTGACTCTGCCTCTTTCAGAAGCAGCAGCACTGCTTTCAGAGATCCAAAATCAGTATGGCTCCTGCGAAGCCATGTTCTTGGTTATGGTTGTTTTTGTGTACCATCAAGTTGATTCCAACTCATAGTGACCCTATAGGACAGAGTAGAACTGCCCCAGGGGGTTTCCTAGGCTGTAATATTTACAGGAGCAGACTGTCACATCTTTCTTCCACGGAGCGGCTGGTGGATTTGAACCTCCAACCTTTTGGTTAGCATTCAAGTGCTTAACCACTGTGCTACCAGTGCTCCTCTGGTTATGGTTCAGGCCTGCCGACCATCTGCATTCAGTCTTTTACCCTCTGAGTTAATTCAGTGCTCCTGGTGGCTCTTTTCATGTCAAAGCAAGTGGAGATTCAATAGGACAAAGCTTTCAGTGAACCATAGGGTGCTTTTCCATTACAGATGTCCTGTCTAGTCTGGTTTTGGCTCCACGCTTTGTTTTCTTCTGCTCACTGCCTGCCATTCTATCTCTTATTTGTTCTCTTCACCTCATTCTTGCCTTCTCTTCCTTCTCCTGACTAATTTAGTTTCCGAAAAATCAATTCTACTACTATTTTAGAAGATACTATATGCCACTTGTGAAATTCCTTCCTATTCTGTAGAAATAATTACAGTGATGTACAACATGAGTTGAATTTGACTCAACAACAACAACCATTACATTTTACCATTACAGAGAAGTACCTTAGTAAGCAATCAAGTCAGAGGAGAGTGAAAGAAAGAAAATAGCATGTTTAGCCAGACTCTTAGTTAAAAGCAATTAATAAGAAAGTAGCTGTATAGTACAATTAGAAAATAATAGTGAGACTGACAGAAACGAAATAATTGGGTGGTTTGAGCCTGGAGTTAGTATGTAAGAAAAGTACATTAGAAAAGTGAGGGAACAATGTATCTTGTTACTAAAACCAAACCTGCTGCCATCCATTCGATTCCAACTCATAGTGACCCTATGGACAGAGTAGAACCGCCCCATAGAGTTTTCAAGGAGCACCTGGTGGATTTGAACTGCTGACCTGGTTGGCAGCCATAGATCTTAACCACTACACCACCAGGGTGTTGAATTAGAGTAACGGCAAGGAGCAATTGATGTTACTTGTGGTTCTTGGTAAGAAGCTGAAGTTATCTTACCTTTTGGCAAGTTTTTTTTTTTTTTTGGCAAATCTTGACTTGCACTAATGTGAAGTTACTTAAAATCCTTATGTATCTGGTTTAATGTGACTGTTCATATATTTACGGGAGAAGCACTAATGTGAGGAGGTTGTAATCTATGGTCTAAGCACAATACTACCTTCATACATTCTGAAAAATTCTGAATTCTGAGGCATATATGGTCCGAAGGACTTTGGATGAGGGACTGTGTACTTATTAACTACCAACCCTTGGGAAGGGAGCTGTAAGGGGTATTGTGAATGAGCTAAAGCCCCCTCTTTAATGAGAAGTCAGTAGCTATTGTCTAAATTGGCTAAATCAGGAAGTAAAAGTGTAAGCATATTATATAGGTTTATGGAAAGAAAGATCTAAACACAGAAACAATAAAAGAAATGGTATCTGGAAAGGGGGCCTAGAAGTGGAGAGGGATGGGATGGGAGGCTTGCTTTTTATCGTCTGGCCTTCCAAACACTCTGGACTATTATCACATGCCTGTATCACTTGGGCTTTAAAAATTAAATGAAGTATTTTGACAAATCTGTCTTGAGTGTATACAATGCACTAGACACTGTGTTAGATTCTGGAAATGTAAAAATTAAAACCTTCAAGGGCTCTAACATGGAAAATACACTTAAAAACAACTAAGCATAATATAAAACAAGAAGTGATAATCTGGCTATATGAATAGAGAAGACAGTGATTAGTATTTTCCAGGACTAAGAGACCTGAGTGTTTGCGCCTGTTTCTACCTTTCTATCTACCTACCTATCTATATGTATGTATGTACATAGGATGGGCCTGGTGGGCTGTGGGAGAAGGAAGGGGGAAGTCAGTCAGGGAAGGCTTCACAGTAAGAGGGTAAGAACAACAACCCATGGCCATCAAGTTGATTCTGACTCATAGCGACCTTGTAGGAGAGCGTAGAACTGCCCCACAGGGCTTCCAAGGAGTGGCTGGTGGATTTGAACTGCTGATCTTTTGGTTAGCAGCCATAGCTCTTAACCACTGAGCCACCAGGGTTTCTAAGAGAGTAAGAGGGAGATGGAAATGGAGAGAAGATATAGAAAAGCTGACGATGGACAGCCCTTTTCCATACCTTTCTGTAGCCAGCGAAAACCTGCTGGCAGTTTCTTTAAATTAAACCTGCCTTCCCTGGTGAAGAGGAAGCAGTTCAGATGGTGCTTTTTTTCCTCGGGGAGGGGGTGCGGAATAGTTCATTTTATATAGGAAACTCATGTCTCAATTTTATTCTCAAAATGGAAGACCCTGGGAAAATGTACATGAGCAGGCAAAATTTTCAACAAGAACAGTATAAGGTTACCTTTTTCTAGATTACAAGTAAAATGTCTAAAGTGAAGCATTGTTCATCTGACCAGGATCCTGAGGTAGGCGGGCTCACTAAATCTCCCAGGTCGTCTTCAAGGACAGCCCTAAAACCAGAATTCATTACACTAATCCAACCTAAAGATTTTAAGGGCATGAACAAATATGATGAGGTCATCAAATAGTAAGAGTTATTTGCTTGCATACCCATCTTGGCGGCTGCCGCAGCTGTGATAACTCTTCAAACGCCCAGATTAGGTTAAACCCTAAAGTTGAACCTTGGAGTTTTAGGACTGGATAGAAATTTCATGAGGTACCAGGCTTTTGATACAGCAGAAACTATGGCAGCAGAGCTGTATGCAAAGTGATTGCAATGGGGAGCAATCAGGTACATTGTGATTAAATACAACATACAGAGAGTTAGTGGGGAAAACATTTGGAGAATGGGAAAATTCTCCAAAGAGAGCTCAGCGGTCAATGCTTCCAGTCTGCATAGGGTAAAGAGTGCACATGGGAGAAGCCTGAGGCCCCTGACAGGTGGCAGGGAAGCCAGTTGACAGATGAGCTTTACATTTCTTAAAACCTTCTCTTTATCTCAGAGTTCACAGCGGCGGATGGGAAAGGAACAGATGTCAGAAAGAGTAGTGCTTCTCAGGGAAGATTAAGTGGTAGAAGAAACGGAGATGGCATTACCAAATAAGACAGGAAGGGAAACCAGTGAGCCTAAGTGGAACTGGCTGGGATGGCCGGGTGGAATTTGGATCTGAAGTGTGAGGGGATATTGTATTAAACCAGTAAACATCAAAATATCACAGTGTAGCTGGTTGGGTTATGTCAAGCACTGACAATACTGGGTGATTCTTTTATTTGTTAATAACACCATAAGAAAAAACAAAAAACAAATCTATTGCCTGCGAGTTGATTCTAACTCATAGCGACCCTATAAGACAGAGTAGAAATGCCCCATAGGGTTTCCAAGGAGCAGCTGGAGGATTTAGGTTTAGGAAGATTTGGGGTTATGAGACAGTTGATGCGATTGCTTCACATGCTTTTCATTCATTTCTGTCCTCATCCTGCTTTCTCTTTACTTCTTTATCTTTTCTTCTTATTGAGGGATGAGGAGGTGTGGGAACTCACAGTGGTATTCAAAGAAAAATAATTTATTATTAAGGATATTTATTTAATGTAGAAAATACCTAGAAAGTTAATAAGTTCATACATCTAGCCTATTTCTTTTTCTTATCATTATTTTTAAATAACAATATTCATTTCCAGAATAATGTAAAGTTAAATGTGAAACAAATACGCTGTAATGAAGCAAGCAATATTTATAGCAGTGGATTTTGTTAGTATGTTGTCATGCTCCATTTTTTTTACCTTTTTAACCTTCTGACTTATTCTAATCAGGGGAAAAGGCTCTAAAACATTTTGTGCAATTAAAATGCTAAATCATTTACTCTCTTTACAAACATTTATTGAACTCTTATTATGCAGCAGATACTGCTATGAAGGGTAGACACATGGAGCAGAAGGCCTGGTTCTAGTCTTCAAGGAAACAATAAAATGAAGTGTCGTAAATGTCGGGCTAAAGGCATGCACAGGACACAGTGGAGCACAGAGAGCGTTTGGGAGGTGAGGGTAGGGGATATACAAGAGAGGACCGTACTTGAGCTAAATCTTGAAAACTGAGTGTATACTCATTAAGAAAATATTTCTATCAGAAATGAATTCATTGGATTTCTGGTCTACATATTAAAGCTCTTCCCAACCAAAAAAACTTGGGGCTGGAAGTTAGAAGCCCTGGACCTGCCCCTACTTAGCACTGTGACTTTGGACAAGTCACATGCCCTCTTTGGCTCTCAGAGAACTTTTGACTGTATCAGTAATGAATGTTCTTGGTGATTTGACCACTGCAGTCTAGATGGGGATTCTAGCTAAAGGAAATGGCACCCACTGTAACAGCAGGAAGGGGAAGAAGGCCTGCAAGAGTCCAGAATTGCCTTGGTGAAGGAATTCGTACATTGCTATTCATTCATTCTGCTAAGACAAATTAACATCTACTGTGTGTTTCCTGGAAACCCTGGTGGCTCAGTGGTTAAGAGCTATGGCTGCTAACCAAAAGATTGGCAGTTTGAATTCACCAGGCATTCCTTGGAAACCCTGTGGGGCAGTTTTACTCTGTCCTTTAGGGTCACTATGAGTCAGAATCAACTTGACGGCATCAGGCTTGATTTTGTTCTTTGTTTTTTTGGTGTTTCCTATGTCTAGAAATGCTTTTATCCCAGATATCCACCCTTTTTATTTCCAAGCCTCTTTTAGGTCTTCACTTAATGGTCATCTTCTCATGAGGCCTTCCACACACACACACACACACACACCCTCACCCTCTCACACTCCCTATTCCCCGTTTCATGCTTTATTGTTCTGACAATCATCACTTTCTAATATTCTAAAATAGTTACTTTTTTATTTTTCTACCTTATTATTTGTCTGTTGTTACCAAAAGGGGAGACGAGGGCAAGAGTTTTGACTGTTTTGTTCAATGCTGTATGCTTAATGCCTATAACCAAGCTTATTACATAATAAACCAAAAAAAAAAAAAAAGCAAACCTGCTGCCATCGAGTCGATTCTGACTCATAGCAACCCTATAGGACAGAGTAGAACTGCATAGCGTTTCCAAGGAGCACCTGGTAGATTCAAACTGCCGACCTTTTGGTAAGCAGCCAAGCTCTTAGCTACTGTGCCACCAGGGCTAATTACATAGTAGGCCCTCAGTAATGTTAATCAATTCTTGATTATCAAGGAATTTCAGGGTGGTTGTGAGTACATTGTTGAAGTGAGAATGGGCAGGGAAACTAGGAAAGTCAGAAGTGGTACTGGATCCAAGACAATAATTTTCAATAATTTTGAGTGATAGCATCTTTGCTTCAAATGAAAACTTGTGTAGAAGCCTCCTGTGAAAAGAGATCAGGCACAGACCTAGTCCGGGTGAGACAGAAGGAGGGGACGTTGCCCAGCCTGCTTTTCTCCTGCCTCCTCAAAGTGCTCCCTGCAAAAACTGCAGAGTTTTTCCTCAAATTTTCCTAATCTCAAAAATCACTTGGGAAGCTTGTTAAAAATCCAGATTCCCTGACTCCTCCCCTCACAAGGAATGAGTGTATAGGGGGAGGCTGGCAAAGGGACAGAGAGGTGTGTGCCAAGGGTGGTGATTATAGATAATAGGGAAGCAAGGATTTGGGAGGCCACGCAAAGAGATAGGTTAGCAAAAGGGCAGGGGGCCTGTTGAGTGAAGCAATTTTAATGGTCATCAGTCACTTACACTTGTCTCCCACATAAGAAGAAAAAATTGGATCTTGGTTTGGGCTGAGAATCAGATATGCTTAAAAGAGAAAAACAAAGCCATATTTAGGGGTTTGTTTTGTTGAATTTTATTATTGACAATGGCGCCAAAGAACCAACATACAACCACTTGAACTAAATAGAACATTAACAGAGCTCTAAACATTCAGACATGTGATGAAGAGAAAATTCCACTGGTCAGAGATCTCAGAAGAGATAACTTGTTCATTCATTGAACGCTAGTACACACACACACACAAAGCCCAGAAAAATAAGTATTCACATCCCTTGTTCTTTTATATTAAGTATGCATATAAAACCTAATCAAAATTATCTCATTTCAGTTATACTACCTCTTCAGACACATTCTTCAACCGCAGGCTCCATTACGAACCCCTTCCACCTTCTCTTCTGTAACCCTCATTCTGTTGTGAAAAATTCCCATGTGTCCTATAATTTTTACCCATAATCCTTAAACTTCTTGCCTTCCTTGAAATCTAACTTTCCTCTGAAAACATCTTATCCCTCAAAAATATCTCAAATAGAGAGTTCCCTTTTTCTCATTTCTCTAGCTGCTCTTGGATGTCTCAAAGGCTCCTCAACCTCAAAATATCTAAAATGGAACTCATGGTCCCTGCTTGTCTTCATCTCTGTCTCAGTGAATATCACCTCCATATCCAATCCATCACCAAATCCCTAACAATTTTACCTTGTAAATAGTTTTCAAACACATCTCCTCTCCTCCTTCTACACCACAGCCACAGTAGTCCTAGCTGTCATTGCTTTCTTCTTTGACTGTTGTAATAGCTTCCTGCGTGCTCTACATCCTCTAAAAAAGTCCTTCGAATTCTGCTGTACGTGTTGTTGTTAGTTGCCATGAGTTGGCTCCGATTCATGCAATGGCATGTACAACAGAACAAAATGTTGTCCAGCCCTGCACCACCTTCATGAACTTTGGTATGCTTCAGTCCATTGTTGCAGCCATTGTATTTTGAGCACTGTCCAACCTAAGGGCTCATCTTCCAGCACTATATTGGGCAATAATCTGTTATGATCCATAGGGTTTTCTTTGGCTAATTTTTGGAAGGAGATCATCAGGCTTTTTCTCCTAGTCTGTCTTAGTCTGGAAGTTCCACTAAAAACTGTTCACCATGGGTGACCCTGCTAGTATTTGAAATACCGGTTGCAGAGCTTCCAGCGACACACCAGAAACCACATTACAGCAAACTGACAGTCAGGTGGTGGGCTCTAGGTGTAGCTCGCATCGATCACTTCCTAGATATTCCCACTGCCATCACTCCATTTCATTACCTCTTTGTCTGGGCCACTGGAGCAGCTGGTACCGCAGTGGTTAGTTTCTTCCTTCTCTTATTTATGCTGCGTTTCAATACCAAATTAATCTTCATAAAGCACACATGATTCCTACCTACCCCATTGCTTGTTGAATTAAATTGAAACTTCTTAGTCTAGCATTCTTTTCACCAGAGATACCTCTCCTTATACCTATGCCTATAAAATCCTGCACAGCCTTCAGGACTCTCGAAGCCTTTTGTGAACTGCTCCCAGCCTAATAAAACCTTATGTTCTTTGAACGCACATAGATTTGACTTCTCCTCTTGCCAGAGAGTAGAGACTACCTTAACAGCAGAGTCTTACCACATTTCTATCATCAGACACACCTTGCACTGTCTCTTTCATGTAGGAAATCGTCGATACATTTAGTGAATCTTAGTAAATTTTATCTGAATCATGTTTTAGACTTTGAGTCTATTTCAGAACAGAGCTGAACTGCTGAATTCATTTTAATATGTTAGAGTTCCATACTAATCAAATGGAAACCACCCTGCATATGAAAGCATAGCTGTACTGTATTTGTTTTATTTCAAAGTGAGCCAGGTCTGTTTACCACCAGAGAGGAAGAAAGGGGATTAAGCCGAAATTAATGTTTTGATGAAGATGAGGCAGATGGCAAATTGACTCCAGGGAACGAAAAATCAACTTGCCACATGTTAGCATCACAGACGCTCCATGATTGATGTTCAGTGACTTGGAAATTCTCTTCGGGCAAACTGCATTTCCACTGCTTACTAGCATACATTCTGAGGCATAGATTGATTTTAAAATAAGAACTTAAAGCTATAAGGAACCTTAGACATCAGCCAGTTGTGGTTTTCAAACTTTTCCGTCTCTCCTTTTTTTTTGCATTTCAACATTAGAACTCTTTATTCAATCAAAATCCTCCATGAAATCCCATCATGTGAAATAAATAAAAATGGAGTCACTTTGGTTACAGCAGGGTGGGAGCCCAGGATCCTGCCTTCTTGCCTCTGGGCTCTGCAGCTTCCATGGTGGCCCTTGAAGCACCTCCAGAGAAACCTTAGAGCACTGGTTTTTCTCAGTTTGAACACCAAAGATCTGGTCTTGACCTCTCGTTTCTTACATGAGGAAACAGGTTCAGAGAGTTTACATGACATGCCCAGAGTTACAATATTGGTCAGAGGTAGGACTAGAACTCAGGTTTCCTGCCACCCAAGCCAGTATTCTCCTCCCATTACACCAGGCTATTTTCCTTGGTGGCATGTACATCCTTCTTGTCACGTCAATTTAGTCTTTACTCTTTTTGGAGGAAAAAAAAAAACCCTTTTCATTGGCTGCACGTGTGAACAAAAAGACCTTCTGAATGTCTTCCTTCTTTTGATAGCTTCTCCTCTAAACTCTTTCACTAGCAACTATTACTAAACAGCCATTTTTTCCTCCCATAACTCCCTGGTACATCTCCTTCCTAAGGTATTACTCTATTTTCATATAAAAATGCACTAACAAGTTGGTAGTATGTTGACAGGCAATTTTTTTAAAATAATTTTTATTGTGCTTTAAGTGAAGGTTTACAAATCAAGTCAGTCTCTCACTTATAAACTTATATACACCTTGCTACATACTCCCAGTTACTCTCCCCCTAATGAGACAGCCTGCTCCCTCCTTCCACTCTCTCTTTTCGTGTCCATTTTGCCAGCTTCTAACCCCCTCTACCCTCTCATCTCCCCTCCAGGCAGGAGATGCCACCATAGTCTCAAGTGTCCACCTGATCCATGAGGCTCACTCCTCACCAGCATCCCTCTCCAACCCATTGTCCAGTTGAATCCATGTCTGAAGAGTTGGCTTCGGAAATGGTTCCTGTCCTGGGTCAACAGAAGGTCTGGGGGCCATGACCACCAGCATCTTTCTAGTCTCATTCAGACCATTAAGTCTGGTCTTTTTATGAGAATTTGGGGTCTGTGTGACAGGCAATTTTAAGAACTCTGTTTCATTTCAGGATTTGTAGAAACTTGGGATAATAAAGATCGACAAGGGGAAAGGGCTAAGAATTTTATTTTGAGGCCAGAATAGACAGGATTAAAAAAATGGGAGAAAAACAGTTTTTGTTTTTGTTTTTGTTTTTTTTGAGGAAAAAAAAAAAAGCTTTATCAACTCTATATTTTCCAAAATGAAAATTACTTCACTGTAAGAACATTTTATAAAAATTAAAGAGGATTAGAAAGTTTTAAAAAAGAAATCTCACCATTCAGAGAAAAAATACCACTAACCCTTCCTTTAGACATCTCTCTTTGAATGTAAATGCATGAATTTATATAATTTTAGTATAAATAGAATTATACTGTATATGCAGGGAGTCCCTGGGTAACACAAATGGTTTAACACTAGACTACTAACTAGTTGGCAGTTGAGACCCACCCAGAGGCATCTCAAAAGTAAGGCCTGGCAATATGCTTCCAAAAAGTCACAGCCGTGAAAACCCTGTGGAGCAGTTTACTCTGCACACTTGGGGTTGCCCTGAGTCTGACCTGACTGGAATGCAGCTAACAGCAATAACATATTATGTGTGCTACACCCTGATTCTTTTAGTCAAGTAATATGTTGGTGCTCTTCCCACCAAAGATAGATGTGTCACTCTATTCCATAGTTATACCAAGTTGCTTTGTATGAATTTGTTATAATTTATTTAATCAGCCCTCTGTTGATGGTTATTTACATTGTTTCTAGTTTTTAACTATTTCTTTTAAATGTCAAAATAAACATCATTTGCACATACATATTTATATCCATTTTATCTTCTCGGGATAAACTTGTAGAACAGAAATTGATGGGTCCACATTATCTCTATTTTAAATTAAAATATCTTTAATGAGTGTTTATTGTACATAAAAAAAATGTTAAAGAGCAAAAGAAATCACAGGCAAATCTGTAGGTTTAAGTGACAGCCTCCTACAACCCCCGTGTTTCTTACCCCACTCTCTAGAAGAAACCCTGTATAGACTTCAGACTTTAAGTCAATGTAACACCATAAAGACAGAGGTATTTTTTATTTTTAACTATACATATAATTAAAAAAAAAAACCAACTTGTTCACTGGATCTTGAACCAGCTCATGAATCAGGGCATGTCTATGCAGCTCCTTCCTTTACTGACTACAGAGTGTCTCATGCACAGAGAAATGGAAGTTGAGAGCAGGGCTCTGGAACCTGGCTCCCTTCCTTCCACCAGCTACCTGACTGGATGGTGCGTAGACTCTCTGTGCTTTACTATCCGCATATTTAAACTAAGATGATAGCAGCACTGACTTCATAATACTGCCGGAAGTATAACTCTGAATTTGGTAAAATGCTTAGAACAATAAGCACTCAATAAATGTTACCTATTGTTAATTTGTAACACAATTTTTTAACTAGTCCCCAGTTGATGGGCGTTGAAGTTTTCTTTAGTTTTTGCACAGTAATGCAGCAAGTAACATTTCATATATGTATATCTGTGTAAATATTTCCTTAGGTTACATTCTTAAATATAGAAAATGAAATTACTGGGTCAAAGATGAACACATTTTAAATTTTGATAAATATTTTCATATCCCCATTGTTCTCCAAGAGGCTGTGCCAATAAATATTCCAACCAAGAGTGTGTAAAAATCTCCATTTCCCCAAATCTGGTCAGTATGGAATGTTATCAGTTTAGTATGCAAATATACACACATGTAGCTTTCATGAGATTTTTTTGATCATTAGTGAGGTTCGGTGTCTTCTATCTCATTGACCACTTGTCTTTCATCATCTGAGAACTGCTAAAATTATTCTTTGCTGCTTGTCTATTACAGTATTCTTTTTTTTAAATAATTTTTATTGTGCTTTAAGTGAAAGTTTACAAATCAAGTCAGTCTGTCACATATAAGCTTTTATACACCTTACTACATACTCCCATTTACTCTCCCCCGAATGAGTCAGCCCACTCCCTCCTTCCAGTCTCTCCTTTTGTGACTGTTTTGCCAGTTTCTAACCCTCTCTACGCTCCCATCTCCCCTCCAGACAGGAGATGCCAGCACAGTCTCAAGTGTCCACCTGTTACAAGTAGCTCACTCTTCATCAGCATCTCTCTCCAACCCATTGTCCAGTCCCTTCCATGTCTGATGAGTAGTCTTCGGGAATGGTTCCTGTCCTGGGCCAACAGAAGGTTTGGGGACCATGACCACCGGGATTCTTCTAGTCTCAGTCAGACCGTTAAGTCTGGTCTTTTTATGAGAACTTGGGGTCTGCATCCCACTGTTCTCCTGCTCCCTCAGGAGTTCTCTGTTGTGCTCCCTGTCAGGGCAGTCATCAGTTGTGGCTGGGCATCTCAGGATGATGTTAAGTCTCTAGTTCATGTGGCCCTTTCTGTCTCTTGGGCTCATAGTTACCGTGTGACCTTGGTGTTCTTCACTCTCCTTTGAGCCAGGTGGGTTGAGACCGATTGATGCATCTCAGATGGCCACTTGTTAGCATTTAAGACCCCAGACACCACACTTCAAAGTGGGATGCAGAATGTTTTCATAATAGAGTTTATAATGCCAATTGACTTAGAAGTCCCCTTGAGCCATAGTCCCCAAACCCCCGCCCTTGCTCCGCTGACCTTCAAAGCATTCAGTTTATCCCCGAAACTTCTTTGCTTTTGGTCCAGTCCAGTTGAGCTGACCTTCCCTGTATTGAGTATTGTCCTTCCCTTCACCTAAAATAGTTCTTATCTACTAATCAGTAAATACCCCTCTCCCCCCTCCCTCCCCCCCCCATAACCACAAAAGAATGTGTTCTTCTCAGTTTATACTATTTCTTAAGATCTTATAATAGTGGTCTTCTTATACAGTGTTTGTCCTTTTGCATCTGACTAATTTCACTCAGCATAATGCCTTCCAGGTTCCTCCATGTCATGAAATGTTTCACAGATTCATCACTGTTCTTTATCGATATGTAGTATTCCATTGTGTGAATATATCATTATTTATTTAACCATTCATCTGTTGATGGACACCTTGGTTGCTTCCAGCTTTTTGCTATTGTAAACAGTGCTGCAAGAAACATGGGTGTGCATTTATCTGTTCGTATAAAGGCTCTTATTTCTCTAGGGTATATTCCGAGGAGTGGGATTTCTGGGTTGTATGGTAGTTCTATTTCTAACTGTTTAAGATAACGCCAGATAGATTTCCAAAGTGGTTGTACCATTTTACATTCCCACCAGCAGTGTATAAGAGTTCCAATCTCTCCGCAGCCTCTCCAACATTTATTATTTTGTGTTTTTTGGATTAATACCAGCCTTGTTGGAGTGAGATGGAATCTCATCGTAGTTTTAATTTGCATTTCTCTAATGGCTTTTTTTTTAATGGCTAGTGATCGAGAACATTTTCTCATGTATCTGTTAGCTGCCTGAATATCTTCTTTAGTGAAGTGCATGTTCATATCCTTTGCCCGCTTTTTGATTGGGTTCTTTGTCTTTTTGTGGTTGAGTTTTAACAGAATCATATAGATTTTAGAGATCAGGCGCTGGTCAGAGATGTCATAGCTGAAAATTTTTTCCCAATCTGTAGGTGGTCTTTTTACTCTTTTGGTGAAGTCTTTAGATGAGCATAGGTGTTTGATTTTTAGGAGCTCCCAGTTATCTGGTTTCTCTTCGTCATTTTTAGTAATGTTTTGTATTCTGCTTATGCCTTGTATTAGGGCTCCTAATGTCGTCCCTATTTTTTCTTCCATGATCTTTATCGTTTTAGTCTTTATGTTTAGGTCTTTGATCCACTTGGAGTTAGTTTTTGTGCATGGTGTGAGGTATGGGTCCTGTTTCATTTTTTTGCAAATGGATATCCAGTTATGCCAGCACCATTTGTTAAAAAGACTATCTTTTCCCCAATTAACTGACACTGGGCTTTTGTCAAATATCAGCTGCTCATATGTAGATGGATTTATATCTGGGTTCTGAATTCTGCTCCATTGGTCTATGTGCCTGTTGTTGTACCAATACCAGGCTGTTTTGACTACTGTGGCTGTATAATATGTTCTAAAATCAGGTAGAGTGAGGCCTTCCACTTTCTTCTTCTTTTTTCAGTAATGCTTTACTTATCTGGGGCTTCTTTCGCTTCCATATGAAGTTGGTGATTTGTTTCTCCATCACTTGAAATAATGTCATTGGAATTTGAATCGGAAGTGCATTGTGTATATAGATGGCTTTTGGTAGAATAGACATTTTTACTATGTTAAGTCTTCCTATCCATGAGCAAGGTATGTTTTTCCACTTAAGTAGGTCCCTTTTAGTTTCTTGCACTAATGCTTTCTAGTTTTCTTTGTATACATCTTTTACATCTTTGGTAAGATTTATTCCTAAGTATTTTATCTTCTTGGGGGCTACTGTGAATGGTATTGATTTGGTGATTTCCTCTTCGATGTTCTTTTTGTTGATGTAGAGAAATCCAAGTGATTTTTTGTATGTTTATCTTGTAACCTGAGACTCTACCGAACTCTTCTATTAGTTTCAGTAGTTTTCTGGAGGATTCCGTAGGGTTTTCTGTATATTAGATCATGTCATCTGCAAATAGAGATAATTTTACTTCTTCCTTGCCAATCCAGATGCCCTTTATTTCTTTGTCTAGCCTAATTGCTCTGGTTAGGACCTCTAGCACAATGTTGAATAAGAGCGGTGATAAAGGGCATCCTCGTCTGGTTTCCGATCTCAAGGGAAATGCTTTCAGGCTCTCTCCATATAGAATGATGTTGGCTGTTGGCTTTGTAGATGCCCTTTATTATGTTGAGAAATTTTCCTTCAATTCCTATTTTGCTGAGAGTTTTTATCATGAATGGGTGTTGGACTTTGTCAAATGCCTTTTCTGCATCAATTGATAAGATCATGTGGTTTTTGTCTTTTGCTTTATTTATATGGTGGATTACATTAACGGTTTTTCTAATATTAAGCCAACCTTGCATACCTGGTATAAATCCCACTTGGTCGTGGTGGATTATTTTTTTGATATGTTGTTGAGTTCTATTGGCTAGAATTTTGTTGAGGATTTTTGCATCTATGTTCATGAGGGATATAGGTCTGTAACTTTCTTTTTTGTTGTGTCTTTACCTGGTTTTGGTATCAGGGATATGGTGGCTTCATAGAATGAGTTAGGTAGTATTCCATCATTTTCTTTGCTTTGAAATACTTTTAGTAGTAGTGGTGTTAACTGTTCTCTGAAAGTTTGGTAGAACTCTGCGGTAAAGCCGTTCGGGCCAGGGCTTTTTTTTGTTGGGAGTTTTTTGATTACCTTTTCAATCTCTTTTTTTGTTATGGGTCTATTTAGTTGTTCTGCTTCTGATTGTGTTAGTTTAGGTAGGTAGTGTTTTTCTAGGAATTCATCCATTTCTTCTAGGTTTGCAAATTGTTAGAGTACAATTTTTTGTAATAATCTGATATGATTCTTTTAATTTCAGTTGAGTCTGTTGTGATATGGCCCATCTTGTCTCTTATTCGGGTTATTTGTTTGCTTTCCTGTATGTCTTCAATCAGTCTGGCCAATGGTTTATCAATTTTATTTATTTTTTCAAAGAACCAGCTTTTGGCTTTGTTAATTCTTTCAATTGTTTTTCTGTTCTTTGTTTCATTTAGTTCAGCTCTAATTTTTATTATTTGTTTTCTTCTGGTGCCTGATGGATTCCTTTGTTGCTCGCTTTCTATTTGTTCCAGTTGTAGGGATAGTTCTCTGATTTTGGCTCTTCTTTTTGTATGTGTGCCTTTATCGATATGAATTGACCTCTGAGCACTGCTTTTGCTGTGTCCCAGAGGTTTTGATAGGATGTGTTTTCATTCTCATTGCATTCTATGAATTTCTTTATTCCCTCCTTAATGTCTTCTATAACCCAGTCTTTTTTGAGCAGGGTATTGTTCAGTTTCCATTTATTTGATTTCTTTTCCCTGATTTTTCTGTTATTGATTTCCACTTTTATGGCCTTGTGGTCTGAGAAGATGCTTTGTAATATTTCAATGTTTTGGATTCTGCAAAGGTTTGTTTTATGACCTAATATGTGATCTATTCTAGAGAATGTTCCATGTGCACTAGAAAAAAAAGTATACTTTGCAGCTGTTGGGTGGAGTGCTCTGTGTAGGTCTATGAGGTCAAGTTGGTTGATTGTAGCAATTAGGTCTTCCGAGTCTCTATTGAGCTTCTTACTGGAAGTTCTATCCTTCTCCGAAAGTGGTATGTTGAAGTCTCCTACTATAATTGTGAAGGTATCTATCTCACTTTTCAGTTTTGTTAAAGTTTGTTTTATGTATCTTGCAGCCCTGTCATTGGGTGCATAAATATTTAATATGGTTATGTCTTCCTGATCAATTGTCCCTTTAATCATTATGTAGTGTCCTTATTTATCCTTTGTGGTGGATTTAACTTTGAAGTCTATTTTTGTCAGAAATTAATATTGCTACTCCTGCTCTTTTTTGATTGTTGTTTGCTTGATATATTTTTTTCCCATCCTTTGAGTTTTAGTTTGTTTGTGTCTCTAAGTCTAAGGTGTGTCTCTTGTAGGCAGCATGTAGATGGATTGTGTTTCTTTATCCAGTCTGACTCTCTGTCTCTTTATTGGTGTGTTTAGTCCATTTACTTTCAGCGTAATTATAGATAAATATGTGTTTAGTGCTGTCATTTCGATGCCTTTTTGTGTGTGTTGTTGACAATTTCATTTTTCCACTTACTTTTTTGTGCTAAGATGTTTTTCTTTGTAAATTGTGTGTTCCTCGTTTTCATAGTAGTTGAATTTATGTTTCCTGAGTCGTTATGTTTTTCTTGGTTTTTATTTTGAGTTATGGAATTGTTAGACCTCTATGTGGTTACCTTAATATTTACCCCTATTTTTCTAAGTAAAAACCTAGCTTGTATTGTCCTATATTGCCTTGTTTTCCTCTCCATATGGCAGTTCTATGCCTCCTGTATTTAGTCCCTCTTTTTGATTATTGTGATCTTTTACATAATGACTTCAATGATTCCCTGTTTTGAGCATTTTTTTCTTTTTAAAATTAATCTTAATTTGTTTTTGTGATTTCCTTATTTGAGTTGGTTTCAGGATGTTCCGTTCTGTGACCTTGTGTTGTGTTGTGTTGTTATCTGATGTTACTTATTTTCTGACCAAACAATTTCCTTTAGTGTTGCATATAGTTTTGGTTTGGTTTTTGCAAATTCTCTAAGCTTGTGTTT
The DNA here is from genome assembly GCF_030014295.1 of Loxodonta africana. Taxonomy (NCBI): domain Eukaryota; kingdom Metazoa; phylum Chordata; class Mammalia; order Proboscidea; family Elephantidae; genus Loxodonta; species Loxodonta africana. Next base: position 207,314,816 of record NC_087344.1, on the reverse strand, counting down.
ATCTGTAAATGTTTTAATTTCACCTTCATATTTGAGAGAGAGTTTTGCTGGATAAGTGATCCTTGGCTGGCAGTTTTTCTTCTTCAGTGCTCTATATATGTCATCCCATTGCCTTCTTGACTGCATGGTTTCTGCTGAGTAGTCTGAACTTATTCTTATTGATTCTCCCTTGTAGGAGACCTTTCTTTTATCCCTGGCTGCTTTTAAAATTTTCTCTTTATCTTTGGTTTTGGCAAGTTTGATGATAATATGTCTTGGTGATTTTCTTTTTGGATCAATCTTAAATGGGGATCGATGAGCATCTTGGATAGATAGCCTTTCGTCTTTCAAGATGTCAGGGAAGTTTTCTGCCAACAGATCTTCAACTATTCTCTCTGTATCTTCTGTTATCCCTCCTTGTTCTGGAACTCCATTCACATGGAAGTTATTCTTCTTGATAGAGTCCCACAAGATTCTTAGGGTTTCTTCATTTTTTTTTAATTCTTTTATCTGATTTTCTTCAACTATATTGGTGTCAATTGCTTTATCCTCCAACTCCACCACTCTGCATTCCAATTGCTCGATTCTGCTCCTCTGACTTCCTATTGCGTTGTCTAATTGTGTAATTTTACTGTTAATCTCTTGGATTTCTGAATGCTGTCTCGCTATGGATTCTTGTAGCTTATTAATTTTTCCACTATGTTCTTGAATAATCTTTTTGATTTCTTCAACTGCTTTATCAGTGTGTTCCTTGGCTTTTTCTGTAGATTGCCTTATTTCATTTTTGAGGTCATCCCTGATGTCTTGAAGCATTCTGTAAATTAGTTTTTTATATTCCACATCTGGCAATTCCAGGATTGTATCTTCATTTGGGAAAGATTTTGATTCTTTAATTTGGGGAGTTGTAGAAGCAATCATGGTCTGCTTCTTTATGTGGTTTGATATCGACTGCTGTCTCCGAGCCATCTATAAGATATTGTAATGATTCATTTTATTTTTGCTCACTGAGTCTTATCTTGTTTTGTTTTCTTTCAATATACATAGATGGGCTACTAGGTTGTGCTGTCTTGATTGTTGTAGCCTTTAAATCACTTCTGTCCTCTTACCAGGTGGTTTGGGCCATTACCAGAAATGTAAGCCTAAGAGTCCATTCACTATTCTTGAGTAGAATCTGATTTTGGGTCACCAAGTGTGTGGGGTACACTGTCACCTATTCGCTTAGAGGAGTAGTGGTGATAGTTGTGTGCACCAGATTCTAGTAGCAGCAGGGGGTCACATTCTGGGGGGGCAGGATAGTGACAGGCTTTCCCCAAGTGCCAGTGATGTAGGTATGTCTGTATTCCTAAAGCACTTTGGTGGGTGGGCTCTGCAGCTGTACCTTAGGCACCCAATGCATGTACCTCTACAGATTGGTAGATGTTGCTATCCTCAGACCCCTATGACAGGAGGTTAGGTGGTTTGGGTGGAGCTTCAGCCCTCAGTTCCCCGTTGTGGGTCAGTGAGGGCTGTGTTTAATAGGTAGAGATATCAGACCTGGGAAACTTGTCTTTCTAGTAATCAGCTAAAATAATTACAGTCAGATCCCTATCAGAATTACCTTCGCATTTTAATAGCCACCTTGTTCCCTGTAGGGATGAAAGCCCAAGACTGTGGATCACATATGCTTGGCTGGAGCTGGTTCTGTATTTTTAGTCCAATTTCAGGAAGTCAGGGAAGGATTTTTGGTCCCTGGGTTTTTTGTAGCTGCTTCTCTCAGGCCAGGAGAATGGGTTAGGAAAAGACAAACAAACAAACAAAAAAAAAGTGTAGAGCACTTCACTCTCTGGCCCAGGAAATTCCAATGTTAATGAAGCCACCTGGGAAGGGGAGGGGAGGGATCAGATATACAGGAGAGAGCAGCACCCAGGAATATAGACAAAGTTACTTATCTTGCTTGGTGAGGACTGTTTTATCTGAGATTCCCAAGGGGCAGGTAGCCTGTGTGTGTTGGCTGGGTCGAGATTGCCCCCGGGGGTGAGGCCCACGTCCTGTGCATGTGCTGTCTCAGAAGCCGTGGTCAGTTCCTCCGCTCCCGGTCCAAAGCCCAGCGCCATGGTTCCCCAGCTGGGATGCTGCACTCCCGGCTCCAAAACCAGTCGCTGCCTCCTGGTGACTTCTCCTCCTGTCAGCCGCGTCACTGCGCTGCCTGCGTGCACTGGCTGGGCTTCCCCTGAGGTCACTTCAGGGGGCTAGGGCTGCGTCCCGTGTTTGCCCCTTCTCAGGCTGCCATGCTCAGCTCCCCTGCGCCTAGTCGAAAACCCGGCACCAAGGTTTTCTGACTGGGACGGTGGCTCCAGGCTCCGAAAACAGTCGTGGCTTCCCTGTGGTTGCTCGTTCGTTCTCTCCTTAGCCACGTCAGTGTACAGCCTGCTTGCGCTAGCTGAGTCTCTATGGAGGTTACCCCAGGGGCTAGGGGTTAGGGCTGTGTCCTATGCCTGCCCCGCCTCAGCAAGCCGCAATCAGCCCTGCCACTCGGCACCAGGGAACTACGAGGGCTCAAGGCTGTGGAGTGGGTCACGGGATCCAGAAGAGGTTGCTGCTTCAGGGCGCAGCTTTTCACTCACCTGTCACTCAGGTCAACTCTTTAGATCTGTGTTTGATGGTCAGGGTTCGTAGATTGTCATGTATGTGATCGATTCACTTGTTTTTTCGAGTCTTTGTTGCAAGAGGGATCCGAGGTAGCATCTACCTAGTCCGCCATCTTGGCCCTGCCCAACCTACCTTTTTTTTTTTTGGACAGATTTTTTTAAAGCCCTTTGAGTTTCATTATTATAATCTTTTAGTCATATATGTTGCAGGTACTTTTTCTCAAATTGTCTTCTGTTTTTCAATTCTGTCCATTATTTTGCCACAAAGAAGTGCCCCATAGCCATTTTGTGTCAAAATACCAAAAGATTTTTTTTTTTTAATTCCAATCTTAGCCAAAATCATCACCCATACTATACTCTATCACTTTGAGTTTTAACTCATCTCAAAGTTTTTTGGGAGAAGGACAGGTAACCAGTTTTTCTAAAATCATGCATTCAGGAGTCTAATTTGTGGTGCTGCTGTTGTCATTAGCTCCCACATATGTTCCTCTCTTTCTGTGCTATTTTCTGTCTCACTGTCTGCCAGTGGACCTTTACAGCAGGCTTGTAATGTCTACCATTTTGTCATTTTTTTACATTAAATTTTGATTTTAATGTTTGAGAGAACGTATTTCCCCCACTTACTGACTTTCTTTTTTCTTTTTTTCCTCACTAATGTCACCTGTTTATTCTTCCAAATAGAATCATTTTGTCAGGTTACCTCTTGCAAAATGATATTGAATTTTTTTCTCTCAGATTTTATTATAGTTAGTTAATTAAGGAAGACTTTACAACTTTGTAATCCTGAGATTTTAGTCCAAGGTCTGTCTCTCTATTTCATCTTTGTGTCCCTCAGCATAACTTTTTATAAATTTCTTTATACTGGCTCTGCACACTCCTTGTTAGGTATATTCCCAGGTATTTTCTGGTTAACACCCTGCATTTATTTAATGACTCAATGGAAAATAGTCCTACAAATTGTGTCTTCTGTAAGAATACAATTTATTTATTTTTTAATTCCACCAACAGCTTTCACCAAAGACCTCTCCTTTTACCACTTTCCACTATGGAAAACACTTTCCCAAGCAGCTGAAGCAGCACCTCAGGATCCAGTAAGCAGTAGCCCCTTCCTAACATTCTTCATCTATACATGGTTCCCATGCAAAGCTTGTGTATTTTTGGAATATGGTTTGGCCAAGATTTTTGCCATAAATTACTTAAAGAGTCCTGTTGCTGTCGAGTCAATTCCAACTCCTAGTGACCTTATAGGACAGAGTAGAACTGCCCCATAGAGTTTCCAAGACTGTAAATTATCTTTACGGAAGCAGACTGCCACTTCTTTCTCCCACAGAGCAGCTTGTGGGTTGAAACCACTGACTTTTCAGTTAGCAGCCAAACGCTTTAACCACTGTGCCACCAGAGCTCCTTTTTTTGTTTAAAGAGTTAGGCTTTCATGATTATTTCATTCTCACCTGATTAAAAAACACAACTGGGAAATCAATGACTATACAAAACCAAAACTTCAAAAAACTTCAAACCCACCGCCATTGAGTCAATTCCGACTCATAGCGATCTCACCGGGTTTCTAAGGCTGTAAATGTCCACGGGAGCAGACTGCCACATCTTTCCCCTGTAGAGCCGATGGTAGTTTCCAACCACCAACCTTTTGGTTAGCAGTCTATCACTTTTACCACTGCACCACCAGGACTCCTCTATGCAAACTCACTGGAGTTTAATTACTCTATATTGAGTCAAACAACCACTATGCTTAATTCCCATTCATCCAACAAACAATTATAGGGGTCTGTTATGTTCAGAAAGGAGCCCTGGTGGCTCAGTGGTTAAGTGCTCAGCTGCTAACCGAAAGGTTGGCAGCTCAAACTTACCAGCTGCTCCACAGGAGGAAGATGTGGCAGTCTTCTTCCGTAAGGATTACAGCCTTGAAAACCCTGTGGGACGTTCTACTCTGCCCCATTGGATCACTGTGAGTTGGAATCGACTCGACGGCAACAGTTTTGGGTTTTTGATTTATCGTGTTCAGAGTTCTAGAACTAACAAATATATCCCTGCTCTCAAGTGACTATGTCTAGTAGGAGAGACAGACATGAAACAAGTAGTTAAAATACATGCTCTATATACAATTAAATCCCATAAAGCCAATAAGCGTTCACAATCAAATGGCAATTAAATACATAATGAATGTGTGCGTGTGTGTGAATCAGTAGCACTTAGTTGTAATGAATAGCACACTTAGAAATGTGCCTGGCTAAGGCATCTTTATGTGAGGTCTGATTGTTAACACTTTTTGCTACTCTAAGTGCAATAATATTATCTATAATAATCAGGTTGAGTCTTCCCTGTCCATAGATCTGACTATAGCAATAGCTTTTGGAATTGTAAAACTCAAGTGATTAATAAAAAGACTTGGGGAGAATGGCTGAGTTCACAGTATGAAATAAGAACTGCCTTTTTATTACCTACATATCCATGTATAGTATAATAAAATAAGTTTTAATAAAAGTATGTGTATATGTATATGTAATCCCAGAAGCTGGACTATATCGAGAAGAACGTGGCATCAGGATTGGTGGAAGACGGATTAACAACTTGCGATCTGCAGATGACACGACCTTGCTTGCTGAAAGCAAAAAGGACTTTTGAAGTACTTACTGATCAAAAACTACAGCTTTCAGTATGGATTACACCTCAATATAAAGAAAACAGAAATCCTCATAAGTGGACCAATAAGCAACGTCATGATAAACAAAGAAAAAACTGACATTATCAAGGATTCATTTTACTTGGGTCCACAATCAACACCCATAGAAGCAGCAGTCAAGAAATCAAACAACGTATTGCATTGGGCAGATCTGCTGCAAAAACCTCTTAAAAGGGTTGAAAAGCAAAGATGTCATTTTGAGGACTGCGTTGTCCCTGACCCAAGCCCTGGTGTTTTCATTTACCTCATATGCATGCAAAAGTTGGACAAGGAATAAAGAAAACCCAAAGAAGAATTGATGCCTTTGAATTATGGTCTTGGCAAAGAATATCGAATATACCATGGACTGCCAGAAGAATGAACAAGTCTGTCTTGGAGGAAGTACAGCCCGAGTGCTCCTTGGAGGCAAGGATGGTGAGACTTCTTCTCACATACTTTGGATATATTATCAGGAGGGACCAGTCCTTGGAGAAGGACATCACGCTTGTTAAAGTAGAGAGTCTTTGAGAAAGAGGAAGACCCTCAGTGAGATGGATTGACCCAGTGGCTGCAACAATGGACTCAAGCATAACAGTGATTATGAGTATGGCACAGGACCGGTCAGTGTTTCGTTCTGTTGTATGTAGGGTCGCTGTGAATCAGAACTGATTCGACGGCACCTAAACAACGGCATGTATATACACACACACACGTGTGCACACACTCACATACACATGCCTGCAGTGAGATTCTTATGTAAACTACTTGTTTCTTCTTACCATGAAACTGAGGAAAACCCTGGACACTTCTTTCATTGTCCAAGTTGTGCTGATTCTTCTTGGTGTGTGCCACTTTGTTGTTGTCCTGCTGGTCTTTGCCAGGATATTGTCTTCTTTTATATGTAAGAAAATGTTTAGAAAACTCATCCGTTGCCTTTGTATTTGTTCAGAGCTCCCTCTCTGCTGTTCCTAAAGAGTTTGGTTTTGTTTTCTAATCCCCTCACCAGGAGAGGCAAAGCTGACTTCCTCCTTAGCCTGTAACCCTGGTGGTGGCTCTGCTGTGTTGTGTGGTTCTTGGTTGGCCTCTGTTCTGACAACTCCCTGTATGCTGGGCTCTGTCCCACATGAGAATGAATCAGACTATTTTATTTTGTGGGGACAAAGCTCATGATTAGGATACAAGCTAAAAATTGGGTTTTCCCCATCAAGCAGACTCATGGATGTGACAACAAACCTATGAAATTCCTTAAAATTATAGCCCTCTGTGCCTCACCAGGAAACCCTGGTGGCATAGTGGTTAAGTGCTACTGCTGCTAACCAAAGGGTCAGCAGTTCAGATCCGCCAGGTGCTCCTTGGAAACTCTATGGGGCAGTTCTACTCTGTCCTATAGGGTCGCTATGAGTCAGAATTCACTCAAAAGCACAGGGTGCCTCACCAGAGCAGTATCAAATGGTATTGCTGGTTAACACAGTTGATTTTTGAGACCCCACCCCCTCCCAGTGTAGATGAATTCACAACACTTTGTATATTGTTTCAGGGAATTGGTTGCTTTGCCCAGAATCCCTAGTGCTCTATTGACTCTCTAGGAAAAAAAAAAAAAACTTTGAACCTTTGTTTAACCACTTTGTGCCCACTATTGTATAGGATACACTCCTTTTAAAAAATGGGAAAAATAAACATGCTAACAGTATTTTAACAAAGTCAAAATGTTCTCTTAAGTCAGTATTTTCTTACATGCAGTTTCTTTTTTTATTACAACTTGGGCATTAGATGTCCCTTGGGAATATCTCTTCTTAACACGTCTGTAGTCACTCTCTCTGCTTTCTCCCCTCTCACTCTCTCTTTACCATCTAGAAGCAGGCTTCTGTCTCCACTGCTCCACCAAAACAGTGTGTCTTATGCTTATCAGTTTCCTTTATCTTGACAAATGTAATGGTTAATTTTCTGTCCATATCTTACTGTTTCTTAGAAAGAGTAAATATAATTGACCCCTCTCTCCATCTTAAAGCACATTCTTGTCTTGTCATCCAGAGCACTGTGTTGTCCTGGTTTTTCCGCACTAGCTCTGCTTCCTTAGTCTCCTTTGGCTGGCTCTTTCTCCTCTCTTCTGCCTCTCAGTGTTGGTGTGCTTAAGGCTGGCCTGAGCCCATCAGTTTCTCTGCCTCACACCCCCTCCATCTGAACTTATCTAGTCCTGTGGTTATAAGTACCATATACGGTCGCTATGAGTCGGAATCAACTCGACGGCACTGGGTTTGGTTTGGGTTTGGTATATGCTATATGTATGTGAGTACCACCCACCACACCACAATTGTGTCTCCAACTCTGAACTCCAGACGTGGATATCCAACTCCCCTCTTCACATATGTACTTGAATGTCTGAAGGGCATCTCACATTTGACTTTCCTAACAAAACAGCCTGCTCCTTGCAGACCCATTGCCATCGAGTTGGTTCTGACTCATAGCGACCCTGCAGACCACTCTTTTTTTCACCCATCCATCTGGTTTATTTTTAGTATCTGTTGACTCTACTACAGGGGTCAGCAAATTTTTTCTGTAAATAGATAGTAAATAAATAGATAGTAAATATTTAGGCTTTGCAGGCCACATACAGTTTCTGTCATATATTCTTCTCTTTTCATAGCCCTTTTAAAAATGTAAATAAAAAACATTCTTAGCTATTGGGAACATACAGACAGGCTGAGGCTGGATTTAGCTTGCAGAGCCATAGTTTACCAAACATTACTACCCTGCAAAACCCATCCCAAACCCAACCGCTTCTCTCTGCAGTGTCCACCCTAGTTGAGATGACCATTCTCTCTTTCCTGCTTCTGTGTTACTCTCCTATTTGGTTTCCTGCTTCTGCTCTTCGGCACTTCTAACCCACGCTCCGCAAAGGAGTCTGAAGGGTCTTTTAAAGCAGGTATGTCACTTCACATGTCAAGGAAGACTTCCTAGATGAGCCACAAGGACAGTGGTGTAGTGCAACATTGGCGTGACTTTCTAAGAACCGAGATTTACCCTTGAGGAGAAGAGAGCGGGCGGTACTTCTAGAAAGGCAGTGTATTTCTGTTCACTTTAGTTTTATTTCAAATGCGTGGTACTCCTTAACACAGGTGGTTAAAAACAAGAAGGGAATCTGCAGTTTGTCATTTTATATAGTTATTAATGTTCCGATAGTGAAATGCAGTTCTTCTGAGTAATAAAACAAAAATGGATTAAGTTCGGTTTTTAAATAATTCAGTAATTATTTCAGCTTAGAGCAAGTGAGGAAAGGAAAAGTAGGAGGAAGAGGAAGGTGGGGGGAAGGCCAGGGAAGAAGAGAGGAGGAGGAGAGTATACACCCTGCCCAATAAAGTGAGGTCACGTTCAGTGTTTGTGTTTGTTGTTAACTCCCTCTGGGTTGCTCTGAGTGTTCGTTGGGCTGGTGCTGCCTGTGCGAAACTTCTCTGTCTGTGCTTACTGAGGTTTAGGGGTGAAAATCCTTGTTACCGCTGCTTCCTTGCTGTTAGCAGGAGAAGAAGGACCCTTTCCACCAGCTCCCTGGTGATGTCTGAATGTGATGCCGCTTGTCTTACTGCTGACACCACGTTTTTCTTCAGAATTCTCTCTTCTTTTTCCTTTGTGTCCTATTCTCACTCTCTTGTCTCTTATTGAGGGATCAACCATATTGTGTCTTTCCCCTAAAACCAAGAACCAAACCCACTGCCTTCCAGCCTATTCCAGCTAATAGCCACCCTATAGGCAGAGTAGAACTGACCCATGGAGTTCCCCAGGCTGTAATCTTGACTGAAGCAGGCTGCCACATCTTTCTCCCGAGGCTGGTTAGCAACCCAGCGCTTGACCACTGCACCACCAGGGCCCCTTTTGTCTTTCCCCAGAGGTCTGTCACTCTTCCATGGGTCTGTCACTCTTCTGTGGGTCTGTCTGATTGAGTCAAACGATTCAGCATTTTACTAACCCAGGTTTTAAAAGGAAGCAGATCATTTTCAGCAAAAATTAAACATAGATTAAATTACACATGCCAGTATGAATTAGACACGTATTGTTGAGATATTTTCAAGAGCTCCTCTTTTAAATAATACCTTCCCCCCTCCCTGCCCAGAAGAGACGAAAATGCTTTCTCATCTATTGCTTCTTTGTTCCCATAAAGTCAGGTTTGTTTGTTTTCATTTTTCAGTGTAAAGGGCTGAGCCTGGATGTTATCCTTGCTTTACACATGGTGAAACCGAAGCCCAGAGCAGGGAAGTAATCCCTCAAGGACACCTGGTGTATGCCCCAAGCATGACTGGGCCTCCTGGGCTCTGAGGGCCACACCTGAGCTTTACTCCTGGCTCGCAGAGGACAGTTAAAGATCGAAGCAACTTCTAAGATCGCTCCAAATTCTTTATACGTCGAGGTCATTTACTTGTACCTAGTTTTGTTCCGCTGTACATGGGGTCACCGTGAGTTGAGGGTAAACTCAGTGGCCACTAACAATAACAACAACATTTTGAATATGTCAACTCTTTTAAAAGGATTTCAGATATACTTTCCCTAAACCAATGTTTCTCAAATTTGAGTAATGCGCAAACACCCTTGAAAGAAAGACGCCCCCTGAATTCTGAGTATAGACAAATTTTTTTATTCATAATGTTGCTTAAATATATACAAACAGAAAACTTTTTTTATACTTAAATATCTACTTTATGCTTATTGTTCTACATAGAAAATAGCAAACCAAAACTGCACGTCAAATGCAAACAGAACCATATCACTGAGAAACTCTCTTGATTGGCATTAGTGGGAGAGATGATGTTCTTTTATGATAAATCATTAGCTAGTCAACAGGAATGTGTTCTGGCTACCAGGCAGAGGTGCCTTGGAGATCAGCACACCTGGGCTACCCTGTGCTGTATGGCCCACAGTTCTCCTGTCACTTTTATCCTCTCACCTACCCAGGGCACTGCGATGTCATTGGAGGAGAGTACCTAATCGAAGTATTCCATCAGTCTCTCCTGTGTTCTCGTTGGTGTACCACAAATGAGGTACTTCCACCACACAACATGGGCAGTGTAAATGAGCAGCAGTGTTCACTTAGAAAGTGGTCCCCTAGACAATTCAGAAAATCCCTAATGCTAATTTTATTAAATACCAACACAGTTTTTTTTTTTTTTTTTTTTTTCAATTCTCGTAAGAACTCACCGACTCTGGGGCTTGGAGGACTTCAGTTGAAGAAACACTGCCCTAAACTTACCACCCTAAGAGCTGGAGAAAAAAAACCACTGTCGTCAAGTTGATTCCAACTCATAGCGACCCTGTAGGACAGAGTAGTACTGCCCCATAGAGTTTCCAAGGAGCGCCTGGTGGATTTGAACTGCCAACCTCTTGGTTAGCAGCCGTAGCACTTAACCACTATACCACCAGGGTTTCCAAGAACTGGAGAAGGAGTTAGCATTTTTAAGGCCAGCCGTGGACTAGGCAGCTACCTCTTGGGATAATTTAAAGATACCCCAGGAGTCCCGGGGTGGTACAAACAGTTAACACACTTGGCTGCTATCCTAAAGGTTGGAGGTTCAAGTCCACCCAAAGACACCTCAGAAGAAAGACCTGGCTATCTACTTCTGAAAGGTCACAGCCTTGAAAGCCGTACGGAGCCCAGTCCCACTCTGACACACATGTGGTTGCTACGAGTTGATATTGAATAAATGGCACCAGGTGCCTACTAGTGTAGGAGCTGCAGAGATAAGCACACAGTCCCTCTTCTTGGGTCTTAACACCCAGCTGGTAATACAGGACAGATGGAGCGAAGGGAAAGCTTCTGGGGTATAGCCCAGGGAGAAACTTCGAAAGGAGGTGGCAGCACCAGCAGCGGACCCAGGGCATCTTGGTTAGGAGCCAGCAGAGAAGAGAAAAGCTGCTTGAATGGAAGCTGTAGTTTGGTCTAGCCAGTCTTGAGACTCTTGGTCATTCTTTTTTTTTTTAAAGACCTGAAATAAGAGGTAAATGATTCTTTAATTATGGATTTTTTATCTTTATAGTTATTTCAGAACTTGAATTTCCCCCAAGTACTTCCTTAATATGTTCTGGGCAACCCATTGTGGGAGTGAGAGGAGAACCAAACACGCCCCTCAGCTTGCAGCTGCGTTTCCTCTCTCTGGCTGTGGACACGATCCCACAATCCTGATTTTCTTATAAACCCTCCCGGAATAAAAAAGCATAGTTTAAAGTTGCTAATAACAGTCCGCTGCTTTTCACCCTCCTGGCCTGATATTGTTCAAGTTCAATGTGTGTTTATCCACTGGGCATGTAATTAATTTCCTATTTTCCCTTCATTTTTCTATAATTCTGTAGTTTAGAAGTAAAAAAGCTTACAGTTAGTTGTAAATCTGTTAAAGAGAGAACACCTACTGTTTTTATGGGTGGGAAGATGATGGCTAAAAGGATTTTTTCCATGAAAAAGAAAATAGGCATTTATTGGAAGTACCTGGCTCCATGATCTCATTTAATCCTTGTACCCCTACGAGGTATGAATTATCACCTCCATACAGAAATGAGAAATCAAGCCACTCTCTGGGGTTCACATTGCTAGTGTCCAAGCCCATGGGTGAATCCCCAGGTCTTCACCCCAAACTGTCTGTCCTTCGCCTTACTGCAGGGACCCTCCTGGGAGTCTTCTCTAAACAGTCTTTTTCTCTGAGGGGGGTGAGGCCCACCTGAGTGTGCTGTGACAGCAGAGAACAGTCCTGGCTACGGCAGCTTTAATTCTTCCCCAATTATGAATAGTCAGTTTACCTTCTCACTTCGCCCCTTTCCCTTTTCCCTCTCCCTCCCACCTTTCTCTTGCCCCATCCAAGCTTTCAGTTTTCTTCACCCTTCCCCCAGAAAGCAGTGGGCAGGCTAGGAGTCAGGATTAGAATTGATGGAGGAGAACTCCTTTAGTTCTTTTTCCCTTGTCCAAAGCCCTCTTTCTGCGCAGAAACGAGTCCGAGCCAATGGCTGTGCACAGACCACCAGCTGTACATGGAGCGATCCAGCCAAATGTCATCCTGAGCCCAGGGCTGAGTCTCAGAAGGCTTAGGGAAGGGGCTCCTCTCCCTCATAGGTCTCGGAGTCTGCTCTCCGAGAACCCAGAGAGAAGCTCTCGTTTAAGGATGGAGGGCGGGGCCACTCAGCTGTGCTTTTCAAAGGGACTCTTTCCCTCCTAGAAGGAGCCTCGTTGAATTATGTTAGCATCAGCAGAGGGAGGAAACTCAGCTTCATGCAGAGACTAATTTGGTTGAATACTCAGGCCCTGTGGTTCTTTTCTTAGTGCCGGCTCCTTTTGAGTCTTTCTTTGCTGGAATGATAGGGGAGGAAGGGGCAAATTCAGCTTTGATTTTTGTCTGCAACTTGGTGACAAACGAAGGGGGAAATTTTAAATCATTCATCTGCTGAGTTCTGGGAATTTTCAGAGGATTGTATTTATGCCATCCTGACCCCCATTTGCTCGAATAAGTAAAAATAGTGCTGTATTAGTAAACAAGATCCTTTCATTAGGTTGAACTTTTACAAATGTGTGGTATCTTCAGTCAAAATAACACTTTTATTTAGTAAAAGTAGAGCCAGCAGGCTATACATGTAGAATTTTGTATGATTAATATGCACTTAAAAGCTGTTTGAAGAAGAAACATCATTCCAGAGTTTGCGGTGTCTCTTAAATTTACTCTGTGGTTTAACGTTCGGCCACTGAAGAAGTCAGACTTGAGAGATACTTCTCTGTGTGCCTTTTGCTAGCAAGAGTCCTTATTCTACTGGATACTGTTTCAAGTAATCCAATCACTATTTCAAACCTGAAAGTTTCTCTGCTTGAAGAATATAAGCTGTGTTGCCTTCTGACACAGAAAAGGATGAGGGAAGAGTGACCCTTAAGCACGTGAAATATGTTAATTTAAAGTGCTTGCAGCAGGCTTTGCTATGCTAAGTAAATTTTTTCCTTCCTAGTAACTGGAAAAGTATAAAATACAAAGTAATCGCATGCACTTAGCTCACTAGGAGAGAAAATGTAACCTGTGAGGCACCCTGCTATTACAGACGCAGCTTGTGGTAGTTTGTGAATACGCGTCACCAGGAATGCTTTCTGTTTTAGCCACATCTGTGGCTTTATTTTCTGTCTTGTAAAGCTGTTCAGATGCTACCCCTCTCACTCACACCTGGAATTTTTAATTGAAAATTTCTCATGTATGTTATTTATCATGTATATAATTTTTTCCTGGTTACAGACTCTTTCCTCGAGTGAATTATCTTGGAAACTGGAAAACTGCGTATACATATAACACACACATTTATTATTTTTTTATGAAGTATTGCTGGTTAATGCTATTCTGCTTTACTAGCTATTTGTTTTTTAATAATATTTCATTGTGTTTTTGGTGAAGATTTACAGAGCAGTTTATACTCCCAATCAGCAATTTCTATACAAATTGTTCAGTGACATTGGTTGCATTCTGCACTGCTCGTGAACGTTCTCGTTGATTTCTGTTCTGGTTGTTGGCTATTCATTTTTGCTAAGGCATTGTAATATGTGTTAACTAAATATTGCTACTGTATATTCAGAGTTCTTAACTGCCAACAACAAAATCTACTCTAGCTAGTTTAAGTAGAAAAGAGTTTGTTGAGTATAAATTGTAAAAAGAACCATTGGGAGTGCAAAATTATAGAACTAGAGTGGGTTTCCAGGGGCAGCTCTCAAAACTGAATTTCAGGCCTGAGCTTGCAAAGGAGCTGTGGCTGCCACCACTGCGGAGGCTGCGCAGTCAGGGCGTCACCATTATAGCCATGGGATCCAGAGCACGCCACCTCTGCCGCGACCCAGGCCAACACGACAGGTGCCGCACAGCCTGCTTCTCTCCCATGGGACTCAGCTCTGAAGCAAAGTCTAGCATGAGTAGATCTGAGTGGCTGAAACGAAATCTCATCCGGAGCCCTAGCTACAGGAGCAAGGCTGGGAAGGAACAGAGAGGTTTGAATTGAACTGAAACATTAAACGGACGTTGCAGTGGGCGTTGAGATGGCCTGTCCTCAGAATCCAGTCCAGCCGGTTAGTAGCCTTGACAGGCCTACTCTACTGAGATCCTGTGCCATTCAGCTAACTGGAAACTCTACTTATATGTGGGTGGAGCCTTCGAATGACCGGCCTCTCAGTGAGGTGCTCAGGCAGTTAAGCTGGCCTTTTCACTGAGATGCAAGTATGTGACATATTTTCTCTGGAAACTTAACCATCTTATCCTCCCCCAGAAGGACACTCCAATATATCCCACCTGGTAGGAGCAGGGAAACCCATCTGGCTGCTGGCAGGTCAGGAAGTGGGCTGAGGACCAACATTTTAGTATGTAGACTTCCACTAAATTCTCTTGTTTTTACCCCATCCCATCCCCCCTGCCTGGTATCTCTGAGACCAAAACTTCTTTGGTGTGATTTCTCTAGCGACTAAACCTCCAGTCTCCTGCTGGGCAGAGTAGTAGACTGCCGTGGGTAGAGGAAATGACTTCCATCCAGCCTTGCTGCTTCCACCCCACAACTACACCTGTTTGCATGTGGTATCGGGTGCCTCCAAGAACTCAACCCAAATGGTGGCTTTTCTTCCATCCCCTCCCTCTGCAGATAATTAGGACAATAACCCCTTCCTCTCTGCTAGGTCAGTTAAAGCTCCTGTGTCTGCTTTCTCTCTTCCAAACGTTTTCAGAAATCTCTTGTCCACTCTTTTCTCCTCTACCATTTCCTTTGTCCTTGTGGATCAATATCTTTTTATCCCTTTACTGTCATTATGAGAAGCCATGGTGGCACAATGGTTAAGCACTTGGCTGCTAACCAAAAGGTCAGTAGTTGGAGCCCGCCAGTGGCCGAGTGAAAAGAAAGATCTGGCAATCTGCTCCCGTAAAAATTACAACCTAGGAAACCCAATGAGGTAGTCCTGCCCTATCCTGTAGGGTCACTATGAGTCCGCATCAACTCGATGGCGCACAACTACAACCCCGTCATTACAGTAAGGCATGAGGAGAAGAACTGTATGCATGGGCTCAATCTGCCATGTTCAGCCATCAGTACTTGTAATTTATTCTTTGGTACGTTTGTCATTATCATTCTTATACACACAGTTTCTCACATATGAATATTTCTTTAAATGTAAGGATTTATCAAGAATAAAATACTTAATGTTCTCACTTTCAAATTATAAAAATGAATTTTTTAGTGGGGGTGGGGAATGTTCAGCATTTTGAGGATATAAAATGTATTTTAAAATACAGGGCAACATATGGTAAGTGCCAAGGGCAGGGGGCTGCTGTGAAAATGGAGGAGAGAGCCCTCCAGTGGCCTGTCTGGCCATGCGGCTTCGTGGAGGAGGCAGAAATTGAATCGAACTTTAAAGCAAGCATAGGAGCCAGAGAAAAGAGTGGGGTACTTCAGCCGGGTTAATGACAAGCATGATTGTATTTTCCTTACCCAGCTGAAATATGCCAAGTGTAGCTCCACTTAAGCATCTGAGGACAGTGGCAGCAGCCGTTGAGCCAATGGCATATAAACTGTGGAGTTTTCTCAGACCTACTAGCACAGCCCATCAAAAGCGCACCAGGGCAGTTTCTTCAATGCCCAAGAAAAACTCCAATGAAACATTATTTATTAGCAGCCTGCTCGACGGGCTGGTTTTTTGGTTCACATGTGCTGTTTATTACTCAAAATGTCATTCTGATTAAAGCAGGGAATTAAAATCCAAATAAAAAGATGGGTAGCTGTACATTTCTATAGCTGTAACATCTTACTAGCTGTAAACAGTAGTGTTGTAGTTTTCAACAGCCTGTGGAACTAGTATTCTCATGTTCTCAATAAATAGTCTCCCTTTTTTCTTTAATACTTTGATAATTTTTAAATTCACTTTAAAATTTTTTATATTGTGCTTTAGGTGAAAGTTTACAGAGCAAATTAGTTTATACACAAATTGTTTCATGACATTGGTTGCAATCCCTGTGGTATGTTAACGCTCTCCCCTTTCCCACCCCAGGATCCCCATTTCCATCCATCCATTTTTCCTGTCTCTTCCTGCCTTCTTACCTTTACTTTTGGGCAGATGTTGCCCATTTGGTTTCGTGTACATGATTGAACTAAGAAGCAAGCTCCTCGCATGTGTTATTGTTTCTTTTATAGACCTGTCTAATCCTTGATATCACCTTGACTTCCTTTCCATTTGAAAGTTTTCTACCTATACCTTTTATTCCCCTTTTTATTGTTTTGACATTATCGTTTACAAATGGACATCTCAGTTTCCACGTTTTTAGTCTTTTAGCTTTGTTTTATCCTTGAGAGTTCTTTACCCAGGTTGGTATCTGGCTGACGCTGTCCTGTGTCCTGGATTCAGGTTGTGGTCTAATGTTGTTGGTTCTCTAACTGAAGGATTCTCTTTAATATTTCTTGTAAGTTTAATTTCGTTTTTACAAATTCCCTTCATTTCTGTTTATCTGGAAATGTCCTAACTTAGCCATTGTACTTGAGAGAGAGTTTTGCAGTATATATTATTTTTGGTTGGCAGTTTTTTTTCTTTCAAGGCTTTATATATGTCATCCCATTGCCTTCTTGCCTGCATAGTTTCTGCTGAATAATCAGAGTTTATTCTTACTGCTTCCCTTTGTAAGTGACTTTTTGTTTTTCTCAAGCTGCTCCCAGTATTCTTTCTTTGTCTTTGGATTTAGCAAGTGTGATTATGATGTGTCTTGGTGACTTTCTTTTTGGGTCTATCCTATATGGGATTCAGTGAGTTTCTTGGATGATCAGCTTTTCGTCTTTCTGGTATTTGGGAAGTTTTCTGACAGAAAATGTTCAACGGTCTTCTCTGCGTTTTCCATTTTCTCCCCATTCTGGAGCACTGATCATGCACAAATTTTTGCTCTGGATTGTGTCCCACATATTCTTAGATTTTCTTTTTTGTCATTCTTTTCTCTGATTTTTCTTCAAATAATGTCTATGGATTTGTTTTCAGTCTTGCTGATTTTGTCTTCCAGTGTTTCAAATTTGCTCCTAAACCCTTTTATTGAGTTGTCCATTTCTGAAATTTTGTCTTTTATCTTTTGGATTTCTAGTTGAGTTTTTATATGATTTCTAATTGTTTATTTTCATGTTTTGTTCTTTTATTATTGCTTTTCCTGAATTCTTCCATTGCTTTGTCTGTGTTTTTCCTTGATTTTTGGCTATGTTTTTATTGGTTTTGTCTGTGTTTTCCTTGATCTCTTTCCTAATTTCTTGGAAAACCAAAATCAAACTCACTGCTGTCTAGTTGATTCCAACTCATAGTGATGCCATAAGGTTTCCAAGGCTTTAATCTTTACAGAAGCAGACTGGCATGTATTTCTCTTGTGGAGGCTCTGGTGGTTTCAAATTGCCAACCTTTCGGTTTGTAGTCCATCACTTTAACCACAATGCATTTCACATCAGGTAGTTCCATGCCTTTTCTTCTACTGGAAGCTCATCTGATTATTTTGGTCACTTGCTGGAGCCATCTTGCCCTGCTTATTTATGTGTTTTGTTATTATCTGCTGTTTCCAAGACATTAAGGTATTACTTTATGTATTGATTGTATGTTTGTTTGTTCAGTCCTGCTTTTTTATTTTGTTTTGATACATCAGGGCTGGCAGACCAGATGTATATTGCTGTTTGCTTATCTGTGGGCACAAGACTCACTCACCTTGTGTGAGTGAGCAGGGCAGCAACAAAAAGGACGAGTCCACTTCACTGGACACTGGCTTGGTGAGGTGGCTGAGGGCACACTGAGCAGGTGCTGTCTGCCTCCTGATGTTGGTCCAGCAGTGTGGGAGTGTTCACAGTCCCTCATCAGATAGGTGGTGTCATGAATTGAATTGTGTTCCCCAAAATTATCTGTCAACTTAGCTGGGCCACGATTCTTAGTCTTGTGTGATTATCCACCATTTCATGTGATTTTCCTATATATTGTAAATTCTATCACTATGATGTAATAAGATAGATTAGTGGCAGTTATACTGATGAGGTCTACAAGATTAGGTAGTGTCTTAAGCCAATCTTTTGAGATATAAAAGAAAGAAGAGAACAGAGAGACATGGGGACCTCGTACCACCAAGAAAGCAGTGCCAGAAACAGAATGCGTCCTTTGGACCTGAGGTTCTGTGCTGAGATGCTCCCAGACCAAGGGAAGACTGATGACAAGGACCTTCCTCCAGAAACAACAGAGAGAGAAAGCCTTCCTTTGGCGCTGATGCCCTGAACTTGGACTTGTAGCCTACTAGACAGTGAGAGAATAAATTTCTCTTTGTTAAAGCCATCTGCTTGTGGTATTTCTGTTATAGCAGCACTAGATGACTAAGACAGGTGGGATGTTGGATGGGGAGTGGTATGAACACAGGTACACATCTTTCTGGTGTTCTTTGCTTTCAGCCAAGATCTATCTGACATCAGGAGTGGTATCCCTCATTTCATGTCCTCTTCTGAATCTGGCTTGAATTTCTGGCAGTTTCCTGTTGATGTACTGCTGCAGGCACTTTTGAATGATCTTCAGAAAAATTTTACTTGTGCCTTATATTAATGATATTGTTTGATAGTTTCCCCATTCTGTTGGATCACCTTTCTTTGGTATAGGCACAAATATGAATCTCTTCCAGTTAACTGGCCAGGCAGCTGTCTTCTAAATTTCTTGGCACAGACAAGTGAGCGCTTGAAACATCTCAATTTGTATTCCATCAATTCCTGGATCCTTGTTTTTGCCAATGCCTTCAGTGCAGCTTGGACTTCTTCCTTTATTACCATTGGTTCTTGATCATATGCTACCTTCTGAAATGGTTGAATAGCAACTAATTCTTTTTGGTACAGTGACTGTGTATTTCTTCTATCTTCTTTTGATGTTTCCTGCACCGTTTAATATTTTCCGTGTAGAATCCTTCAGTATTTCAACTCAAGGCTTGACTTTTCTTCAGTTCTTTCAGCTTGAGAAATGCTGAGCATGTTCTTCCCTTTTTGGTTTTCTAACTCTAGGTCTTTCCACATTTCATTATAATTCATTACTTTGTGTTCTTGAGCTGCCCTTTGAGATCTTCTATTTAGCTCTTTACTTATCATTTCTTCCTTTTTGCTTTAGCTACTGTGTTCAAGAGCAAGTTTCAGAATCTCTTCTGACATCCATTTAGGCCTTTTCTTTCCTTATTGTATTTTTAATAACCTCTTTCTTCATGTATGATGTCCTTGATGTCATTCCACAACTTGTCTAGTCTTCGATCATTAATGTTTAATGAGTCAAATCTATCCATGAGATGGTCTCTAAATTCAGGTGGAATATACTCAAGATCATACTTTGGCTCTAAAGGACTTGTTTTAGTTTTCTTCAGCTTGAGCTTGCACGTGAACAGTTGATGGTCTGTTCCACGGTGGTCCCCTGGCCTTGTTCTGACTGATAATGCTGAGCGTTTCCATTGTCTTTTCCACAGATGTAGTCAATGTGATTCCTGTGTATTCCACCTGGTGAGGTCCATGTGTATAATCACCATTTATGTTGTTGAAAAAAGGTATTTGCAATGAAGAAGTCATTGGTCTTGCAAAATTCTATCCTGTGATCTCTGGCATTATTTCTGTCACTGAGGCCATATTTTCCAACTACTCTTCCTTTTGGTTCCAACTTGCACGTTCCATTTAGCAGTAATTGCCAATGCATCTTGATTGCACGTTTGATCAATTTCACATGGCAGAAGTTGGTAAAATCTTCAATTTCCTCATCTTTGGCATTAGTGGTTGGTGCATAAATTTGAATATCATATTAACTGGCCTTCCTCATAAGCATGCAGATATTATCCTATGACTGACAGCATTGTACTTCAGGATAGATCTTGAAATGTTCTTTTTGATGATGAATGTAACACCATAAACTTATGCCTATAGATATTCACACTGAATGTAAATGGTTTAAATGGACCTGTAAAGAGACAGTGACAGAATGGGTAAGAAAACACGACCCATCAACATACTGTCTACAAAAGAAACACCTTAGACACAAAGGCATACATTTATTTAAAATAAAATGATGGAAAAAAAGTAGATCAAGCAAACAGTAACCAAAAAACAGCAGGAGTGGCAATACTAATCTCAGATAAAATAGACTTTAAGGCAAAGTTAACATAAAAGACAAGGAAGGACATTATATTGTGATTAAAGGAACAACCCACCAAGAAGACATAACCTTAATGAATATCTGTAAACCCACATACAGGGTTCCAATATCCATAAAACAAGCTCTAACAGCACTGAAAATATAGACAGTTCCACAATAATAGTAGGAGACTTCAACACACCATTTTTGGTAAAGGACAGAACGTCCAGAAAGAAACTCAACAAAGACAGAAATCTAACAGCCCAGATCAAGCAACTGGCCCTCACAGACATGTATAGAATACCCAACAGCAGCAAATATACATTCTTTCCCAGCACACATGGAACATTATCCAGGATAGACCACATTTTAGGCCACAAAACAACCCTCAATAAAAATCCAAAACATTGAAATAATACAAAGCATTCTCTTTGATCACAATGCCATAAAAGCAGAGATCAATAACAGGAAGGGCAAGGATAAAAAATCAAATACATGGAACTGAATAACACCTTGTTTAAAACCACTGGATAATAGAAGAAATCAAAGAAGGAATAAAAAAAAATTCCTAGAATCAAATGAGAATGAAAACACATCATACCAAAACCTTTGGGACACAGCAAAGGCAGTGTTCAGAGATCAGTTTACAGCAATAAATGCACGCAAAAAAGAATATAGGGCCCAAATCAAAACATTCACCCTATAACTGGAACAAATAGAAAGAGAGCAGCACCAGCCACCAGAAGATAGGAATATAACAACCACAGGGCTGGTTGGAATTAAGGGGAAGTGATGTGTGGAGCTAGGTGGGAAGGAGAAAGAAGAGAAAGAAACAAAATCAATGGTGCAGCGGGAGCTGGTGGGTGGGGGTGGAGTAGACCCGGGGTGGAGGTGGCATATGGGGCTAGGTGGGAGGAAGAAAGGGAAAAGGAGAAAATAAAGGCAAAAAACAGCGCAGCAAGAGCAGGTGGGTGGGTGGGAGGCAGACCTGGAATAGCGGTGTGCCGGTGGCTCTCTAGCTGAGCGCCATGGTGTGGCCTGTCAGGAAGGGGTGGAAGTGGCACACGGGGCTAGTTGGGAGGGAGAAAAATGGGAAGGAGAAAAAAAAGTGGCACAGCAGGAGCAGGCTGTTGGGGGCTGGGCAGACCTGGGGTGGCAGTGAGCTTGTGTCTCTCCCACATGGGGAATTTGTGGAGGCAGCATACAGGGCAGAAGGGTGAGGGGTTGCTAAACATGTATCCCTGGTTACCAGGTGCTCTGTCTCCTGTTGGGAGCTCCGTGAAGCTGCCCTCTCATACTCCGTGTCTGCATTCACTGGTGACTGTAGTCCAAGATGGCGAGTTTGTGTCCCTTTAACTGGCAGGGGACTTCCACTCTGTAGCTCTCCTTGTTCTATTTTCTCCATCATTTCTTCTCCATTTGAAGCTTGTTAGAAAGTAAGACAGAAGTACAAAGGAATGAAGTAGAAACCAAGTACACAAGTGCTGGTGAGGTCTCACATAATGATTACGGTGTAAGGAATTGGTAGAGGAAATCTGGAAATGGTGGAGGAGGGTCTCAGCTGGTCTGAGTGCAGTGCCTGGCCGCGGCAGAAGCTTCTGCTGGCTCCAGAGCTCTGCAGAGTAGGGTGAGTTTTAGGTGGGCACATCACAGTGCCCAAGCAGGTAGGCAGGGCATGGCAGAGGTTGAACTGGAAGGGTTAGACTAACTACACCTGTAGTTCTGGGAGGTATGTTTCCTCAGTTAGAAGTCGCAGGAGTGAGAAGGAGCTGCTTGATGTAGGAGACCTGAAGGAATGAGCAAAGCATCAGGCTCCAGCAGACATGGGATTAGGACAGACCCTGGCACTGTGGCAACACCTGGAGAACAAGGCCAGCGGTGCACCAGACTGTGGACAGTGATCGGACAACCAGGCCTGTACTAGTAGTGCGTGCATGTTCCGGCCACGTTTCTTGGGGGTGTGTCAGAGGCAATAGCAAGGCCCCAGGGTGAGTCTTGGTGGACAGGTTTTTCTGATAGCCTCAGCCCTGCTTCATCTCGAGGAGCTCTGCATTTTAATCTATTTCCTGTATTGCGCTTTGGTGCCAGAAATTTTTTTTGAAAAATGATTCCACTGATTAAAAAAAAAAAAAACAAACAGTTTACAAGTGGGATGGGGAAGGAAGACAGAAATATGAGACCTATCACACATTTGAGGAAAAAAAGCAAATTAAGTCTGAGCTAGGTATGTAATCTTTTGCAGGGATTTTGAGGCACAGAGAAGTGGAGTGGCAGGTAGGCAGAGGAATTTCTAGTGGAGGAAATAATAGAGACAAGGACAGAAGATACAGCTGCATGTGTTCCATGTGGAATGTGAAAAAGCATGGACTTCCCTGGGAAGCAGGAGTCCCGTGGTTGGTGCAGGGCCTGCATTGAGGAGTGTGAATTTACTGTGACAGACAATAGAAGTCCTTGGGTGGTGCAGACAGTTAAGTGTTCGTCTATTAGTTAAAAGGTTGGCATTTTGAATTCACCCAGAGGTGCCTCAGAAGACAGGCCTGGCC